>NW_017729033.1:29574411-29582511 GCF_001723915.1 Gavialis gangeticus | reverse complement strand
CAGATCTGGTAACATTTTTATAAACCACTACAACAGTACAACATGCTTGAGGCTGGGGATGCCTGGCATGACAAGTTTACCATACACATGGCCTTAGAGCTAGAACAATGGGTACATGTGAAGTCATGTGTCATTTCATATGTACTTTCATCAGTTTACTAATGAATATAACTCAAATGCTGAATTAGGGAAACAGGCTTAGAGGCAGATCCAGTCCAGGATGTCAAGTTTAGCACATTGGGCCACTAGAGTTGACAGGAAGACTAGAGAGAGTATGAGCTGGGTCATCTAGGAAACAAAATATAAAGCTATCAGCCCTCTAACAGCAGGAGCAATGTCTGCTGCGCACCGTGACCAAGGAGCAATGCTGCATCAGACTGAACTACCTGCTAGTCATAGTAGTGAGCGCAGAAGCCTAAGCAGCAAGTTGATATTGATCCCTAATTAGGACTATTGATTAGTTTTAAAAATTTGCATGTGTTCCTTACAGAAAAAAAGAACGCCACACCAACCACCAGCAGACAGAAATACAAAAACAAACCCTATTAGAAACCCAGTCTTAGTCTCTCCAAAATCAGCACAGAAATGGCCACTGATGTAACAGGAGCAGGATCAGACCTCAAAGGCCCATGAATAGTATCTTGTGAAGTGCTGAGCATGCTCAAGCCCCACTGCCATCAGTGATAGCTGATAGTGGACAGCACCTCACATGTACAGTCCTTTGCAGGACTATCTTATGACATTACTTCTACTATATAAAAATACTGGTTTGTATCTGTCTTATGCACTCATGCAAGGAGCCAGTAATTTGATGCCAATTTGTTTGCCAAATTAGCTATTGCATTAGCCTTACAAAATATATTAACAGACTGTAACACTCTGGTAAACAGGCTCGGGTGCATGAGGCTAAAACAAAAAATGGAAATTCCATTACAGCTATATACAAATGTAGAAGAAAAAACTGCCATTCATTACATATAAATCTAGCTTGGTTCCCTGACAGTAGCAGCGTAAGATCAGCACACCACACAGAAGACATTCTTTTTCCAGTCCGGTTTTTTCCCCTCATACTAGAAGGGTAGTGTGTAGTATTATCTATTGGGCAGACAGTCCATGCTAGCATTCAATTTTTTTTTTTTTTTTTTATATAAGTAAAAATATTTAGAAATCAGCTCTTTCTGCAATTTTCAAAACTGGGTTTAAACTTTCCAGATCTGACATGTGAGCTTGTCTTGAGGTCAGCATTTTTGGGTTAGAATCATCTCTATTAACACTGAATAAATAAGACTTGTAAGTAATCAGTCACTATTATGGAAATGTGACACTAGTACAATAATAATGAAATATATATAATATAATGGAGCATTGTCAGGCCAGATACTTAATTTTCATTTAGTTGTTATTGAACATAAGAGAACATTAAGAATCAAACCACATTATAAGACCTATACAATATTTAATTTACAACAACCAAAGAACCATTTTCCAAAGATTTCAAAACACATGGATCATAAATCAATTGGGCCTCACAACATCCCTGTGAGGTAGGTAAAAAATACATTTTATAGATTGGTAAATTGGGATAGAAGTTAAGTAAGGTACCAAGAACAAAAAACCCAAGAAAAAACAAACTTTTTTTTGTGACAAAAGATGAAAGAGGAACTCTATGATATCCATTTAAAAAGAGTACTTTTTGTGCTGGGACCCTGGATCTATCTGGAGTACTGTGTCCAGTTTTGGACCCCCCACTACAGAAAGGGTAGAGACATTGGAGAGATTCTAGTGGAAGGCAACGAAGATGTTTGGAGGGCTGGGGGACATGACTTATGAGGAGACACTGAGGAAGATGGGCTTATTTAGTCTGCGGAAGAGAAGACTTGGAGGGGTTTTAATAGCAGCCTTCAGCTACCTGAAGGTTGGTTCCAAAGAGGATGGAGCTAGACTGTTCTCAGTGGTGGCAGATGACAGAACAAGGAGCAATGTTCGAAGGTTGCAGCAAAGGAAGTTTAGGTTGGATATTAGGAAGAACTCCCTGATGAGGAGGGTTGTAAAGCACTGGAACAGGTTACCCAGAGTGGTTGTTGAACCTCCATCTTTGGAGGTTTTTAAGAACTGGATAAACAAAGCCTTGGCTGGGATAAAATAACTGGGGATGGTTCTGCTTTGAGCAGGGTTTGGACTAGATGACCTCCTGAGGTCCCTTCCAACCCTAATTTTCTATGATTGTATGATCATAGCAGATGTAAGAGCTCCCGCTAATGCACACGTTAGATTACAAAGAAGGATGTTAAAAAGCAGAATCAGGATCCTATGCAAAGTGTTTTGGGAAGAAAATCTATTAATTAGTGTTCTTTAGTGGCGTATCAGATAAGAGTCAGATTCTTAATTCTGGAGACAACTCAACAGATCCCCAGACAGAGAGAGAGAGAGAGAGATCTATATCCATCAATCTATGCATCTAACCTAAATTCAGTGAACAGTCCTTTTCTGATAGTCTTTCATTTGTTAGGACATTTTATTCTGGGTATGTCCACAGGCCCTTTCCTGTAACAGAACTTTCAGGGAAGGTTATGGTAGTAAACATGTAAGTTATTATGCTATAGTATGTTAACACACCAAATGGATGGCACTAGTTGCTCCCAGAGTAATGAAAACAGCATAATTGAATTTTATGGCCATAATTTCTCAGGTGACACCTACATCTAATTTTTTCAGATCACAAATAAAAATAATGTTTCTCTAATTGCCTCCAGTGCACTCTGAACCAATGGTTGGAAAGTTTCTTTTCTTTTTGATCTATTATGCATCATCCTTAAGAGGATATTCTGAACTTAACATTGGGTAAGCTAGCATGGCAACCAATTTGAGCTCCCCTTGAGATTTTGGGTCTTCAGACTGAAAAAGAGCAATTTTTTCTCACTGAAGCAAGCAGGTAAGATGCCAGTTATTTCTTTTTATTTCAATACGTATAGTAGGCTCATCTTAGGCCTCGTTCAAAGGCAACGAAAATTAGTTAGCAGGGTCATGGTACTTTCAATGGATTTAGGATCAGGACACTTATGCTTCTAGATCCCACTTCATTACTACATTAGTTAAGCACATACTTAATGAAGTCCACTAAAGTGCTTTGCTGGCCTGGGGACTGAGTACATAAAAGGAATCAGAACAAGCGATGGATAGGTGCTATATTTACAATCCTTTTTTCTAACCTTAACTACACTTCAATATTGAACCTGTAATTCAAAATTGAACAAATATAGAATGGCATAAAAAAACATGACAGCTAACCATTCATACAATTGTATTCTCTATAGTATATTCAGGCTAACTCCTAAACCTCTCAGGTTATTAGCCTCAGGAGAATACTAGACAAGTCTAGCAGACCTCATTGTCAGGAGTCATCTTTCCTCAATTATTCATCCTTTTCTCCAAGTTTCATCCTATGTTTTTCTTTGCAGAAAAAAAAAAAAAAAAAAAAAAAAGAAATTCTCACATCTGGATCACTGCTGCATGTTTTAAAGCAACCATTATTTGACAGGGCAATTTATTCATGTGTTGGGTAAACTCTGATAGAGCTCCTGGATAATCCAATCATCTTGAGAGCTAATGAAGCCACATCTACCTTTATTCCTTCTTGTTGACAGAACAGTTGAAGTGCACTTCCATTGTTTTCAGGGAAGGTAGTTATATGGAGGTTAAATGCTGGCGACCTTCGTTCTCTCTCCTGAGGAAAGATTTTGTTTCAAAAACAATACATGTGATTACATCGAAACATTAATTCGCCATACCCTGAGTTACTCAAAAATCCTACATTTACTGATAGTCATAATCCACAGATCTCTATTCAGATTCAAAATACATTGTGGTTTTCCAGACTCCTTAGAGTTTTGGCATGGGACAAAAGCCCCAATTATACAACGAACCCATGCAAGCAGTGTCTCTGAAGTTTTAAAACTAATAAGGGTCCAGATGGGGCATATAACCGTAACACTTGGGGATGTAGGAAGTATTTGAGACAATTGTCTCGTAGAAAGAATATTTTATTTATTACTTTATACATGGACCAGAAGACTATAAGAAAAAGGTTCACAGAATGAAACCTCAAATTAATGCCAAATCATATTTTGACTTTGAGAATACTCCCTCATTCTGAAATGATATCATTTTCATTCTTAATTTAACAGTAAAGCCCCATCTCAACTCATCATTTATATTACAATAAAACTGTTTTGCATCTGAACTCTACATACCAGTCTTCTAAATCCTCAAAAGCAAAAGAATTCACTACTCACCCAGGTTTTTATTTTTTAAATATACTGGTGCCCTACATTTAATCTTTTTGGTGCCAAAAACAATAAATGCACATATATTATCTCTCAAACTATATCGCTCTTAAAATTTGTGCAGCTTATTGACTTAATTTCCATGCACTTGGCTCAATATACTGATGTAGCATTTCAGTAGAAAGCAGCAATACAGCATTTCAACAGATGAAGGACTTCCACACAGAATTTAATTTTGATGCCCTTGTTGAAAGCAGCTGGATTGAAGGCTCTGGAAACTGCACCTCAGGGCCTTATTCTGAATGAAATTAAACCCATGAAAGCCAATGGAGTTGCACCAGTATAAGTGAGATCCATATCAGGCCTATCTTCTATACCCTGAGCAAGAATGGCATGGCAAGTGAGAGTTAGAGCCAAAAGAGCTACTGCAGCTTCTAAGTCTATTCCAT
Organism: Gavialis gangeticus; assembly: GCF_001723915.1. Lineage (NCBI taxonomy): Eukaryota > Metazoa > Chordata > Crocodylia > Gavialidae > Gavialis > Gavialis gangeticus. The sequence goes on along the minus strand of NW_017729033.1, from coordinate 29,577,779 downwards.
CCATAGCCCATAGCCTGACTTCCAAAACAACAATCGAAGTTAATTGTGTTGGTTGTTTGGTGATATGGACATTTGTCCTTTGGTAACTGAGCTGAAACCACAGATTTATTTCACACATTAACAAACACGCCATAACAATTTCTGTTCAGTAGCATCCTACTGCATTTGAAACTGTGATCCAGAGCAGAGGCAAAAATGTCTGCATCCCATCACGAGTCTCCTCAAACAGTTTCCTGAAGAGTTTTCTACAACTGATCTAAATTTTAAAATTCAGCTATACCAGTCAGGAAGCTTCACCTTACAATAGAAAAACAGAAACAGAGGTTCTAATCTAAAATTAACGTCAATTAAACCAACATCTAACATTTTAATCATTTAGCATAGCAGTAAGCCATTCAGTGTTTCTTTGCATTAAATGATACACAATTGGCCTTGTTTTCTAATATATCCTGATTTTCATCTGAAATAGTTTGGTTAATCAAAATACCTGAAAATGTTTCCACAAGAACTGAAAGCTGCATAATTTTGCTAAAGTACTCACTCCCAGTCACTTTTGTGCTTATTGCTTATCTATCAGCACACAGATTTCTTTTTTAGCATGCTTTCTCTGAAATCACAGGCATATCCTGCAATTGTTATTCTGTAAATAGGTTCTCAGCAAGAAACTAGAACCATTGTCCTGAGCTATAGTTTAGTCTTCAAATAATTCTTTAGTTAAATGTGGAAAGTTCTTATACTAAAGCACTTTTGAAGAGTCTTTTTTTAAAGATGTAATTTGCTTTAAGTCACTTTTTCTGAAAATGCTCCAGTTTTGGACAATGGCTGCTAGCTTGCTGCCAGTTTTAACTTTAACTTTGTTCTGTATTTCAATTCAGGGTTGCTAAATAAAGTATACAGAATATAAGTCAGTATCCATTTTAATGTCCAGAATGACTACTAGGACGCGGATATTTCAGAATGCATAGTTTGTCATGTTACATGCTATGACCTCAAAACATACAGATGGTAAAATAAAACAATAAAAACAAAAGATTTGAAGAAAAAGACACAGAAAGGGAATGATGTCACTGAAGTAGGATGAAAATAAGATTTTCATCTTTACTATAGAGGTTATACATGCGAAGGGGTGTGGTGAAACACACTGGATGAAGAAAATTATGAAACAGCAACACTAAAAATCTTTCATAGAACTGATTCTAAATGGTGTCAAAAATATGGACGATGTTTTCAAATAGGGTATGGTGTTATCAGGCAACATAATAGTGGGGCAATGCATTGCCCCCATACTGTGGCAACAGTTTAGCATCCTAACACTCCCTGAAAGCCCACTTGCAAAGTGATGAGGAGCACCATTAGTTTCTGATGAAATCATAGAATTGCTTTTAACAAGATGTAGCCACCCAACTATTACATATACTCAAATGAATTAATTTGATGAAGAAATTTGCTATTAAGAATGTTACCTTCATTTCCACCAGTTATGCTTGTGCCTCACCCTTCTAATTTGTATTACTAGCTGTAAATATTTCCTTTTGTCTTTTAGTAATGCCAATTGATTCCAATCCAGTAACACTGCATATCAGCAGTAAAGAGACTTTGAGTAAGTGCTTTCAACATCAGCTATGAATATTTGCATTAATATAAAGTAAAATTATTTGAAAATATTCTTAATTAAAAACAATTACAGGCTGATATGATGGATGTATGAGATCCTTAGACTTTATTGCATGCAAGACATGAGAAGGTGTGTTAATTGAAACAATGCCAACCAAGTCTGTAGTATGCATACCAAGTGATTTCACATGCAAGAAAGGAGTAGTTATGGAAATGAAACAAATAAAAAGGCAAAAGATTGCAAAACAAAATATTTTTATTAGGTGCAAAACAAACTATATGCAATATATATTAGCTATTTTACATCTTCATAAACATTAGTGAGCATTCTTTTCAAAACATATTAAGGCAGTGGCATCATTTTCATTATCCAAACATACAATATTAAAAAAAACTCTAAAGGGGTCTCCCTTATACATGCACTGGTCACCACTGAACGTTACATGAATTTCAGCTTGGGTTCAAACACAATTTCTGTTCCATTTGAGAGTTTACAGAGAGAATCTCTTACTTCAAGTTCTAGCACTCTGAATTCTAAGAGCTCATTCTGGTCTTTCGCATCCTGCATCTCGGTCTTCAGCTGATTCTCTTCCTGTTCCATTTTGTAAATCTAAGAGACAACACAATATCAAACAACTAAGATCTGGAAAAGCAGTATATCTGGTTACATATACTGATTCTTCGCATTTTTTTAAGAAACTATAACATTTCTCAGTATTCTCATTCTCAGTCGCTTGTGGAAACAAGAGTTAAGAATTAAACGCTAAGCTAAAAAAGTTTTAGCCTAAATTTCTTACAAAGGTCTGAACTGCAAACACTTTGTGTGTAGTCTTTACTTTGTGCACTTCAAAAATACCTTTGAAGTTTAAATTGAGTCCATTTATGTGCCTGAAGTTAAGCACATACAAAAACATTTGCTGGATCACGACCTTAGACAAAATATCCACTGAATTCAGTGCATAGCCAGTTGGCTGGGTGTCAAGTCTTGGAAATGAGGAAGCAGTACGTTAGAAACAATGTTATTGGCTCGTGAGTAGACGGACAAGATATTCTCAATAAGCAGACAATAATTTGTCTGGTCTGGAGTTTTCCAAAGACACATTTTAAAAAGCATATATGGCAAGTGATACAAATCCTGCAGCTAAAACTAAAAATGATGATCCAACTTTCAGCACCAGCTCCATGAGACTGGGCAAAGCACACAGTATTTGAAGTCTGGTAGTCTGTTCACGCGTACTTTCTTTTTTAAACCAAATTTAATGCAATGGTAATGGACATTTAAGGCTTTATACCAAATTAAACAATTGATCCAATTAGAAAGAAACAGGAGTGGCAGCAATCTTAGTCCTAGATTTGTATCATGTTATTGTATCATTTTCAGTAACAACCAAGTACCCTTTTTGCATTACTATTACCATTTCAGACTTATATTTACCAGCAACTTGAGACATCAACCAGTTTAAGTCCCCATTGTGCCGGACATTGTATGGCCATCCAGGAAATGATAACCTCTACCCAAGAGGAGAGGTTTGATAGCGCTTTAAACTCAAATTATCACACTTGCCATTTCTGGGTAGAAATAAACTGAGTGACTTCCACCTCGGCATTCTAACCTTTGGCACATCAGTTTCGTTTATAATTCCTATTAAAAAGCAATACTCAGAGGTTCCCAGATTCTGACCATATACCTTTTCAAACAACTCTTGATTTGTTCTGATAAGCAGCTGCTTCTCTTCTATCCATTTTGAATCCTG
>NW_017729033.1:29556431-29569411 GCF_001723915.1 Gavialis gangeticus | reverse complement strand
TACTCAAAGGTTCCCAGATTCTGACCATATACCTTTTCAAACAACTCTTGATTTGTTCTGATAAGCAGCTGCTTCTCTTCTATCCATTTTGAATCCTGTGGAGGGGGGAAAATTAAGTATATTTTTTTAACCAAAAAATTTTTAAAAAGTATTATGCTTCAGTCATTAATTCACAATGAAATGTGGGTCCCACATCAAAGACCAAGCCTAATACAAATAAGAAATAGATAACCTGGGAAAGCAATGAGAAAATAAATACAACTCTGATTCTCTGTAACTTGGCCTTTTTTCTTTCCCACCTTGTACAGCCTAAGTTACTAGCTAAAGTTTGAAAATCATTATTTTGGAGGCATGTTATCAATGGAGCATTTCCTGACTGCCACATCAAAATTAATTATTTTATGGAATTTTCTAATTTTATTATTTTCCTCTCACCCACACACAAAAGCAGGCACGTGCACTCTTATTTTTACACAGGGCCTAATTCCTTAGGGGCAGAAGGTTGTTTCAGTTTGTGTTAAAACACATACCAGATGGAGTATGGGGGGAAAAAAAGGCAAAGAGATGAACACCTAGTCTGGAATTAAAGTAAGGAAATACATAGTGCTAATCAGATGTTAAGCTAGACAAAGCAATGGAGAAACCATTGGAAGCGTTTCTCCCCAGTGTTCCCTTCCAAAGCTCAAAGGACAGAACAACTTGCATCCAGAGATTTAGGTAAACATCCAAACTTCATACACACTTAGGGGCCAGCTGTATATCCACAGTGCTTTTTCCATGTATTCCTTCCTTTCAGGATTGCTAACTTTCTTTTATAGCTATAATTGACTGATCTTATTTGCTCCATTGATGGTCTAATTTTGTTTGACAAGGAAGATATTACAAGTATTTCAAAACTTGATCATTTGAGGCCTGACCATGATTTTCAGAAGAAATAAAGATCCGTAGCACTTAACAAAATATACCCCTTATAAACATCCTTAGAAGCTATGGTAAGATAGTAAACAATCTTACCATAAAGTCTTTCATAAAAGAACCTCAAAATACTTTACAGAGGTAAATTATTAGCATTCCTATTTTGCATGCAAGGAACTTGGGCACAGAAGGGTTGATGAGAGTCTTAGGTGAAAAAAAAAACATAAAATGAGCTTAGAAGCCTAACACCAAGGCAAATATATTTTTTTAAACCCTTAGCCCTGCACTCTGATCTTAGCCTTCCTCTTCAACACTGCACATCTGACCTTAGACAATGCATGTCAGCTCTTGCTGTCTAGGTTTCTTTAGCTTTAAAACGAGAATTAAAAAAAATGGGCAAGACGCACAGTTTTTGAAAATCTGCACTTAAGTCTCCTGATTTAGAATGCTGTGCTTCAAGCACCCGAGATTACCTCTCACCTGAATGAAGAGCTCAGAGTTATTACTAAATAAATACCCTTATCAGAAGCTCAGTGCCTAAACTACACAATCACATAGTGCACAAAGTCAGTTTATTGTAAAATTTATTTAGTTAAATATAGGGATTAACAGTTTGGTATGACTGCAGATAAGGGCAGTGAACAGATGAACATGTGCTAGAGCCCCTAGGAGGCAGAGCAGCAATTTCTGGTGAGGGTCTCAAGCTTAGTTTCTATCTGAATCATAGGTGGCAATTATAAAATTGCATCCTACTGCTTCGATACTGACATTCAAGACAACTGAGAGACACAGGGAGCAGCAGGGTTAAGAATCTTCAAAGGTAATAAATAAATAAAAACTAATTTTTCAACCACACATATTAGGTCTATCAATAAGGAATCAAATGTTGACAAAATTTTTCACATATATATTCCTGTGCCCTTGTCTTATTTACAGACATGATATTTCAATATTATAACTTTAATAGTAAAATATTTTTAATGCAGCAATTTGCCTAAAGTTTTAGTTAACAATATACCAAACTGACAAAAACAGATCCTCAGAAGGGAAAGTCTGCCTTTCAAACTGGTTTATTCCTGTGTCTGATTTATTTATTTTTTTATTTCAATATTTCATAAGCTAATACCTAATATTTATCTTTCTTACATCTCATTTGTTGTGGAAATACTTTATTTCCACAAAATTTACTAGAATAGAAAATTGGGGCTTGTAAACAAGCCAATACAATATTGTTTACTTCAAGAGACACAACTTGTACAAAACAAACCATAAAACAGAATGAAGATTAAATATAAAGAGTTTGTGAAAAATGGAATACCCCCATTCATAACTGTACATCAGTAACAATATTTAAATATCTTTTTCATCAAAAATATGGTAAAAATAAAACATTACATATTTTTGCAGGGGCACTTTCAGTGATGCAGCTGAACACATTTAAATGCCAATTCATCATTCTGGCCAACTTTCTGGAGGATCCTGGGGCATTTGTAGATGACTCATTAAAGCCTGTTAAATGCCCTTTTGCACTGCTTTAACGGCATTGCTGTTTGCAAGAGTTTGCAAATTTGGTGGTGTATTGTGCATTAATTCCAACTGTTGTAGCAAATTCAGTGGCATAATGTGCCTTAAATGACTTTGGGGTGCAGCAAACTAAAACACCTCTGAGGAGCTTTAGTTTGCTGCCTTACAGCTGTAGAGGGAATCACCAGGCTCCGTGGGGCTCAGGGGCTCTGCATGCAGCCCAGCAGGTGACCTGGCAGCAGCCCAGGAAGGCAAGCTGCACTAAAGAAAAAAAAAAAAAAGTCATGAGCCCAATCATCTGTGCAGGGGCCCTGTGCTGCCTTCCACAGCTGTGGGCCCCCCAGGACTGCCCCAGCCAGGTGCCTATGGCCAGGTGCTGCCCAGGGGGTGGGGAGGGGGGAGGGCGCACCACTGCCAGAGGGAAGCACCAGCCTCCCCCCATAACTCAGGGACTGCTCAGCCTGCAGGCAGCTCACTCACCCCTCCCCACTGCCAGAGAGGCAGGTAAGGACACAGGTGTACATGACATGGGGGTTTACTTTGGCCTAAATTGAAGAGATGTTTTTAGAAAAACACTACTTCAATTTACGGAGAATTAAACCCCCATGTTGTTTATTAATGCCCCTGGGCATCAAATATGCACTAACAGCCAGGATTTATCCTTGCCAAACCCTAACAAGATACATCAAGTCTTAAACCTGATTTCACTTCATGAAATATTGAGTTGCTAACTGCCTGTAAATTTACAGACAGTATATAAAAAAAAAAAGTCTAAAAATGCTTGTCTGTTGTGTCCATAAGAAAAATTGAGCCACCTGTAAGACTGAGCTCAATTCACAATCTGCATGAATTAATTGCTGTATCCCCACATTCAGGCATGTGTAGTTTGTGGCATCACAAACTGCACATGTGGAATGTTAAAATGTCCCCCATCCTATGAATTTGCAGCACAGGGGCAAAATTTGCCACTGGGATTTCTGAGTAGCAAAGGAAAAACCCCAGAAAAAAAAAGTGGTGCAGTGCACCCTATAATATTGTGCGCTGAAACAAACAGAGGCTTGGTCTTCCAGGGAGATGCTCTGGCTGCCAGCCACAGCATCTCCACTCTTGCAATTGTGCCCTGGCTGCGCCAGCATGCCAAGAGACAGGAGGAACTGGCCAAAGGCAGTTTGCCCAAAGCAGGAAGCAGTGCCATGCAACAAAGTGCATATGTAGGGGTCTATGCTAAAGCACATAGTGGAACAAATTTATGCTGCTGTTATTTGTGCTGCTGCAGGCACACACCCCTGCACATCAGACATGGCCACTAAGGCTAGATTCACATCCTTGGACAGAGAGCAGAGCAGTGCCACCTGGTGTCTAAGTGGGAGTGCTGCTCAGAGCCCTTCAGTGAATCCCTGTTGGGCTCACCACTAGACCCTCCACAGCTTGCCTACCCATCTGCTCAGTGCTTACCTATGGGTGTTGGAGATGCAGGGGGTGGGGGTCTGTCCCACGACAGGGGGTAGGTACAGCAGGGGTAAGGCTGGGGGTGGGCTGGGTGGCAGCACCAAGCAAGGTACAATAAGGAGTGTCAGGGCAGGGAGGAGGAGAGCTGGTGATCCCCTGAGTTGGGGTCAGCAGGGTGTAAAACTGGCAGTAAATCATGTGACAGTAAAAAAGTTTGTTTGTCAGTTAAAAAAATTAATGGGTTGATAACACTGATGATGACAGCTGGAGTTTTGAATACTCAAACCAGCAAAGACTTCATCCCATGAAATTAATGTTGAAAGGTAAGTTTTAACTATGAAATGCACATTCAGTCTTCATTTTTTCAACTAAAATATTTATAGGGGTAACTCATTTTAATACCGTCAGTCTGGGCACCAAATATGTTCTACGTGGAAAACGCATAGGATTCATTTTTGTTTTGAATTATGGCTAAAGATTGTCCAGGCAAAAGCTGAAAACTGAAGCCGATGTTGGTTAAAGACGACGTGAGAACTGAATAATAACCTTCATGCATGTGGACATAACATATTAACATCCTAGGAAAAGATTTTTAAATGAGAACTTTTCCAATTTATAGAATGTTTTCCTTTCACCAAGTTATTACATTGTTGGTGTAGTAACTAAGCTGCATCAAACACACCAACACACCAGCATGCAATGAAGATAAGAGCACTGCCATACACAAAAGAGAGAATGACTTGACAGAGGGCAAGGAGAGAGCCTTTTACCTGTCCTTTTTCAATCAGAGCTTTCTCGAGGTCTTCAATTTTTGCCTGGCACCGAAGGAGATCAGCTTGCAATTGTTCACGAGTCTGAAAAGATATAAAAAGCATACACTGTCAAACAGCCAGCTGATTGAATTGCAAAAGTATGATTCTGTAACTCTACTTTCCCAACACTCAATTATTGTATAATCACATGTTGATACGTGTGTTGTATAATCACATGTTGATCATATGTTGTTACTATTTTTTTTTCCCCGTATCAGCCCCAAGGCAAACTTCAACTGTTTTTGATTAAAATTAGTTTACCTGTATTTTATCTTATAAAGTGTTTAACTCATTAATTTTCACTCATTTGTTCCCCCATAACCTAAGAAAAACGTAATATGATAACGTTTTTCAGTAATAAAGCACTTACCAAAAACTGTGTTAGAAAAGAGAAACAACTCTTCAGGATGAACTTGCAATAGCTAGAAAATACCTGGGCAACTTTCTTTTAAAAAAAGAGAATTATAAAAGTACTAAATAAACTGGTATATGCAAAATATCACCAACAATAAAATTTAAAATAATCCAGAATTTAAATACTGACCTATACAATAGAAAGCATAGGGTACTTGTAAGTCATCTTCATTTCATGTGATCATCATCTAATAAGAGAACTACCTCCATATAGGTACACAATCACTTCAGCTGCAAAACTGCCTCACCTGGGACTTGATCACATGACTTACGAGTACCTTCTGCAAATTACCTCCTGAATTTTGTCCATTCCCCAAAGAGATTGGCAACTTGTAGGAGGATCTTAGCAACAGCATTTTCAAGCTGTTTATGCACTGAGAAGGTGACTTAGGTGCCTAGGCATCACTAAAATTCCCACTAGACATCTATATCTGAGTCTCTGGATGCCTAAATCCCTTTAAAAGTGGGTGCTTAGCAATTCAGTTAGTCCTTCAAGCTGTAAACAGACCTGGGACTATTTGACCCCAATCAAAACAAGAGGGACAGTCATTTACACAAATAGGCCATGTGTAGACAAAACAAGGGGCATGTGTGCACCACACTTTAAAGTGGGCTAAATGCTTTTGCACTACTTTAACGGTGTTGGTGTTTGCACGTGTTGGCAGTGTATTGTGCACTAATTACAGCTGCTATAGGAAATTCAGCAGCATAATGAGCCTTAAATTACTCAGGCCTCAGCAAACAAGCTCCTCCGATGAGTTTTAGTTTGCTGCTCCTACAGCTGCAGACCGAAGCACCAGGCTCCATGCAGCTCAGGGGCTCTGCAGGAAGCCCTGCAGGCAACCTGGCAAGGCAGGCTCTGCCCAAGAAAAGCAGCAAGCCTGATCTCGTCTTTTTTTGCCCCCTGGAGCCTGTCTGCCTGAGCTGCACAGGAGCCCAGTGCTTCCCTCCACAGCTGCAGTGCCCCCTGGGACCACCTGAGCTGGATGCCTGCAGGCAGGTGCTGCATGGGGGGGTGGGGTGGGCAGCGGCACACTGCTGCCATGGAGGGAAGCACCACCCCCACCCTTAGCCCAGGGACTGCTCCACTCGCCAGCAGCTTGCCCTTCCCTCCCTGCTGCCAGAGACACAGGTACATGCAGGGTGTGTGCATGACACAGGGGTTTAAAGGACCCTAAATTGAAGCTGTGGGTTTCTGCTTCAATTTAGGGCCCCTGTTTCATCTACACACCCACAGACCTTCCAGGAAGCACTGCTGCTCTTTCAATAGTAGGTGGCCAGAAGAGTACATGGTCTGAGAGGCTTGTTCTAGGAATGACCCCCAATGGTAAAGATGTACAAAAAGATGCCATGGAAAAAAAGTATTAGTACATTACATCCAGTATACTTCACGGGGACTTGAAGTGGGGTAGTGACATGTGTATCTATGTGATCCCAGGACAAGATGCTTTCTCCCAGAATATAATTTGATATCTGTTCATCCGTTCATATCCTCATGACACACCAGTTGCACCAGACAAGGACAGCTACGTGCACTTGTGTTAGTGACTGAACAAAACCAACAGACTATGCCTGTGAAAAACATGACCTTTTCAAAGAGCATTCCCATAAAGCATGTATTTGCAAATGCCTTTCAAGTTAAAAAAATGCCAGAAAGAAAAAATTAGGCCCCCAAAACCTCCTTTTCTATAACTAAGGCCATAATTTATCATCTTAGATAGATGTCAAATATGTAAACACATGAGAAATATTACTTTAACAAAATGTGTAATTATGCCCTTTTTAAGACATAAAATGACTTATTTGCTCACCCTGGGAACAAAGTGAAAGTCAGCCACAATTATGGCAGAATAGCACCCAACAGCAAGGGTAGAAACTAATGGTAGGAACTGATAGCAGTTGTGGAATATGGTGTCCCAACACATTTGTGCAAGCAAGCTAAGGAAGTATGGGTTGGATGAATGGACTGTAAGGTAGGCAGACAACTGGCTGGATTTTTGGGCTCAAAGGGTACTAAATCAATGGCTCCCTGTCTAGTTGGCAGCCAGTATCAAGCGGAGTGCCCCAGGGGTCAGTCCTGGGACCAGTCTTGTTCAATATGTTTAACAACCTAGAAGATGGAATGAAGCGCACTCTCAGCAAGTTTGCAGATGACACCAAGCTGGGAGGAGTAGCACAGATTGGAAGGTAGGGCTAGGAATGTGAGAAACCTCAACAAATTGGAAGATCGGATCAAAAGAAATCTCATGAGGTTCAATAAGGACAAATGCAAACCCCTGCACTTAGGACAGAACAATCCCAAGCACCAGAACAGACTGGGGACTGACTGGCTAAGCAGCAGCTCTGCAGAAAAGGGCCGGCGGATTACAGTGGACACAGCCAACAACACGAGTTTGTTGCAAAGAAGATTAACAGCAAACTGGACTGCATTAGTAGGAGTGTTGCCATCCAATAAAGGAAAGTGATTATTCCCCTCTATGCGGCACTAATGAGGTCACATCTGGAGTAGTGTGTCCAGTTTTGCCCCCCTCTCCCCCACTACTAAAGGAATGTAGACAAATTGGACAGAGTCCAGCAGGGGACAGTGAAAATACTTAGGGAGGGCTGGGGCACATGACTTATGACAGGCTGAGGAAACTGGGCTTATTTAGTCCACACCAGAGAAGACAGAGAGGATTTAATAACTGCCTTCAACTATGCAATGGTGATTACAAAGAAGATGGAGCTAGAATGCTCTCAGTGGTGGCAGATGACAAAATAAGGAGCAATAGTCTCAATTTGCAGCACGGGAAGGTTAGGTTAGATACTTGGAAAAAACTCTCACAAGGACAGTAGTAAAGCACTGGAACAGGTTACCCAGAGATAGCTGGGGCTTCCTGCCCAGGGCAGAGGCAGTAGCTCCCTCAAAATCACCTTCCCTCATTGCTTCTAGCTCCCAGACACCCCAGGAAGCATGATCAACACCCCCAACTCCCCAGTCCCAGTTTATTAAAACATAAAACCTTCTTTAATTTACTTTCTCTTCATGTCATGCAATTACGTGTCAGAGACTACTCAGTTAATCAAGTCTGTGGAAGTATGGTAATTACCACGCTCCAGCCAGTCTCCACATCTTGTGCATCAGAGTCCCCACACTTCAAAATGGCAGCAGGGACACTTGAACTGAAGCTCATTCAATGCATTCAATGAGCTTTAGTTCAAGCACCACCCCCCACACCATTCTGAAGCACAGGGATGCTGATACACAAGATGTTCCCAGTGCTTTAATTACAGTGGCTCTAGGAGCCACTGTAATTAAAGTGCCCCCCCTCCACTCCTGGAGCATGTGTAAAAATACTTGATAGTCTCTGTCTAAACCATTCCAGATTAGTTCTTGAAAACTTCCACTAAGGGCAATTGCACAACCTGTCTAGGCAGCCTATTCCAATGCTTAACCACTCCTATAGTGACAAATTTCTTCTTAATATCTCACCACAATCTCTTTTGTCGCAATTTAAGATCTTATTGTAAAATAAGGACAAAATAAAACATACTTTATGATCTCTGTTCCATACACAACTGATCAGTCTAGAATAGTTGCATCAAGAACGTTGTCTGTTCCTTAAATGTATGTATTGCAATGCAGTCCACCGACTCACAGATACAAATTTCAGGTTAGGTGCATCAGATTTCTGAAATCTCAATCCACCCCCCTCCCTCCAACAAACAACCCCTCTACTCCCCCGAATTTACCCTTGCTTCTCTCTCTGCATCCAGTGTTCCACCAACTTGCTCCTGGAGTAATGCATATGCTCTTTGCAAAGCCTGATATTCTCTGGTTAGCTGACAGAACCTTAAATCAGCTTCTTCTTTAGGTGTGCTCTTAAAAGAGAAAAGCAAAACAGTGCATCATTGTCATCTATTGCTGCAGGAACTCTCTGAGGTTAGTAGCAGTTTCATAACTTATACATCAGTTGCTCTAAAGAACAGAAAATTAATAAATATTTTTCAACAGCAACTATTGGACACACCAATGGCTCTCTCAGCAAGCTGGGCAAGAATTTTGTCCAAAACCTGGGTTTACAAACAGCCAGGGATTCCCATAGCCACAATAACAAAGTTTTGTTAAACAGCTCCTTCCAATCCCACATATACAGGGGAAAAAAGCACCGTTTACATTCCCAGTTCCAGCACAGACAGCCTGTTCCCTAGAACTCTCTTCACAAGCTAACGTATACAGAAAGGACAGAGCCTGACACCCTACGCCACTAACTCTTTGTGCAGGACCTTCCTCCTGTTATCCATCTGCAAAAAAACTCCAGGAAGCCCAGAAAGGGAAGAGGACTAGTAAGTTCTTTCCTCCAGCCAGCCTCCACTCTTGCATGCCCTTATGTTGCAACCTGGAGGGTGTGGGTGATGGAGGCTGGCGAATAGCAAGCTTAGGAAGACCAAAAGAAAGGAAGAAAAAAACCTTACAGGTGCCTAAAAGCATTATGCAGGCTTAAAACATGAATGGAGATAAGAAAGCAGATGCTGGGGTGGACAGAAAAAAACCCAAACCAAAGACATAATTGCATTTTCTTTAGAATTGAGTGAAGTGTGAAGGCATAGATAATTGAGTAAGAGCATGTGTGTCAACATGAGAATAAAGGCAGTGTGTGTGAATGGAGAAGAAGAGAAAGGACTAGTGAATTTAAGTGAAAGGAGCCAGAAAGACAGAGTACAAGGAGCAGAAGCATAACTGGACAGTACTGCACCCTGAGAGGCAGTGGTACAAGTTAAAGCAGCCAGACATTTGATTGTGCTGGGGGAAATGTCACTTCCTCCCCTTTTCTTGTGTGGTTGCCAGCATGCGTTTTGAGCCCCCCAAAAAACACTGACCTTCAGTGGCAAAAAAAGAAGTGACATTTCCCCCACCTCTGCAACACTGAACCTCCAGCTGTGCAGTGCACAGCTCTTTGCCCTCACAACTGTTGGAGCCAGTGTCACTGAAAGGCAGGTGCTGGTGGGGAACAGGATGGGGACCAGACTGAACCTCCCTAGCTCTATTCTGGCACCTCCATCCCTCCCCTTAGGCAGCGCCCAGGACTTATGCACTGCTCACCCATCCACTATTACATTACTGATAAGGAGACACACACTGCGTGAAGAATATTGAACTCAGGGAGACAAACTGTGGGTCAAAGAGCCAGAGGTGAAAAACAAAATACGTGGTGATTGTGGGTGTGAGGATCCAAAGGACACAGAGAGCTATGATCTGTAAAGGATACCCAGTAGATCTTACTACTCTCACCACAATTCTCTGCTGAGGCAACATAATTAAACGCAGAACAATAAGCAGAAATTCTGCTTACAGAACTCGAAGTAAAAGATGGTCTAGATGTGCAGCTTATAGACTAACTGAATGAATAAGCTTTCACAAGGAGACATTCATTTGCTCATGAAAGTTCTGATTCAGTTAGTCTATAAGGTGCACCTCTATCGTGGCTTCTTCCTGACTTCATACTAACATGGCTAACTATTAGAGGTGTGCGAAGCAGGCTGTATTTGATTCAGATTTGGCCCAATTTGGGGGACAGTGATTAGATTCGCTGATTGAGGTCACTGCCCGATTCAATTTGGAGAATCAGCAATTCGGCCATAGACACAACTTTAAATGTTTTTTCTACATACCTCGAGGTACCATGTGCAGCTCATAAATGCTGAGATGGCGGGGCAATTGAAGCATCCCACAGGAGCGTAGAGGGCACCCCCGCATGCTTGGGAGCAGACCCAGAAAGGGAACCGAAGTATTTCCAGTCCACTTCCAGGTCCTCCACTAAGCAGGCAGGGAACCCCCCAGCACCCCTCTGGCTTGACAATCAGCCACAGGGGGACCCCAGGTGCTCCCCCAGAGCCAGGAGGCAACGGTCACTGAGCCAGGGGTGGGAGGGTCCCCCCGTGTCCTCCACAGCAGACCCGGAAGTGGACTGGGAATGCTTCTGGTCCACTTCTGGGTCCACCACCGAGCATGCTGGGGACGCTCCATCCGCCCCAGCATCTCAGTGTTCACGAGCCACCTGGTACCTTGAGGTATGTAGAAAAAACATATAAAGCTGTGTCTAGGTCTGAATCATTGAATCTCTCCAAATCTCTCCAAGGCTTCTGAGGCTTCCAGTTTGATTAGGAAAGTTTAGTGGGTCTCCTGATTTGATTTGGAGATTCAGCTGCCAAATCAGGCCAAACCTCCTCCAAATCAAATCAGCAACCAAAGCTTCACATAGCCCTACTATCTCTCTAAGTATAAGAAGAGCATCGTGAGCCCAAAATGTGAAAAACTTAGTGTTTCTTCAAACTGTCATGAAATCAGTGTAAAAACCATAATAATTTTAATGTTAATTTCCAAACTTGCACATTTTAGAGTCTCTGAGGTTGAAATGTTTAAGCCTTTCTCCACAGTCATGAGGACTAGAAAATTCTCCCCTTTGGTAAAGGACAAGTTCTGCTGGCTCCATTTTCTGAGGTTTGGGGAGAGAGGGGAGGGTGGAAAAGGGAGAAGGGAAGGGAGGAAAGGGGAAAAGCATTATGCAGCCCTAATTGTGCAGTAAAATCACACTAGTTTAAAATCTTTAAATATTTCAGCATGAGGTCCTTGTACACTAACTAGTTAGGGAGAAAAAGAAAGTGGGACGGGAGCAGAAAATAAAATGAAGAAAGAGGGTGCAACTCTAGGATAAAAGGGTTAGTGAAAAGCATAGGAAGTTGAAGTGAGGGCCCAGCTGAATGTTTTGTCCTATTCCCTGAAATTGTTTGCTTCAAGCCAGTTGTAATGCAGGTCATCCAGCTCAGAGAAAGCACATCAATACATATTTACCACTTATTATTATTTAAGCCTCTATATATTGACAAAACCTCTCAATATCAGAACTACAATCTGAAGGACCTGGTTGTACCACAACAGTCAAACAAATCAAAATATTCCAAGAAGAGCCATTGTGTAGCACCTATGTATTGTTATCAGTGCAAAGGCCTATTGATTTCCTTCTTCCGACTAGCAAGACTGATTAGGAGGGAAGCAAATTTATTTCTCAAGATCTGTTGATATCTGCAAGTCTGATTTAGTTAGTTAAAAGCCCAGCAGGAAGGCAGACTGAAATTATCAGTTTATTAGTCGCCCTGCAACAGTTCAGCACACATTTTTTAGACTTAAATATCCATCTCCAAATGCAAAGGTACAAAACCTGAAAAATATTTCCATTGTGCTAGTTTATTAAGAAGTTAAGATACAATCTGTTACTCACATCTTCCAAGTCTTCTTCTGGAGTTGCCGGAGTCCTGTCTGTCTTATCTGTGTTATATGAAGTTATAGATGATGTTTCTGAATCAACAGATTCTTCATCAAATCCAAAAAATGTCTCGACAACATGCCTCTGAAAAGTCAGGTTTTCTTCATTACTATTAGGATACTCAGCAAAAGAGAATCTTTAACCTTGTTAAACAGAAGACATACAGGAAATCCTTGTACATAAAACAAGGATTTTAAGGCAATTGTTCTAGCTTTATTTTCAAATTGTGGTCATTCTTTCTAACAAGGTTTAACATGGGACACCTGAATACTTTTATTGATTTCAGTGGATCTACTCATATAAGGATTAAATCTCTGGCTTCCAATTGAGGGGCACTAGGAAGAAATCATTCGTAAAACAAAATAAAGAAAGGTTCTTCCCTCTGCAAATCTTTACCATTCAAACCTGGTTAAAGAAATTATTCTATACAGCATCATTTATTTAGGTGCTTCAAATAATCAGGCTGCATGTGGCATTGGAAATGTGCCATATACACTAACACACAAAATACAGATAGCCACACAGAACAGCTATCCTGATATTTTAAGATATTCAGTATCTG
>NW_017729033.1:29531891-29551431 GCF_001723915.1 Gavialis gangeticus | reverse complement strand
TATTCCATACAGCATCATTTATTTAGGTGCTTCAAATAATCAGGCTGCATGTGGCATTGGAAATGTGCCATATACACTAACACACAAAATACAGATAGCCACACAGAACAGCTATCCTGATATTTTAAGATATTCAGTATCTGACACCCATTGATTAGTTTCAAGATTTTTTTTCTTGGGCAAAATAACTGGTTGAGATGCAAATATTCTCAGAGGACAATCAAGCACGTGACCTAAGTTTATCTACCACATTACTGATAACTCAAATTAGTTAAAATTATATTGAAGTGTTCTTTTGTGTGAAAATCAATTTTTAAGATACCAGGTGATGCTTTTTGTTTGTCCAGTGTTAAAAATGAAAGAAAAATGTATTAACAGCAAAGAGGGAAAAATTGTATTATTAGGAAAAATAAATCTTAGATATTTTAAATCACGGATAATGTAAAAACGATCATGTTCTTTTAAAAGTAAGTGAGGTAGAGGATTCATACTGAAATACAAT
This sequence comes from Gavialis gangeticus, assembly GCF_001723915.1. Taxonomy (NCBI): domain Eukaryota; kingdom Metazoa; phylum Chordata; order Crocodylia; family Gavialidae; genus Gavialis; species Gavialis gangeticus. Next base: position 29,550,929 of record NW_017729033.1, on the reverse strand, counting down.
CTTAGTAGCAAAGTAAAAAGTCCTAACTGGGAGCTGCATGCCACTGCGATCCCCTGTTATTAGTCCTTGCCTGACCACTCTCCTCCAACCCAACCCACACCCCTGCAAGGCCACAACTCTGCCAGCCTGCAGACGGCTTGTTGCCGAACTGCTAAATCCATGGGTTTCTCTGGTAAAATGAAAATCCTCTTTTGCCTCTGGTAAAAAGTAAAAACCTCGGTTTACTCCGTTTTTTTCACTGGAAATGGAAAATCTGGATCCCTGTAATACCAGGTCTGAGACATGACCGTGATCCTCTCATCATGCCTCTTAATATTTTAGGAGTTCTCTTCATTGCAGGATAGTGCAAGGTATAAACACTGGGTGTTGGTCCCTAACCTAACATCAGCCTATATGCATGAATATCTTGAATTAAAAGATGCCAAAGGAATAATACTTTCAAAACTCTAACTGGCCAGTTGGGGATAGGAGTTGAAGTTCAAGTTCTGTTAATTCACAAGCTATTTTATCAGCCACACACACACACACACTCTGGATAGTTCAAACTTTTGCAGCATAACTATTCTTAATCTTAGAATAGTTTTATTTAAAAAAAGAAAAGCTGTACTGCATTTAGAGCCCAGAGTTTTGACTACAGAAATCCTTTCGAATGTGTTATGTCCCAATTGGCAAAAGCTCAAAAACAAAAAAACCCACATCTCACTTTTGTAAATGAAACCTGCATTCTTTACAACCCTGCATCAGCCATAAATATGGTGCTAGAAAGAAAAGACAGCGTAACTGAAAGCTCTCTAAAGATCAGCCTTTCCTTTCTAGTCCATCAAATCATTAGGTGTTACTCCTTCGTTCATGCAGAAACAAGAGAAAAAAGGAGTGGGGACTGAACTATTAAAAATCTGTTAAGACACTCCACTGTTGTCAAGTATTAAATAAGCACCCCCAATTTATCCAGCATACATCTAAGACATTTGAGGGAGAAACTATTCCCCTGAGAATTGCAATTCTTCGCTCTAGCATTCACATTCTTTACAGGGCTTTGCTTTATAGGTGTGCTTGAACAGAACAGGCAAGAAGATGAATGACAGGTACCTGGGATGGATCTGAAGTCACAGGCCACAATTTCATTAAGTTAAACATCAGGGCACCCCCACCAAGCATTTAACTGGTTCCACTGTGAATTAAAACGGCTCACACAATAACCCAAATCACTTGGGCTAGACCTTCTTTGATTTATACCTGACTTCTGGTCAGACTATACAGGAGGTAGTAGCCCAAAAAGAAAAATAATATCCCTCCTGATTTCAAACATGCGATCAGTCAGACCCACAACAAACACAACAGGCCTGTGCAAATAGGGAAGTATTTGATTCAGAGAACAGTGATTTGATTTGGAGATTCAGATCACTGTCCTGAATCAACTTGGCTGAATCAGCTTCAGAAGATTCAGTGATTGGGATCAGCTGGTGACAGGCAGGCACAGCTGGGCAGCTCCTCCAGCTGTACCTGCCTTTCTCTGGGCAGGGGGAGCCGTGGGAGAAGCCCCCATGGCTACCCTGCCCAGCCCCAGCCCCCACCACCTGGCCCCAGCCTAGTCCTGGCACTTGAAAAACAAAAAAACAAACAAAAAAACCTCTGGGTGCTCATGGCAGAGTCCCCCCATGCAGTGTGGGGCAGTGGGGCTTGCCCCACCCCTGCTTGGCACCCACATGGCCGCTGCCCCATGGCGCGGGTGCAGCACAGCTCACCAGGGTGCCACACGCTGCCTGGGAGCTGGGGCTGAGCGCTGCTGGGCTCTCGCTGACTGCTGGAGCCGCCCTCGCTCCCAGACAACGTGCAGCATCCTGCCAAGCTGCACTGCACCTGCATGATGCAATAGCTTCCGTGAGGGTGCCAGGCAGTAGGGAGGCAATCCCCACTGCTCTTCACTGCCCATGCTGCATGGGGGAGGGGGGCCAGGGAGGCTCTGCCACAAGCATCCAGAGGCCCCAATTGCTGCTCCTGCAGCCAGTGACTGCAGAGCTTTAAAAAAAAATTTAAATAACCAAAAGAAAAAAAAAAGCCCCTGCACTCACCAGCTTTAGCAGTGGTGATTGGGGGCCTCTGAGTGCTAGTGGCAGATCTCGCACAGTGCAGGGTAGTGGGGGGGCGGCAGAGATGGCCCATTCCACTTGGCACCCATACAGCAGCTGCCCCATTATACGGGTGCAGCATGGCTCGACAGGGCACTGGACTCCAGCTGACTACTGGACTACCAGCTCCCAGTCAATGTGCAGAGCCCTGCTGAGCAGCACTTCACCCACGTGATGGGACAGCTGCCACACGGGTGCCGAGCTGGGGGAGACAATCCCCGCTGCCCCGCGCTACCCCGTGCTGCACAGGGGGGCTCTGCCATGAGCCCTAAGAGGCCCCTGATCGCTGCTGCCAGAGCTGGTGAATGGGGGGTTATTTCTTTTCTTTTCTTTTTTTTAAGTGCCGGGAGGCTGGGTTGTCTGGGGAATGGGGCCTGGCAGGGCAGCCATTGAGATTTCTCCCACGGCTCCTCCAGCTGTACTTGCCTCTGCCCCAGCAGGGGGAGTTGTGGGGGCTACGCCCTGCTGCTGCATGCCCACACGGCATGGGGGAGGGTGTGATGCAGGTGTGGCTTGCTCTGGGTGATGGCAAGGCATAGTCCCCGCTCCCAGTGCTGCCATGCCTGCATCAGTGCTGGGAGTGGAGGCTCTGCCCTGCCACTGCTTGCTAGCTGGTGTGGGAGTGTGGGATGCGGGCACAGTAGCGCTGGGGTGGGGGCTTTGCCCTGCTGCCACTTGCCCCCTTCCACCTGGAGTGAGCTGTGCCTGCATCCCACCCCCCTGCCCTGGCTAGGCAAGTGACAGTAGGGCAAAGCACACACTCCCAGTGCTGCCTTCCCGCATCCCGCACCCGTCCCTGAGTAACACGCCCCCTGCCCCAGCTGGGCAGCTTGTCCCAGCACCAATCCCTCCCTCCCACATGCCCCTTCCCTCCCCTCTCCCCCAACCCCAACAGATTTACCACCTGGAGGCAGCTGTCAGCTGCATGTTTAGTTTACAGCCGAATATCTGAACCGGCTGAATCTTTTCCAAATCGATTCAGATGCTTCAAATCTATTTGGAGCTTTACTTGGTCTCCCGATTCAAATTGGATTCAGAGATTTGGTCCCCGAATTGGGCCAAATTGAATCAGCTACTGAAGCTCTGTGCATCCCTAAAACACAGTAAGACACACTCTCATTGTGAGAAAATGCAGCAAGAGTGAGCCAGCTAAAGCGGAACAAGAATTTTTTTTAAAAACCTGGGCAAGCTTACTTTGGATATACTATTTCCCAAGCCTGGGAATAGCTGGCTCAATCTTTCTGCTTCAGGTAATGGGAAGTAGAGGATGGAGAAAACCTGGGGAAGGGAGGAGGGGAAGGAAGTAGGCAATTCCCCAGTTTTGCAAGGCAAGTTCTCTTGCCCTTTGGGACTGCTGTACTGGCTGCCATCTGCTCAAAGTCCCTCACCAGTAAATCAGTAGGGAAGATGTTTTGTTCATTATACAGCTTTCAGAAAGACAAACACATGTAGTGGTACACAATCAGGATGTGAATCACACAAGATGCTCCTAACTAGATTTATAGGAAACAACTACAGGTTTATTAAACCAAAGAAAATAAGAAGGCTTATCATAGCTGAGATGCTTTTTGCCGCACGTTAAACTGTTGCTAACCTTTTGATTTAAGAAAGAAAAAGAAAAATGTAACCCCATTCAGACAATAATTTGTTCTAGTTTCTATAACAAAACAGATTACACATTTAAAAATAGCAGTAACTGCTCCAACCCTCAACTGACAATAGAGGTTTACTTATTGTTCATTTAAACATTTCAGCATGAAACCACCAGGAAATATCCACACATTTGAATAAATAATGTAAATGATAATTAAATGATAACTAGTCTTTCCTCCAACACTGAGAAATGCTAAAACTTCAAGGATAGTCAGTCAAGTACTACATATGCTCAAGTCAGTTTTGTACGTTGACTGAATCTGTTCCATGGATTTGTATAAACATATATAATTACTATATCTCAGTTGAGAACTTGCATGTTTGCTCTTCTGAGGAGATATTTGTAGTAAGCAGAGTGCAGGATCTAGCTACTGTACAATGATGGTAGAATTAAAAGAATGAACCAAAATATAATAATATACCTTATTTTAATATACGATGTATTACTTTGAAGTTCTATTTGAATAACTTTATTAATGATAAAATATCCTTAAACATGTAACACTCTTGAAATTATATACCTAATTCAAGCACAGTGCTAAAAGCAGTGCGAAAAGATATTCAGTGGTTAAATTTTAAATCAATTGTCAGAGGAAAATATTAATCTCCAGTGCTGGTGGCATGCTGATGTTTATAGCTTAGTATTTGGCAATAATCTGTGCAAAGAAAATATTTTGCACCTTTTACATGTGTATTTCTTTGCCAATATGTTCACATATATTTATAATATAATACTGCACTAAATCTTTGTAATTAATGTGTCAGAAATTCTGTGGAATATTCAAACACAACAAATAGGCTTTCAAAACTTGAAGAGCTGTAAGACATTCTGAAAGTCATTGGCAATTCCTTTTGGATTAAAACTCACATAAAACCTATAATGCACTCTTGCATATATAGAACATATTGTATGCAGACAACTACATAATTATTATTACAACAGTGGTTTGAACTGAACAGATAATCCTGCAAATAATTTAATTTCTTTACAGGTACAGTAGGTTTGTCTTCTCAGGTTATGTTAACATTGCATCTATTTTCAAGTAATTACTCAAAACAGGAAAAAAAAGACCAGCTGGACCAGACTGAATTTCACTGTAATGTGAAAAAGTCAGCTAACTTACAATTTCTTACCTTCATGCTTATAAGTCATTTCTTGGCAGCCAGAAAAATACAGGCACACCAGAGCACAGAGACAAATAAAGAAAGAAAAATATAAAACAAGGAATATGTACTCCATTACGACAATGTGAAAAGTGAACACTTTGCTAAAAATCACAAATCTAATTTATATTTTAAAGGTCGTTAAAAATAAAGCAGTCCTCAGAGTCCTGCAGTTTCCAAATAAAGTGGACAATTTTGCTGATTTCTAAATTACTCCATTTTTCATTACATGACTGTAATTTCAGTCTACAGAGAAATACTTCGACAGGATTTCTTCATTGTTTCACTCTGAAATAATTCGAAAGATTGAAAAAAAACCCTGACCTAAAGAAAATCATAAGCAGAAATGAGACGCCTCTTCATTATATTCTTCTTACTTCAAGTAGTCCAATGTTGCATGAATTTATTAAGAAATCTCTATCAGGTCTAGCAGCTTTGCCTCATGGAAGAAAAATCAAGGATCTCTGAGTTTGTGGTTATTATGTTTCTTCTCTTGGTATCTTGCATTCGCAGAGGTTATTAAGCTCCACCCCACTATGCTGCTCTTTACCTCTTACAGATCTCCGTTAGTTGCCAGCAGTATTCTAGAGACTCGTACATCCCCTGACAATTAAAGAGAGCTCAGCAAAGCTACAGTAGCAACAGTAACCTGGTACACTGAAGGCACATCTACGCAAGGTATTTAATGTGCCACTGGCTAATTAGCGGTGCAGTAAATGTCCTGGAGTCTACACGTGCACCCCATTAGGTTGGAGTAAACCAGTTTACTTTGCAGCAGGATAGCACTTGTATTTACAAGTACTATCCTGCTGTGGAGTAAAAAACTCTATAGCAGTGCATGTGTAGAGGCTGCCACAGCTAGCTGAGTGCTTCAGTGTTGGGGCTGCCTGCTGGCTAGCACCCTCATGCCCCAGCCAGCCCCTCTGCAGCACATTGAGCCAGAGGCAGCAGCTCAAGACTGGCAGGTTTACCACCGGGGGCCCCTGCCAGCCAGGGCTGCTCCAACCCAGCTTACTGTGCTGCACATGAATAAACTCCAGAGCTTATTGCTCGTAGATATACATTCAAATGGCACACCTGGGAGCAATAAGCTCCAAAGTTTATTCATGCACCTTAATTGTTCATGTAGATGCACCCTGAATGTGCTCTACACACTAGCTGAAAAAAAATCCAGCTGGGAAAAATAAATACATCTTTAGCAAATGAATTAATGCTACTCCGACATGGTAAGACTCAAAAGATTATTGATTAGTTAAGATGAACATTCTTCTAATCTAATCAGACCACCTCAGTACCACACATCTTAAAGTACTTTGTTTCAGCTAGCAAGCAATACTGTTCTCTAGATGTCAATACTAAATGCAAACAAGTAGCTTCAGAACAATTGCTACATGCTGAAGAATTATGGAAGATAAAGTTTAAATAATAATGATGCTCCAGTAGGTCTTGCTGGGCTATGGATTAATGTAACTATTGGTCAGTGCATATATAAATCACACAGAAGCCCTGCTAGTAGCACGAACCAAAGTAAACCCCAATGAATACAAAACTAGACAAACCATATATAGCCTGCAGGAATTGCTGGAAAAGTAGCTTGTTAATTTTAGAGGTACCTCCAGGGCCGAAAGATTAACAGATTGTAAGGGGCTGGAAGGGAGCTCGTGAGATCATTGGGTCCAGCCTCCCTGCGCTGGGCAGGAAAGACAACTGGGGTCAGGTGACTCCAGCAAGGTGACTGCCCAGTCTCCTCTTAAAGATTTCCAGGGTGGGTGACTGTACCACCTCTGGAGGGAGTCTGGAACCCTATTCCAGTCTGGAAACCCTGATTGTGAAGAAGTTTTTCCTAGCGTTAAACCTGAAACAGTCTTCCAGGAGTTTGTCCATTACTCCTGGTTTTCCTCAAGGGTGCCCCGGTGAACAGTTGTTCACTGAGCCCTTGATGTATTCCCCTGATATAATGGTAAGCTGCTACCAAGTACCCTCTCAGCCTTCTCTTTTTTTAGGCTGAAGAGACCCAAGTCCCTCAGCTCTTCCCCGTATGCCTTGCCTTGCAAGTCTCTGATAATATGGGTGCCTCTCCTCTGGACTCTCTCAAGGTTTTCCACATCCTTGTTGAAGTGCGGCACCCAGAACTGGATGCAGTACTCCATCTGCGGTCTTACCAGTGTTGAGTAAAGTGGAAGAATCACTTCCTTGGTTGTGCTTAAGATGCATTGGTTGATGCATGCCAGAGCAAGAGAGAGACCAGTATGAAGTTCAGAGAGCCCAACACGAAGTTCAGAGTGATCTCCAAACAGGCGCCCCTATCTGGTCATGGATGTAGTGATCTAGACATGTTTGTGGACAATAAACCTGGCCAAGCCTTTTGCCAGTAAGAACCAAAGCCTGCAGACTCTTGCAACAATGAGGTCATTACAGGTATAGCACCCCAGACAGTATCCTGACAGCCCACATACAGACCATTCAATTGGATGGGCCCTGATGGGACCAGGAACACCTCACCTCATTTCTCTTTTTCTAGGAAAAGCTAGGTACAGAAGGAATCTGGCCCAAATCCATTTAAAAGGCTAGCTCACACTGCATTAAAATGTATAACCACTGTATAAAAATGACTATAGTTTTTACATTTAACCATTCAGAGGGCCAGGCACAAGATTTGTGACAACAGTTTATTTTCCTTCTGTGATAGGTTAATAAGTTTTCACATAGTATAGCTCCTCTAATTAACAGCTATCCTTATAATTACCTCTACTCTACGTGTACAATGCATATGTACATATGCATTGCCGTGGTTATTTTGGATACAAAATGTCTACATATTTGAGAGACAAAAACAAATGAATTTTTATAGTACTGAATAGTTTTCAGGTTTCCAGATACATATTGTTTTAGAAAATACCCTTTTTTCCCCCCTGGTGCATGGCCCTTCAAATTTAAGCAAGTTATGGGTTGATGGGCACTGAGCTGAAGTTCTGTGGATACTATTTTTTTAGTTTCTGTTCTGAAAGAAAACTGATTTCCTAGAAGTGAGACCTTGTTTATGGCTGCCTTACTGAGCTGGGATTTCCAAAAGATACAACAGGTCTATACATAAATAGATCCAACTTCCACTAGATCCAAATCTGCCTTTGTGTGTCTAAGCTTTTATTCCATATTAATGCCTCTCCCCACCTTTTTGTTATACTAAAGTTTTGTGGAAACCCCATATTGCTTGTTATTTATTTTGGTTTGATTATTAACCTTGCTGAGCTTAACCATTTAGCTGGTGACACCGAACCATTTCTGACATCTTGTTCTAGGGCAAAATAGTCGAGTTCCTGCCCACAGATGCACACCACAGTATAACTTTGGGGTGGAAAGCACAACCAGGACACCAGCCCTGGGTGCTGATTCATAGTGGGTACCAGCGCCCAGGGAGCCTGTGCCACCACTGCAGCAGCCTGTGCCACTGCCACCTGCGTGAAGAGCTAAGTACCCCTCCCATACCACCCAGGCAACATTTGAAGTTACGTCTCTGGTGCACATATAAAATGCCCAAGAAATTAACTGTAATGGGAGCTATGCACGATCAAGACAGTCTCATCATTAGTGAATTTTCCAGTTTGTCATAGCTCTGGATCAGATCATGGAGTCAAAGATGTTTGTGGTAGCCTTTGCATTGGAAGAGGAGTTGAACTGCTAGGGTACCTACTGACAGGAAGGATTCTAGTCAAGATGTGACACCAAATATTAAAAATATGAAAAATCCAATACACCTTTAAAATTCAGTTCATTTAGTCTGGGACTGTAAATGCCAACATACATTTACCATAACTGCATGGTTATCCCATGGGGCTCCTAAGAGCAGTGGAATAAGGTTGTTTAGGTGCCTTAACTGCGAATTTCCACAGCTTCCAGATCTGGGCTTGTACAGCTTTTCATATTTTATTTGACCTCCGAATTTCTTTTTTAAGAGCTAAAGCTTTTTCTCGTCACAATCGTGACACCCCTGTACTCTCAGTCTCAACTTTAGCTTAATGAATTTTTTCATGAAGGAATTAAGAAACAAACAAAACTAATGTACACAAGCAGGGCTTAATCCAGAGACCTTTTATACAGATTTTATACAGAACATGGGAAATACATGCTTCTGATATCACCTACCGTCTTTCTAGTTACAATTTTCCCTTCATCCCTTAAAGCAGGGGCGGCCAACCTGCAGAACATGTGCCACCTGTGGCATGGGCAGCCTTTGCATGTGACAAGCAACAGTTTGGGGGAGTCTGGGGTGATGGCATAAGACAAAGGACAAGAAGCACAGTGGCCGATCCAGCAGGGAGAAAAAGGCAGAGCAGCAGATCAGACAGGGAGGAAAAGGTGAAAACATAAAGCAGAGCAGCAAATTGGGCAGGGGAAGGGATGACAGTGACCCTCAGAGGGGGTGGGGCTAGTTTGTGGCACACCTGCTGAAAAGTTGGCCTCCACTGGATTAATGCACTTCAGACACAATAATCCAATCAGACTCACCACCAGGAGCCTAGATTCTAACACCCAGTCTGCAGTCTGTAAATAATGTTCTGCGATCAACAGAAATGCGAAATATTCCTAAAACAGCAAGCATCTTTTAAATGCATCATCAACAGCCACAGATACCATTTTCTAGTAAGAGGAGGAAATAATAATTGTACCTGGTTCCTCCCTTCAATACTAAATACTTTTCCCTTAAAACAATTATCTAAATGAAAACTTCAAGAAACAATGGGAAAAGTGTTGTTCTGACCAGCTCTAGTTCTACATTAGAAGACAGTCTCTTTTTTCAGCCATGCCTCCCTCCTCACATTTTCTCTTTCAACAAGGGCCACTCCCTTTCCCCATAAGAAGTACCAAAGGAACCTTTTCACCCACTTAAAAATATCACGCAGAGAATTTCTTGTTCCTTCAACCCAGGTCCCATCAGCATCCAATGTAGCTCACATTTAAACTAATCATGTTTGACCTTCCTTGCTTCTTTGCAGCTGGTACAGTTTTCTATATTTTCTTGAGGCCTTAGGCCTTCCTAAAGCAATGGATGCTCTCAAACTGGAATTAATCTGAACTGATCTACACTGCAAACCATATTTAACTCATTATATCACCTGTTAGAGACCCTGCAGGGCATCCCTAGGTCCTGGCCACTTGGTTTAACCCTTTACAATGAGCCATTGTCCTAAAAGTTAAAAATCTCTTTTACAGAATCACAGAAAATTAGGTTTCAAAAGGGACTTGTGGGGGTAATCTAGTCAAACCCCATGTTCAAAGCAGGACCATCCCCAACTACATCATCCCAGCCAAGGCTTTATCTATCCAAGTCTTAAAAACCGCCAAAGACAAACATTACACAACCTCCCTGGGTAGGATGTTTCAGTGCTTTACTACCCTCCTAGTGAGAAAGTTTTTCCTAATATCTAACCTAAATTTCCCTTGCTTCAACCTGAAACCAGCACTGCTCCTTGTTCTGTCATCTGCCACCACTGTGGCAGGCAATGGCCAGTCTGAGCATTTATCAGTTGGAACAACTTAAATATATATATATTTTTTTTAAATTATGACCGTCTAATCTTTGAGTTGTGAATATGGTGAAATCCCAGGGAAATTAAAAAGAATTGGGACAGTCTCCAATTTAAATATCAATGAAAAACATCTTCTAAGAAGGGAGGGAAGGTCTTGATCAGAAATACATTAACTCCAAACCTCATTTGCCTTCTCAGTCAAAATGTTCAACTCTAGCTTTCGTGAGCCAAAGTAAACAGATGGAAAAACAATATGCTAGGCACATGGCAGACCGAAGAGAAGCTGTTCTCATTCAGATGGTGGAGTGAAAGAGTACCTTGTATAAGAAGATGCCTGAGTTAAATTAATTATACAATGTCTTGTTAATAAAAGGCTAGGTGCAGAATTCTTTTGATAACTAAAATTAGTATAAAAAATAGTCTGTCTTTCAAATCATGCTGCTATTCTTTATGTCACACAAACAGCTACCATGAGCTAATAAAAAGAAAAATAAATGTAGTTATTTTTATTAGAATGATTATAAAATTGTAGTGACTATAATTTAAATAGTGTTAGACTCACTCATCACTGAAGAGTAATAATTATTCTAATAATGGCCATAATAACTGATATAGCCACATTCAATTTAATTTTGAAGAGCTCATGGTTATCTAGTCAGCAGCAAATGAGTTTCCAGTTATTTTATGCTGAACAATAATGGTGCAGATTTGTTGCCTCTACAGTCAGCCGATGTTAGACTTTTGGTAGATCAAAACCATTTGAAAGGCTTATATATATTTTTTTGAACTCATTCTCTCCCTGTGATACAAATGCAATACTATGACCATCCTTTAAAATAATTCTAGCGAAGAGCAAAACAAAAAGCATATATTCAGCAGCTGGATAGAAGAGAAGAGAAAGTAATAAAAAAATGCCACCATGAGGACATCACAAGTATACCATCAAGAATACAGTATTGAAGTGCTATTTAAATGTCAGACAGAACCTTACCTGCTACTCGAATCCGGTAAATCACTCTAAAACACATTTGCCAACTGAGTTTTTAGCTAATAGTTCAGTGTTATCTTCATTCCTTTAACATTTATTAATACAATACAACTACAAGAAGAGTTGAAAAGAATCTACCCTTCTCTAAATAAATTAATACAATTTTTATTTCTTGAGGTGTAGAAAAAAACCATGTTCTGATTTTATTACTTTTATACAAAATACTAATTCAAATTAAATTTTTAAGTATGGTCATAAGTTTGCATGGGACCTGTAATTTGATGCGTGTCCAACTTGATCTACTTTAAGGGACCCAATTTTCTGAAAATTACAAGTGCCACTCCCTGAAAAATCATATCCCTTTTAAAGTTGCCTAAGTCAGAAATATAGTCCACAGTGGATAAATGTTAGATAATATTTTCTTATAAAGCTTTCTAAGCATCACAAGAAAATTTACAGAGGTTGTGGGGTTTTTTTGTATTTTTAATTTTCTTTAGGAAGCAAGAGTGTACAGCCAGTGTGTAGAGTAAATGGGTTACATACTTCTGCTGAAGCCAGGGCAAGTTTCGCTGCTTACGTATGTACCCTGTTTTTCATACAGGAAATATGTATGATCAAATATTACATTACATGGAAATGCTGGAATACCCAGTTCTCACCTTTGGAGGTTTCAAACTCTTCCTTTTCTGTTTTTTACAGCGTAGCAACCGTTCCCTTTCCTAGAAACAATGAGAACATTGCATTTCTTTAATACATACTTAGATTATACACAACAAAAAGAAACATCATGAATATCTTCTTAAAGCATGAGGAAAGCTCAAAGCATTGTTACAATTCAACATGAACAAAGTAACTGTTTTTGCCAAAGGCAGAAAAATATTTAGACTCTTTTGTCTGGAAATTGGCCGGCCTGGATTCTGTAAAATAATGGTTAATATTTCTGCCATATTTCTGACAGTTCTTTGTCTCTCTTTCCTCAACAGCTGATGGTGGAACAGTGACCCGAGTTCCAAGGGGGGCGTGGGAAAAGATAAAGTGGACCTAAAGGAATGAGAACCAAAGGGGAGGGAAAAAAAACAATAGGTACCCCCGTCTCCCTTTATCCTAATGATGTACCAGTATCGGGAGCCTCGGGCACAAGTTTGCAAGTGCCAGTTACAGGGTGCCAATCAACTTCCCCTGCTCAGTGGGTCCCAATGCAATAGGTCATCTAAGAGTTGTGTGCGCACTGGGCTGCACATGCAACTTAAAGATTCCAGTGCACTGGGACATGTGAAAGCCATGCATGCAACACATGGTTTTCAGAAGTCCTAGTTCACTGGGATCCCAGGATCAAGGAAAGGCTCCCCAGTTCTGGAATCCTGGTAGGCCAGGTCCTTTAAAAACCATGTGTGCAGCCGCGTTTAGAATGCCATATGTTCAAATTAAAGCCATACATACAAACAAGCCATAAATATGTTCTACATTACATGCAAATTCTTTTTGCAGCTCATATGCCATTTCATGGCATGAAGTCGAGTATACATGTGGCACGCTGCATATTTATCATGCAATTCATATTAACTGTAGGATTAATAGAACATCTGCCAGGGGACACAGTATACTAGCGATGACAATCACAGAAAACAAATCCAACTACGCCAACACTGTTCCAGAAGATGAGTTTAGGAAAGGCATAAAGTAATTCAGAATAATGATGGTAATTGAAATAGCACCTTCAATTCCAGGTATTTTACAAACTGTTATGGGAATACAATTACTTCTGGGGAGGAATGGGACAGCTGTTTCATGTTCCACAGCAACACTGCAATTCTAGATAGAGAACAAATAAAACTGAAAACACTGGGGTAAGTAGACAAGAAGTAATCTATGAAGATGCTGGCCGCTTCCAGTCTTACAAATGTTAACTGTAAACTGAGAGAAGGGGAATTTTTAAAGCTAAGTTAAGCATCTGTATCTCTGACTTCATAGATGAGTCCTGTAGGCACAGAGCCACTGCAGAACTCATTCTGCAGACTTTCTGTAAATTCATAGTTATTTAAAGGGGCAGGGGGAAGAGAGAGAGAGAGAGAGAGAGAGAGAGAGAGAGAGAGAGGGAGAGATGAGTTCTATAAATGTGTTGCTCATCTGGGATGTAAGAGATTCACATTTGAGTCTCTGCTCAGTGCCCCCATGAATGTACTACCCACCAACACACTGGCTACTCTGACTTCTTTTTTTCATCACAATGCAAAATGGGGGAAAATAAATTATGTGAAATTTCTGTTTCAAGAGCACTTCCCATCTAGTTGCAACTGTAAGAAGCATTCACAACCTCATTTCTCACACGTCATCTACACACACCATACTGAGCCACTGGATCAATAAGCGATGCAAAGTAAACAGACACTTGCCTAATCAAAATTATTTTCAGCAGCAATAGGGTTTAAATTGGTTGTCTCCTTTTCAGATAACAATCAGGAATCTTTAAATCATGAGATAATAACTTTGTGCGATTGCAATAAGGTCAGAGATGTTTCAAAGAAGCTTGTGAATTTACCACAAAAGGAATAATTTTAGAAGTGCAGAAGTATTTTCACTTCAATACAATGCTAAATGTCATTTTGCACAACCAAAATTAACTTGACTATCATTTCAAATTACAGGTTTGAATGAAGGTTGTTTACTGAACAAGGTAAATACTACCATTGTGAGATCATCAATAACATGCTGCTGTTCTATAACTTGCAATCTCAGGAATTCAATTTCTTGCTCCTCTCGTGTGCTGCTAAGATCATTCAAGGAAGTGTGCCTCTTCAGTGCTGGCTGCGTGGATAATTTTTCTTTCTGGGGGCAAAAGAAAGCTACATTATTAACATAAAAACCTCTTTAAGTGTCTTCCCACACCACTAGGTAAAACATTCCATGCGTTATATTAATATACGAGTTTTCAGATTCATCAGCAAGTGTTCCCAGACTCACAGGCCACATCCACATGAGCGTGGATGTTTGTTTCCCAGGGCACAAGAAGTAACAGTACACTCTGTGCCACTGCTAACTGCCCCCGGAGAATGCCTGTGCCATGTGCCCTCTGGCACATGGCAGGTTACTCTGGGTGGGGTAGGAGAGGCTGGGGCCAGCACTGGGCTGGCCCCTGCAGCCTTACCTGGGATTCTGGGGGCCTCCCAGTGCTGCGGCCATGGCATTCCTGCCACTCAGAGGCTGGCCGGCAGCTGGAGTGTGGCTCCAGCTGACCAGGCTCTGGTTTTAGGCAGTGCACGCTACCCCACAATGTGCCACCCTGCTTTTTTGTGTGCAGGTTTTTTAATGCTGGGATCTTCCAGGGTCAAAAAACCACCTGCCATACTGCTACCTTGCAGCATGGAGAACACCTGAATGTGTGGTGCTGCAGACGTGTCTGCAGTGCCACATACTGCATGGCCATGGTCATCTGGACACAGCCAAAAGGTTCTTTTGCCACCAAGCTACTGAATTTACTTGCATATAAGATGACCTACAAATAATTAGATTCTATATATGGAAAGTTTATAAATTAGGTACATAATCTAATTATTGGAGGTTTGTCTTGAATTTGTTAACCTTCCATTACTACAGCAGGGAAAATAAGCCTGGGGGGGTCAGGTAGTCCCCTTGCTCTCTGCCCCCAACTTTTTTCTTCTGCAGCCCCTTCCCCACTCCTTATTGTCACTCCCTGCTCTCCCTGAGCACATGGAAGTGAGAAGAAATTTGAAAAAACTGACCTTTAAATAAACATAATGGTAGTGATTTACATTTAGTATCCATACACTTAGATCATCTAAGCTTGCTGATGCAGTTTACATTTTTTGAAACTGATGCAAGTTTTAGCACAGGTACTCCATAAATAAACTTTTAAAGTAGCACATTGGCACCTTCTTATGTATAGTACAAGCTATGCATGATATTAGTCCACAGCCAAAAGGTACATGAATTACCATGTACTTCGTGGAGCTGGGCCCCACCAGAGGCAACAGCATTTCAAGCCATTAGGGACCCCACAGCCCAGCACTGCTCAGTATATGTGTGTATTCCAGATACACCCACAAAGGGACCACATGCTAATTAGTCTCCACTCATGTCAGGAACCAGGTGTTCTTGTCACGAGTCTTGGGATCCTTCAAAAAAAATTTGCAGATGAGGCATAGGACAACCTACTCTGGCTTTACCTCATGAAGGACAGGGCCATGCTAATCATATGCAACAGGGCTGAGAGAGCAGCTGACCGAGGTAAACTAGGTAAACTGTTTGGGGCCCCATTTGGTGATGTTTGTCAGACATTTAAGGCTGGTGAAGAAACAAGAATCATTGGAAATGGGAAAGGTGAAGCTCAGCTGTGTGCGTAGAAAGGAAATAAAAATGTATGCAGTGTAGTGGCTCACTATGACTTGAAAAAGAGAAGGACTGTGCTCAGTGGGCATTACTAAGTCATATTCAGAAGGGTTGCGCTATCCAGGTGTACCTCCTCCCTAGCTTGCTCCTGCGGCCCTATGGCTAAGGGTGAGCGAAACTTGGGGGCATCCAAACCCCAAGTCTCCAGGCTTGGACCTGCACGTAGGATGCCTGCCAAATGATTTGGCAACATCGGAAGCCCCAGGTGGAGGTGGAGGATGTTTGCCAGTAGTAGGGCCACATATGGTTCTTGAATGACCCACGGATTTGGAATCGAATTGGCTTGAAACATGAAAAATTTTCCTTAAAAGGTGTGCTGGGTGGATATTGCAATGGGAATCTGTATAATGTAATTACAATGATGAGCTCTGGACTTTCAAGTGAGTCATAGAGGCCATGGGACAGATTGGTAGAGGAATTGCGATTTTATATATTTATATAAATAGAAATACATATTGTGTTTTAGTCATGCTCACTGTTGGCTGCACTTGATCAACTTAAAATTGGTTTCCATTACTGAGCACATGCTGCTTTTGGCAGCAGTTTAATAATAAACAATGTATTTAGTGAGGTTTCCTTGTATGCAAATTTAAGACAAAGGACTTCCCCCCCCATGTTGACTGGGGGGGGGGGGCAAATCCTGGCCTTACATTTGAGTAAATAAGGCAGGGGTTGGCAAAATGTGGCCCACGGACCAGATGCAGCCCACCAGGCCATTCTATCTGGCCCACGGGCCCCCTAAAAAATTTAGAAAATTAATGGCTTGATGGCTTGCCAAAACTCAGTAAACGACCCTCCACCCAAAATAACTGCCCGCCCCTGAAATAAGGTAATACTCAACACAGAGAATGCGTGATACCACTTATGAGATTTTGAAGTAGAACAGAAAAAGCACTGGAGAACATACTCTAGGGAACAATCCTGTATTCCCAGGTAAGTAGACTAAAAGATATAATAGAGCAATATCTTTCCCATTTCTTTTAATATATATATATATATATTAGTTCAAGGTAAAATTTGACAGATACATCTATACAAGTCCAACTGTACACTGAAGCTGATTTTCACCCTCTGTTTTTAGAGCCCCCAAGTACTCTTCATATATGAAAAGACAACTGCCTATATTCTTAATCAGTGTGGTTTGATACAAGACAAAGCAGAAAGAAATAAAACTGTTTGATTTTAGGATACAACAAAATTCAAACACGCTATAGTAACATTCACACCATTCCCTCGCTCACATTCTGAAACATATAGTTACTGTAACATGGTGCTATGAATGGGAAGTTGTTTATATAAGGAGACTTCTGGTAGGTAAGAAATAGTTGCTTACTAGTTCTACATTTTCCCTTGAAAGATTTTTAATTTTTTCTTCCATTCTCTGGATACACTGCAACATGTCATCATTCTTTTTATTCATCCTTGTGTTTTTTTCTACCAAAGGTTTCAGCTGACTTTCTGTCTCCCGAGAACGTTTCAACTGCAAAAAATTAGAAAATCAAACCAAGTTTAACAAACAGGACATAATCTGAGCTACAATGACCTGAATGAAGACAAAATACTTTAATTTTCATCACTTCATCTTTATTTTTCTCTCACTCAAAGAAACTCTTTCTTCTGCTTACTGTCATGGGATGCATGCTATTGCTGAACTGTACTGCATATATCTGAGTACAAATAAATGGCAAGAATGGAGCATTAGCTAATAGCAGAGGTACCTTTTCTTCTGAAACTAAGACACCTTCACTGCTGAAGTTAATCATCCTTCCTTGCTCTCTGAAAGCAACCACATTTCACAAGGTCTCTTGATAAACTGATCATTTTACATATATGCCTCCTACAATTGATTAGATCTTTTGCAGAGAATGCAGCATGATAACCATTGTTCAACCATTTTAAATCTTTTATTGGATATATACTGCTTTTCCTTACTTTAAGAAAATTAAACCCAGTATGTAATTAGAGCAATCAGGGAATCAGCCAGAGGGCACCAATTCCTTCTAAAAGTTCTACTGACATTTTCAGGCTGCTCTATTTTGTTCCTGTGGTTTTATGTTAGGCAATCATCTGGGATAAATTGCTGACCTTTCTCCCAATTGCAGGTATTCAACAACTAATAAAAATAGATGAAGTAAAACATTGGACTTTTTTGTTACTAAAAAAAGAGAGAGTTATTTTTAAATCGTACACATCTTTGAACATTCTCCGCTTTAATTGAAAATTCTGAAAGATAACATTGTTCCTGAATGGATTCAATGAAGATTTGGTTCTTTGTTTCAGGGTAAGGGAGAATAAAGAACATATTTCCTCATAAAAATTTAATTACAGCAGTTTACTGAAGCAACTGGGTCTATAAACACGCAACTTCATCTGACAAAAATATTTTTTCTGTCTAAAATATATTTATGATATTTTAATGCACTGCCCCTAACATTTAAGGGAAAAGGGTAAGTCATATGTCTAAAGAAGTGATCAGGTTACTAAATACTCTCTCCCCTTTATATTAGATAAAAGGAGTAAGGTAATGTTAAAATGGAAAAAAAAACAACTAATGAATAGAGGAAAAATAAAAAATATGGTTAAGAGTAGAAAGGATATTTTGTATCAAGAACTAAATACCAGAAAAATTACTTGCAGGATCACACTACCTTACCCAGATCATCAAAATATACTTATACTAAATAGACATGTATCATTCAGTATCACACCAAAAAAACCCAAACTGTTCTGTATTCTAAACTGTTCTTCATAAAACTACTTGAAGACAAAGGGTTGTTGGTTGTAGCCATGTCGGTCTAAGGACATAGGCAAACAAGGCTCTTTGGGTAGATGAGATATCTTCTATTAGACCAACTATATAGTAGGAAAAAATGTTCTTTGCAAGCTTTCAGGCACAAACACCCTTCTTCAAGCACAGGGAGACTCTGTGGGAATTATATAGTTTCATAGTTTCTAGGGTCGGAAGGGACCTGAGCAGATCATCGAGTCCGACCCCCTGCCATGGCAGGAAAGAGTACTGGGGTCAAACGACACCAGCAAGGTGCTCTTCTGGCCTCCTCTTAAAGACCCCCAGGGTAGGAGCCAGCATCACTTCTCTTGGAAGTTGGTTCCAGATCCTAGCTCCCCTGACAGTGAAGTAGCGCCTCCTGATGTCTAGCCTAAATCTACC
>NW_017729033.1:29530987-29531619 GCF_001723915.1 Gavialis gangeticus | reverse complement strand
GACATGTGCCAGAATAATTCTCTCAAAAAGGTTGCCCAGGATTGAGGTAAGACTAACTGGCCTATAGTTTCCCGGGTCCTCCTTCCTCCCCTTTTTGAAGATGGGAACAACATTGGCCCTCTACCAGTCCTCTGGCACCACACCAGACCACCACAAGTGCTTGTACAACCGTGCCAGGGGTCCCGCAAATGACCTCAGCTAATTCCCTCAGCACTCAGGGGTGGAGATCTTCCGGACCAGCTGATTTGAATACATCCAGTCCCTCCAGAAGTTCCCTAACTAGTTCCTCACTAACCCTTGGCCTAGGTGCGCCCCCCCTGGGGTCTAAAGAGGGGCCCAGCAGGGGGGTGACTGTTCCAGTCCCTGCTCAGGAAAATGGAGGCAAAGGAATCGTTAAATATGTTAGATTTGTCGTCCGGTGTGACGACCAAATTTCCTAGCATGTCCTGCAGGGGCCCCATGTTACCCAGAACCTTTTTGACCCCTATGTATTTAAAAAGGACTTCTTGTTATCTTTGATCCGGAAAGCTAGTCCCAGTTCCATCTCTGCTTTGGCCTTCCTGACTTCCCCACCACATCCCTGAGCAACCATAGTATAATCCTCCCTGGTGATGGCCCCTCCCTTCCATTGG
>NW_017729033.1:29516242-29530799 GCF_001723915.1 Gavialis gangeticus | reverse complement strand
GACTATTCTCCTTAGCTCATTGAAGTCTGCCCTTCTGAAATCTAGGGCTGCTGCCTTGCTGTAGGCCTTTGCCACTGGATGGTGAATTCCAGCAGGCAATGATCGCTGTCGCCCAGGTGGTCGAGCACCTGCAGCCCCCTCACCAGGTCAATGCCGGTGGCCAGCACCAGGTCCAACAAGGCATCTACCCTGGTGGGGCTGTACTAGTTCAGGGTAACAGGACTAGCAGCTTCCTAAGGGCCTTGTTATACGGTAACTTTAGGTGGCTTCTGGAGTTCTGAACCCTAGACTGGCTGCATGTTAACACTTTTCTAAAGGACACATTATTCAGCTTAATTTTACAACACTCCAGGGCAATATTATCGTTAATGCTACACTTGTTTCATTAACTTAGGGCCACTCTCCACGTTGAAGTCCTCCAGCACCCCAGGAGGTAGTGGGCAAGTGGGGAAGCTGGGGCTCAGTGCCTCACCATGAGCAGAGTAAGTCAGTCCAAGCCAAGGGCACCCCCTCCCCACCACCACACTCACCAGCTCTACTCCCGGCTCAGCTCTGGGAGTACAGCTATCCAGTCTGAATGGGGGCTGAGGGGGAGGAAACATACTGCCTCCTTTGATGCGAGGACAGTTGGCTTTGCTCCTGGAGCTGAGCTGGGAGCAGAGCCATTGTTAGCACCAGCAAGAAGCTGGTGCTGCCTCGCCCACTCGGACTGGATGGCTCTGCTCTGGGAATTGAGCCAGGAGCAGAGCCAGTGAGAGCGGTGGTGCCTACCCAGGTCGGACTGGCTCACTAGAGCTAGGAGCAGAGCCAGTCCAAGGGACAGCAGGAGGCACTGGGGCTGCGGTACTCATTCTGCATGGCAGAAGCAGTAAGACTGTCCTTCCCCTAGCTCCTACTCCTGCCTCTGTTCGCCAGGCATCTAGTAGCTAGTCACAGTTGTACAGGTGGGGGGCAGTCAGAGCAGGTTTTTTGCCTTACCGTATGACTACTTCACTAAGTTGATTAACATCTGTTTGGCTTACAGGGTAAGGTCTGACAAGGCCCTAAGAGACACATGTATTTATTAAAAAGAAAGAGACAAAGACAACAAAGGTTAATTAAAAGAAAGTAATTTCTTGAGGGTCTCACAATACTATGTGGAAAAAAAAACCCTGAACATCTCTGTACAAGCTATTAGCAAAGAGTAGTGAAAGATATATAAAAAAACAGAAGAGAGAAGAGGAAAAAATAAACCAAGTAGGAAGATTAAAAAAGGAAGAATTAAAAATTTCTTCTACATGTTCCAAGTATGGTTTAGTAGACCCAAACTGATGTTAAACTTTGCTTGAAAGCACAACCGTCTGGATAATATTATGCCACTTCCCTGGCAGGCAAGTTTCTTTGGGTAGATGTAATATCTTTTTAGACAAACTATGTAGCTGGAAAAAAGTTCTTCTAATAAAAGATATCATTATCTACCCAAAAAACCTTGCCTGCCCAGGTCCTTAGTCCAACACAGACAACATCAACAACCTGCCACTTCCCTATAAATTCCTGTAAGTTACCAGCTGTGTTATTACCAATTAATTTACCAATTCATTTCTTTCATCTGCTAAAAGGGTATTTCTGTCTTCCAGTTTCCGTATTACAGCATTCAGTTCAGCAATTTTTAGCTGAAATCTTCGCACATCTCGCTCATCCAAATGCTGCTCCTATAAGAAAAAAAACAAACTAAAAGAGGATTTTTCATTTTTCAGAAAGTTAATTTACTACCCAGAAATATAAACTTGGATCACAGTAGTTGAAGTTAACATTCTGTGTATGAACCTGAATGGGAAATACACAGAGAAATATTTCTGTGCATTTCTATCAACGATTTTAAAATATTCTTTAAATCATCACAATAACTGAAGCTATTTTATAAAGACATCACATATTTCTACAAAATAACAAATGTTAGTAACCAGAATAGTAATTCTTGGATCACTGTTAAATAAATAAATAAAGCTAAACTTGTATTGTTTAAAAAGTCAGTCATTTATTACCATTATTTTAAGCCTCACACCAAGATTAATAAATACATGCTTCTAAAACACATTAGTGCATGTTTTTGAAGAGGATAAGTACTTACATGCTTAAATGTGCATTGTCATTGTATAAAATAGCTCATACTCAAATATATGTCTGAAGAAAACTAATAGTTTGTTACCATAACTGGAAAAACATACTTCTTCAGTTGTGAATAGCCTCAGATGTAAATCTTACTCTTTAGCTGAATTCTACATATTTACGTGTTTACAATTCAAGCGTTTAAAAGATTCTTTGAAATTCAGGAAGCTCATGGAATTTTAAACAAAGAAAAGAAAACAGAGCTATTTGTTACTATGAACATGTGACACAGAGCCATTATTGGTACCACAGTCCATTCGTATATCTGCGGAGTAGCCAGAGACGCAATGAAAGCAGCGAAAGTAGGTGTTCAATTTGAAGAACACTTGGTTAACTTACTGGACTGCCCATCATTTCAGTGATATCGCCTATTCCACCAGGAAGCTCTTTTTTGGGGCTGCTGTGGTACCGCTCTGCCTCCTTTACTTGGACAAGTTGTTCATCCAAAGCTTCTTTCTGAAGCAGCAGCTTTTGTGTATGGCCTGCCTGGACTCCAAGATCCTTTTCCAGAGCCAAAATCACTCTGTCTTTGCCTTTTATCTCATCCATCTGGAAAGGAATAAAAGAAAGTAGGAAGCTCTGTCACATCTTTAAGTATTTACAACAGACAGCAAACATACCCACCTGTCAAAAACCTCACTATATGTGGGGGGGAGGCAGGGTGGGAAGGGGGGCCGTGGAATGTCATATGTATTGTCTTGAGTAAGAAATACTCAAGGAAGCAGATGCAATAAAGTCTAGGAAAGTAAAAATGACCTTTATTTGAGGATATACAATTTCTGTGATTAAAAAAACCAAAACAAAACTCTCTTTTATTATATTACAGAAAAGCTTTCATTGGGAAGCAGAGGGCTAACAAAGCTCATGTACCACTTAATCCCACCTAAGCTTTGTGCTCAGGTGCAAGCGATACATCAACCTCATGTTGGCCTTCCACATATGTAGTGCTATCTCATGTCCGATTAATTTGTTCCACAGACACAATCCATTCATGTAAATTATCAGTGCTTAATCCAAATTTCCTCAACATTCAAGAAGCAAGTTGTATACTTGCTCCCTGGTCATAGGATTCAAATATGGATTATTCTTTGTACATCATGAAAAATAAAACACCTGTATTATCAGAGCACCCAGGGTGGATAAGACAGTACTTCAGGAGCCAAAGGATAAGAAAAGAAAAAAAAAGAAGCCATAAACATTTCGCTAAATCCCATCTACAGTTACCAAATTTGTTCTCAAATTTAAATACAGTACTGTCAGACAAATTGCTGTAGCTAGCACCGGGTGTGTTCCTCACAGCGTTGGTGTTAAACTGACTATGGTAACACTCCAAACACTTGGAGAAATAGCAATCTGCAGCAGTTACTATAGAAACAGGTTTCTAAACAAGTATGCTAACCGTGCACCGTATCTTTATTGGGAGTGTAGTGCAATTCTTTTTCCCTAGGGTAACTAATTTTCCTTGCTCCACCAACATAAGCCCCTGGGATTTCAGTTTTCATATTCATATGGAATATTAAGCCAAATTAAGAACCCATTAAGTTATACCATATGTATGATTTTCTTTACTAAAACCCTACATTAAGAAAACATTAACCTTTCAAAGTCAAGTGCTAAAACGTTATACAATTCCAGAATGAAGGTTGTCCTTGGAACTATATCTCAGTATCCTTGTGTGTCTGCATTATGGTACAGTTCTTTATTATGGTGACCACATACTATTTGCTTCCCTCTGGCTTCCTGCCTTATTGCATTCACAGGCTAAACAGTAAATGAAGTAAGGCTGTGTCAAGGATCAAGCTGGTGCAGAACGTTGATTGTCTCAAGCAAGTGGAGGCATGATCCATGGCATCAGCAAGGACAGACTTGTAGTTTACAAACTGCACTGGGTCCCAGGAGATCCAAATTTTATTAGCATCTCTGCCATATACTTCCTGTGTTCCTTGGGTCACTTATAGCCAGATCCCTGTTGACCTTGTAGGTCTCTTCTAGGTGGAATTTAGGCACCTAAATCACAAAAAAAAAAAAAAAAAAAAAAAAAAAAAAAAATCCTAAATTGACCCCTGCCCACTAGGTAAAAAACTATCTAGATTTTCTAGGTACCTCTATTTTGACCTGGGAATATCTCTGGTAACCTAGACTTCAGTTACTATGCATGCTCAGAAGCAATCCAAATTAGCTTCCGAGGGGCTTTACTCCTTAGTGTTTTATAGGAGTGTGCAAAACGGGCTGTATTCAATTCAGATTCAGCCCAAATTGGCGATAGCAATTTGATTTGTTCACTCAAATCGCTGTCCCAGATTCAATTTGGCCAAAGACGAATCTGAAGATTCAATGCCAATTCGGAGAATCACTTGATTCAGCCACAGACACAACTTCAAATGTTTTTTCTACATGCCTCAAGGTACCAGGCATGGCTCATGAGTGCTGTGATGGTGGAGTGGATGGAACATCCCACAGGAGCACTGGGGGGGGGGGGGGCATACTTGGCAGTGAAACCGGAAGCAGACTGGAAGTGCTTCTGGTCCACTTCTAGGTCTGCTGCCGAGCATGCTGGGGACTTCCCCGTGCTCCTCTGGGATGCTCTCTCCACCCCAGCATCTCAGCATTCATGAGCCACTGCTACTTTGAGGTATGTAGAAAAGAACAGTTAAAGCTGTGTCTAGGTCTGAATCACTGAATCTTTCCAAATCGAATCAGAGGGTTCTGATTCAATGGAGAGATATTAAAGCGTCTCCTGATTCAAATCTGGATTCAAAGATTTGGCCACTGCTTCAGGCTGAATCTTCACCGAATCGAATCAGTGACTGAAGTTTGCCCAGCCCTAGTGTCTAAGCTTGGTAGAGAGCTTAGATACTGTGGTACTAGAATGGTACTAGAGGAGCCTAAGGTATTTAAAGTGGGGACAAAGCACACCAAGTAACAGTGGAGCATCTGCACATGTGTTTTACTGTGAAGTTGACTAATTGGCTCCAAAGTAAAGTATCACAGTCTATACATGTGCAGATATTAGGCCACAGCAAACTAATTGCCTCCACAGATTTCATAGACATTAGGGCTGGAAGTGACCTCGGAAGATCAAGTCCAGCCCCCTGCCACAGGGGTAGGAAGTCAGCTGGGGTCAAAGGATCCCAGCAAGATAAACGTCCAAATGTTTCTTAAAGGAGTCCAGAGTAGGTGCTTACACTACCTCTGGAGGCAGTCTATTCCAGACCTTGGGGGCTTGGACAGTAAAGAAGTTTTTCCTTATGTCCAACCTGAAATGGTCTTGGAGAAGTTTGTGACTGTTTGACCTCTGAGAGAGTCCAGAGAAGAGCCACGCGCGTGATCAGAGGTCAGGAAAACAGACCTTACGACGACAGGTTGAGATGGGATAGACATTGCTTGTGCTTTCAGGATCACTCCCTTGAGGAGCAAACACTCATCCTGAACTCTCCTCCCCTTTGGGTCATGGTTCCTTAGGGCCTCATCAACAAGCCTCCTGAGTTTGTCGAAGTCAGCTTTCCTGAAATCGAGGACTTCTGCATTGCTGACTGATTTGCCAGCTTTACAGTGGATAGTGAAAGTGATCAGCTCATGGACACTGTCTCCCAGCTTCCCTTTGAACTTTAGGTTGCTGACTAGATCACCCCCCATTGCCAGTACCAGGTCGAGCAGTGCTTTGCCTCTTGTCGATCCATAGACTTCTTTAGTCAGATAGAGCTTGTCCACGCATGCGAGGAAGCTTTAGTCAGATTTGGCTGAGTGCTCTTCCCATGAGATGTCTGGGTAGTCGATGTCTCCCATGATAACCATGCACTGAGAGTGTGCAGCCACACCCAGTTCCTTGGCAAATTCCTGGTCTAGTTCTTGATCCTGATTAGCAGGTCTGTAGCAGACTCTTACCATTGTGTCCCCTGTGCCATGTTCACCATGGATTTTAACCCTGAGGGTCTCCAGTTGACCACTCTGGATGCCAAAGTCAGCTTGCAGGGACATGTAGCTTTCCTTGACAGAGAGGTACACACCCATCCTTTCTGTCTACACAATCTCTCCTGTACAAGGTATAGCCATCTATACTTGTGGCCCAGTCATACGTGGAGTCCCACCAGGTCTCTGTTATCCCTATGAAATTGTAGTCATTCTTGTTTAGCAGGAGGACCAGATCCTCCTGTTTATTCCCCAAGATCCTGGCACTGGTGTACAGGCATGTAAGGGTCCCATTGGAGGCCCTAGTCTTCCCTACACATTGTTCCAGGGCTGGGGCGGGGTGAGTTCCCTAGAGTGCCTTAGCCTGCTGGATTTGCAAAAGTTGCCCAGTGGGGTTGCTGTGGCAATAGTCCCCCACAACCCCCAGCGGGCTTAGTTTAAAGCCTGGCTGAGCAGGTCAGCCATTCTGGCTGAGAAGAGCCTCCTCCCCAGTGCAGTGAAGTGGATGCCATCTCTTCCCAGCAGACCACTGCCTCTCTCACCAAAGAGTGGACTGTGATCACGGAAACCAAAACCAAAGCCTTCACGATGACACCAGCGCCATAGTCTTTGGTTGACTACCTCAATCCTCCTCTCTCTCCTCAGCCCGTAACCCAAAACTGGGAGGATCAAGGAAAAAACCACCTGCACCCTAAGCCTCTCTCCCAAAGCCCTGTAGCCTCTCATGACCCAGCTGGGATTGCTCCAAGCCATGTCATTCATGCCCACGTGGATAAGGAGCATAGGGTAGTGGTCAGTGGGCCATATGAGCTTTGGGATCCTCTTAGCTACGTCCCAGATGTGGGCTCCCAGGAGGCAGACAACCTCCCGGTCTAAGGGGTCAGGGCAGCAGATTGAGCCCTCAGGAAGGAGTCTCTCACAACGACCACTCTATGTGTGGCCACAGGGAGAGCAGGGACGGTAGCTGTGAGTGGTCCTCCCTTGCCTGCAGGAGCTGGCAGCTCTTCAGGCTCTACTGTGGCTGCAAGAGGTTCATACCTGTTGCAAAGCTCCAGAGGGGAGGGGACCCCAGTGTAGCAGGCCTTCGGACTGTTGACGACCTTGGTCCAACCCCCTGGCTGGACATTGTGGGAGATCTTTGAGTCCTCCCTTGTCCTGGAAAGTCACCTTGGTCTACCCTCAGCCTCCAGGGAGCGAAGGGCCTGGCAGTAGGAGTCTATGTCATGCAGTCTCTGGACTGTGGCCTGGAGCTCCTCTATCTAGTGCCCCAGAGACTCCAAAGTGGAGCAAACCTCGCAAGGGGAGGTGGCCATGCTCCCAGTCCCATGTGCCTAGAATCATGCCAGGCAGCCCCCGCAGCCGAGGGCCAGAGGTTCCGCCTGCGTGGAGCTAGGAACCTATCATGGCTTCCGTCTGGGTGGAGACCTCAGAAGTGCCAGAGGGGAAGGTCTAAGACTCTGAAGGGACCCTTGGGGTGCAGCATGTGGCCATCCACATTGTGCTGCTGGTAGTCTGGCTACTGCTGTGACTACCTTCCCTAGGGCTCACTGGCAGGGCCTTGGGCCCTCCCGCTCGAACTCCTGTGCTAACTGTTGGGGACATTCCTATCTTATGGCAGAGTATTTTGCTACACCAAAATGTACATGTAAATGCTGGCTGGAGGTGCCAGGGGTCTGCTCCACCCCACTACAAATTGCTGCTGTCCTGGGCGCATGTGTAGACAGTGCTCCTGGGAGCAGTTTACTCTGGCTCAAATTGCTACAGAGTTTATTGTGTTGCATTAATTTCACATGTAGCTACACCCAGTGATGCTGAAGACATTCATGCAGCTCTTTACAAAGTGCAATTCTTGCACAAAAGTTCTTGCCCACCTTTTGCCAAACAGTTTTCTGGTTAAAACACTCACCTAGTTGGGAAGACACTTAGGTCTTAGGCCCTCTTCCACTTGGAGGACTTAAATGTACTTTTCTTACTTCCCAGGAGAGTACCTTATCCAGCATGCAGGGCAAGCTCTCGCCTCCACTTGTGCTTCTAAACCAGAATCCTAGGGACTGAAATCTAAGACTCCCCTTTTCCAGGGTGAGCACCCTCCATATTGTCTACGGCAGTGGTTCTTAACCTTTTTAGTTGCAAAGCACTCCTCATTAGACTCAAGACAGCCCTCAGAAAATGCCAGCTCATGGTTTTCACGTATTTTTTTGACTACAGAAATATAATTGAGAAATTCTTCTGTTGCAAAGAACTCAAAAAGACAGGACGGAATGTTTTAGCACTATGATTTCCTATTTGAAATCTCTGGGTTCATCTTGTGAACCATGTTTACATATCTAACAAGGCTAAATGTTGTACATTACTGGGGCACCCTTGAAAGGATGTCATGGTATCTTGGTTGAAAGTCACTGGTTCATAGAGTCATACCTCCTCTCTTGCTTGCTGTCCTTCTGACACCTTGAATCTTGCATTCGTGGATGCTTAGTGGGCTGGCTTTAATAGGAAGGATAAAGGGAAACTCCATGCCAACCTATGTTTCATGCTAATCTAGCCCATACACTGACATGCAGCACCACCAAAAGGTTGATCAACTCCAAAGGTTGAACTCTGGGAGTTCTGAGAGAATAGTGGTACCAAATGCACCTCTGAGCTAGTTTCAGATCCCTCCCTGTTCAGCACCCAAGCACTGAGAGGTGCCCAGGTTTCTCTAGTCATTGTATCCCAGGTACATGACCTTGTTGATCTGGATCACCCACCTGGCACAAGATGCCTATATGTGGTATTTACAAGATCTATCTGAATGCGGCCCTTAATCTCACATCAAATAGAAAACATGGGTATTAAAATTTACCAACCTCACTGGCTGAGTAAGCACAGATTGATTAAGGTCTATGAAGCTCTCAGCCACCCAGTCAAAAAAAAAAAGGCATCAGGAAACACTTTCTTACTCATGGAAGGATTTATGATATGCAGTGTTTGAAGCACAGGGGCACACACTAAACAGGAATGCTAAAAATAAATATTGAACAGCTGCTTCATTCGTTGTGTGCTATTCACTCTGTACATGGAAGCTGGCAGGGGTCCTTTGGAAAAAATAAAGTGATCTTGTAACCAAATACTGTAGGCAATTCTCTGCTTTCTGTTACATGAATGAGGTTTAAACTGAAATTCATGGAAGCAACATCCTTGTGAGTGAGAATGGAATGATACCCTTTAACAATCGTATGCATCACAACATGGAAGAAATAAGGTTGCAAGCATTTTAAAACCCTAATCTCTTTTAATTTAAATTTTAAATGGAATTTCAGAAAGGTTCAAGTTAAAAGAACAATGAAGATAACAATTTCATCACACGCTGCTTTATACTGAATGCAGACAATCTTTAAGGGAAAAAAAATAAGCCCTGACCGCATGCAAATTCATAGATCATATTCTACAAGTCCATACATATAAGTATCAAACTCCCATGGAAAAAAAAGCAGGAGTGTTTAAAAAGAAAAAAAGCACAACAACCATTTACCTCCATCCCTTTCTTCCATGCTTGAAAACTAGCCAACTGTTTTTTTAAAAATGAATTTGGGGAAAAAAAAACACCTTCCAGACGAAGGTAAAAATGATGAGAAATTACTGTGGAAGTGACTAGACCCCTGATATATAGGAACAGTCCTCCTTTTATTTATATTGCAGACATTATATAATCTCTTAGTTAAACACAGAGCATTTCAGTGATGCTTGTTTCATTATAGACACAAAGAGCCAGAAGGGGAAGTTTCCAAGCAATCTTCCACAATTAGTTTAATACAAATTGCTAAAGATGCATAGAACAGAAGCACAGTTGCACAGAGACACCCATCTGCTTTCTGTTGCCATGAGCAACAGTTTCATCATGTCAAAAAAGAAACATATCTGAGGCTGGAATAATGGAAGAGAAACATTTTTTCTCAGAAGGGCTTTAGACACTAGAGGGGATCTTTTGATGGTAAAGGAGCATTGTTTCTATTTGATTGGGTGACTCTATATTAAGGAAAACAATCAGATATGCAATTATATAATAAATTATTCTCTATCTGATCCTTTTATTTATTTATTATTCCTTTCCAAAAGGTTTTGAAATAGCTGACCTGGTATATTCTTAAATTGACCGGGGTTAATCCTGATTCAGCAGCTTGGTCAGAGCACACTCCCCATTTTCCACAACAGAGTAATTCCACCTTTGATATGCCCAACACTCAAAATGCAATCCAGCTGTCTCCTCGCTTTTCATGGCCTGACCCAGTCCTCATCTTGGTCTCATGGATTTTCTGCCCTCCTATCCAGAACAACATGCAGCACATTTGTCCATTTGTAACTGTGCTCCCCATTGTATGTGCAGACCAATACACTGTTACGGGGGCTACTGTGCATTCAGTATAAAACAGATTACACTCTGCTAGAGAAAAAAAAGTTAACATTGACTCTGAGGCTGCACAGGGTGGATTAGACCTTGGCTCAAGGAGCACACACACAAGTCGAGAGGGTCCAAGGGTAATACACAGAGGCGCAGTGTGGCATGTTAGACCAAACTTCCATCCACCCAGGCACCCACCTACCCATTTATCCCTCCTCTACCTAGTTTATATCAGCTGCTTACCCTGGGGTCAAAAATGTACCCAGGAATCCATGTAGATTACATATGGTCTTCACATTCCTATAATCTGATAGGAGTAGCAGGCTAACATATAACCAGCTCTATAACCATCTCTACTCTACAACAATAAAGGATCTTCCTGGAAATCTTCCATAAAAAGGAGGAGTTGGTTACACTGAGATCACAGACCACACATATTGGGAGTGAGTACAATGGAGCTGCACTGAGGGAGCCCCATGGTCCGGGTGACACACTGCTGATGGCCAGATCTGGCTCATGGACCAAGGGTTAAGCACCCCTCTTCTACAGGATTCACCGTTTGGTTACATTATAAGTCTAAGCCCTCCATAAAGCCCTCTGTTCTAGATCACTACAGACCACCCTGCCTACCGCTTAGACTCAGAACCTGGACATCATCTTCAATTCTAATCTCACTCTAGATAGTCCTATACAGGAGATATCCTTTTGATTCTTTCTGCCCAACTTTTGTAAGGCATGGCCTTTCCTATCCACCCATAAAGCCATAACACCCATTCAGGCTATCCCTTCACATCCTGTTTGTATGCAATGTTCTTTTTTCTGGCCTCGACAAATGCAATTTTTATTCCATCTCAAGCCCATTCAAAATGCTGCTACTACCGATCATTTTCCCAGCCCTTCCCTTCAACCCTCTGACCCATTTCTTCACACTGAATCTTTTCTTCTCTATTACATCAACATCGCTTTCTCTCCAAAGGCTTTGTGACTTATTTCCTCACTATTTTTTCATTCAGCACTCAGAAGCTGACTCCCACATCCAAATCAGGCTATAATGCTAGCTTCTACAGTCCACTTATTAACTTTTTAAAATGCATGCATCGAGCGCTTTCTCCCATTTGGACCCTCACATTTGGAAGGAACTCCATATAAACTTGCTCAAATCCTTAAAATGCCACAGTGCCCTCACAAGCCACAGCACATGCTGGCAGTAGTTAGCCTGCAGAAATTTAGACTGTTGTCTTTAATACCTTTTCCAGACTCTCTTTACTTCTCTGTATCTCCATATTTTCTCCTGTGTTACACTTAATTTATAAACACTTAGCAGTAGAGACCAGTGGGGTTTGTAAGAGAACTAGTCCAATGGGGTATTGCTCCATGCCCGAGGCTTCCAGGTAATGCAAATGCAAATGCACACGAGTGTACACACACACACACACACACACACACACACACACACACACACACAGGATAACTAATCCCTAGGCAAAGGAAAAGTAGACAGCCCTACTTAGCTTTACTTGCCTGGGTGGCACCTCTCGCCAGGAAGTGCTTATCTGCTGCAGACCAGCTCCTCTGACGATGTGGTGAAGAACTGTCATGGCAGGATTGCTGGGGGGGGGGGAATGCCTCCTCCAACCTGGCACCTGGGACTGGTGCCTCACTCACTGCTCTTCTCTCCCACCCAGTTTCTGTACCCTTTCCCCTCCCCCAGACTATCCAGGAAATTCTTTTCTTCTTTCCAAACAGGTTAGCTAGAATATGGAGCTCCACATGAACTTTTCAGCTTGGCCACCCAAAGCTAATGACTATCTGTGCACTGACCATTGTTCTCTTTCACACAGAATATAAAGAGTTTTGTATATTCTAATTTATTTTTTCATTACACATCTCTGCATAATGAACCCATAAAGGAAAAGGATTATGGCAGGGAAGCAGCAGGGCATGAACCAATTGTTTTGAGTACAGGTATAATCTACCCCCCCATAAAAGTATGTTTTAAAGAGGGTTTGATCAGCCCGCAGGTATAGAAAGACCACTATGAAACCAAACACCACAGAGTACGTAAATCCTATGCTTCTAGTTACAGTTACAGCTTTCTAAAGTATTACTTATTAAGTTAATTGAGGGATTTTGCATTGGCAGATGGTTTGACATTTATTGCAGCAATTACTTTTATCCCATCAGTGGGGAAATGGCATTTAGGTTTTTTAAAAACAGGTACTTGCAGTTTCCCAATGCCTGGAAGAAACAAGTGAAAATGTGTTACCTATCATATGGTTCTCTCTCACAAGTCAGCCATGGGGGAAAGTGATCCTTCACTAACTCTCACACTTGCATAGCTCAGAATGAGAGTACAGCAGATTCCTGTAAAGGAACTTTAGCCTTGCATAAAGTTAAAAGATGCATTCCCAAGGAATCAAGAGCTAGACTGACACGCTCAGTTTTCAATATGGAAAAAGCCAGCTGCTCTACTGCCAAGCATGCTGTCTTCTCTATCCATCCACATCAAAGCAGTTTCCTGGCCAACCGTAAAACAGAACTCTGTAGTGCTTTTCACAGAAGCAGACAAATGGATCGCCACATTAAACCCTTGACAATGAAAAATAAGATAACAGCAGGAGACATTAATTGCTGAAGGAGACTACAAAAGAGGGACACAGATTTCAAAATATACTATTTACATACAACAATTACAGAAGAAATTAGTGAAGAGCAATGCTCTTCATGCTGCGAGAGCAGTGATTAGCTGACCTGCACGGTCTTGCTTGGCTCTGCATTTAGGATACTCTGACTACTTAGGAAGAACAGAAAGCATGCTGCAACTGGGAACCCACCAGGAGTGGGGAAGCAAAATATGCATTGATTGTACAATATTTTCTGAGTTACTTATTTTCAAGTTTAGAGAGGAGGAGTCTAATACCAAGATTTAGGAAGTGGTTTCTTTTAACTCTTAAAAATGTTATTCTTTGTCCAGCTTCAAAGCAGCCAGGGCCACACGCCACAGGAGAGGCACTACACTGAGCCCCCTGTAACCCCAAGCCACAAGTTCCCCTGGCCCTGCAGGCTTCCCAACTGAACCCCACCACCTCTGGGATGAGGGCAGGAAGCAAAAGTTGGAAAAGGGAGGGGAAGACCAGAGACCCCAACTTCTGCTGAAGCCAGAGTGATGGTGGGAGCAGCAGCTGGACAAGAGCCCCATGGCCACAAATAATCCCTCATGGGCCACATTCAGTTTACAGTTGCCAGGTTGACAGGTATGGTATAACTGATTTAGAAGCATAAGTCTCTTCATGACTTAAATACAAAGTCAATTGGGTACTTTTGAAAATGTTATGAAAAGTAAAATGTGAAAAACCCCTTTGATGAGAACTCTCATGCTTTAGGGACAGAATTCTACCTTTGATAAGTCTAATAAGAAATTAGCCTATGAACAGGTTATTCCACAACCGTGCACTACAAGGTTTCCAACATGTCTCTGAAGCAAGTCTAGTATTGATCACTGACTGGAACTGTGCAACTGCCTAACAGACCAGTCCAAAATCAGATAACAGTGTTATCTGATGGACAATAAGAGCTAAAACTATTCATCACAAGTAAGAAAAACAACATTAAGCAAAAAGAACAGCAGATCCTCCAAAAGTAGAGTTTTCTGGATAGCTACCTGTAAGAAAGTGCTCTGTCCATCAAAGGTTTGGAACCCAGCTGCAGGTGGTTAGTGGATAAGTCTGCCTGGCTAGAAGCCTGCTAAATCCAACGACTAGTTCATGAAGGTAGAGTCATGAGTGTTAAGACATCCAGGAAGAGAGTGTGGAAGAGGAGAGGACAGGCTGCTGTGTTGGGGATAAACCCAGGGCTACAATTGCCCCTCTCCTAATGTCCAGAAAGGACAGAGGCTCTTGGTTTGGTGTGGATTCTAGGTTGTTTCTGTGAAGAATAAAACTGAGCTGAAAAAATGGGAGTAGAGCTGACTTGCCTGTTTAAGGCAGCAGGGTAAACAACCTGCTAAAAGGTACTACACTTTAAAAATATCTCACTCTGGGTTTTTTTAAAGGCTGTATGGAGAGGTATTGGCTCTAGATTTAGGACCCAGATGCTTTGTTGAGGGGGGTGGGGGGGAAATGC
>NW_017729033.1:29508851-29515943 GCF_001723915.1 Gavialis gangeticus | reverse complement strand
GGGGGGGGAGGAGGGCAGCCACCCACCCTCAGACTGACCATGACCTCTCCATTCAATAAAAGGCAAACATATTGATACCCAGTGATAACAGAAAAGAAACAATGCAAACAGTCAAACAATTCTATATATCTATGATTCTAGGGCTGTCAGAGTCGAGAAATGTCTGGAAGCTTCACTCTAAGGCGCTCTCTTAAGTGTCAGATCCCCCTGAAGGTGGGATGCTGAGACCCACACCCTGCCCCCTCCAGTGGGGTGGATGAGATGGGCTAGTGGTGTGCCCTCTGTCCATGGTGGCCTTGGGAACCCTTCCTGGGGGATGGGGACAGGGACCCCTGTCAGGGACCTTCTTGGGGAGGAGGACAGGGAGAAGGAGGACCCTTTGTTACTCTCAAGTCTCTGCTTTTGTATTCTCCTTCCCTCCTGATGACACTTCATCCATGGCAATCACCAGTTGGTCTCTCTGTGTGGTTGTCATATTCTCCACATGTGTTGTCAGCCAAAATCCCATTTTCATAAGCCTACCACATGCCCACATCCTAATTTCCGGCTTTACTGGTATCCACCTAATTTGGTCTGATCTCCCAAAACTGGAAAACTCCAGGCCCCTAGTCTGGGCCCTTGCAAGATGGTGCCACCTTATATCATGTTATGGAACAGCGTGGTAAATGCCCTCACTGTCCCAGGCTGTGCGAGTATCTGTTGGCCTTGCTATGTTTTAGACAGCCTGTCTGCTTCTGAAGGCTCAGAAAACTGTGCATGTGAGACCCAGGCTTTTAGAAATCAATTAACCCCTGCTACCTGTCCTGAACATTCTAATACATATATATTATAGATACACACACACGCACACACTTTTTATATTATATATATATATATTAGTGTGTGCATACATGTATATATGCAAAGCTTCAGTCACTGATTCAATTCAGAAGAAATTCAGCACGATTCAGCGGCCGAATCTCCAAATCTGAATCGAATCAGGAGACCCTTCAATCTCTCCAAATTGAATCGGAACCCTCCGAATCAATTTGGAGAGAGTCAATGATTTGGACATAGACACAGCTTTAAACTTTTTTTTGACATACCTCAGGGTACCAGGTAGCTCGTGAATGCTGAGATGCTGGGGTGGATGGAGTGTCCCACAGGCACAGCGTGCTCGGCGGTGGACCTGGAAGTCGAGCAGAAGCACTTCCAGTCCACTTCTGGGTCCACTGTGGAGTGCACGGGGGAACCCCTCTCCCCTCCCCCCAGCTCAGTGACTGGTGACTCCTGGGTCTGGGGGGGAACCCACGGCACCCCTGCAGCAGATCGCTGAGCCAGGGTGGGGTTCCCCCCGTGTGCCCAGTGGCAGACCCGGAAGCAGGACGGAAGTACTTCCAGTCCACTTCTGGGTCTGCCACTGAGCACGTGCCACCCTCCCCCCCAACTCCTGTGGGATGCTCCATCTGCCCCAGCATGGCAGCGCTCACGAGCCACACCTGGTACTTCGAGGTATGTAGAAAAAATATTTAAAGCTGTGTCTATGGCTGAATCACAGATTCTCCGAATCAGCATCAAATCTTCAGATTCAGATTCAGCTAAGTCAAATCAGGGCAGTGACCTGAATCAACAAATCAAATCACTGTCCCCCTAATCAGGCCAAATCAAATTGAATACATTCCACTTTGCACACCCCCAATACACACACACACACCTATAAGCCAATTCCTAAAAAGAAAAGCTTTAAATACCATTTTTAAGCCAGAGTCAAATACCATATTTACTTGAATCCAAAACAAAGGTCCCCCCCCCTGCACACACATATTTAACAAGAGGGGGAAAAGCTCCATGCCTTGGATTCAAGTACAGCTCATAAAAATGTTGTTTGTACACTATTCTTTAAAATAAAGGCTAAGTTTAGAACTTTTTGATCACCCCTCGTACACAGGTGGAATAACAAACAAATGGTAAGCATAAGCTTGTCCCAAAATGTATGCAAGTTATTCCATAAATAAATGATCTGCTCCCTTCTTACTGAGCTGATATATAAGTAAGCAAACAAGTAGGAAAAATAAATTTAATGTACTTATAATGATTACCTCTTGCATTATTTTCTCATGCAGCAACATGAAGCACCTATTATTTCTTTCAGCACATAAGGCTTAGAAGAGTTTGCCTTATTAATTATGGCCATATAGCAGCTGTGTCTCAGAATGAAATTTTATTTGTTTCTTTCAACTAATATAGTATGCTAATGATAATCTCTTTTCATTTTCATGTTGCCAACAGAAATGTTCTATAAAATTCACCACGTGTTTGGTTGCAAAAGTTAATTTATGATAAAATGTGCAAGTATTTTTTTTTAAAGCTTCACACACAACCACTTTAATTGAGACACAAAGCAAGAACAGTTAAAATGTACTGCAATCACTATTTTCAAACTATTTGAAAAGATTAGTAAAATGTTATACATACTAATTATAGTAAAAGTATGCTCTATAAACAATAGAGATATTTTTTCTATAGATTTGATCAGATTTATATTACATATCTCCAGTACCAGCATAAGCTGTATTTGGGTCTGCTGAGGAAGACTTAGAAAAGCAGAAATAACTATTAGTACAACTGTAAATCTGGAGGTTTAAATCCATATTTAAAATAGGTTGATGAACTGGCAAAGGAAACCCTTTAATTTGCAGAAATATGAACAGAAATTTTTGAACAGGAACGTATAAACCTATACATGTATGCAACTTAAATTGTAACTAAATCTGTAAAATGCTGGTTAACATCCAGCATCTTTGGTGATCATTCACCAATGGAGCAGGAAAAAAGAAAAAAAAAAAAGAATTTGACTATATATTTACAGACTGACTAAATATTTTGGCTTAAACTCTTCTTGTGTTTTAGTCCATTCCAAGTCTAGTCCTCTTGGCACAAGGTACATAATTTCCTTAATATTAAAAAGAAATATTAAAAGGGAGATTATTTCATATTAAAATTGTATTTTTCTTCTTATTTTTATTTTGACCTTACTTCTGATTTATTCAGATTAGTAACCAAATCTTGAAAATACTTGTAAATATCAAAAGGCCATGCTCTTTGTTTTCATGATCTATTACTATAAATCTACTTGTGTATAGTTACCTTAAACACCACAGCATACTGATTGTAAAATGTAGTGATCTGGATATATATACACACACACTACAGAAAGTTGTACATATACTCTAGTTTTTCCTTTGTATTGTTCTTAAGGTGAAAGCTGAAAACTATTATAAATCATAATGTTAATAAAGGGAGAACACAAGCTGTTCTTCTGGGCCCAAGCTAACTTCTTTGCCCTTTGGACAAGTATCAGAACAAAATGAAAATGGATAATGATGCCTGTTTTTTCCAGAAAGTGAGCAACTTGAACAATACCTTGGAAAAAGAGCATCTCTCCCCCTGCTCCCCACCCCCATGAAGGTAATAAAACATGCTTTTGCAATAGCCAGCATATCCAGAGAAACGCTTGCTCTGCACAGTGAACACATCTTGAACCTTTCGATAAAGTATGTCTTGTATGGAAAGATGTGTTAGGTAAAAAGGAAGAGGAAGTTCCATTTTACAAAATCAAATCAGTAAAGGGAATCTGATCTGGTTTAGTTCTTCCATACTTTTATTTGATAGAAAAAATGTCATGGATTTGGATGGATTTGGGTATGGTTGGTCATGGAGCCAATACACCTCTGGACCACCAGAACAGTGAGAAGTAGGAAAAGAGGTTTATTATAGGAACAGAAATGCCACCGCAAAAGGGACAAATCTTTTCCCAAACAGTGCAGTACATTTTCATAGCTGCTGTAAATTGAACTAAATGTATTGTTAATTAACTTACCAGCCTGCGGATATCCCTCTCACATTCACGCTTTATTCTATTAATCTCGTCCTGATGGGATTGATAAGCTGTGCGCAAGTCAGCAGCCTTCATCTTATCTGCCTGCATAATATTGTTCAAAGCTTCTTCAAGTTGCTTTTTACCAGACTTGAGCTCTAAGACCTCCTGCTGCATCTTCATACGTTCATTATCAAATGCTTTTCGAGCCTCCTCTTTGGCTTCATTGAGCAATGCCGTTTTCACTTTGTCGGCAGCCCCATCCCGCAGCACATTCACTGTAGACTGCAAACGGTGAATTTCACCATCTTTGATTTTTCCCATTCGAGCTACTTCCTGCTCATGCTGCCGGATAAGTGCCTCCCGGACAGCCTGGAGTTCCTTCATTTTCTCTTCGTGGAGCTTTGCCTTCAGCTCCGAGATGTAAGCAGTGTGCTTGTGTTGCTCCTGCTCTCTTTCTTGCTTAACTTCTTGTATTTTCTCTCTCAATTTACCCACCTAGAATGTAAGAATAAAACTTAGTTCAGTATATCTGCATGTGATGTGGACTCCCCTTAAGTCCTCATAGGAGACCTTGATATAAAAAAGAAAGAACCGTCCCTGCCCTCCCTCCCACATCTCAACAGTTCAAACAAAGGAAGTTTTGATCTAGATCAAAACTGAGCTCTGACACCTCTCAGGTTCAAATGTAACTTGTAACCTGTGCTGCAGATTGCAGAATTGCCATATTTTGTTGGCAGTGCCTTAAAACGACACTCTAAGCTTAAGACGTTCTCCCCCTGGTAGAAGGTATGGCAAAATACAACTTAGTAAGACTTCAACTGGCTTCCCCCATATTCCTTCCCCAAATCCCTAAATATTGCAGTGGCTTTCCTTCTTAATGACACCTATGCCCTCCAGCTTCCCTCTGAGAATAAGTACCAGCCAAGGGAGGCGAGTCCATCTGAGAAACTGGGAGTAGAGGGGAGAGGGTTTTAGGAAATATTCCCATACTGATGGAGTCATAAACAATGTCTATATACTTTCCATTCATGTCCACACCATCTCAGCTTTGCAAGGCATTAAAATACATCTTCAGAACACTTCTGTGTAGCAGTAAAGCTTTAGGTTTGCTTGAAAAATAGAAAGTCAAGGAACAAGTTGAATAAATTATTTGACTAAATTTGTACAGGAAGTCCACAGAAGAAGCAGTATTTTAACTGATGTTTTCACTATTCCTCCTTTTATCCTAGAGTGAGAAGAGATGTTTTTTTCAGATGCTGAAGGGAACTGAAGCAACTTTTGACTAAGATCTACAATTGCCAAGGGAAAGGTTAGAGATAAAAGCCTAAGTCTAGAATCTAAATTTTAAAGCGACTGGTAATGCTGGATGCCTTGATTTTAAGGTGACCAATTTGACATGTGACATTTTATGAGCTCTATTTGTAGTGCCTTGGTACTCAGTGCTTTCTGAAAAAAAAATCAAGTTCTTTAAGAGGTCTGAAATTGGTCACCTAAAAATCAATAGAAGTTCTTGAAAATGTAGGACAAGGACTCTATGGGCTAGAAGAAAAGCTACTATAGCCTATTATAGCAATACACACTGCGATGAAACCTTATTATGAAATCACACTCGGCAGGCTGCATGAGAAGTGATGCTTTTTTCCATGTGGAATTATATACTAATTTAGAAAAAAAATGTCCAGAGGTAGGCTTGCTTTTCTTTTGGTAGTGTGTTTGGTACAGAATTATATATTCCAAAGTGATCATTGTCAGTAATTTCTTCCTGCTACGTCCAGCATAATGAATGCCACAACACAGGTTTGACACATGATCTGCTAATCTAAAACAAGGTCACAGAGCAGCAGAGAGTTCAGAGAGCTCTGCTTTACCCAGGAACGACACCACAAAAGCACACATGCCATGTGGTGCTGGTGCTTTATACCAGAATGAGGTTAAAGAGCACCAGGGGAAAGAAGACCTATAACACTGAAACCTGAAATCCTATTGAAAACTGTAAGCGAGCAGAATTATTAACCAAATAAAATTCACTTGGGATTGAAGCATACCCAAAGCTGGCAAGTGAGAACACGCTAAATTAGACATTACAGTAAAAATTTTACAACAAAAACACTATCACTTTAGCCACGCATTGAGGAAGGAGTATGTTCCTAGAAGGCTCCTCAATTTGGATACTGGAAATATAGACCACCCATCTTGGAGTAACACTCTTCATGTTATCTACACTGTGTTATAGTCATAGAAATAAATACCATGCCTACAGAAAATATAACAGACAACTGCAGTTTTCAGTGCTGTTTGTCTGGCTACTTATATAAGTGAGTTTAAAACAAGTCTCAGACCAACACTTGGGCATCTTTTCATCTATTTGTATTAATCCAAATTGTCAAATGTGGAAATAGAGGCTGATTTAAGCATTCAAATTTGACTACATACTAATCTCACCAACACGCATTATTATTGATGAGAAAAGAAAAAAAAAAGTTATGGTGCTTAGTTAAAACTAAACAAAACCCTTTTGTATCTTGATAGGTCTAATCCAGTTGCAATATTACATCCCAAAATGAACTGGTTAGAAGTCAGTCATATGCTACTGACTGAAAGGCAGTTTTTTAAGACTGAGTAATGTTGAGAGAGTTCCAAAAAGATATTTTTAATAAGTGAGAAATAGGTCTTGAAATGCATTTTGAAAGTATGAAAAATCTCCAAGCCAGCATATTACTATTTCTTTCACCCGAACTGAAAAAAGAAAGACGACTGTCATTCATATCACTGCTTTCTACTGCAATGCATAGTTAACTATTCAGTAGTAATAATAACAACTGTCTCTCAGATTTAATTCAACAAAGCTTAAGCAACAGTGACATTGGTAAATGTATCTTTTCACTCTGCTCAGTGGCTTGCAATTTATATAGCAACTTCAAATGTGTATCACACCTCATATCCCAGTAAATAAGATAAATCCCCTACTCCTGAGGACCTTACAACACAAATCAAACAGTCTCTCCCCGTTACTACACAGTGTCAGGAAAGATGGAAAACTGCCTGCATGGAATCACTGTAACATGCCGCTGGGCTGCTGAGGTTTAAATTGAGAGGAAGAGAGATGACTCTAAATTTGGCCCTGTCTTCTACAACCCTTCCCTTGAAATCCAAAACCCCTTTTCCCTGTTCACAGGGCTGTCCCATATGCACCTGACTTAGAGCTGTTCATGAATGCCACTGACACAGCTACC
>NW_017729033.1:29503015-29503851 GCF_001723915.1 Gavialis gangeticus | reverse complement strand
CTATTCAGTGGTAATAATAACAACTGTCTCTCAGATTTAATTCAACAAAGCTTAAGCAACAGTGACATTCGTAAATGTATCTTTTCACTCTGCTCAGTGGCTTGCAATTTATATAGCAACTTCAAATGTGTATCACACCTCATATCCCAGTAAATAAGATAAATCCCCTACTCCTGAGGACCTTACAACACAAATCAAACAGTCTCTCCCCGTTACTACACAGTGTCAGGAAAGATGGAAAACTGCCTGCATGGAATCACTGTAACATGCCGCTGGGCTGCTGAGGTTTAAATTGAGAGGAAGAGAGATGACTCTAAATTTGGCCCTGTCTTCTACAACCCTTCCCTTGAAATCCAAAACCCCTTTTCCCTGTTCACAGGGCTGTCCCATATGCACCTGACTTAGAGCTGTTCATGAATGCCACTGACACAGCTACCAAGAGATTTCTGAACAGTTGTCTGCATTAAGTGTCATATTAACGTAAAACAAACCCGACAGACTTGCGAGGATATTTGTAGCCAATTCAAAACCATTACCCTCTGTGATGCAACTGATTTGAATACATACTCCATTTCCCTTTATAAATAAAACCTTTAGTCTTTGCACATAGATACAATGTTGCTGCCCAAGCAACAGTAAGCTTTTGGGGGAGGAATGCTAAAGGTCATTTCTCCTTGCCTGACTTCCTGTCCAAATGTAAGCAGACACAGGGTAGCAAAGGACTGTCTACTGAAATATAAAGATCCTCTTTCAGCAAACAAATTGCTTCTGCAGAATATATCAAACTAATTTTGTTCTCCTTGACTAGCTACTTTGTATTTCATAGATTCTAACAA
>NW_017729033.1:29496529-29498015 GCF_001723915.1 Gavialis gangeticus | reverse complement strand
ACTAGTTTTGTTCTCCTTGACTAGCTACTTTGTATTTCATAGATTCTAACAAAGGAGTAACCATAGGTGAAGTCAAACTGTAGACTGATCAGCAGGGATTCTGGTTTTCTATGTCCCATGGAAAAACAGAAAAAACCATGGATTTTTCCCTTTTGCCTGAGAAAAACGTGGCTTTTACATTGTAACAAAGAAATGCATGGATTTTGCTCTTTTGCAAAGAGCTCTCTGCAGGCTGGCAGAGTTCCAGCCTGCAAGGGGCTGCGAAGGAGCAGGAAGAGGGGCATTAAGTAGGGGGCACCATGTGCATGTATATGCAGATGGCTGCCAAGCAGCCTGGAGAGCAGCTCCCACAGGAGCAAGGGAGGGATTTGGGCTGGGACTGGAGCTGCTACCCAGTGGGGCAGTGCATGGAGCTTGGGGCCTGGGTCCACAATGTGCGGCTGCAGGGCCCCAGCAGGGATCAGGACAGGGCTGCGGGTGGCTTGTTCGGGGGGAAGTGGGAGTGAGGCCAGTTCCCCACTGCTGTGTCCACCCCTGAGGGGCAGGAGGGACCTAAGCTCCCCAGATCTGTGCGTGGGGCAGGGGCAGGCTGGCTGCTGTGGGCTCAGGCTCCCTCCGCTGCTGCACTCCCCAGGGCCTCTGAAGTGTGGTAG
Organism: Gavialis gangeticus; assembly: GCF_001723915.1. Taxonomy (NCBI): domain Eukaryota; kingdom Metazoa; phylum Chordata; order Crocodylia; family Gavialidae; genus Gavialis; species Gavialis gangeticus. The sequence continues at coordinate 29,497,362 of NW_017729033.1, read as the reverse complement.
GCGGGACCTGGCAGCAGGGTAGAGCAGGGCAACAGGGTGGGGAGCCCAAGCCCACAGTGGGCAGCCTGCACCTACACCCACTGCCACCGCATGAACAGATCTGGGGGACATGGGTCTCCCCCTGCACCCCTGGGAGTGTGCATAATGGTGGGAAGCTAGACCCACCCCCCGCCTGAGCCCACAGCCTGCACTGCCCCCGCCCCAGGCTCTGCTCCAACTGTGCCACCTGAATGGGAGGGAGGGGGAAGCTAAGCTCCATGCTCAGGCCACAGCAGCTGCTGCCTCCCACAGCTGGCAGCTGGGCCTTGGGTGCTGCTGTGTGGGGCAGGGGGCTGTGGACCTGGGTCTCTGGCCCTGTAGCCCTGGCACCTGGGGGGCAGAGGGCTGTGGGACGAGAGACACCAGCAGGACCGGGGAGGGCACTGTGGGAGGGAGTGAGGTGCACCAGCAGGGCCAGGGAGCTGTGGGTGGGGAGTGAGGGGCCTGGACCTGTGTCCTGGTGTGCTAAGGGGGCAGAGGGAGCTAATTTTCCATGATAAAAAAACCCCAAAAATCAAATACCAAAATTTACAGGTACTTATTTTATTTTATAGTGACTGATGAACTAGTTACCAAATTGCTTTAAAATTTTAAATATATCAATAAAATATTATGTTCAGTTGATACCTATATATAGTGACATTTCATTTTAAATAGAGGATATAGGGGTTTTTAAATCAGAGAGTTTGTCATTTTTTAATCAGGGAAAACCAGTATCTCTGTTGATCAAATAGATAGGAAAGACTTTTGTCAAATATAAAAGTTGTGTAACAATATTAAATCATCAACACAGG
>NW_017729033.1:29480575-29491529 GCF_001723915.1 Gavialis gangeticus | reverse complement strand
TAAAATTTTAAATATATCAATAAAATATTATGTTCAGTTGATACCTATATATAGTGACATTTCATTTTAAATAGAGGATATAGGGGTTTTTAATCAGAGAGTTTGTCATTTTTTAATCAGGGAAAACCAGTATCTCTGTTGATCAAATAGATAGGAAAGACTTTTGTCAAATATAAAAGTTGTGTAACAATATTAAATCATCAACACAGGTACCACTCTGTCAGTATTTCTCTAATTTAAACTTTAAATTTAAATTTTAAACTTCAATGTTAACTTACAGATCCAGGTCTTCTTTACAATATGTCTCACATTAAATTTGTCAATCATAAACTACTGTCTGAAAAGAGAACTACTACTCTATCCAATGCCAGCAGCCAAGGACATTATTATCCATCATAGGGCAACTGGTAAATCAAGTAAAGTGACCCTGCCCACATTTAACAAAAACTAAGATCTGAAATCTTTTTATTAGTCTGCATTTCACTGTACAAACTATGTTAACTTGATTCTCTGCTAGTACACTAACTGCCTGATCCAAATGCTCACTGAAGTCAGCAGGAGCCTTTCCATCAATGAGAAACTTGCATTCCTAAATACAAATCCCTCAGACAATAACCGAGTTCACATAAAGTAACAACCATCATGAATAAATGAGGTCGCTTTTGGACAGCTTTTTAGACTACCAACTTAGAATTAATTCAAATGAATACTAGACTTCTGAAGAAGTACTTTTCACTAAAAATACAGCTGGTATAGAATGCTAAATATGCCAACTCTCTCTTGACCAAATTTGACATAATTATTATTAAGGTCTGCTGCAATTTAGAGATGATTCATCCAATGTATTGTCAAATCAGATTGATGGTCAAATTATTTGAGAATTCATTATTTTATATGCGCTTTGCACCTTGTGCTTTAGCAGCAATGTTAACTAAATTATGCTAATAGTACTGGCACCTTTAGGCATTTACAAGTCAAAAAAGTCAGGTAGCTGTCATAAATTCCTGTGATTCCTCCAGATCTAAAACATGGTTATGACTTGACAAATTTTCAGAGACCAACAAACTATAATTTGATAACTCTGGCTTGCATTTATAAAATATGTTTTTCCTCACTAGCAACAAAGGGCCAAGCTTATCTATATGCTCCATGTTATCTCTGTACTGATCCTGTTACAAGCAGATTGATCAGCAAGCTGCCAACGCTCCTTATCATCATTAAATGCACTCCAGGGAATTATGCACAGAAAAATTCAAAATTATGCACTGAGTCCCGAGGGCTGCACATGGCAGCACAGAACCAGCTTGGCCTGGCCCACTGGCACATGCCTTTGGATCAGACTGGGCTGGCTCTGTGCCAGCATATGCAGCTTGTAACACCGTAGGTGGGAGCAGCGCACCATCGGGCAGAGCAGGCTCCATGCAGGCCTTCCAGCAGAAATTTGCATGTGGAGGCACAGAGCCCTCCCGGCCTGATGGCACAGAGACTGGAAGCCAAAGGGACCCGTGAGCCATCATGCCAGGCAGGCTCCAAGCTTCCATGCGCAACTTCCTGCTGGAGTCAGCCTGGGCCGGTCCAATGTCACATATCTCCTGCCTGAAGTGCCGTGAGCTCCATATGCTGGCATGGAGCCAGCCTAATTTGGACTGAAGGCACATGCCAGCCAGCTGGCCAGGCTGGATCCATGCCACCATGTTTAGCCCCTGGGACTCTCCCAGAGCTGTGCACCACCAGGGGGTTCTGCCTGCTGCAGCCATCAGCAACCTGGGGGCCTGCTGCTGCCGGTGGCAAGGGCTGTGCACCATGGGGAGGGGGAAGCCCCACAGAGGTAGAGACACAGAGTCCACCCGGGTTAATTGCACAGTTTTGTATAATTTATGTGTAGTCGTATGTTTTATGTGCAAAATTGTGCAGGCTCATAATTTTGTAATTCCCTGAGGTGTCATTAAAAGTGTACAGAAGGACTGCGCTGCTTAAAGGCCCAACACTTGCTGGCCTCTATCTGTTTTCTGTATGTTTATAACCAAAGGCGGGAAAGAGAATAAAAAGTGCTGTCACCTCACCCTTAGGTAAACTTAGATCATCATGTAGTTCAAGCAAGGTGACTATATTCCCACATGTCAAATCATATTTGTTAAGTATTTATTAGATATATTAAAAAAAACCTCTTTTCCTCCCAGCTTTATATATTAGAGCAGTCTGAGCTCCTCATATGTGCGATGCTATAGAAACATGTCAACTTTTGTTGGCAGCTGCTATTCTGAGTTCCACTGATCACAGAAATCACGCACAGACAAGGCTACATTCTAATCTCTACTCCTTCTTCAACACTTCTCCAACCTTTGAATCCAAGACAGGCCACTCCTGCTTCCACCGAGAACAACAGTAAACCAGGGTTGAATCTACCGGGATATTCTTTTCCTATTCTGTAATGATCTCATTTAAAAATATTTTATAGCAATGCACAATTACAGAGGGGGGCATTCTGTAAGGGCTCAGTTAGGGTTAGGGCTCAGAGCTCTTCAGGAATTCTAGATCCTCCAAAATTTTCTGCCTTCAAAGGAGCAAGCACTTAGAATGATGCTTTCTTTAAGGTGCATCACACCTGCTCTGCTGCTGGCTAGCCTAAGTCACTCCTGCTGCCTTAGTAGCAGCCCCCACGTTTATGCCAGTTTAAGGTCCAAGACACTGAGCTGACAATCTGAACTCTAATGAACCACTGCTAGGCCACCAAGAAAACCCTTTGCAAAAAGCAGTTTTCAGCCACATTGATCACACTGAAACGGTAGCTGTCTCAGTAAAATAAGCTGCTTGATTTGATCTATTCCAAGGGAGCTGGCTCTTGGCTAAAAGGAGCTGCTAGAGGAACTGGAAGAGGATCAATCACACTGCCTGCAGAATAACCTCCCAGGTCTTGGATCTCAGAGAATGAAAAAAACCCAAGATATTAATCAAGGGCACAGATTTAGAGCGACTGTAGGATGCCTACCATGGTTTTGCATGGCAGAAGGGTGACAGCCAAGTGCCAGACAACCAAAGTAACAAGGCCTCTGAGGGGCACTGAAAAACTCTGCGATGCAGGGAAGCAACATAGAAAACAATACCTGTTCAAATGCCATGAACTCTCCCCTCTTCTCCCCTACTGGGAGCAATTCAACTCTGCCTTAAATAGTCGAAGATTTATAGCCTCCTTTGGCGGGCATTGTAGAGCACACTAAAATGGAGTGGCATTCTGCAACAGTTGGGTCAAAATTCCAACCCAGAAACATGATGCAAGTTTTGAACAAGTTGGGCAATTTAGCATTCAGGCACATTGCTGGCATTTTGTAATCTATCTTCAGTTGGTGGAGAATTTACTTCATCGCTTGGCATCGCAGAAGTGCAAGAAATAAAAGATGTAGCAAGCATAGCAGCCACTTTTGCCACCACCAGGCCATCAGGAATCCATCCTTTGGGCATAACAGTACTTAAAGCAACATGCCACTGCAAAAGTTTCATAATTTCTAAAACAAATCACTCTAAAAAGCTACATATTTCAATAGGACACACTAACCTTTGTACTGAACTTTGAACTTTGGAATTTTTAGAAATATTACTGTATATCCCTCCTCCCTGAGCAAGACTGAAATAGTGGTGGTGGGCAGAGGAAAACCATGTGAGGAGCTTATGGGCACTGTAAATTGACCCTTCATTAGAATTACAATTTTAAGAACTGGTCAGTTTAGTCCACTTTGGAAATTCACACCTGGGTTCCCTATTCATTTTATATTCTTGTATAGCTGCATCTTTAACTAGTCCACTGGAAATGCTGAAAAGTATTAATTAAAAGTATCTACCCTGGTGAACAACAGTCTAGCTTCAATTAGTCATACCTTATCTTTTCTCAGCTAGACGTGGGGAATACAATATACCTGGGCACAAAGCCTACAGCACATTGGAAATTACGGTTAGTACACAACGTTGCAGCGTATCACCTTAGGAACACAAAGTACTGGAAGTCTACAAGCCCTCTCTTCCCAAGTTCTCCCTATAAAATATCAATATCAATCGAGGTCACCAGTGCTTCAAGTTGTACCCAAGATCACCTAAAAACTAGTCAAAGGTCACCTAAAAACTAGTCAATCCCTTTGTTCTTTGATACAATTGAACTTTCTATTCTCCTGGGTACTAAAGAGAAACCTGCAAAGGGAACCTCCCTCTCTCTCTCTCTCTCTCTCACTAAGGACAGAAGTTACACTAAAACCAATATAACTGATCAGAAACTGGTTCAAATCTGTAACACAGCAGAAGTTCAGCGCACACAAAATGCTTTCAAAATGACCAAAAGCAGTACGAGATAAATCTGATGAATGTATATCAGACTGAATTGATTTAGGTTAAATTGGTTTATTAAACTTCTGTCCCAGATCCCCTCTAGATTCAAGTTAACTCACTGCCCGCAGCATCCCAGGATGCTTTGCACATCCCCTGCAAACTCTGTCTTGCAGGGTGGGCAGGCTAGCCTTGGCCAAAGCTGTCTGCTCCAACTAAGCACAGAGGCGTATTTTAGCACCCCCTAGCTTCTAGGCTGGGACACTGCAAACATGCGGCTACATTTCTGGAATCAAAAGTGAATGTCTGTTCCTTTGCTTATCACTTCAATCTACACATCTCAGATTAACCTACAAAGAGTGAATCAATTCAGCCTCAGGCTCTTTTTACTGTCCATATTTAGCCTCTACCTCTCTCTCTCTACCCCCCTTCTCTCTCTCTCTCTCTCTCTCACACACACACACACACACACCCCACTTCCCTGAACACCAACTTCTTTCCCTGGAGTGGATGAAAACACCACGATAAAAAAAAAGGTTAGTGTTGTTTTTAATATACTACTGAGAAGGGCTCAGATCAGCAAGGTATAAGGACCAGTACAAGACTCTAACAGCAGTTATATATTAATTTTCATTGCATAGGATGGTTAAAAAACCAACAATGGGGCAAAGCCTGCTTAGTTGCTTCTTGTCCCTCAACCAAACACTGAGTTGACTGTCTGCCTAGCCAGCCTCTAGCAGCCATCCCCTCCTCCACTCAGAGACTAGATGTGGCAGAAGCAGCAGATACACCATATGTTTACAGATACATTGCTACCACTTCAGTCTTCCTGATATCAAACCTGCCAGTCTCCATTCTACCACCAGATTTCTTCAGCAACAGTAACCTTATTATAGCGAACCATTTTCCTGCCTAAATTGCCTCTCTGCCTCCTTTTTATGAAAATGAACTTAACATTGGGGGGGGAGGGGGGACTTGTTCCATCTTAACTGCCTACAGCACCAACTATTTTTTGTATTATTTTCTTCACTTGGTCTACCTTCATAAATATCTCTGCCCACACTCCCACCAACAATAAAAACAAAATTAAAAAAAAACCCTCAACCAATAAGAAGTACACCAGCCAGCCAACTTCAATCCTCCCTTTCCTCCTATCCCTGTACCCTCTCTCCCTCTCAGGGTTCTTTTTTGACAAGGTGGTTTTCAAAACTTCCTGAAGTCAAAGAACCCTTTTACATACAAAATACAACCAACGGCATTAGTGGTACACTCTAAAAGCATGAATGGGTCTTCTTCAGGTATTGTTCAGACCAGTGCCAGTCCTCATGAACTGGTGGTCATAGAGTCTAGTACAAGAAACCAACAAATCTGTTTAAACTTGGAAGAGGGGTTTTCTTTGTGTAGAGACAACAATGCACGCTCCTCTCCTTTGATAGTGAAGAGAAATTCCTTTGGGGCAGCGCTAAAGTATATATCCCCCTTCCTCCTGGAATCCACATCAGATCTTGGTAGATGCTCTGACACTGATGCCTGTCCCATTTTCTCCTTAGTAGATGTCAGTACTGATGGCTACATCACCAGAACCAATGCTGATGCCATCAGCATCTTTTGACCTGCAGGTTACTTGTTCTCCCCAGCACTTAGTGCCATGTACAGTCTACTGAATTTCCTTCTGGAGACTTTAGGCTGTCTGTCCTTATGGGACAAAACCAAGCTCTGCTTACAGTCTCAACTTCTGTGTCCAGATATGCCCTGCATATGTCAACTTTTAACACAGGACGTATAAGTGTTGTTTTTGATAACATGTTTTAGGGATCAGCTTTGACACTAAACAACACCTGTAATAGTGCTAGGAAATCTTTCAGTGCCGTCTCCTTTGTACAAGCTTTTGGTGTCACTTGCATGATAGACAAACTGCTTAATGCAACTTTGGCTTGTCCACTATCAGGATGCCAGAACGCATCTTTTCAGGGACTGATCAGACTTTTATAGATTTTTCAACATTAAGCTTCAGCTCTATGGCTCATCAGTTATTATCCTAACTGAGAAAAACTAAGATACCAAGTACCTAACTCAGTATATGCAACTCTTCAATGTACCCATTTCTAAAAGATATTCACCCCGTGCTGAATGGACAAGGCTTGCAACCTGTACATGAGAGTGCTTATTATTTGTTTCCCTTCTAGTAGGTGCTGACAATAGCAATAAGAAGTAGGTTAAAAAATGTAGGGGTTCTTTGTAAAAATTAGAAAATGAAATGAATTTAATTAAAGCAGGAGGGAACACAATTAATTTGGGGAAAAAACACCATCAACAGCATGCAAACAACATGCAAGATTCTCACTTAACAGCATCCTAAGAAGTTAGTCTTTTGCCTTACTTTCTCTACTTGATTATGCGACCACACAGTGGACATGCATCTGTTTGACACCACACCTTTACCTTCCGTCCACTGAAGGCTTATGGTTTATTATCGGAGATTACTCAAGTCCCAGCAGCAGGTTTATCTTTGCACAGAGGAGGAAAAGTGATGCCTCACTTCTATGAAAAGAGCTTATCCTTGCATTTTAGAATTGTTCCTATGGTGTTATCTCCAGCTGTGAACCGGTCTTGTCACGCATCTCAGTTCAGTCAGTCTAGAAGAATTTAAGCACATTACCATCACCTACCTGAATCTTGGATTGGTGTCCTCAACCATCTCTGGATTCACTGATAACTCCTCTATATACTGGAAGACTGTCCTCCTCATTTCAAGGGACTGCTGACAATAACTCTTGGATTGCTGGCTATGGTGCACTCTGCTGCTATGTCCCCATTTCTCAGTACCACATAACTTTCACCTATAATGCTGAGCTGAACTCACACACCTAGCAACATTATTAAGAACTGAGATACTGATGACTTCACTGAGCAGCGGGAACCTGACCACTGTTGCCTTGTCTGGACTGTCTCATAACAACAGCTCTCTTCAGTTATGCCTAAGATCTAGCAGGTGTATAGGATGCCATGTGTGTAGGATAAGAAAGACTCTTAACAGAGTCTACTCAAGTTTATTGTTAACCTGTCCCAGCACTTCACGAATAAGGTCCTGATTAGAGTTCTTCTTTCATTCATGGCACATTAAGTACAAATTACATCCCTTGTTTCATGCCATGAGGACAAACATTTCACTGCCCTTGCATCCAAAATATAAATGAAGCTAAACCAGCACAAAGTCTGCACTACAATAAGGGGTTCACACAAAAGATATCTGCTCATTCAGCTTGTTCTTCTAGTACTTTCAATTCATCAATAGATGGCAATAGAAAGTTTCATGTATGATCCCCAGGGCACAGGGACTGGACATCAATGCTCTGTGCAGATAGGTAGTTATGTTCAGTTAGCAGAAGTTACTGGGGAAAAATTAGAAGTTCTGAAGGATGTTAAACAATTTGAAGAATGTTTACCAAAACCAATTGTGAGGTCAGATAGCTACTAGCTGGGCTCTGTCTTGTTACCATTGGCTATAAAAGGGAACTAAGAAAGATGGCAGCTGCCAGCCTTTTTAACATTTTGATGGAGAATGAGACAGCACAAGGCATGCAGGCAACCTCTAAACACACTGGTATTCAAAAGAATCCTCTCCCACGAGCGAAGACACATTCAGACAGTAGGATCCATACTGACATACTCAAAGGAGAGAGGGGGTGTATATGTGTGTGTGTGTGTGTGTGTGTGTGTGTACACACATATACATACATATGTACGTGTCTATCTATAAACACACGTGTCTAATATATGTACGTGTATATATTTATATATATGTATACACATACATACTATAAAAACACACCATATACATACTATTATAAAAGAATTATCTTGCAGCAAAAAGCAGCTCAAATGCTTAAAAACAATTCAATATACAGTCAACTGGGGAGACAAACTCATGCTTTGGTGGACTCTTGCATAAGATCTTGCTCTGAAACATCCATAGTTTTTAGTGCACAGAAAAACGTTAAGATTAATTTTCTTGCATAGCACTTGACAGTGTAATCTGGCTCTGAAATATAGCCTCTAAGTGATAAAACAAGCAATTAATAATACTTTTAACTTGTTATCTAATGATGTTAAAGGCAAACCATGTCCCAGACCAATTTAGAAGTCTCTTCTTCAAATTAATCCTTATTATGTGTATACTTAAATACAAGAGACAACATATCTAAAGGGAGTCAAGTTAACAGAATTACCCCATAATTTGTTTCTTTGTTAAACATAGTATGTGCTCTGGTTGCTGCTCAAGTATTTGGGGACAGTGGGGACAATGAGCTCTTTTACCACTTTTCATCTCATCTCTGCACTGATCAAGTTGTTGTTTATTTAGTTCTCTCTTGGATCCTATGTTTCTGCCGTCCTAAAAGTTGTTTATTTTTATCTTTAATTTTGGTTGTTTTCTTTCATTATTAGGCCCAAAACAAGTCAGTTTCCCCTCAGTCAAATCCCAAACCCTTCCTTCCCTCTTAAAAAGAAGCCAGGATTTCATCTTCTGCCTCAGCTCTTAGCCTTATGCCCTAACAACTGGTAAGGTCCGAGTCTCTAAGGTTTGCTTTTTAATGTTTTTTTTCCTATTTAATGTTTTACTCCTCATTTAAGATTCTGGTTACAGAGAAAGTCTTCAAGGCAGAATTGTAACTTGAGAAAACGAGGGAAAAATGAATAGTAATGGCTGTATTCATAGACTAAATAAAAAGACACTTTATTATAAAAAAAGAAATGAAATAAAGTAACTGAGGAATATGAAACGTAAATTGTCTAGTTTGATAGAATGCAGTAACTTCAGCTGAGAATTGTCTTCTAGCACGCTATCAAGTAGAGCTATATACTTTATCAAGGGGATTTAAGAGGACCAAGAAGTTGGCAAGCTTCTTAATGTGCTGTATTAAGAAGCACTGAAAGTTTGATGCCAGAATGACTCAAGAGCTGCGTCTCATTTTAGTTGGAGGGGCAGGGCAGTAGGACTTGCTGTATTATTCACACAGCAATTCTGCTGACTGACCCCTGAGAAACATGAAGGGATCAGGCTGCTGTTCATATATTCCCCATTTTACAAAGCAGCCTGATGATACGGGCACGAGGAAGAGTAAAAAGTTACCGTCTTTAAGAAGGATTTTCATAACCGTCTGTTCTGCAAAATATTCAGTGCAAGAACTTTTGCCTTGGTTTGCAACGAAAACAAAATGTCAAAATATTTGAATTTCCCAGGGAACTGAAATCCCAATTTTCCACCAGCTTTACAATGACACTTGTGTCAACCTAATAACGATTTGTTTGAAAGTCTCAAATTTTCATCTGCACCATTTTATTAAAATTCCATGCAAAAACATAAGGCTTCCTACAATTCATTATCATTACTCACTTAGTTAATTATGGTAAGAGACTAAGAGATAGTTAATTATGGTAAGAGACTAAGAGATCAGTTGATGGCTTATTGTAAAATCACTATTTTAGGTCATCCAAATATCTTGCTTTAATTTATCAGATATAAAGATCAAGCACAGAAAGAAGCATATTAACTTCAGTAAAAATAATATGAAGCATGGGTGGGCACAGAGATTATTTTAAAATCAATGACATTTGAAACAAAAACAAAAGTGATACAGAAAGAACAGGCGATCCATTTAAGTGTTAACAAATAAGAACAAATTGCCTTCTCTACATAAAAGTTTGTGAATCTATGTATAAAGGCATCTTTTACCATGATCCATGAAAATTAAATTTTTTCAGGCTACTTTAACTTGTTCATATGGGAGAATCATATGATTGGAAGGGATTCACAGGGTCTAGTCTAGGGCAGGTGAACTCAGGGTACACACACTACAAATGGCATAGGTTACCTGTGTGTATGCACCGTGTGGCAGATCAGGGAAGAAGCAGGGAAATACAATAGCAAACAGGGCTGGGAGCAGGATGCAGAGCAAGAGACTGGGTATGGAGCACAGAGCTGGGAGCAGGATGCAGAAAGCTGACTAACATACCGAGCAAGTGAAGGAGACTGGAGTGACAACTGGGGAGAATTCAGGGCTTACCTTTTAGTACACTTGCCACAAAGTTGCTCCCCGAGCTCGTCCCATCCAATCCCCAGCATTGTAGGATACAATCCTAAAACTATGACAAATGCTATTTGGCCTCTTCCTGAAAACCTCCAATAATCTCACAGCTTCCCTAGGCAGCTTGTCCCACTGCTCTATTCCTCCTACAGTTGGGATGTTTTTTCCTGAGATTTTATTTATCTCTTCTTTGGAGCAATTTAAACCCACTCATATCCTGCCCTCTGAGCAATGAAGAACAACTCTTCTCATCCTTTGTATCCTTCAAATATTTGAAAATTGCTACCTCAATCTCTTTTTCTCCATGCTAAAAATAACTGGCTTTTTCAATGTTTCCTGGCACAGCTGGCATTCTAGCCCTTTTAGCATGCTTGTCATTTGTTTTAGGAAACACTGAAGAGGATACAATCTCCTCCATAAAATGTTGTGTCCAGAACTGTACATAATAACCCAGGTGAGGCCTACCCAGTGCCATGCAGAGTGGTACCACCACCTATTACATACAATCATTTTGTAAATGCTGTCCCAAAATTATCATTTTGCTTATAGGTATCTGG
>NW_017729033.1:29473298-29475575 GCF_001723915.1 Gavialis gangeticus | reverse complement strand
ATTCTAGCCCTTCTGGCATGCTTGTCATTTGTTTTAGGAAACACTGAAGAGGATACAATCTCCTCCATAAAATGTTGTGTCCAGAACTGTACATAATAACCCAGGTGAGGCCTACCCAGTGCCATGCAGAGTGGTACCACCACCTATTACATACAATCATTTTGTAAATGCTGTCCCAAAATTATCATTTTGCTTATAGGTATCTGGGCTTTCCAATAAATATTACACCTCTTGAGACTGCTTTTATATACAACAGAACAAAGCAACCAGAATAGGCACAGTGCCTCTGTGTTTTGTACTTTCAGGCGCACTGATTATGTTTAATAAACTGACAATAAGAATTAGGCTCCTGATCTGTTCATACCTCTAGGATGCTGCAAGAAAGTACAATTATAAAAGGTTAACACTGTTTAAATATTTATAATTGATGAATGAACAAAATATCATTAGTACTCCACTGATTACTCTTACTGATAGTGATTACACCATGGAGAGATATGATCAGACCTCTGTTCCATATGCAAATAACCAAACTACGCAATTGCTCAGAGCAGTAACACGTGCAGCTCAATAGGGTCAAATGAGGACTACAAGATTGCTACACACATCAGTGATTGCTATAGTCAGTCAAAGCATATGTCTGAAGTGTGTGTTTGCAGAGGCTAGACTGTGTCTGAGGAATGCTTTAAAAAACCAAAACACCCAACAGACCATGTAGCAGTTTGTATCCAAGTCAAATCATTTTGACAGATTTTGGAAAGATGTTTTATCAAGTGGCAAGCTAGCTTATAATGTGATTTACCAGTCTGAAGCATCAGCTGAAGATTCAAAGACATACCTTGTTTTTTTCCTGCTGAAACTCTATCTGGATGTTGGTCAGTTTACTTCGAAGCTCCTCATTAGCAGCCTGAAGTGCTTCAGTCTCCATGTCAGGCTTCTCTCCCTTGGCACGGCTTTTCTTGGACATAATTATTTGTAAAGATTAAGAAAAAAAAAGATCTTTTGTTCCACACTGAACCACTATCCAAGCAGCCTTCTGTATTTGGCATTAACAAGCTAAGTAGTTCTCAGTATTGTCTTCCATGTAACTCTTTGCCATCATGGCTGTCTTCCATGTCCTGTCAAAAACACAGAAACAGAAAAAGACCTATCAGACTACAGCATGTTTGACAGAACCATGCATCACACCACATATGAAAGATAAAAATATCTATATTAAGCTATTAGATAAAAACTTTAAATATGTAGCACTATCCTGTAATTTACAATGTACTAAGCCAGTAGTTTTCAACCTTTTATCATTTGCATACCCCTAAAAAATTTCAAATGGAGCTGCAGACACCTTTGAACTGTAAATGTGGATATTTGCATACTTTTGATTGATCGTAGTCATCTTTCACACACCCCTTAAACATAGTCTGCAGACTCCATGCGTCTGCAGACCACAGGGTGAAAACCACTGTACTAGGCTTTTGCAAAGGGTGTAATCCGGGAATGTCTCCTAGCTGCATCCGGGAACGTCAACTAGCTAAAAGGGAGGTGCATGCCCAATGGAAGGGAGGGGCCATCACCAGGGAGGATTATACTGCGGTTGCTCGGGAATGTGGTGGGGCGGTCAGGAGGGCCAAGGCAGAGATGGAACTGGGACTAGCTTCCCAGATCAAGGACAACAAGAAGTCCTTTTTTAAATACATAGGGGCCAAAAAGAAGGTTCCGGGTAAAGTGGGAGCCCTGCAAGACATGCTAGGAAATTTGGTCATCACACCAGACGACAAATCTAATATATTTAATGATTTCTTTGCCTCCATTTTCCTAAGCAGGGACCGGAACAGTCACCCCCCATCTAGGCCCCCCTTAGACCTCAGGGGAGTTGCACCTAGGCCAAGGGTTAGTGAGGACCTAGTTAAGGAACTTCTGGAGGGACTGGATGTATTCAAGTCAGCTGGTCCAGACGATCTCCACCCTAAAGTACTCACGGAATTATCTGAGGTCATTGTGGGATCCCTGACATGGCTTTATGAACACTCGTGGTGCTCTGGTGTGGTGCCAGAGGACTGGGCAAGGGCCAATGTGGTTCCCATCTTCAAAAAGGGGAGGAAGGAGGACCTGGGAAACTATAGGCCAGTTAGTCTTACCTCGATCCTGGGGAAGCTTTTTGAGAGAATTATTCTGGCACATGTCCACGAGGGGCCAGCAGGGGTGATTATGCTTAGGGGCAACAAACACAGGTTCATTAGAGGCAGGTCCTGTCAGACCAACCTGGTGGCCTTATACGAC
>NW_017729033.1:29467430-29468298 GCF_001723915.1 Gavialis gangeticus | reverse complement strand
ATGAAACTATATAACACCCGCAGTCTCCCTGTGCTTGAAGAAGGATGTTTGTGCCCAAAAGCTTGCAAAGAACATTTTTTCCTACTATATAGTTAGTCTAATAGAAGATATTTCATCTACCCAAAGAGCCTTGTTTGCCTATGTCCTTAGACCGACATGGCTACAACCAACAACCCTTTGTCTTCAAGTAGTTTTATGAAGAACAGTTTAGAATACAGAACAGTTTGGGTTTTTTTGGTGTGATACTGAATGATACATGTCTATTTAGTATAAGTATATTTTGATGAGCTGAGTAAGGTACTGTGACCCTGCAAGTCATTTTTCTGGTATTTAATTCATGATACAAAATATCCTTTCTACTCTTAACCATATTTTTTATGGCCGTTTGACCCCAGCACTCTTTCCACCAGTACCTGGCCTTTAAGGCCAAGTCAGAGGACATGTCTTATGCCTCATATTTCTCCTGCCTGGCTGCATTAAGAACAATCACAGTCTAATCCTAAACTGTTTCAAAACCTTTAGTTATAAAAAAGTGTTCAGGACCAAGAAAGTGATACAATACTACAGTAATTTTCTAAACACAAGAAGGAAGGACATATGCTGCACACTTCAACAACAGCTAATCTTAATGACTCAGAAGTTTCAAATCACTCTTCATTTATTTAATAGCTTATGACCTGTGGTATCACCAAAGCACCCACTATGTAATCCTGCAGTCACTATAGACCCCAAAATGACACTTTGTTCCCTGAGAGTTGTGTATCCCCACATTCTAAAGCAGGGGTGGGCAAAATGCGGCCTGCCAGGCCATTCTATCCGGCCCGTGGGGCCCCTAAGCAATTTAGAAAATGTATATTCATCTGCCCTG
>NW_017729033.1:29458710-29467173 GCF_001723915.1 Gavialis gangeticus | reverse complement strand
GGGGGGGCTGAGGTGGGCTAGACAGAAAATTGGGGAGGCTGCACTATACATCTTCTGACCAAATATACTTATTCATTTTTTTGTAACAACACCCACTTAAACGTATGTTTTATCTCTGTTATCTGCAAAAGGAAAACAAAAATATATACTGTATGCAAACAGATCAGCCTGGGCCAGGGCAGGAGCGCCATGCCTCTGTGGGCTGCAGGCAGGAATGGGGCAGGCTCAGTTGTGCAGGGCATGTGGCGGCAGCAGCCCAGGAGGGCAGCTGAGGTGGTTGGACAGGGGTGGCACTGGGAGGGGTGACTAGGGGAAGGGCTAAGGCGATTTTTTGGGGTGGCTATATCCCCCTTTAATGCTCCCTCTAGTGCTGTCTCTACCTAGTTCCTTGGCAGATCTTGAATACACGTTATACCTCATGAGGGAAAGGGAGGAAAGAAGATGGAGGAAAACATAATTGTAATCATTCCCCTCCAGCAAAAAAAAAAAAAGATGGATTTCCCTTGCTACAGCACTTTGGACATGTCCAGCCTTATAACACACTCCACAAGATAGAAGTTGATTATAGCTTAATTGCAACAAACACGAAGTGTCATAAAACAATCAAAAAAAGTTTTTCAAAATAGCAACTAGTTGAATCTTAGCCTAGTAAGACTGAGGGCTTTGCCTTGGCCTGCATGAGCTGTAAAAATACAAACACTACACAGGGTCAACAAATCTTTCCTCATCAATTATTTTAAAATAACTCTTGCAGAAGAGATTGCCTCTAATTTTCATGCCATCCCAACAAAGTAATAACTTGTGGAAAACCTATTAGATCTCAGAGGTGTCAGGAAAACCAATCAACCAAACAATGTCACAATCAATAATTCCAATTTCTTCTTTTCCTACTTATGGATTCAAAAGGTACACTTCATCAGCATCAGAAGCTAGTCCCTGTTCCACAACCATCATCAAAGTGATTAATAGACAGTCCTGGGTTCTCCTGCCCCAAAACAAAATGAGAAATTGCTGTACAATGTATCTGGCAATCTGTAGATATTAAGCTTTAACAAAAAATTGCTGTGATGGGGTATCAGTCAAATCCCTGTTAAATGCTGTACTGTATCTTTATAAATACTGAGCAAAACCAAACAATTTCTTCTATAAGGCATATGAAAACAAAAGTCTAAACTCCTGCCACTGTTTGCTTAAAACTTAACAGTGATGATTTCCATTGTCCTGTTAGCATATTTCTTTTTTTTTTATTTTAAAAAAATGAGGTTTTCAAAATGACTTTGCTGAATATGAGAAATTTACATGAAAAGTAGTATCCTAAGAAAATAAAAATCTTATTCTTTGAGAATAATAACAACTCACATAAAATAACATGCCACCCAGCAATACTTACTAATGATTTCTATCCAAAAATTCAGAATTTTATCCCTGATTCAGAATTAACATTGAGAATCAATAATTTTTGCATGTAAAACTTAATGAGTCATCATGACAAATGTTAAGTGAGGGAGGAGGGGGTAAAGGGGGGGATGCAGGAAATGTGTAGGCAAAAAAACCAACATGCATCAGTTAAAACATCTTCCTACACATCATACAGCCTCAACTGCTGTTCTGTTTGGTTTGTATCTAAATCGCCAGACAGAAAATAACAATTCCATTTTAAAAGCAGTGCCTCTGACTGGGATCTTTCCTTCATAGTGCTGTAGTCTATGTGTAGTAAAAGACTTTTTTCTATACTTAAGTGAATCCTATAATGTAAATAGGAAAGGGCTGTAATGAAATTAACCTTCTATCTATCCAGATGCCAAAGAAATCCATTTAGCAGGTGGAGGGAGAAGTTTTAGATTACTCAGCTGGTCTGTTTTCCCTTTTGTTTCATTTTTGTACCATAATACTTATGGCCTTTTAAAATGCAAATTTTTAAAGCAATTTTATTTGCATAGATTTTTCCAAGGCCAACACTATTCCATTAACTAAATGATACTGACTTTGGGGAGACTGCACTATAAACTTTAGTAATTAAGGTTGGCACATAATCAAAATAATGCCAGTTATATACACATCATATATCCATGGCTCCATAGATTCAAACAGTATATAAACAGTATTTTAGCATATGGTTACTAGAAGATATTTTCAGCAAACACTTACTTGGATATTTTTCATTAGTTATATAGCTTTGCAATAATTAGTAAAGTACTCAGGGACAGACAATTAAAGGAGTTTTTAATATTGTAGGAATATCACTTGGGTTGTACTAGGAAAGATTGTATGGCCAATTAAAGAACTAAAAATTACACTTCTACTCTATTAGGTACAATCAAATTGTAGTTTTAACTCCAGAAACTCAAGTAGTAGATCTGGGCAATAAAGTAATATAGACCCTAATGAAGCAAAGCTCTTAGGCACACATTTACCTTTAACAGCTGAAAAAATGAGGATTGGACAGGGATAGATTTATGCAAATACTTAAAAGCCGTGCTGAATTGTAGCCATGGAATTAGAGGATGAGAAGAATAACCCAAGAATTGTGCTGCTGGCCTATCAAGTATTGTTCATAACATTCAAATAGGTTCAAAATGTTAAGTGTTTGAATACTTAAATCTAGGAGTGAATTGCAATAGAATCCAGGCATTTTTCCAAAAGTTTGTTTCTTGCAACAATTTTTTCACGCATACTGGATAACTCATTTCATTTATAAAATTTAAGGAGAAAATAAGTGTTTTCAACCTAGGCTATTTGGCATATTATCATGTGTAGTATAGTACAAATGAGCAAAAAGGAATTATCATGGAAACCTTGTTGTATATACATAGCTTAGGTAGCTTCCGTAGTTAGCATTTATTCTAGCAAAACATAGACAAGAAGGAAAGAGACAGTGGGGAAAAATGTGTGCTAAAACAGATATGGAGAAGAACGGACTGGATCTTTAACAATTAAGGTTAAAGGAATTTATATTAACACTAAGTGGTGCTAGTACACATCAGGAGGCTGTTCCAACATGCTTTAATTACAGTGCATTGGAGCGGACTCGATTAATTGAGTCTGCCAGAGCGTGCTAAGCTAACCTCCATGTCTCATGTATCAGCGTCCCTGCACTTCAAAATGACGGTGGGGGCGCTTTAATTAAAGTTTGTTCAACAAGCTTTAGATAAAGAACCCCCGCTGCTATACTGAAGCGCAGGGATGCCGATACACAAGATGCTGTGGGTGCTTTAATTGGAGCTGCTCTAATTAAAACAAACACTCTCCCACACACACTCCCAAAGCAGGTGTAAAGATGCCTGAGAAGAGTTAATAAAAATCGCCCACTATTACAAAGGTACAGGAATGATATGTACATATATGCTGGCCATTCTTCTCCAATGCCAGGGGTTTGTTTTCCATTTATGAATATGTAATCTAGGAACCGACTGATGAGTATCTGAGACTCCAGTTTTGAAAAGAGGATAATGACTAATTTTGTTTGGTTATAACTTCTTGCTGTTAAAGTTCTGTTCAAACATCACATCAGCAGGAGCCACCACTGAGAATATAAAGTGGTTTCTATTCTAACCCTTGTTTACTGTCATACCCCTCTGAATACAAGCAGGCTTTTATTGGATTGTTATCCTTGCTTGCTTGCTCGCGAAAGGTTTGAGGGGAAAATTTATCGGCTATTTGAACTCCTGCCATGCAAAACTATAGATTTTTCTATCTTAAAAAAATTGGATTTCCCCACCCTTAAAGGTCTACCAAGCACAACAGTTCTGGGTAAAATAGTGAAATTTGACATGGAAAGAGCTCCTAGTGATAAAAGTGCATGTTCCCAAGAAAAACCCTTGCTACAGCCTTTATAAACCAGGTGCAAACCCAAAAAGTTTCTACTCCCACTCCTGCAGAAGTTTGGGAAGAGAAGTTGCACTAATGTCCACTGAAGAGAGAAGCTTCTGCTGCTTCACGGTCAATGATGCCAAAATATTTTCATAATGTTTGACTTCGGGTGTCATGGATCTCTGGCTTCATCTCCCCAAGCTCTTTTCATTCCTAGGAGCTCTCAGCTGCTCTTCTCCCCAACTTCACCTGCTTCCATGAGCCTCTATCACTATAGACCTGATAACAAGTCCTAGAAAAGGAGTATTAGTGGGTTGGAGCAGTTTCCTAAATAGCTGACTGATCGGAGGGAATCATCTTCTAATGACAGGCACATTCTTGTGCAAGCCATGACGTCCCATAACAATCTCACCATTCTCCTCTGCACTAATAATTAACTGCCCTACCAGGATGAAGCCACCCACTGGCCTCTGCCTGTGAAGTGACTAGATGAATGGGCAACTGAGGGATTAAGCTGTTTGTCCCTAGAAGAGCCTTGGTTTTGGTTTCTATACACCTTATGAAGTGCACAAGCCTTCACAAGGCCTTTTTCAACCCTTTAGGCAAGGTGCACATAGGTCAAAATCCTCATCTCAGTCCTACTGAATCTTAGGTGTGATCCACCAGCTACAGGCTTGGTGAACTCAGCAGAGCATGCAGGGGGCAAAGGCAAGTCATGATTTATTGACCACAGAAGCTGTCTGAGGTAAGCAGAAGTGTCCTCTTCTGAAGCCAACCTGAAACACGAGACATAGTACATCTGTGTTCTTACTTGGGTCCCATCTTGTCATACACACCCCATGTAGAGCCTCTACTGTACTTTTGTCTCCTAATGGCGCCTGTTCACATCTCTTTTCCATCCCCCAAACACACTGATTGTATCTGCATAGAGCAGTGACTCTGAACTAGGGTGCCAGGGTGGGTGCCATCAGATCTTTTGAAGGGTGCCCTGAGGTCTAATGAGCTAAGTGAGGTGTTAGAAAATAAGCAGATAAACTAAGCGAATAAGTGCAGTCTCAGGCCTGTCCCTGCTTGGATGATCCCTCATTTCCACTATCAGGTCCCTCTGCAAGAAAGCAAGCACTGTACTATATTAATTCATTTTTAAATTGGATGCCGCTCAATTCACAAAGGTAAGAGATGCCCGTTTTCAAAAATGTTGAGAACCACTGGCATAGAGTCTTTTCTCTGATATTTAGCTTAGCCTCCATCTGCTTCTCCTTCAGACCTGAGGCAGAGTACCTGATGCCTGAAAGCTCTTTCAATGGCTCTCCCAAATAACCGCTGTTACAACAAAAGATACCATGAAAGAATATTGCATCTCTGGAGCCACTTAGGGGCAGATTTAATGGGGTGCAGTTGCACCCCCCTTCCCCTTTAATCCTTGCTCCCTCCAAACTTTAAAATGAACTGCTTGGAGATACAGCTGTATTTTTATAGAGGAAGTGCTGAAAGAGTCCATTGATTTCATGGCTCATTGTCATCTCCCAGACTCAGGCTAATCTCTCCCCACTATACAGGTGTTAACGACATTATCCTTTTTAATGGTCTTGATCTTCCATTAATTAAACTATCCTTTCTTCTGCAATCTTGCTGTCTGTAGCCATTCCTGGTAATGTCTCTCTCCTGTATCAAAGCACAGTAGACTACTCTTAGATCTAGCTAAAAGAAATTAACTCAGGTGTGGTACTATTACTCAAGTATAGAAATGGCTGGCAGTGAAGTATTGGAGGCACTCTCAAGACACTCAAGAAGGCTTAGATTTTACTTTATGACTCTGAATAAGAGACGTACATTTAACTACAATAACTGCAGGAATAATGATGTAATATATTTTATTATTTTGAATACTTTTTGCCTAATTTATTGCAGTTTTTTTAAAACTTGATCTATAATCTAGCAAATAATGAACATTTCAATAGTTATATTCGTTTTTGCTTTAATCTTAAACTGAATAATACAGTGCTAGTCCTTAGCATATTAGTAAAGCACCTAGTTTCTCTAACTGGAGAAAAATGTTTTGTGTTTTATATGATGATGTGCCATACCCTCTGTATCCCCCTTTTCAAGATCCTGGATCTACCCTTGAAGACACCAAACTAATTACAGATTGATGGATACACATGCTACTGCCAGTTTCCTGCAAAAAGAACAACATTAAACCTTAACTCAAATACCTTTTTGGATTTTGTGTAACCTGCTATACCAATCCAGAAAATAAAAACATTTCAAATAAAGAGAGAGATTCCATACAGGTATAATAAGTGTCACACCTCGATATCACTGAAATGAAGTAAGGTGGAAGTGCATGTTATTTTTTTTTTACTCCAATGAGATCAGGAAAAACCCTTGCATTTTAGGAAGAATAAATCTTTTCACAAATATCCTAAATGTACTGTCTTTCTATACGAGACTTGCCATGACAAAATTACTATTTCTTTGTCAAAAAATATATCCTATTATATGTAAAAATTAAATCTTCCACTGTTCAGTGGACAAGACATTATAAAAATGTCCATATAATCTTAGGAGAGAATGAGCTATCAAATCTCTCCCAAATAAGTCTAAAGGGTAAGTTTCAAAAGGGTTTAAGTTATAAGGAGGGATTTAGGTGACTTACGATGTGACTTGCTTTCCTAAACTCCTATAGTCTTCTGAGTTCCTCCTCCTCATAGTTACTTGGCTTGAATGCATCTACCTTATTAGTGGGGGGGGGGACGGGACACATTTCTTTAGAAAAACTGCCTTTTTCTGCATGCAAAATAAATTCTGAAATTTTGATTTCCTTATTAACAAATACCATACTGTTCTTTAGAAAACAAGTATTACATATGTTCTCTCTAAGGAAACTTTTATGATCCTTTGCATGCAAATCACATGCATCCTTCCATTATCCTATCAGTAATAGCTATTATATTTTTGTCCCCTAAGCATACAATGTGATAAGTGAATAACATCAGCAACAGCTTGTAGCATTATTCCCAGCTATAATGTTTACCTTTTGTATTTTTGGGCAAGCCATTCGTTGATATCTGTCAGACAGGCATACCGAGACCTCTTCTGTAAAATGTTTAGAGATTTATAGATGAAAAGAATGAAGATTACTATTTTGGAGCACAGTCTGGCTTTAGAAATTGCAGCGGGCAGTTTGTTGTTGATTTTAAGAGAGTTTTAAAAACTTCTTCCTCAAACTTAGTTTTTTCCCCCTTAAAAGTAATGCATTTCAGGTTGCACAAAACATGTGCCTTTGGGTTCCTTGAACTAATGACTAAAATGAACAGTGCAAGCAGCTCAGTATGTGAAAAGCTTCCAGCCATCCCTATATCACTAACATAAAACACGAATGACAGCTGGAAAAAAAAAAAAAAGCAGCACCCTCTTTTTTTTTTTGAGGATTTCTTCATTTATTAGTTTATACTCCATTGATTCCTAGATATGAGTAAGGTGCATAAGAAAACAAGATCTTTTCTCTTTAGTAAAGAATGAATGCATCTAACCTTAAACGTCTAAACATTCAAGGGTAACAGACTGGGAGAATGTGAAATACTACCTGACAGACAGAGTAACTGTGGTAATACAGATTTTCATTGCACCGCTATTAGTTACAAATTCCACATAACTTAAGTACAAGATATTATTATATTTTAAGATTAACAGAACATCTCCTGAGATTCTATAATGCAGAGGTAATCACAAAATAAATCACAGCCCAACAGTTTGTTTTGATCAACATTCTGAATTACATTTGTCTTTAAATCCAAGAGATTCACCCTGTTCTTCTACCCTGTTTTGGTAAAGAACTATGCAGTCAGCTAAAGAAATTGGTGCTATATTTTCCTCTCTTTCATTTTACTTTGTGGTAAATGCTTTTTGGTATTATTTCCTTGTCCTTCTATTCAATTCTATAACTAGATTAAAAATACTTATTCCTACCTCTTTGAGATAAAATAGAAATCCCTTGCCGTATTCTGTTGGTTTCATTCACAAAGACAAAATCCTTATATATTGTGGAGCCTACTTATCATTAAAGGCCATGCTTTGCATCTTTTAGTGGAAGTAAAATAAAATTTTAAAGTATTCAGGTGAAACTATTTAGTCTCTATTAACTAATTTATATAAACCAGTAATTAGCTGAGATTGTTCCATGTTATGCACCCTCTTCATCTTGAGCTCCTTCTGCAGCCACTGATTATACTGTACATCACATCAAATGGAAACTGCATGGGAGTGAAAACCAGTATTTATACTATTGTGATGTTTTCAATCACACAAGGCTTCATTTAATTACTACTTTTAGACAATACAAAAATT
This sequence comes from Gavialis gangeticus, assembly GCF_001723915.1. Taxonomy (NCBI): domain Eukaryota; kingdom Metazoa; phylum Chordata; order Crocodylia; family Gavialidae; genus Gavialis; species Gavialis gangeticus. Next base: position 29,459,013 of record NW_017729033.1, on the reverse strand, counting down.
GGTAAACTGATTTTTTGCCATCAGACTTCAATAGGATAAGTGAAGAACAAAACAGAAGTAACTGAAATCACCATAATAATAGAAATAACTTGAATAATTGCCAAAGAAGGACATAGGAGCAAAATGCTTGTGCTATAAAAGCAGTAAAGGCCCAACAACACATCATTAGTTTATTCAGCAAGTCATTCCACCCTTTTTGATGATTTGCGTGCATAGAATATGACATTTTCTGTAGGCTCGAAGATAATAAAATCTCTACTGCAAAAAGAGTGTCCTTTAAAAGAAAAGCCTACTGTCAATCAG
>NW_017729033.1:29452843-29453710 GCF_001723915.1 Gavialis gangeticus | reverse complement strand
CTGTCTTATAAAAAATATGGGTTATATTGTCCTATGAAACACCTTAATGTATTCAAATGTGTATTTACTCACATATAAGACAAGAGGTTTTTTTTCTCTCATCAGCCTGGGGATAGAAGTCTCTTGTCTTATATTTGCATATAAGAAAATCTCATTAAATACACTACTATTAAAAAGCTGTCAGAAGCAGCATGTGCTCAGTAATGAAGATGTTTGAATGCAGTCCACACTGAGCATGCTTGTGAAACACAAGGCCCATACTGAACAAAAATATCAATGGGAGCCATTTTTCTTGGAGTTGGCCTTAAAAAAAATAGGTGGGTGTTCCCTCCATGGGAGCTGGCACCAGGCCTGGAGATACTGCAATACCAGGGTAGCACTCGGAGGGCCTGAGCCAGCCCTGACACCCTCCCCTTGGTGCCAAAAAATGCTGTATTTAATTGTAACCAAAAGTGTTGGGCTGTAGGATCACCATGGCTTGAAATGCTGTTAACTCTGCTGGGGCCCAGCCTAATGAACTATATGATAAATCATGAGCCTTTTAGCTTTGAACTAATATCATACACAGTTTGCATTATGCATGAACAGGGATAAAAGTGATGTTCAAAAGCCTGTTTATGCTGTGCGGAAACTTGCAGCAATTTCCAAAAAAAGGTAAAATGCACCAATTTTGGACAAACTAAGTCTGTAGATACCCTATCTACAAATTACAACAGGTATGCTTATTTCAGAGTTAGTGTGCGTTTTCATCCCTTAAATTTCAACAGAGCCACTATTTTCCCTGCTGGAGCAATGGGAGGGGGGACAAATTCAAGACAAACCTCCTATAATTAGATTTTATACCTGGAAAATTATAACAAATTTATA
>NW_017729033.1:29451707-29452832 GCF_001723915.1 Gavialis gangeticus | reverse complement strand
TCCTTTAAAAGAAAAGCCTACTGTCAATCAGTACTGAGGATCCCCTAATAATTATTAGAGCTGCAAAAAAGGAAGACTGTACAACTAAAACTAGGAAAGTGTGGTCTTGTCCCTGTCAAGATTTTCCTCGCAAATCATTTATGAGCCTAATAATGTTTTACTTAATAGATACAGTTCTTTAAAAATCTGTCTATACAAGATATCGCTTGAGTTGTGGATCCAAATTCCACCACTGCTGCAAGCAGCTTGGAATATTCTGGACTCCCATTACTAGAATAACAATCGATGAATTATAGCTGGTATAAATACCACTAGTGAATTCACTACCCTGAGGAACAGCTGGAATAAGAAAAAACTAATCATTGTGACAAAGCAATACCCTATTAGAAACCCAGGAAAATGAATCTTTCTACTGACACAGATTATGACCCTAAGCTTCCAGTAGTCCAAGTGTTATACATTCAGAATCACCAAACCATACTATACAATTATAAAATGGTTCATCTCTGCAATATAAGTTCAGGAATTTACATAGTCATAACAGAAATTATCCCTTCCAAATGTGCACAATTTTTATTTCCCTTGTCAGTCTCTTTGAGAGGGAAATCCTTCAAGCAAGTTCTTCAAACTGCATCTATCGAACCTAACATGGGTATATTATTACCTCAGAAGAATAGCAGCCCATATAGGTGAGAGGTTTCAATGCCAGCTCTCTCAGCAAAATGACAAATGCCATCTGAGTTCTTCAACACATACAGTGACAAGGAAAAAAAGCTCACCAACATAAACTATGACTGCAACCAAGAAAAAAAAGAAAAAAAAAAAAAATCAGATCTTTTCTCCACAACTGTATTGAACCTTTAAACAAAACCAGGTATCACCTAAAGGCAAAATGATAATGGTAAAGGAAAACATCAAAAACTGGTACCTGAACTTTGAGGGGTTTTTTAAGCCAATGCCTACAAATACCAGCCTCTTTCAATGAAGGCTGAAAAGATAAGTAAGTGTACTGCACACAGCAGCCACTAAGCCTCATAAAAGCCAAGGACTTCCTGTAAATCCAACTCTTTTCTACCATGAAACAGACTGCTGCCTATCTTCGAATTAAAGGATATAAGCTCCCCA
>NW_017729033.1:29442158-29446707 GCF_001723915.1 Gavialis gangeticus | reverse complement strand
GCACACAGCAGCCACTAAGCCTCATAAAAGCCAAGGACTTCCTGTAAATCCAACTCTTTTCTACCATGAAACAGACTGCTGCCTATCTTCGAATTAAAGGATATCAGCTCCCCATTATAAACCCATGCTTGTTGGGACTAACAGAATAATTCAAGAGGTGGAGTAGCCTAAAAAGACAATATGAAACAGTGGTCCATTCAAACGCTGAAATAAGAAGGTTGCACAAACAGTTGTAAGTCTTGTTGCATGTTGGAGATCAAATATTATATTTTCCAGCTCAACAAACGTATTGCAAAATGTAAATAGAAAAAAAATAAACTTCTATTAACTCCTCAGGGTTTGAGGCTTCAGTATCAATACCATATATAAATTATTGCTTTCCTCTATAACACAAGATAATGCAAGGAAATCAGTTTTTACATCTATAGGCTGCTATTACCTGGCTATAAGCTGGCCAAAATATATCTAAAAGGAACAATAAGCAATATCACCTAATGCAAGAAGCAAATTTGTTATCCTTAATGAATATAGTTCATAAAAATCCCATTTAGCTTTGGCTGGAAACAACAGCAGTGCCATCCTTTAACCTCCTTAACCCACAATCCCAGAATATCCGGGAAAGTTTCCTAGAAAGGTCAAACTTGAAATAGTTAAAAATAAAGTAGCTTATAAAAAATACAGTAGGTTTTCACACTAACATTGAATGGAACTGAATATGAACCACCTACCTGAAGATGGGGAAGTAACATTTGAAAGTTAGATTTATAATGATATAATCCATGAAAAAACTGATGGACCCACTAAAACAGTGCTAGTCGAGACGCACAAGTTCAAGCTTTCCACTTTAGGAAAGGTCCTTCTCAATAATCAGCAGCATTGCCAAACGTTAAGTATTCTAAAATCATAAATAAAGTTTTTAAAAGGTTTCAAGGTTGGCTTTGGTTTTAAAGAAATGTGAAGGCAGCTATTTGGGGTGTATGCCTGCATGTATCCATGTGGACATTGTTTTTCTTCCCTTGATCTTTGGGTATTAGGTTATGCTTAGTTCTTTTTTGTCAGATATGCTTAAAAAATGCTTCTTTGTGCAAATGAAAGCTAAGAGTCTTACACAGTTATGTGATTGCAGGATCTGCTGCTTTTAGACAGACACCAAAAACTGTAAGATACAACAAAATTGCACCACTAGCCAACCTATCATATTAAATTTTTAAAAATGCATACAGTTTGAGAGAACATGAAATCAGGATGCCTTTTCTCTTAAATAAACTTTTTTTCTGATCCACGTTTATTGGGATGCAGGCTGGAAAGTACAACAACCATTGCAGAGAATTTTGAAATGTATCCAGTTAAACAGAAATACAAGGAGCAAAATAAGTACAGCCAGTGAGAATGTTGACTCCAGCCTGGGGGATTAGCTTTAATCCAAATCAAAAGAAAAACATCACCCAAGGCCTTAAAATAAAATGGGAAAGAGGTCGCTTGGGCCACATAAAGACTTGCTCTGGCATGGCAACTGCCATATGCATGCTTCCTACTATTATACCAGCCTGAGCTGTAGTTACCTGCAACACTGGAAACCATTCAGGGTACAACATCTCGTCTTTGGGCATGACAATGGCTGAGGTAGTCTTCCTTTTCCTTTTATGAGCTCCTTCCGACCTGATTCTACATCTGCCTGACTTTTTTCCTTTCTCCTCCCTAATATTTTTCATTAAGAAAGCATCACAGTTTAAAAAAAGCCAAAATGATGAATACATTCTTCTAAAAAAAATTAGTTAAATCAAATCTTGTATATCAGGGACAACAGTGTGTTATGGAAGAAAATGTAGAGAAATAAAATAGGCAAAAAGAAGCTGAAGGGAAAGCTATTAGATAAAGACAAGAAAGAAACAGAAATGGAAAAGCTTTGTCTATGTTCACTTACAGCAACTGCTATACTGACTCATGTAACCCTGCAGCCAGCAATAGGGAATCTCAAAATAAAATTAATCATAGTCCAAAAATGAAAGGCAAATGCCTATTCAAGGACACTGCAGTCTTCCAAGAAATGATCACATGCTGATGATCCATTAATTATATTTTTAAATCCCCTAGAATCCACTATTGCTTTATTGCTATACCCTATAAAGGGGTGTGAAAGAAGTTAATAACAATAAATGATAAAGCACAAAAAGGCATATATTTTACGTTACATCCTTTCATATACGCCTTTCTTTTTTTTGAAAGTGCTGAGTGATTCATAAAGTTATGCTAATAAAGTCAATTTGAGTTGCTTCTGTGCACTCCTTACTCTTGTCCTTACTAAATTTCAACCTGTTTATTTCAGAACATATCTCCAATTTGTCAAAGGTTACATTAAACCATTTTCTAGTTATTTAAAAAACAGCGGAGTGAACTCAGCCAGTGAAAACCTATTGGTTAAATGCTCAGAAATCAATTGAACACCCTGAAGCAATATTTGGTAGTACCCTAGAAGACTATATGCAAATATACTGCTTCTAGGATTGGATCCTGCAAAGTGCTATCCACTCCCTACTTCTTGAGTAGATACTTTATTTAAGGGATGCTGTGGGTGTAAACACCTTGCAGAATAAAGCCAGTAATGGATTGAAAGTGCACTCAACAGTACAAGAATAGATTCTTCAAATTCATCTCAAACCACTGAGGGAAATCACATAATCCTTTTTGTATGCAACAGCATAAACCCAGACAACACAGAGCTATGGTAAGAAAGAATAATATTACGTGCAACTTGATCCCAAATATGAATATATATTATTTATAACAGATAAAGTAAAATCAGATAACTTGAGATTCTTCCCAAAGCAGTGAACTCAACACAACTGCCTAGCTCACTGAAATTCAATGGACTGTGTTGGACTTTACAATCTTAAAAAAAAATAATTGGTATGTTATCCTTTTGGCCCAAGCAGATAGCCAGTAATAAGGGATCTTAAAAGGTATTTCTATTAGGAGAAATTACTGATAGAGCGAGATGTTTCTTTGATTTGATCCCATTTATTTACAAAGAATGCTGTTTCCCTAGATAAGGAGGAATCAGACAGCAGGAAACAGTTTTTTTTGTCCACAGTTCCCAGACTCTCTCCCGCAGCGCTGCTTCTCCAAAGCTCTGTCAAACCTTTCACTTAGGTCCTCATTGCCAGAGCTGGCTTCTGGCTGCCTGCTAAGATTTTCTGCTCTTCCTTCCACACTAACATACAGCTCCAATTAGACAGATTCCCCATTCCTGCATTTATTAGCTGAGCCCAGAAAATCCCTGAGATTGCAGCGCTCTCACAATGGCTGGGCTAGCATGCAGTCTAGTCTTTAGGGCAGCAGCTTCTTTTATTTCAGTATGCATTCATTCTCTTATTTAATCTGAAGGGAAGGCAAATGAAATGCCCAAAACCCAGAATAACAGCTAGATTACTTCTGTGAAGGAATAGGATACCACAAATCTGAATACTTATCCCCATTTAGCAATTTAAAATTTATCTTGGCATTTTAAAAGTGTATTAGTAGCCACAGTCACATTCTACAAAAACATTAATCAATAGATTAGTGAAGAACAAAACTTACCTTGAACAAAACATTTTAGTGACTTTAAAACTGAGAAGGTTCAATGAACACATTCTCCAGACATTCTCTCTCCAAAAGTCACTGTCTTAAAACATACTGTATATCCTACTACACCTCCAGTAATATTGTGGTTATAATTAAAAGGATATTTCATCTATACAAGTAACAGAATAGCAGATGATCCTGGAATACTTGTTCAGTAAAAATTCCTATATCATCAACAGCAAATGTCATGGGCTCTACTTTCACACACTAAACTGGAAAGGGTTTAACAAAGTTGATATGAGGTCAATTGAATTTCCAGCATAATGAGTAGAGAATGAGGTCAAATTTCTCAGGCTTCCTAGAAACAACTTGTGTTCAAGTGTGTCCAATGCTTGCTCAAAGCTGGTCTCTAACTGGCAGTAGTCCCCAAAGAGCATTCAACTAAATTAAACTGTTGTGTTTTATACTTTTGCATTCTGTAAGGTTCCGCATGTAAATAAATGCACAAGACTGATTGAAGCTTGGAAAGAAAACTAGATGCTTTTGAAAAAATCTCCCCCCATATAAGAATATGTAAGAGTCAAAAAACAAATCAGTGCTTAACTTTCAGACTTTCAAATGAGTTTTAGATTTCTATATTTGTGCTTTGAAGAATCTACCTGATAAAAAGGTAGTGACAGTCAGGCAAGGTTCTTTGAGTAGATGTGATATCTTTTATTAGACCAACTGAGTAATTGGAAAAAGTTCTAGGCAAGCTTTTTGGCACAGTCACCCTTCTTTGGGCAGTGACAAAGTTTAATTTGATTGCCTAACACAGTTATTTTACATTATCATAGAATCATACAACTAGGGTTGGAAGGGACCTTGTAGATCTTCAAGTCCGACCCCCTGCCTGGGAAGGAGAAAAAACTGGGCTCAAATGAATCCAGCCAGGTAGGCATCAAGCCTCCTCTTAAAGACCCCCAGGGTAGGAGCCAGCACCACT
>NW_017729033.1:29437056-29441738 GCF_001723915.1 Gavialis gangeticus | reverse complement strand
ACAGATGTGCTCCATGATGATCTTCTCAAAGAGTTTCCCTAGGATTGAGTTAAGACTGACGGGCCTATAGTTGCCCGGGTCCTCCCTCCTCCCTTTTTTAAAGATGGGGACCATGTTGGCTATCTTCCAATCATCTGGCACCTGGCCCAAGCACCACGAGTGCTCATAAAGCCGTGCCAAAGGCCCTGCAATAACCCCTGCTAGTTCCCTCAACACCCTGGGGTAGAGAGCATCTGGACCTGCTGATTTGAACATGTCCAGCCCCTCCACATTATTTATTTACGTACATTAATGGTTTGGACAGCAGTTTACTGCAGATATATACCCCACGACAAGTTGACAAACCTTCACAGGGAAGCAAGAAAGTTAAACTGCAAATAATCTAGGTTCTTCTGTAACAGTTTTCTGAAATAAAAGCTATCAGTTGTCAGAAAATCCAAGGCGGCTATAATCAGTGGCAACATGAAATTTTCATTATTTGTCCGCCCAACTGAACCCCCCCCAAATAAAGATGGTTTTGATTTCCTAAGGATGACCATCAACAGTTTCCAGGAAGACTGGTAGTCAGCCATACAGTAGAGTAAACTGGGGGCTCTAGTCTCTAGACACAGCCCTGGCACAAAGGAATAAGATGTGCCTTCTCCAATTGCAATATTCTTATTCTCCCCAAACTATACAACCTTACTGTGTTTCTTGGGCTATCCTGGGAATCTATTTAGGCTTATGAAAGTGAGAGTGTTGTTAGGATTATATTGTTAGTACAGAAACATTTGTTGAATTTTACACGATGCTGGAAAATACCTATTACTCTCAATACCAGTAGAGAAAAAGTACATATGTACAGCATGGTGATCTTCTGCACTGACTGTCAGCTCACCTGTTTTAAGAAATATTCTTGATAATCAACCCAGGACATCTTACATAAAAGATCACATTCAAAAGTTCACAATGCCTGAGGCATATTTCCTGCAAGCTTCATATGACCTAGATTTCCTGCTTCACTTCACTTTGCTATCTAATAAAGTGTAATTGAATGGGCAAAGTGAATGCAATCACTACTTTTATATGAAATAATACTGTTTTTAGTTATCAAATATAAATCAAAATCATTCGAGTTCTCTATTGAATATGTTGCAGACTAATAGGCTTCAGCAATACCCAGTTTGCTGTCCCAGGTAGAGAATTCTTTTCAGAAAAGTATATTTGTCAAATAGGAACAATAGATTTAAAGATCCGGACACCACAGAACAGAATCATCAGGAAGCATCAAGGTCTATGTTTACTGTTGACAGTAAGAAGAAGCGTGCAGAATCACAACATGCAGGGACAACTTCAGGACAGTTCCCTCTTAGCATTACAACGATGCAAACAGGAATGGAGAATTATATTTTTGCCACATCAAGTACAACAGAAGTACTGCAAAGCTTGTAGTTCCTATGATACAGTAAGAAATATTGACAGGGTTATCAGCATTGGTGAGATCGCAGCTGGAGTACTGCATCCAATTCTGGACGCCACACTTCAGCAAGAATGTGGAAAAGCTTGAGAGTCAGAGAAGAGCCATCCATATGATCAGAGATTTGGCAAGGCAAGCCATATGAGGAAAGCTGAGGGACTTCGGCCTCTTCAGCCTAAAAAAGAGAAGGTTTAGAGAGGACTTGGTAGCAGCTTACCGCTACATCAGGGGATTACATCAAGGGCTCAGTCAACAACTGTTCTCCAGGGCACCCTTGGGGAAAACCAGGAATGGTCATAATGGTCATAAACTCCTGGAAGACCATTTCAGGCTTAGCACTAGAAAAGACTTCTTCACAGTCAGGGTGTCCAGACTGTAAAATAAGCTTCCTCCAGAGGTGGTGCAATCATCTACCCTGGAAATCTTCAAGAGGAGACTGGATGGTCACCTTGGTGGGGTCCCCTGACCCCAGTTGTCTTTCCTGCCTCTTGCAGGGGGGGGGCTGGACCTGATGATCTTGCAAGGTCCCTTCCATCCCCTAACATCTATGAATCGCACTTGATAGAATTATGCAAGCCCCATATGATTTGGTGAACCTTCTCTCAGGATAATGCCCTAACCCAAGATTCTCATAAAAAACTGCAGTTCCTGCAACAACTTTTCAGACTTGTTACCTCCAAGCAAGTCTACAGTAAAGGCTTTATTTTATGAAGTGTGCTAGAATTCCAAATTCAGCAAAATACAGCTGGCCTTAAGTGGGACAGGCAGGTATGTAGTACCATTTGCTGTTTCAGTACAGATGAGTTGGTTATCATCACAGATAAGGATGTGCTATGTAGTGCAAAGCAGCATCATGCAAAGATACCCAAAGCTAGCTCTACAGGGTTTCTGTTATAAACCAGCTGCAATATAGCCACATCATTGTACTCACTAGTTTTGCTGAGAACCAAGGTTTATTTGTTCAGGTGCAGTGCCACACTAACACAGCTATGATACTTGTGGTTCCAGAGCTAGTTCAGCATAAGTTAGCACCAAGCATGCGTTGCTTGGAGCCATATTATCTATGGCCGTGGACACCCAACCAGGTTAAATCATGCAAGCCAAGCTATCCTGGCTTTTAAAAAGCTATGGGCCATGATGCAGCCCTTGAAAGCAGTTTAATTCCTGTCCCTCCCCCCCACACACACACACACACCACCTACCACTCATGCACAAATTTATTTCTGAATGAATCAGCTTGATTTCAAAAAGTTTGATTCAGTTCAGCGCCTGTTTGTTTCTCACTCTTTCAAACATGCAGTCTACTCCTTTACATACAACTGTTCTGGTGCTCCAGTTCTATGCCCCAAACTTCACTATTCTGTTCATATTTCCAGAGCTTAAGGAATGGGGTCAGGTACAAGACTCATTTCTGTACTCACAAGTTCTTCTTGTATTTTGGAAACTGTAAGGTCAACTAGACTTGCACCTTAAAGACCAACCAAAGTAGAAATTAAAGCCCCATATACCACAAGCTTTCATGGGCTGATGCTTACTTCATCAGATCCTGTGAAAGGCCATGCACCAATGAAATGAGCATGCACCCATGAAAGCCTTTGCTATTTATCTATATCTATTTGGGTAGGTGTAAATCTACCCTGCTTTCTACCTGATTTCAAAATAACATGCTAGCTACATCTCTCTGCTTAAGGAAAGTATAGGAATCATATCAAGAATGTGTACTGATCCTTTTATTCACAAGCTCCTTTCACTTAAACCAAGGATCTCCAATTGGCAGCCTGTGGGCCACACATACCTCACAAGCATTTAACATGTAGTCCACATGCCCCAGAAGCCACCTCTCCCACTGCCATGTGGTGGAGAAGGGCCTTGGAAGGTTGACTAAAGCAACACTGGAACTAAACCCATGAGGGCTCTAGATTTCAAAAGTCCTTAAAATATGTAGCATCCGCAAAAATGAAAGCCTTGCTGTGATTTAGCTTATCCCTGAAAACAACATATTTAAAAAATAGCCATTTGGCCTTTGGTCTCTACTGTTGATCTTCTGTTCTGAGACTGGAAACTTCGATCCCCAAGTTGCCCCATCCCAGTGGACTCAAGCACTGGAAGTTCTTTGCCCTTCAGCAGCTCCTATTAAGGCTAATCAACTAGGTTCTCTAGCTTCAGGAACTCCAAGAAACCCCCATTTCCCCTGGGACCTGCATCCATTTTTTAATGTTATGTCACAAATCCCTAGACACTCTCCCCGACACCTCTGTTTGACACCTACCAGAGATGAAGTTTGAAAGAATTCAGTGTATGATGCAAGCCTGTTTGTTAATTTGGCACAAATATTTTAACTAATTCCAGTAATTCTGGTCATCTGTTTTCCTGTCTGCCAAAATCATGCAATTAATGCACCAAGAAAATGCATGCAATTAAAAATAGCTAGCTCCTTGGTCAGTGGGTGGTATAAAAGTCAAAGCATGCCAGGATTTTTTTTTTCAACCATCCATGCACAGCATTGTGTCTTACACCACGTTCCATGTACTAGTCAATAATTATTACTCATTGGCACTACTACAGTACAGCAGATTAAGGTCCTAGCATGCTAGGTGCTGTACAACAATAATAAAATAAGTCCTCAGCCCAAAGAGCTTACTTTTAAAGTTAAGAAATAATATAACAAGTAAATATAAAATTAATAATCAGTTTAGGGAGGCGGGGATTAACAATGACAGAGACATTTATAAACACTCACTATGGGCACAACCTGAAGTGTGTTTTTAGTTATATAAAATAGGAGGTTTTAATGACATTTGCACATCTTGCAAAAAGTTCTGGAAGTCGATCCTGGTAATATTGGGTCACAGCTCTTTCCCTTTGTCTTTCTTATCTATCCATAGTGAGGAGAGTTTGCTGAAATGATCAATGCTTTGTCATCATGGCAGATGGCAGGACAGATATGCACTTTATAGACTAACCAAATAATACTGTGTGCGTGTTAGAGCCATTCCTAGGGGTGTGTAAGGCCTGGGGAGGGGAGCTGGGTGGCGAGCAGCCGGAGCTGGAAGGACTCTGTGGCAGCTGGCAGAGTCGGCGGCTCTTGGCAGCGGCAGGGCTTAGCAGCCATGGCAGGGCCTACATGGCATTGACCATGGGGCCCCCAAAGTGCAGGGCCCAGGGCAGTCAGCTTGATTTGCGCCCCCGCCCCCCCGATGGCCCTGGGGGGTGTGTGTGTGTGTGT
>NW_017729033.1:29435172-29435930 GCF_001723915.1 Gavialis gangeticus | reverse complement strand
TGGTGCAATCATCTACCCTGGAAATCTTCAAGAGGAGACTGGATGGTCACCTTGGTGGGGTCCCCTGACCCCAGTTGTCTTTCCTGCCTCTTGCAGGGGGGGGGCTGGACCTGATGATCTTGCAAGGTCCCTTCCATCCCCTAACATCTATGAATCGCACTTGATAGAATTATGCAAGCCCCATATGATTTGGTGAACCTTCTCTCAGGATAATGCCCTAACCCAAGATTCTCATAAAAAACTGCAGTTCCTGCAACAACTTTTCAGACTTGTTACCTCCAAGCAAGTCTACAGTAAAGGCTTTATTTTATGAAGTGTGCTAGAATTCCAAATTCAGCAAAATACAGCTGGCCTTAAGTGGGACAGGCAGGTATGTAGTACCATTTGCTGTTTCAGTACAGATGAGTTGGTTATCATCACAGATAAGGATGTGCTATGTAGTGCAAAGCAGCATCATGCAAAGATACCCAAAGCTAGCTCTACAGGGTTTCTGTTATAAACCAGCTGCAATATAGCCACATCATTGTACTCACTAGTTTTGCTGAGAACCAAGGTTTATTTGTTCAGGTGCAGTGCCACACTAACACAGCTATGATACTTGTGGTTCCAGAGCTAGTTCAGCATAAGTTAGCACCAAGCATGCGTTGCTTGGAGCCATATTATCTATGGCCGTGGACACCCAACCAGGTTAAATCATGCAAGCCAAGCTATCCTGGCTTTTAAAAAGCTATGGGCCATGATGCAGCCCTTGAAAGCAG
>NW_017729033.1:29425222-29430172 GCF_001723915.1 Gavialis gangeticus | reverse complement strand
CCTACCAGAGATGAAGTTTGAAAGAATTCAGTGTATGATGCAAGCCTGTTTGTTAATTTGGCACAAATATTTTAACTAATTCCAGTAATTCTGGTCATCTGTTTTCCTGTCTGCCAAAATCATGCAATTAATGCACCAAGAAAATGCATGCAATTAAAAATAGCTAGCTCCTTGGTCAGTGGGTGGTATAAAAGTCAAAGCATGCCAGGATTTTTTTTTTCAACCATCCATGCACAGCATTGTGTCTTACACCACGTTCCATGTACTAGTCAATAATTATTACTCATTGGCACTACTACAGTACAGCAGATTAAGGTCCTAGCATGCTAGGTGCTGTACAACAATAATAAAATAAGTCCTCAGCCCAAAGAGCTTACTTTTAAAGTTAAGAAATAATATAACAAGTAAATATAAAATTAATAATCAGTTTAGGGAGGCGGGGATTAACAATGACAGAGACATTTATAAACACTCACTATGGGCACAACCTGAAGTGTGTTTTTAGTTATATAAAATAGGAGGTTTTAATGACATTTGCACATCTTGCAAAAAGTTCTGGAAGTCGATCCTGGTAATATTGGGTCACAGCTCTTTCCCTTTGTCTTTCTTATCTATCCATAGTGAGGAGAGTTTGCTGAAATGATCAATGCTTTGTCATCATGGCAGATGGCAGGACAGATATGCACTTTATAGACTAACCAAATAATACTGTGTGCGTGTTAGAGCCATTCCTAGGGGTGTGTAAGGCCTGGGGAGGGGAGCTGGGTGGCGAGCAGCCGGAGCTGGAAGGACTCTGTGGCAGCTGGCAGAGTCGGCGGCTCTTGGCAGCGGCAGGGCTTAGCAGCCATGGCAGGGCCTACATGGCATTGACCATGGGGCCCCCAAAGTGCAGGGCCCAGGGCAGTCAGCTTGATTTGCGCCCCCGCCCCCCCGATGGCCCTGGGGGGGGTGTGTGTGTGTGTGTGTGTGTGTGTGTATTTTACACACACACACACACACACACACACACACACACACACACACACACACACACACACACACACAAAAGTGAGTGACCAAGCACAAGCTTTCATGAACTTCAGTTCACTTCACCAGTTCTGGACTCGAGTTCACAAAAGCTTGTGCTCTAAATATTATCTTAGTTAGTTAGTTTGTAAGGTATGTTTCTACCCTGCCTTCTGCCTAATTTCAGACATATATGGCTAACTCCCATTCTCTCCTCATGAAGTACATCATGGCATCACTGGGGATGATTCAGTACTCAAGTCTCCCAGGCATTGCTGCTGATATTGCATTTCTTCATATTGGCCTTCAAAATGTTCTTGAATTTCTTTCGCCAGCCTCTAGAGCAGTGGCCATCAGTGAGTTGTGAACATGTTTTGGGAGCCAATTTTCAGGCATCCTTAGACCACATCCAGTCCAAAAGGGGCTGGTGCCATATAGACATGGCTTCAACACCAGTGGTGTTTACTTGGTGCTCATTCTTCTATCCACCCAATTGATAGGGAGTATTTTCTGAAGATATTGCTGATGGTTATGTTCCACAGCTTCAGGTGTTTCCAGTATGTCATTCAAGTTTCATACCCATACAACAGTGTAAGGATGACAACAGCCTGATGAATGAGAAGCTTCATTTGGGTCCTGATGTCACTGAAGACACCATTTCAGAGATGTCCAAAGGCAGCACTGGCAGATTTTATCTGGTGTTGAATACTGACATATAGGTTAACTTTCGGGGGAGGGCGACTCCTCAGGTAGGCGAAGTGCTCAGCCTTCCCAGGATTGCCCTCTAATTGTTATATGTGGAGGAGCAGCTGGCTAGTTTGGGGTGGGCTGGTAAAGTAGCTTGGTTTTTGTGAAGTTGTCAGTGTGTCTAAGCAGTTTTTATGCTTCACAATCAAGAGTTTCGTGGAGCTCATCAACTGAGTGAGCACACACAACACAATCATCAGTATATTAAAGATAAGTAAAGGAGGTGTTGGTTATCTTTGATTTGGAACATAACAAGTTGATGTTAAAGAGAGTCCCATCTATGTGATACTGGATGCTGACTCTATATAGAAGTCTATCACCAACGAGATGTGTAATAGATGATATATAGATGGAAAAAAGTGTTGGTACAAATCACACATCTTTGCTTGACTTTGGTTCTAATAGTGAGCCGGTCCATTTCCAAGCCACTGCTTAGGACTGTTGCTGTCATGTTGTTGTGAAGAAGTCTGATGATGGTAACAAACTTCGGCAGGCATCGAAATCTCAGAGATCTTCTATAGGGCCTCTCCATTGATTGAATAAAAAGCCTTAATCAGGTCAAAGAAGGCTATGTAAAGATCTTATTGTTGCTTGAAGCACTTCTCCTGCAGCTGTCAGGCAATAGAGATCATATCTATTGTACCTCTGAATGGTCTGAAACCACAGTGGTATTTGGGTAGAATCTCCTCAGTAAAAAAAGTGAGTCTCTGCAGGAGAAAGTGGGTAAGGATCTTCCCAGCTATGGACAGGAGTGCAATACCACCATAATTGCCAAAAATCCTATTTCCATCTTAAATATAGTATGGATTCTGACATCTCTAAAGTCACTAGGAACATGTTCATGTGTTCAGATTTTAATAATAGTGGCATGTAATTGGTAAGAGCTTTTTTCCACCTTGCTTGTAAATTTGAGCTGGTAGGCCAATAGAACCACATGCTTTTTGTTCATCTGCTTAATGGCTTTCAAGGCCTCTTGATAAGTTAATAGATTGGCAAGGTAGTTCTTAATGGGTGCTGTGAAATGGCTTTCATGATAATTGCCTTCTACATTATAACTTGGTTCAGGAGCTCTTGAAAGTGCTCCTCCCACCATACACTGATGGCAGAGCTATCTTTAAGGAACATTTTCCCTCCATGGACCTCAGAGGGACATGTCCTTGGGTGTTTGTCCCATAGATCAATTTGGTTGCATTGAAGAAGTTATGCATGTCATGGATATTAGAAAACTTTTGAATCTCTTCCCACCATTTGTTCTTTCACTCTAAAACTTTCATTTAGGTCTCAGCTTTAATGTAAAGAAAAACATCTTGCTGAGATGATGTCGTTCTTCCAAGCTTTGAAGGCTCGCTTTTACCTGCCAATGAGAGTCTGTCTTTTCCCATCACCCTCACTGAATCAGTCTCTTTGTGAAGAAGACTAGAGATTCTTTTGTACACCTTTCCTGAGGCTCTCCCAGTGATCGATGGTGTCAAGATCACCAGAGAGGTCGGAGTGTTTCTTGGCAGAAGTACTGCTGGAAGTTATTGCTTTTAGCACGGTTTTTCAAGCACTTGACACTGAACCTCTTCCTTGGTGGCTTCTTTTGTTTATGTTGTTTTGGGGTGATATGAATGGACACACAATGGAAAGTATTAAACAACAATCTGTCCAGCAGTCACCTGCACTAGTCACAGGTCTAGTGATATGGACATTGCGATGGTTCTGGGTATGCACTATGATATAGTCAATTGGGTGCCAGTGTTTTGAGCAGAAGTACATCCATGACATGTTCCAATTGTTGCTTCGGTGGAATAAAAAGTTTGTGATGATGTGATCTTGTTCCAAACAGTTGCTCAAATAAGACATTCCATTTGTATCGGCTTTCCCCACCCCTTTCTTTCCGAGTGCTCCTTTCCACAGCTCAAGTCCCTGCTCTACAGATGTAAGACGATCGCTCATAAAACAGCAGTAACTTCGAACTTCAAAATGCTGAATAAATACACACTGGGGAACACAAAAAAAGATAAATACAATGAACTGGGTTGACTTATGCTGCAGGACAGCAAAAAAAAAAAAAAAAAAAAACCCAGAACAGCTTTATTCAGACAAGGCCACTGATTTCACAACTATCCCACAAGCTAAGGTCAATGATGATGGGGAGATAAACTAGATTGCCATCTTCCAGCTGTTTTAGCAATATCACTTTCCTGGCCTTCACTCCCAGTTGAGGGAGTGCAGGAGCCCTGTTGATCCCTGGTAGTCCCTGGGCACAGAGCACTTTGCAACTCCCTTTTCAAGTCAGGGCACTACACCTAGCTTTCCTTTACTGGAAGCTAGTAGAGCCTTAAAAATAATCTCTCTGCATGCATTAAGAGCCTGATCCAAAGCCCTTTGAAGTTAATGGGAAGATCCAACATCTCCAGTATATGTTGCTAATATTTCCTAATATTTATTCAATTTTAGCAGCACTTAAATTCCATATATTTAACAAAGCATATTACAAATATGTTACTTTAGCCAATGATAATGCAATAAGCAACCACAAGACATGGGATGCCAAGAAAACTCAAGAAAAAACAAACAAAATGCTGGGGTTCACACCCCAAAAATCATCCCCCAAACTTAGATCCACAACAGTTAAAACTTAAGCTGTCACGCTCAGTTAAACAGGATGCTGAATTAACTGATATTCCTGGTGATTCCTTTATTTTATGTGCATGCAGCAGTAAGACTAAGATGCCTATTCTGACAAATGCAAATTTCTCTCACTCTAAATTGCTCAGTCCCTCAGTGAGAATACTGGACTTTCATAGCTTCATAATTGGACAGACCCAGTGTTCAAACTCATATTATTCTCCAAGTAAGTAATAAACATATAAAAACCAAAAACATGTATACCTAGAGTGGGAGAATGTCAGATTTTAGGACTGTCCAACTATACCAACAGCCTTTCTTCTTTTTATATTTGCAAAAAGGAAAAAAAAAAAAAAAAAAAAAGCAAATGCAATCTTGGGCTGCATTAAGAGAACTATTATACGCAAAACACAGTAGGTTATAGAACCAATCTATTCAGCACTGGCTAGTTGGGGTGTGCAAAGCTTTGGTCACCAATTCGATTCAGAGAAGATTCAGCCCAATTCAGCAGCTGAATCATTGAATCCAGAGACCCATTAAAAGCTCCAAATCAATTTGAAGCAACCGAATTGATTCAGAAAAAAA
>NW_017729033.1:29412743-29420222 GCF_001723915.1 Gavialis gangeticus | reverse complement strand
TGATCTTACCCCAAGTTCCCTTCCAATCACAGTGCTCTGGGGGAGGGACGTAAAAACAGCATCTAAGGCTCTGTGTGAAGCCTCTCTCTCCCTTTTGTGAGCTGTCTATCTGGAAGCAACAGCGTGTCAAAGGTACTGGCTTCCTAGTCAGTCTCTTGCTAGTCTCTTCTTGGAAAGGTTTGGGCTCACCTTACTAATTACCCTTACCTAGAGTCCCTCTACTTACGCCTATCCAATCCATTCCTTTCAACTTACTCTTCCCCCAAAATCCTCTTATTTGTTCTTTTTATTCGCCCCATGATTTTTAAAAAGAAGGCTGTGTTTTCTCTGACAGCGTGTCATCCATCACTGTGCAGGAAAGCACATATATTACACACACACACACCAAATGCATGCTATATCACACACAAACACACACACCCTATTCAACTTGTATTACACACACACACTTTCCATCACAGCAAACATTATGAAGTGTTTTAGAAAGGCAGGTGCCAGGTCTTCTGGCAGGGGAGGGAGTGGGGCTAGAGCGGGTAGGGGGAGAGCTGCAAGTCGTCCCCCCTCAAACACAGACGCATCCTGGCAGTGATAAGTCTTTTGCTGCCAGTGGGAGCAAGGAAGTGGGAGCAGTACCTGTCCCTGCACCACCTCCCCTAATTCCAGAAATAGCCACCAGCACCAGCATGAGTCTCCTCCACCCCGATTTCAACTCCCAGCATAAGCCTCCCAGTGCCAGAGAAGGAGCTGGATCTGGAAGCAGGGGCACTGAGCACCATAGCCAGGGAAATTCTGGGGAAGGAGAGGGAATTTGAGTTTGTGCTCCACATGCCTCAAAGTTCCCCTAGAGCCAGGTCTCCTTCTCTAGAAGGCACCTCAGAGGAGGTTGTAGGGGCAGATGGCTCAGCTTCCCCTCTTGTTGAAGGGGATAAGACAGGGGATGAGTCTGCTGAGGAGGGGGGCAGGATTCTCACCCTCAACCCAGAAGGGGGGGGGTAGTGTAGTGTAGGATCATTTTGAGTTTGCAGATGATCCCAGGTACGTTACCTGCCAGCACTGCCAAAGGCAGATCAGCAAGAGCAAGGAGGTGAAACATTACACCACCACAGTGATGCTGTTTTAATCTAATTCTGGGGGGGGGGACGACCACATTGCCAAGTTATAGGTATTTTAGTGATTCTCCATTATAGTCTATTGCTGAATCATACCAAATCACCGCCAACTATTTCAAATCTGATTTGGCCAAATCAATTCGGGACAGTGATCCGAATCACCAAATCAAATCACTATCCCCCTAATCGACTAAATCTGAATCCAAATCAAATACTGGCCACTTTGCATAGGCCTACTGACTAGGTCTCAGCTGAAGTACTGCATCTAGTTCTTGCCACCACATGTCAAGCAGGATGTAAAAATGAACAAACAAACTGGAGAGGATGTCAAAGCAAGAGCAAAGGTGCCAAAGGGGCTGGAATTCAAGCTACATAAGGCTGAATGAACTGTGTGCTAGTCTGGAGAAAAGGAGATTAAGGGACAGGTTATTACAGCAGTTTTCAAACATTTGAAAAGCTGTTATAAAGAAAATGAAGAAAACCTGTGCTCCCTTGCGACAGTGTAGGACACGTGACAATGAGTTTAAGTTGCAGGAAAACGCATTTAGATCAAATCTGAGGTGGGGATAAAGACCTAAGATGAGCAGAGTGATAAAATAAGCTGCCTACCAATGGAGAAGAATAACCTTTATTAGAGGTTTTCAAGAAGCTGGCTGGATGGAATAGTTTAAGGAACAGGAAATCCTGCATCTGTGCAGGGGGATGGAGTAGATTACCTCTGAGGTGTCTTTCAACTCTACACTACTAAGAAAGAATCAATGTTCTATACAGGTCTACCCAAGCAGTAAATACAGGAGCCTTTATTTACATTGCATGGTGCTGTGCACCTCCAAGTTCACCTACTGATTTCAAGGTTTTGAATTAGTTTGTTTGCTATTTTTTCTGCTGCTTCAGGAAGGAGTTTTCATGGTTTTTATTTGCCTGTTTGTTTTTTAAACTATCAAAGGAGACTATCACCCCACAGATAGGAAGCTGAGAGTCCATAACAATTTGACAAGGGATGTGTCTGTCTTAGACCTCAAGACAGGTCTTGAGAGGTTGTGGCCAACTTGGCATAAGCAGCAATTAAGGGCAACTAGGCAGTTCCTAGTTATTAACTAGACAAAGAAACAGCCCATCATTGGTAGACTGGCTTTGACCACATTTGTTGACAAATAAAAATTCTTGCAATGTTGGTTAATCTGTTACATTCACTAAACTGCAGACATGGTATTTGGTTTGTCAGGAGCATCCCTCCTTACTATGTGCTCAGTAAAAATAGCTCAGAAATAAATTATACAAAAGTAAACACAACAAAGGGGATAAAAGAGCTGCAACATCCACTCGAGGTAAATGGGTTAATCACATAATTCTTCAACCACCAGAAGGGGATGGTTCACACTGGAAGACAACCCTTCGGCCAAGATGGTTACAGTTATTACAGTATAGCAGTCCCAGTACAAAGAAGGGAAACCAGAGTGATTAGAAAGCGAAGTTTATTTTTATACAGATTCTATTAAGCTAGAGAAAGAAAGTTTTTGGGTGCCCAAGATGAAAATTTAATAAGAATTCAGCATGATTTCTGGGTACAAAAGACAAGTCTAAGCTAAAAGTCATGAGACACAGGATACCTACCCTCGGCTATACAGAACTTCAAGGCATGCAGCTGGAGCACAGATACCTTCTGATATACTGCAACAAGCAACACAGTCAAAAAGAGGGCCTAATAATGACAAAGCCATCTGAAACATTTAAAAACACACACATACACACAAACCATATATTACATACAACTGAAAAACAGATAGATAGATCTATACATTACTGTATCTTTTTCAGTTATATGCAATATATAGTTTGTTTGTATGTATGTATATAATTTTATATATACAGATTGATCTATCTATCTATCTATCTCTATATGGGTATAGATATCTATATATAAAATGTGTTTGCATGCAAAATAAAAAGTAAATTTTGTTTTATGGTTAGGGGACCAGACAGACTTGGGACATATTACTTCAGTTCCTAGTTCTGTCTCAGACTCCTTTTATGACCTTGAACAAATCACTTAATCTCCTAATAGAATAGGGATTACACTTTCCTACCTCACAGTGGTATTATAAGAACAAATTAAAATATCAGGCACTTAGCCACAGCAAGCATGCAGATTTAGAAGAAACCAAGGACAGTCTGCAACAATTGCAAGCATGTATAACAGGAGCTGTTTAAATGAATGAGTGAAGTTGATGTTGCTACAGCAGTGGCAACAGCAGCAGTACCCCAGGAAAGTAAGTCTTCCCTCCCCTCACCCATTCCATTAGTTAGTCTGCCCATCCCATTCCACCTCCACCCTTCTATCTATAGTTGGCATACCCTGCCCCTCCCCACCCCATATCAACCCTGCACTTGGTGCTCAATGAACTCACTGCATCTCTGGTTCTGCATTTCTTATTGGGTAGTTTAGATAGATGCCCACTTAGCTGTTGTGCATCCCACAGAGATACCTAACTCTCCCCATGCATCATACGGGAAGCTTGGCATCCAGTTCTGTACCAGGTGCCAAACAGTAAGCACTGAAATGCCCCAAACCCTTCAAAGATCTAGTCCAGCTTCCCCTATCCATTACTAAATATTACAAAGTGGCCTACATAATACCTTAAAATCAGATGCTATGTGCAGAGTTTGAGAGAAAAAGAGAAATCACATCCATCAAGTCATAGAAAAACGGGGCTGGATATCAACAGGTCCTCTAATGCAGTCAACCTTCCCAAGGCAGGTATACCCTTGTCTGGAATACAAGTTTAGACAAGTGTTTGTCTAAAGTGCCCTTAAAGATGGAAATTTCACAGTCTCCCTAGGTCATCTGTTCTAGTGCTTAACCATCCTCGTAACAAGAAGGGTCTTCCTAATATCCTCCCTAAATTTTTCTTGCTACAACTTAAGACTTTTTTGTCTTGTCCCCTGCAGTCATAGCTAACAGGCTATCACCACGCTCTTTATAACGAGAAATGTACATGCCTTTGGGCACGTGTACACAAGACGCTAACATGCAGGGCAAAAACTGTGCTAATAAGCTATACAGCAGTAGTATTAGGTTACTGCACAGTTAGTGTCACGAAAGAGCCATGCACTGGTACTACTGTGCACCAGTTACTGCACACTGATTTAGCACTTGGTTATATAAGTACTAAACTTACTGCTCAGTAACTACAGCGCATTAATGAATGTGTAAATGCACGCTTCATGTATTTAAAGATATATCAAATCCTCCAGTCTTCTTTATTCCACAGTGTACCTGCCTGGACTCGAGTAACCGGTCCCGAGTGGCTCCGGGTCAGATGTTCTTCATTCAGTTAGACACTTACTTGGGCACTCACGCTGGTCAATCATCACCTCCCAAGGAAAGCCCCTGATACTCACCCACCACATCTTGATGTCTTGTTTAAGTGGGGAAGGCTTCCCTATAGCTGGGACTATCCCCTACACCTCCCCTACAGCCCTTCCATGTGCCAACCTGAGGGACTTGGTCAACTGTTTTAGCCCCTTGGCTGCCAGTCCTTATTGCACGGTCACAATCTGGCCTTGGATGCAGTTTTATGAGCCTGGTATCTGGTTGTAATCCATCTACTGGACAGAGGTCCTTCTAGCCCATTTCAGCCTATGTAGCCTGAATGCTCTTAGTAGGCTTAGTTCCCTATTTGGGATAATGTGCCTTCGAGCCTCTAGGCACGCCATAGGGCCTTCTGTGCTTCTGCCCAGAGTCCCTGAGGGCCCATGGTCCCTCAGCCCCAGGGTGATATACAGGCCCAATCTCTGGCCTCATGGGAACATAAAATGTAGACAGAAATCAAACTAAAAGTAGTCAGGGAAGTAGTTACTTCTCCTACCTACTCAGGCATCCCTGTGCGTAGCCCTGCAGTCAGTCCCTCGGCGTCCTTCCTGGGTCCGATACCAGGCGTCGCTGTGATGAGAAGTCAACACACAGCTGCCTCCCGGCTGTTGCTCCCCAGCTTCTTCCTGGCAGCTGGCTTTTAAAGCAGGCAGCTGGCACTGCCAGGTGACATCACCACTCTGCACCGGCCCCAGCCACGCAGATAGGCGGCTGATGAACCACAAAGGCAGATCCTTCTGCTGCTGCCAGCTCCCTGTCATCGTGCCTGCATGGGGTAAGTATTTCCCCATTGCAGGACTTTTGCGGTTGGTCCCCCAGGGCCATGGGGTTCTCTTGCCACAATTCTGACCAGGGCAAGAGGTCTCAACCCCGTTTCTCCCGTCACTCCGCAACACACAGGCAACAATATAATCCAAGACTCCTCAGGTCTGGTCTGCCAGCCCTAAATGGCTTTTGGAGCTTGGTTAAGGGCACTCAGATTTGCCAATAGCCTTTGCTCCCAAGGCCTGGATCCTTCCTGGCTGAAGCAAAAGAAGAGGAATTCTCCTAAAAACACTTGGAGATGCCAAAAATGAGCTGGCATTCACAGCAGATTATATTATGAGGAACTGCACAATCCTCCTCCTCTCTGTTGTACTCTACTAAGGTAATGCTGACATTTTAAAGTAAGTTTATTGGCATCTAAACTAACATTATTTAAGAGGAATGGAGTATGTCAATGAGAAATATTATTTCAGGTTCTGTAAATGCATATCAAAAGCACTGCATCATTTAACCTCACAAAATATAGTGAATGCATCTCAGCCCAAGACCTATTCCTTCTACCTCACTTGTCCTTCCCACCCCTAAAAAAATTATAACCTAGAGAACAAGACAGCAGCATGAAAGTGGAGCCAGTACACTGAACTTCCGTATACCGGCTGAATCAAACCCTGCTCCAAATCCTCATACAACCTACAAAGAAAGGAGATAGATATAGGATAAAGGATATACATCTATCTCCTTTCTTTGTAAGTTGTTTACATCTCCCCTTTCTTTTTATACATAAATAAATAAAATATCCTCTTTGACATTACCAGGCAGATATACCATAACTCTCTCTCAAAACTAAAGGTGAATTGCTAAAAAACTTTGGAAAAACAAACAGATTTGGGAAACAAGTTGCCACTCTTTTCAGCTTTGAGCTAGGGGCACAGATCAGCCTGATAACACAACACAAGGCACTTTTCAGCTCACTGAAGACTATTCTTTGTAAAAATATCCTCCAACATGGATAGACTAAGCTCTCCACCACCGTGAAGCGAATACCAACAAAACAAACTTTTCACAACAGTAATTGCCAACAAATTTGATTCAAACAGTGCCAGCCTCAGCCTTTACTGGAGAAGATATTTGCAAGTAGGTCACCACAAATACAAAACACATTTTTGCGACTGGTCAGAGTCAAAGCTGTTAGTCAAAAGCATATACAAAACAGTAGATATACATCTCTTGGGAAAAATATCCAGACTGTAATATCCAAGATGACACTTCCCAGAATCTAAAAACCAAGATGTATATTTATTCAGAAAATTAACAATATTAAAAGGAAACATATCATCATGTTACAGCTCATAAGTGAGAGAAACCCACAATTAGTTATAATTACAAAGTCCCAGAATTACTATGTGGCAAATTAACATAAAATATAGAGCTGACTGCAGCCCAGATTAGAGAATCCCAAAATAATTCTGAAGGTCTCTGGAAATTAGCCAGTACTGTAGACAAGAAACAATACACAAAATCAGCAGCCTTCTTTAGTTGAAAACTTGGAGATATATGCAAGGAAATTATTGCATATTCATTTTAAAATCTCCTTAAAAATAATATGGAATAGAGATATGAGTTTTGGGTACACACAACACTGGCACATAGTTTTACTCAATACCACACAATGCACTGAAATCAATCCTTCATAGCTTGCTTATCCAGATCATTCAAAGTAATTTAAACCATGACTTTTTGCCCGTGAAACATTGAAAGATTTATGCCTTATCAAGAAATCAGTTACATATGCAATTTTGTGTAAGGAGAATGAATAGGGCATATTGTTTTTTTGAACTCAAGTTTTAAACATGTCAGTCGGCATTCCTGCAGATGAAGGAGAGAACATTCTTACAAGTACAACCTTTTCTTCCAAAAATCTACACTAATTAAGTCAGTATCTGTAAATTGTAAAAATGATCACTAATTACTGAATGTAGGTGATTTCAGCAGCCATTCATACAGTAGCATTTGATGTGTTTTATTATGTAGCGAGACAGCAAAAATAATTCTAAATCTGGCATTAATTTATGTTCGCTTAATGCAGGGGCAGGCAAAATACAACCCACCGGCCACATCCGGTACTTCCAGTCCACTTCTGGGTCCACCACTGAGCGCACGGGGGACTCCCCACCCCCTCCCCCCCAGCTCAGCAATCAGCTGCAGGGGGACCCTGGGTGCCTCCCTAGACCA
>NW_017729033.1:29388172-29407743 GCF_001723915.1 Gavialis gangeticus | reverse complement strand
TGGCAGACCAGGAAGTGGACTGGAAGTGCTTCTGGTCCACTGCCAAGTGCACTGGTGACCCCCCACACACACACTCTCGTGCAACACTCCATCCACCCTGACATCTCAGCATTCACAAGCCGCCTGGTACCTTGAGGTATGTAGAAAAAATAGTTAAAGCTGCATCTATGTCCAAATCATTGAATCTTTCTGAATCTCTCCAAATTGATTTGGAGAGTTCTGACTTGGTTTGGAGAGATTAAAGGGTCTCCTGATTCGATTCAGAGATTCAGCCACTGCAATCAAATCAGCAACCAAAGCTTTGCACAGCCCTACTTTCTACCTTCTCTGTACAAGTAGCCTAATTTCTAAATTTATTCACAATCTCAATCTCCTGGTCTCTGTGGTGTTAATATCTTCTCTAAATTCATTCTTACTTCCCCTGTCAAAATTTTTGAAGATGGACTAGATGAATAGCATGGTAGAAGTTTCTATGGGACACTAATTAAAAATTAAAACCAGAAACAAAATTTGCATTAAAAAATGTCCTGCTTGTCTAGTCTTGACAGTTTGACCTCTTCCAGCTTCAAGTAACCCATTTTCATCACTTTCTTTAAGAAATGGTCTACCAAATGTTATAATTCCTTACATTTAGACTAAATGTTCCAGTTTTTAATTCAGCCCTACTTACACCTACATTATACCCTAGGGAGATTCGAGGAACATCTGTAAAGTTTAAGTAATTAGGAGCGTACAATTAGTTCCTACTCAACAATTTAACTTCTGCAAAACACCCTAATGTTCTCTTTATTGCCAATTGACTCCTTTTTCTTAAATTGTTACAACCCTCAGGACCACCCGTTAACTACTGTCATGTAACTACTGTAACACATGCACGTGTGCTGTCATTTCTACTTCTAAAATATTTACTCATGCCTCAGAACATAAAATTGAGGCACTAATGAAACGTTTCTGTGGGGGCAAATGACTGAATTACATTCTTGTAAACAGTTTCATATGAATTCTTCTGTCTAGAAAAATGAGAAGTCACCATTCCAATACTGCTAAGAGTAACATCCAGATAAACACTGAAATCATTAAGTCACTACACTGAAACTGTTCCCTGTGGCATATACTGAAAACCCCTTGTCCAAGAGGATGGAAAAATGTTGCATTTTCATTGTTTGAAACAACTAAGGTACTGCAACTCTTCAATAGAATAATAATCAGATATTATCTCTATGCCAATTACTCAAAATCTTTTCATCGCAGACTGGGTCTCCAACCTAGCCTCTTTAATCTCTCCCAACACTTATTAGATATCTTGTCCTTAGTTTACGCATAACAGTGCCTGAACTGAACTCATCTTCTCACCCTCATAATGTTTCATTAGCACTAAGTAATAGGAAAGAGAGCTGTAGGAATGATGCTCCCTGGGCATACAGTGAAGCCAGCATCCGCCTGGTAACAGCATGACACTATCTTGCATCTGTACCCTTCTCAAGATGTTACATCCAATTAGGTACCTCCTGAAACTTGGCCCTCTTTCTCCAGTCCTACTTATGTTACAGCTTCTCCTGTTTTTCCACCACTGCTGAAAACACCATCCTATTAGGCAGTTAGGCCTGTGAAAAGGAGACCATTTTGACTCTATTTCTCTTGACCAACTCATAGTGTCCAAATCCTGCTGCTTCCCAAGCAGTCCTTTCCTATACATCTTTACAAATGAGCATCTTGTTTCAGTCTTCATCATATCTCAGCTTGATTTCTTCAACAACTTCCTCTCTGGTATCCCAAAACATGTATGTTGTCCCTCTCAATTCTACACAGAATACTAAGCCAATTATTCCTTTACACCACCACTCTTCTCAATTAAAAGTTAGAGAAGAATGCACGTGGATTTTAAAGGCTGACACTTGTCCAATGATGCAAAAAGTCTGGGAACCACTGAAAAGCAGATTCAAAAAGCCAACTTCAAAATCACATAGCCAACAGTAAGTATTTCTTTCAAGAGTTATTTGGTTACATAACCTGGCAAACCAGAATTTACAAGAGCATCTGCAATAGCACCACCTAGTGCCATGTAGTAATATCATCTCTTTAAATTAACATTACCCTGATGCCCAAGCATACTTCTCAATGCTTCCAAATATTTTATTTTAATTTAAAAGTAAATCTCAATATTGAAGGCATAATAGAACTATGGTGATAATACCATCTAAAAGCAATCTTCATTTTTTGTTTTAGGTTCCAAAGAGTGAAATGCATTAAGTGACTAACTCTCAAAGATAATGAGGCAATTTAAAAAAGAAAACAAATTCTGCGAAAACCAACAAGCTTCCATAATTGAGCTACAAGAGAAACAGCTACGACTGTTTCAGAGTAGAGCACATCATTAATAAACATATTCTTAAATGTGAATCATTTAAAACCCGTGACTTCAACATACAGCATCTTGCTCATTTTCATTAGATTTCAGGTTTTTATTTAATCCATGAAACATGTGTATTTAAAAGAAAACACCTTGAACTCAGAATGAAAATATTTGTTGGAGTGCTTTAATCTGGTGAAAGGCTTATATAAATGTATCCAGGAATTAAACAGAAGATCTATTGGAAAGCATTACTTTTATATTAAACTATGCCATCCTGCCATGTTTGCCTGCAAAAATGCAGTATTGGGCTAACAAGTAAGAACTTGCCAATTAACCTGCTTTTTGTTTCCTAGACTGATCACAAATGCACAAAGCATGCAAGAAGAGCAAAAACAAGTTACATTTTGGAGACAACTTTAGCTTAATACTCCATTTGTTTATGATGATGATCCTTAGGTAATATCATTCTTTTGCTACTCAGAACTTCAAACTACTCTATTAGAAATCAACATATATTAAATTCACATAGCATCATACAAAGGTAGAGCTGGAAGGGACCACACAAAGTCACCGAGTGCAGTCCCCTGCTTAAGAAAGGATGAACCCTGACTAAATGATCCCAGCCAAGTGTCTGTCTAACTTGCTTTTGAAAACTTTCAAGGATGGAGATTCCACAGTTTCTTTAGGCAGCCTGTTCCAATGCTGGACCACTCTTATAGACAGAAAATTCCTCCTAATCCCCAACCTAAATTTCTCCTGCTGAAGCTTGAGGCCATTGCTCTTAGTGCTATCCCCTATGGTCACAGAGATAGGCCTTGAAACACATTTGTAAGTTTTATTTACCTGAAGAACAGTTGTTCTTCAAGTAAATGCTTCTCTTTGTATATTTTAAGCCGGTTTTATATTCGCATGTTTCTCATGAAATCATATGTACACAACAGATTTCTTCAAATTATTTTTCTAACAGTTCTAGACACACTATTCTTTGTCTATAAAACCTACAAATGTGTTTCAACCCTTGATAACCTTACTCTAAGCAGTTGGCTTTAGAACAAATATTCAATAACTAGCAAAGATTTTGAGCTCTGAGCAATCATCTATTTGGGAACAGTTTTAACATCTAGAATGAAAGCAGAATTAAGCAGCAGACTCTCAAAGAGGAATCAACCTTCTCAATATCCAGCTCCCCACTTACTCATCATTTGCTTCAGGTACAACACAAAAAACTAAAGTAATACAAATA
This sequence comes from Gavialis gangeticus, assembly GCF_001723915.1. Taxonomy (NCBI): domain Eukaryota; kingdom Metazoa; phylum Chordata; order Crocodylia; family Gavialidae; genus Gavialis; species Gavialis gangeticus. Next base: position 29,404,147 of record NW_017729033.1, on the reverse strand, counting down.
GTTCCTACCTCTCCTTCTCTATAAAATGCACAAGCAGCTTGCTAGCATGCTGATGGTCTGTTCTTCAGCACTGGATTAGAAGTCTCAGAGCCAGCAGCATGAAGAAGTTTTCATGTCCAACCAGTTGTTTGTTTTTTTAATATACCCAAAAGCTTGCAAAGGAGAATTTTTCCAACTATTTGAGTTGGTCTAATATCAGATTTACCCCCAAAAAAGTGTCTACCTTTCTCTTAATATAGCACACACAAACATCCCACGTGCAAACTGTTGCTAGTAAGTGACAAAAATACTGCATACCTTATCTCACCAAAAACATAACTGTCCCTATACTTATCTAACTGAAAAATACACACTAAAACTGTCAATACTATCCCATCCAACTGCCTTCTAAGAAAAACTCTACATTTGCAAAGTTAGTGAAAGATATCTAGACACTAACGTTTTACTATATTTTGATAATTATGGTGTCCGTAATCACCAGATAGGGGAAAGAATGCATATTTTAGAGAAGACTGACTATAATACAGATCTCTGGAAAACAATCTGTAATAACTGAACTGTATTGTAATACAAAAATAATATTTAGCATTGAATTTGACCAATTTAAATGGAAGAGGAGAAAGGCAATTTTGGAAAATTCTAGCATTTCAAAAATTTCAGAACAAATAAGAGTAAAAAAAGTCGACCTGAAAAACATGCCTTGCCTTCCAAGCTGCGAATGCTAGCAGGCTGACATGGTGTTCTCTTCCTCTCCACATCCAGAACCCCAGAGCAGATGAATGCATCAGTGGAATTGCAATACATCTGTTCCCCCACAAATTCTGCTTTCTAATATCATCATGTCCTGCTGGAGCTTCAAAAAAACTCCATGTTCTATAGCAGAATCCCTGAGCCGCAAGACAACTTTACAGGAAGTAAGCACTTAACCCAAGTAATTTTTTAGAGCAGATTAGACAGACTTGACAGATCCTGACTTGAGCAGGGGGCTGACTTTGAGGTCCCCTCCAGCCCCACTTTTGTATGATTCCATGAAAATCAACATTAGCAAGAGAGATTAAGTTAAGGTTCCACTACTCACATAATTAGTCCCTGGTCATTAGGAAAGGCCAGTGAGATGACTGAGTGAAATCTTCAAATGTGCTCAAGTCTAAATCCCATTTTCAAACATCATGGATGACTCACAGTTAAAGTCATGGAAATATTACTAACATTAATAATAATCAACAGTCAGGAAAGAAAGCAATGTTGTCATTTTTTTTCAAGTATTTTTCACATATATAGCACATTTTAAAATACTGAATTCAACTTCCAGTCAATATGTGAATGATATTAATTGGCAGAAATAGTATATATGCAGAAATAGCAGAGCAGAAATATATGCACTTTTAAAAGTCAATATCAGATAGATTTTGCCAAATACAGAAAAAATATGTACCAACAATCTTTTGTTCTTAACCATGAATTTATGTGAAGTTATTTGCAACCTTTTCTAGTTCCTTACAACATTTACACCAAGGATGCTCACCCCCTAGCCTGTAGTCCAGATCCAGCCTGTGAAACTTATGTCATCTGGCCTGCAGGGCTCCTCACAGATCCAAAAACTGGTGGCAGGAGAGCAATGGCAATGCTAATTACTTGCCTGCTGCCAAATTTCCAGACTCATTGGGAGCCAGATGGTATGACCCTGTATGCTAGATTTGGCGCACACAACCAGAATGGCACAGGACCCAATCTGAGCATATGAGGTCCAGGCAGAGAGAGGCAGGAACCAGGTTCAGAGGGCCAGATTCAGACAGTATGAGGTGGTGTTAACCCTTTATAAAATTGTTAATGAACTGGCAGTAGCTTTTGGCTGAGCAACCAAAAACAGCTGCCAATTCATTAGCAGTTATGAAAGAGTCAGCACTGGACTCTGCCCCTGTTGCTTGTTGTCCTAGGAAAAAAGGGCATTTTTGGAGCATAGACTAACCATGAGAAAGGCAGGTGTAGACCATGATTCTGGAAAAAATACTGTTTTCTATATTCTGCCTTCCAAACCAAGGCACATGTCTAATTTGGGGCAGGGGGTGTGGTATGCAAAAAAATATACTGGTTATACTAATGAACACTGAATAAGTTCATATGTATTTTTCAGCTAATATATGAGTTTGTAATCACAAAGGTGTATCAAATTCTCTCAAACATTGGATACTAATGTACTAACTATTAACTCTATTTTTGTACAATACAAAAATAATCAAACAGGACCCAGATGGGTCCTAAGGCATGTTCTGTACTTTACAATTCGGACTTTACTCCTTCATTATTCATGCAAGTTTTCAATGAACAATCTTCCAATAAACTCATGCATTTTCTATAAAAGGGGCGCTCAATCCCTGGCCCACGGACCAGATTCATCCCCTGGAGCCATGTCATCCAGTCCATGGAGTTCCCCAACGGGTCCAAAAATTTGGTGATGAGGGAGCAGTGGCCTCATTAATTGCCTCTCCCCTGCTGCCAACTTTCCAGACAAGTGGCAAGCTCTGTGGGCTAGATAGTGTGTCCCGGCATGCTACATCAAGCACACAGGATGGTGCAGGGCCCAATCCCAGCATGCAGAAATGGCCAAGGCTGCACAGGGCCTGATCCAGGAATGTGGGACCAGCCACAGCTGTGCAAGGCCAGGTAGAAGTCGCAGGGCTTGATCCTTGCATGCAGGGTCCAATCCAGCCCACGTACTAACCCCATGCCACTCATCTGATCCATGGGACCAAAAGGTTTAGTGCCACTGTTCCATAATATTTCCAATACTTAGGGTCATATTGCAACCTCTATGATAAAAGAAAAAAAGACATCGAGAAGAACCACTTCAGCTCATTAGGTTTTCAGCATGATGAAAGGAGTTAGGAGAAGTGTCAGAAGCAAAGTGGGTGGTTTACAACCCTACAGGATCCCCCAAAAAGACTTGGAACCCAAACAGGCACCGTCTCTTCATGCTACTCCACTTTCCCCTGGGTAACAGCTTCTTAGTAAGACTTGCTGATATTAGCCTACGCAATCTTCTCTTGAGAAAAAGGGATGTTGCAGTATGGAAATTTATTCAGCTTCTAGGAGTGGTTCCTCCTTCTCTGAGGGCATTGCTGCTGAACTAAAGGAAAGCAAGCTAACAGTCACTCAGTCTACCTGGTCTCAAGCAATATCAGCATCCTTAAGTCTTGCACATTTGGGGCCAGAGGCAAAGAGTGTGCAGAGGGAAGCAGCTGTCCTTACTTATATTCCTCTGCCCACTGTTATTTTTTCCTGTGTAACCAGAGGGGACCACCCAGCATGCAAACCCCTACCATCACAAACCATTTCCCAGAAAAGCTTAATGTAGTTTCATAGTTTCTAGGGTCGGAAGGGACCTGAGAAGATCATCTAGTCCGACCCCCTGCCATGGCAGGAAAGAGTACTAGGGTCAAACGACCCCAGCAAGGTGTTCATCTAACCTCTTAAAGACCCCCAGGGTAGGAGCCTGCACCACTTCTCTTGGAAGTTGGTTCCAGACCCTAGCCGCCCTGACCGTGAAGTAGCGCCTCCTGATATCTAACCTAAACCTACCCTCTGCCAGCTTGTGACCATTATTCCTGGTCACTCCTGGCGGTGCTCGGGGGAACAGTGACTCCCCCAATGCCTGCTGATCCCCCCTGACTAGTTTATAACAGGCCACAAGATCCCCCCTCAGCCTTCTCTTTTGGAGGCTGAACAGGTTCAGGTCCCGTAGCCTCTCCTCATAGGGCCTGCCCTGCTGTCCCCTGATCATGCGAGTGGCCCTCCTCTGGACCCTCTCCATGCTGTCCACATCCCTCTTGAAGTGCGGCGCCCAGAACTGGACGCAGTACTCCAACTGCGGCCTGACCAGTGCCGCATAGAGGGGGAGGATCACCTCTTTGGACCTGCTCGAGATGCATCTGTGGATGCATGACAAGGTACGGTTGGCCTTCCTAACTGCCTCCCCACACTGCCGACCCATGTTCATCTTGGAGTCAATGATGACTCCAAGATCCTTTTCCGCCTCCGTGCTGACAAGAGGGGAGTTCCCCAGCCTGTAGGTATGGTGCCGGTTGTTCCTCCCCAGGTGCATCACCTTGCACTTGTCTGTGTTGAAACTCATCCTATTCTCATCCGCCCACCCTTGTAACCTGTACATCATCACCAACCTTAAGAAATCCAGTTTGACCTCTTAACCACAATACATGTGTGAAGGTAAACTGATGGTTCATAAAAATCTGTTAAACAAGCATTGGAATTACACCAAAACACTTCAAAACTCCTCTGTTTTATCAAGGGAAACCACTTCAGGTCACAGTCAACTCAGACAAGTGTGAAGCTACCACCAGAATGCAAGCATGTAAACCAGGGGTGTGGTGTAACATCCTGTGCTGTGCACAAAGCAGCTTTTTCTCATGTTGTATGCAAAATGTTAACAGAATCAAGGTAATGCATTTCCAAATTGCGGCAAATTGTTCCAGGCTTTAACGTTTGAGCATTTGGTACAATGCAATGCAGAAGGCAAGTTTGTGGGGGTGGGGTGAGAAGGGGTGAACAGGAATTAAAAGTTAGTTTTCTAAATCCTATTTAACAAAAAGTTCTAGGTATTCAGCACCTTGAAAAATCATGTAAATTATTTAGGCATCTATATATGGGATTTGGAGCCTACCTTTAGACACTTAACAAAAAAAAAGAAATCTGACCCAGAGTTATTACTGGACATGTGTTGATACACAGATTACCAGTTACCCATTGTCAGTGAGCTTTCCCATCAAGATTGATATTCACACTGTTTTAACTAACCAGGACAAAGAAATAGGAACCCAAAGCATCCACAGAGTGGAGCATCTCCTTGTCTAGGGTGACAGTCTACTGATACTGAGCTGTCACAGCAGATCTTATACTGTTTCCCCACCCAGATCCTGGACTAAAGGCATAGCTGGTATGCACCTGGATCATCGTCACTGTCCGAAGAAGCTGGTAGCAGTTTGCATGTAACAAATTAACTTGAACACCTCAGTTTCACACCAGTTGTCATTCCACTCGCCATAAAAATCACTATTAGTTTCAGCAGTCAGAAGGACATGGATCCAGAGATGAGGTGATGTGCAAAGGTTTTCCCCACATATCCAGATCTGTAGAGAATATCACTAGTCCAGACAAAAGCAGATGTGATCTAGCCACCATCTCAATTTTGTCTGATCTAGTTTCTTGCACAATAACCTGAAATTTCCTCACAGTGGGAAGAACTTTAATCAGCTGAAGAGGAAACATTTCAGACTGAGCTAGTGTGGAATAAATCTGTAACTCAAAAATGCTGTAGTTTCTATTCTGGGACAAAAACAGCTTGGTTTCCTTTTCTCCACCGCCATCAGTTAAGACCTTGCAAACCATATCAGCCACGAAACCTAAATCTATCTCACTTCTGTTTGATGTAAAAAAAAACCCATGTGCTCTCAGCTCTCCCAATGCCTAGAAAAGGTCAGCATTTAAATAAAGAGATGAGTTCTGATATGACAGTTGATTCTGGAAAGAAAACATAACACTTAAAAAATAAAAAAGCTGCACCCTCCATAACTTCTTACATGGAGAGCTCCTCGGGTATGCTGAAAAAGGATATAGTTTGCACCTGTTTATTTATAAGCAACTGGCCATTATAAGGATGACTGCACTTCCTAAACCTAAATTATGCTTCATTAACAGGTTATGTAAAATTACTATGTTAAAACACAGCTTGATTTGTAGAATCATGAACTCCCAAGTCTTTGATTTGCCACTTATTCACTGGCAGGTAAGTCAGTTCTCTACCCCATACAAGCTACTTTTCATTCATGGAAAAGCTACTCGTCTAAAAAAAGGCGTTATGTGGATTTATTCTTCATATTTGTATAATCCTAAATTTGTACACCGAGATACACTTTCCACAATGAAATTTAAATACAAGAAAATATTGGGAAGAATGCGTGTGCGTACAAGAGAGAAAAATCACAGCTCACACCATTAGCACAAGGGCTTCTTTCTACAGAGAAAAGGAGTTGTGAATACAGAATAAGAGTTTAACAAAAACATCTATAAAACAAGTTAGATAACTAGTAAGACACTAGTGAATGACAGACTGAAACACTATTAATGGAGAGAGGGGGTGGGAATTTTTTTAATCTATATTACAAATAACTAAAAGATAGAATATCAAATGGAAACATTACATTATGACTGGGAAACAATTTCTGGTTAACTGCATGTTTCACTCATCACCTTCCCCCCTCTGGTCCTTTTCTCTCCAGCTGCACATTATTGACACAAATGACCAATTTCATAAACATTTACACATCAATTTTTTTCTGTATTTAATGTTAGCAAGGCCACCATACCTTTTTCTTGTCCACAAATTTCTACCACAGTTATGTCCTAATTTAGGTCAAAGATATGGAGACTGTGCAACACCAGTAAGCAAGCAACTAGATAGCTAACTACAGGACTTTTCACATCTTGAGTGTTACTCCTGCTGGTTCATCTTCTTCCTCATCAACAAGGAAGAAATCCTGAAGAGTATTAGTGACATCATCTGTCAAAACACAAGAGAATACAGACTTAATCTGAGCCAGCTTTATCTGCCATACAACAAATAATAATATTGTTATTGCCCAAAGATTGTAAAGGTGGCCAAGAAAGGCCTCATCTTAAACAGAATAATAATAATAAAAACAAAAGGGCTGAAAGGGACCTCAGGAAGTCATCTAGTTCAACCTCCTGCTGTAAGTAGGATTACCCTTGTCTACACCAGTGTGCTCACAGGGTAGTCCACAGAATCTGGCTGCAGAGCAACCCCACATGTCAGCACGATCTGGTGTACCAAGACCCTGTCATCCAACCCCCAGGATTCCCCATGGGTGTGGAAGTTTGATAGTGGGGGAGCAGTGGCAGCATTGCTCCCAGAGCCAAGATGATGACCACTACCACCACTCACCCACCTCCAAATTCCCAGACTTGTGGGGAGCCCTGCAGGATAGATGACTTAAGCCTGCAGGTCAGAGGCTGAGAACCACTGGCCTAAACTATCTTGGATAACCGTTTGTCAAACTTGCACTTGAAAAATTCGGCCTCTCTACGTAATCTGTTCCAGTACCAAATCTACTCCTAGTTAGAAAGTTCATCCTAGTATCCAACTTAAAATTTTCCTTTTCCATAATATCTAGAACTTGCCACTCACCCTCCTTGTGCTATGAAATTATAGTGTAAGATAGTACAGTAATTCAATGGGTTACTGACCATTCTGTTGGGAACAAAGCACTTCAGGAACAGGACAAAATACACATAATTGTTTTGTTATGACAGCATGCACCTGAAGAGTGATACAGATTGAATCCTGGCTGCATGTTCAGTGCCTAGGCTATGCTGGCATATTTAAAAGGCCACAGGCTTTCTTAGCTGTGTGTTACACGGGCAGGATTATATTGACATCCTGACTGGAATTAAAAATAGTGAAAGGAAAAGGACAGATCTCAGTCTTGAAGCTTTTAATGATTTCTGTTGTTCTGAAATTAGACATCAACCAGCAATACCAGGGTCACAGGTTCTGGTTTCAAGTCAATCCCTCAACTACCTCCATGTAAGATTTGAAAACTTGCAAGCATACTTATTTGCTGCATAGAATAAATATCATGACTGAGTAGGTCTGTCTGAATTCAAAGGGGTGAAATTACCAAGCAGTTATATTACAGTCTCCAACAATGTTCCTACATACCAACAGCAAGAAGCCAACAAAGAAGGTAGATGTTAGGGCTGTAAGAAGCTTCAGGTGCCGATTCGATTTGGAGGAGATTCAGCCCAATTCAGTGGGTGAACCTCTGAATCCAGAGACAAATAAAAAGGTCCAAATTGATTTGGAAAAGATTCAAAAAGCTTTGGAGAGATTCGGAGATGCAGGCAGTCCCCGCTTGCCGCTGCAGGTAGCTGGACCCAGACTCTGTACCAGTAAGTACAGGGTGAGGAGGGGGACCATGGGGGGACCCCCCAGCAGGCCCCATTCCCTGCCTGCTTCCCCAGCCCCCCTGAGTGTCCCCTGACCTACAGCCACTCTCCCAGCCCTGTCCGTAGCTGCCCCACCCAGCCCTAGTGTCCCAGCATTTAAAGAAAAAAAGCCCTGCACTCACAGGTTGCTGCAGCAGCCATCGGGGCTTCTGGGGGCTCATGGTAGAGCCCCCCCACACAGTGCAGGATTCAACCCCTGCCCCAGCAGCAACCAGTGAGTGCAAGGCTTTTTTTTTTTTATTTTATTAAATAGCCGAGAGGCTGAGGCTGGGAGAGCGGGCAGGGGATGGGGGTAAATGGCAGAGCGCCCCCCTCCAGCGCAGGACAGTGGGCATTGTCCTCCCTCACCTAGCAGGAGCGTGTGAGTGCTGGGTTTGTTTGTTTTTTGTTTTGTTTTAAAGAGCCAGGACATTGGGGCCAGCCGGGGCAGCCACTGACAGGGCTGGGAGACCAGGTGGGGGATGGGGCCTTTTTGATTCGGAGATTAAGCCAATTCAGCAGCAGCCAAATGTATAAATCAAGTTCAGCCCAGTCAATTCAAGACAGTGATTCAAATCACCAAATCAAATCCTTGTCCCCCGAATCAGCCAAATCCAAATCCAAAGCAACTACTAGCCACTTCGCAGAGGCCTAACAGATATGCAGTTAACAGAGAATACTTGCAGAATCAGTGTAAAAACTGTGCCAGGAGAAAACAAATCTCAGAGAACAAGTTAAATACATGTCCAGAGATATTTAATATATAAATGGAATTAATAAAAAAAAAAAAACCTACTGAAAATACTGAAAGAGATAAAATATTCAGCTAAATGTTGCCTTTACAAAATATTAGATGTTCTGAACAAGCACTTATTTTCACCCTGGCTAAACTGTTTTAAACCATGCAAAGATAAAACATGAAATTACCAGACATAACAGGAATTTCAAAAATTAATAAAGGTAGGCAAAGTCTTTGTGTAGAAGTGATATCTTTTATTAGACCAACTAAACAGTTGCAAAAATGTTATTTGCAAGCTTTCGGACACACGCATCTTTGCTCGGGCAAAAAAAAGGGAAATTAAAAATGGTGAGAGATATGAAAGATGGTCAGAAAGCCCTCAGGTATGAAAAAAGCCAGGCTTTAGAAAGCAGTTCTTCTGGAATGCAAATTTAGGAGGATTGCAGAGAACAAAAACAGGTTGTTTACCTGTAGGCACCAGATGTCAGCCAGGTTGGGGGGGCAGAGGGAAGCATAAAAATCAATGTTAAAAATTAGTCCTAGTTGTTGAAATTGGCATTTTTCTTCATCTTCACATTGTGAAGTTTCCATTTTAAATGGCAAAATGCAACCTCTTCCATAGCCGTGTTGATAGATATTGCCTCTACCCAAAGATTCTGCCTGCCTTTTGTGCTCAAACTAACAAGGACTAGATCCCTGAAAGATTCACAAGTAAATTTAGCGTGTAATCCTGTATGGATTAGAACAAATCCTGAAAACCAAAGAATAGTAAAACATTTAGGAAACAGGTCCACAACTATCTATAAAATTAAGCTCTTTATGAAATGGGCTTCCAGTTGACAAAATAGGGAACAAGTGGTGCCTGCAGATATATGTGGAGATGCCGCTCCGATGCACTGTAATGACAGCATGACAGAGCAGACTTGATTAATAGAGTCTGCTGGAGTGTGCTAATTAGCGTGCACCAGCAGCCTCCATGTTTCATATATTCAGTTTCCCCATGTTTCAAAATGGCAGCAGGGGCATTTTAACTAAAGCTCTTTCAATGAGCTTTAGCTAAAGTGTCCCTGCCACCATTTTGAAGTGTGGGATACTGGATACTCAAGATGATGTGGGAGCTTAAATTAGAGTGGCTCTGAGAGCCACTCTAAAGTGCTCCCTGGCCCCCAGAATGACTGTATACCCTATAATAAAACTCTTGAAATATGAACCGAATTTTCTCCCAAGAAATATCCAAAAAATAATGAATGCTGGATTTACTAGAAAAGTGCAATTAAGGTTCAACACTATAAAATGTTCTAACATGAGTCCCTCCAAAAATGCTAACCACTAATCAAACTGCTTAAACCTTACACATGCAAATATTTTCAATGGGACAAGACAGACCTACTTCTTTACAATTTTGGGCCATATTTAATAATTTTAAATCCTTCAAAGCAAGTTACATATTAGGCAAAAATGTTTACAGAATTAATTGGCAGAAGAAGTTACCTTGTCAAATTTGTTCTTAACTCTTGTTAACCAGAGGTCAAGTTCAATGTATTTAAAATGTATGCAAGGGGTTTGTGCTAGCTTTTTTCTTCTCAAATGCTGCAGCTACAGTATTCATGGCCTGACAATTTTATAAACCATGATCTCATAATAATGATGTACTAAAAATGACACTTCCAAGAGTAGTTTCACCTTTAAGAGGCCATTCTAACAGGAACATTACATTTTAAAAATACACTAAATAAGATTATTGAAATACTCTCATTCAGGCTTTAAGAAGTACAACGTATAAACTACTAAGCCACTGTAACATCATTCTGTAAGAATGTGAAAGAAGTTAACATTACTTCTCCTTGTAGATATTCTTTTGAACAATTTGTCATATGCATGTAAACATCATATTGCCATTTTGTTGTTAATCATTGCTTTACTGACTCCACATTCATAAAACAAAATAATGAAGTCTCATGCTTTTAATTGTAAAATGTTATTTTTCCCTCAACATCCATTAACCAAAGCAGGAACTGTAAATATAAAACTATCTTCTCAGCTGGTACAAGTCTGCACAGTCAAAAGAACTATGTTGGTTGCTATTGGGTGAGGAAATGTCTTTTACTTAAGAAAACCTTCATACGATTCAACTATCTGTGCTTGCCTGTACCATGATATTCCACTCAAATTGCTTCTCAAAAAAAGCCATTTTTAACAGACTCCTTTGGATTTTGGGGAACAAGTTCTACCCATTCTCTCATCCTAGTGGATATAACAAGGTGATCTATGCACATTAATGCTGAATAATTTAACTAAACCTCCTTCTATGTCTGCCTTTTCTTACAATTCAGGTATTAAAAGTATTTGCCCTTACCAGGTGGCATTCCCTGTTTAAGGGCAACAATATGGGTACAGGAGGAGACGTGATTAGCCGTGTTAGTCTGAAGTCAGGCAGGAAGTGGAGAATGGTGTTAAGAGCAGGACTGCCCCACTCATGACCGACGGGCTACGTGTAGTTCCTAAAGGGTTAACACATGGCCTATAGGCTCCCGCCCAGCCACTATTACTCCCATTCCTCCTGCTGCAGTGGCAGCCAAGGTCCCTGGGCTCCCCCTGTAGCCTCCTGCTGTGCTGCTCCATCCTGCAAACCCATGCCCCACTCCTGGGAGCATGGCACAGTAGCATAGTGGGAGAGAGGGGAGCCAGGGAAGGATCAATGCTGCACACTCCATGTATAGCCAGGAGTCCTAGATACCCACGGAGGGGTGGGGGAGGGCAAGAGGGAAGGTGTCAGGGTGAGGCTGCCTGCATTGCACACAGCCAGGAAATCAGGAGAGGGCTGGAATGGAGAGAAGGTTGCATGTGTGACAGAGGGACCCTGGGAAGACCATGCAGTCTGGGGGTCTGCAGTACACAGGACATGCAACCCCCAACTGCCCATATGTTGGGAAGCCCCGTGTTAGAAAAGTGTGTGCATTTCACATAATCATGCCTCTGTGGTGTCCCAGACAGAAAGAACAAAGGTAGCTTACGGTCTTCCTACTGTTTTTTTTAAACACAGAAAGATCCTAACTACAGGACACATCCTACATTGCTTAATACTGGTCAGTCAGAAGTAACTTACTCTATCCAGCAGTGGTAAATTAAAAAATGAGAAGGCCTAAAATCCCATTACGTAACCTTTGAGATCTCTAGACTTCCAAAGTGTTTTACTGTTTAACTCTAAAGCCAATAGGTTATTTAAAAAGTCTACCACTATGCCCCCCTGTATATGTGCAGGTAAAGGCATGATTGGATGTAATGTGTTATCCACACAACTGTGCCTCCTGGCATGCCCTGCGTGCATGGCAGGAGGCGCAATTGTGGGATCGCTCATTAGATCCAATCACACTTTATTGCCACTGTAGGGGGAGCCTGATGTCAGGTGTGGGGACTCTCAATCCCAGCTGCGCATATGGGCCCAAGGATTTCATGTGCTCTTGAGCCTTGGTGATCACAGCAGCTACAATCCCCAGGGCTTGGGGGTTTCACACTGGGCATAGTGGACCCATCCAGCTGCACAGGAGACCCTGCCACACATGCAAGTTAAAGCTCGATAGAAACCAGTTATAATGTTAATGCATATTTTTGAAGTCTAATTTTATAGCTGATTGCAGCTGTTTATCATGTGATAGCTACTTTGCACAGGTCTTAAGGTACTTGCAAAATTAATCAATTAATTGTGTGATACCTGTAGAGGGGGCTTATGAAGGAAACAGACAAACATTTTGCATTTCTTTTGATTTCACATACTCTCTAATTTGAAGCTCTGATGCAGAGAAACACACAACTACATAAGTGATCCCAAACTGGACATGAGCTTAAATATTATACTGCAGTAGGATCCTAGTTTAAGACTATTTGCGTAACTTACCCTGACACTTAATGAAAGACATTAGTTTCTTAAACTAGCCATTTTTCATAGTATACTTTTAGAAATTAAAACAAATTAAGTAAATCTTCTCAACTAGTATATGCCTTCTAATTAGACCAATTTTTTTTCTTCTTTACAACAAAGTTGTTTAGCTTTTGACCCACCAGAGAGCATTTGTGCACCACCATAACGGATTGGCAGAAAGCGCCATTGGCTTATATTTAAAACTCTAACAGATAAAACAAAGAAAGATCACGCATTACCCTCGTTAAGGGCATGATCCACACGCCTACTGAAGTAAAAGGCAGGATCCCTGTTTGCTTCAGCGAACTCTGGATGAGGTCCTATATGCACATTTAATCCCATGCTGCATTTGGAGTTAATGCGAAGCTTTGAGATGGAATCCAGCACTCGTGCTATTTTAGTTTACATAATCTAAGGCAGAGCTACGCTGTGCCACTACAAATCATACAGCAAGATGGAGCCTCATTCATGAATTCAGCAGCAGACATTAGGTACATATGACAGGACACAGGCAAGCACAAGCAGAAACAGAAAGTACCATACTACAGGCAGTTACCTCTGCGTGAATTACCTAGAAAACAATTAGGATGAAACCAACAAAACAGAAAAGGTTTTTTTTTATATCTACAACTGTCTTGCAACTTTTTCAAACAATCTCTCTCTCTCTCTCTCCAGTTTGTGTCATGCTGGACCACTGAAGGAGCCCTCTTCAAGGTGGAAAATGGACAGCTGGTCCAGCATGTGTAACTGTATAAAAGGCAGGGTGGAGGGGATTTTAATCTCTAGTGACATGATTTTTGGGGGGATTTTTGTTTTGATTTCATGCTTGGCCCCTGGGAGAGCCACACATCTCTGCACTTTCACCATTTGTGTTTAAGGTTTGTATTTTTTTTTTTTTTTTAAAGTAAAAACACCTTTCCCTCTTGCCTCCTCTCTCCCTTACCTCCCCCAAAAGAGAAAGGACTTGAATATTCATTTCATAACTAAATCAGAGGCTGAATATAATTCCATCAACTAGAGCTTTAATATATAAATATATATTTTTGTGTTATAAATATGAGAATATATTTTAAAATACTATATATAAAGTGTTTTAATAGAATGCTCAGAAACACCAGGAATAATCCATCTCAAGTTTAGCACATGAAAAGGAAAGGTTCCTTAATCAGTTATGACAAGTAGATACTACTAACATGACAGGAGAGTAGATTCCAGTGTCAAAGACTTATTTATACATGCATACACACATACAACATATTAAGAAGAACTGAGGTACAAATATGGAGTATAAAAAGTGTAATGCTCTGATGATGAGGAGCAACTATTTTATTTTTGTTATTTATCTCTGCAAAATGAAGCAGTGAAGGCAAAAGACTGTCTTTTGTTCTGTTACATGAAAAATACTCCCCTCTCCTCTTCCCATTAGCAAAGTGTGGTTGAATGAGTTCATGATTTTTATAGTGTCTATGTGTCCTAATTAAATATTCTTTCTTGTAGTAAAGAAGGTCTAGAAGATGTGCCAACACTTTTAGAGGTTGACTGATGCAAATCCACCGACTCAGCTACTGTAAAGCAGATATCTTATCCAATTATAAAAACAGAAAGTCCTTTTTAGAAAACAGGTTCACAGAAGTGCATCAAAATGGATGGCAACCATCTGTCAAATGGCATGCAAAGAACTAGCCCAGCAAAGAAAGACTAGCCCAGCTCTGCACAAAGGTAAATAAGCCACAAATATGGTTTAACTAGGAAAGGACTCGTGAAAGGAGCCAGTTTGACAACACAAAAGACTGGATTAACTTTTATACACAGAACCAACATTAGTTATTCATCCCATTAAGATTGCATCCAGCAGGAACAATACAGAAAACTCTTCCTCATGGGTAACTTTACTCACTGTCCCCTTACAACAGGGAAATATTCCTGATATGGGAACAACCTTACTTCCATGGGTAAATGGTGGCAAATGCAAACTCACATCAAGCAATTTAAAGAACTAGATCCTATGGGATACCATTTTTCACTTTATTTATTCAAGTCAGCCTTTTACAGAACATTTAATGGAGTAGGACAAACCACCTCGGTACCCATTCCTTAGGGCCCAGTTCTCTGCTGCTAAAGAATATTTTTGAAAAGGGTGAAACTATAACTAGAACCAAATTATGACAAAAGGCCGAAGTGCTAGAAAAGATTTCTCAGCAACACTGAAACCTATTGGAGGTGGGGAGAAGAGGAAGAGCATTCTACATATAATGATAACAAGATACAGAACAGGAAGGACAGCTAAACATATTTTTTAAATGCCTAGTATTTCTCAAGTAATAACCAACATATCCAATAATCATTTTTCAATATCCAGTTAAAGATGTTTTTGTCCAGAAACATTCCAGTTTTCCAGCATAAGAGCCTTATATAACTAACAATAGTGTTTTAAGACCCTTCTTTGATGTTTTCTTACAACAAAGTTCTCTCCCCTATTCCTCAAGCAATACTAAAAGGTCTGTGGGTTGTGACCCAATTTAAAAACTGGCACAAAAAAGACCTGGGCGTAGCATTTCAGACAAGCAAGCAGCATGTAGAAAAGTTCCAGTAGTTGGCTCAAGTATAGTTCTTTTATAAGAATAAGAGATTGAAAAATGTTTGTATTTTAGATGCTAAATAGCAGAAGCAGAAGCAGAGCTAGCCAGAAGAAAGTCAAACACCTCCAACCCACAGGCACTGCGTGATTTCAAACCAGTGGAATCAGAAGAGACCAATGGCACACAGAGGACTGGCATATAGGATAGTGCCTAAATGGTAGCATTAACAGTTCCAAAACATTTTATTAAAAGGAAAGCTGCTCAAATAAAACTTATTCTAACTTATTTAGAAATAATAATTAATTTTAACTGGCCTGTTCACCACATGGTGCCAGTACCTTCAAATTAGGCTTTATGCTTCTCTACAACAAAACCTGTTTTAAATAGAAGGCAGGCTTGAGCAGGAACAATAGCTTTTGGTTGAAGTTATATTTGCTTCAACAACAAAAAAACCCCTTGATCTTTGCAGACAACTTTTAAATAAGAAGCACTCTTAAGTGATATACAGAGGAAGGGATTTGGATAAACAAAATTACCCCAGAGAAACAGACTCCGATTTGAAAGACAGTAGAACATACAATCTCAGTCTAAGCAGCAGGATTCTGTCCGTCTCACAAAACAACATAATTGGCATCAGCTGAACATCTATGGGCACATCCAGATGATTGCACACATGCCTGTTGCTGCATTTCAAAGCAGTCCGAGATGCTGCAAGAGGA
>NW_017729033.1:29380069-29383172 GCF_001723915.1 Gavialis gangeticus | reverse complement strand
TCTCACAAAACAACATAATTGGCATCAGCTGAACATCTATGGGCACATCCAGATGATTGCACACATGCCTGTTGCTGCATTTCAAAGCAGTCCGAGATGCTGCAAGAAGAACAGTGGCAACCAAAAAACTAGTACAGCACAGACTTTAAATTTGATACTGGGAAATGAAAAGTTGTCATTACAGAAAGGGTGTGCAAATGCCCGAGAGGCACTTCTCCCCCCCCCCAGCAAACCTTGGCCTGCAAGGAGCTTACAGGCTAGAAGGCTGCCAGGAGCTGCTTAGGGCTGAGGGGAATGGGGACAAGGCGACTGGAAGCAGGGGGCACCATGTGCATGTGCACATTCTTACACACGTGGCCAGCATACAATTAGGCAGGGTGGGGGAAGCAGCTCATGCTGCCAGATCCTGGGGACTGTGGCGAACATGAGTGCCCGCGTGGAAGGGGGTGGGGCATGGGTGGCTGCCAGCGCTGGGGGAATGTGTCTGGGCACTGGGGCTGCAGCAAGACAGGGAGGCTGGGGAGAGAGGTGGCAGCCCTTCCAGCAGGGGAATGAGGGTGAGTTGTGTGGCTGGGCTGGTGGCACCAGGGCTGATGCCAGGGGTGGGGCAGCCAGGAGACACTGCCCAGGGGAGGCATGGCCAGGCTGCCTGGGTGTGGCACGAGAGCCCCAGCTCAGGTCAAGGGTGCCGCAGTTCTCCCCTCCTCCCCCCTTCAGCCTGCACTAGGGCCAGAACTGTTCCACTACCACTCACGTGGGTCAGAGCCACCACAGCTCGTGCACTCTGACCTGGGCAGGATGGAGCATGGGTTGGGAGCAAGGGGCACCAGCATGGTGCCAGGGGGCATGGGGAAGTGTGAGTTGGGACTGAGGGACACTGGCAAAGCAAGGGGGCTATAGGTCCGGTGTGCAGGGCACCAGATGGGTTGGAAGGGGCTGTGGCTTGGGAGTGAGGGACAACACTATGGGCAGGCAACCAGCATCTCAGGGCTGCTCAGTGCCACAAAAAGTGTGGGGGGGGGGGGCAGCCACAAATGGATGTGTGTCCTGGTGAGCAAAGGGGGCAGGAGGAGCTCTGATTTTCCATTATTTAAAAAACACACCAAAAAACCAAAACCAAAAATCAAATGCCAAAATATACAGATATTTAGAATTTATTTTATTGATTAAAGGCACTGGTAGTCTTCCAAATTGCTTCAAAATTGTAAACATATCAATAAAACATTTTGTTTAACTGATACATATAAATATGTGTTTCGTTCTAATCATGGGAAAAAGATGTAGGGTTTAGGGTTTTTTAATTAGAGAGTTTGGGGGGTGGGGTGTTATCAGAGAATTCACAATTTTTAAACAAAGTAAACCAGGAGCCCTGATGATCATGGACAGTTCAGTGCACTTAAGTTTGGGGCTCACAACACCTTGTCACCTCAACTATCTACAAAAGCAATTTAAGAAAGGCAGAGCAGCGCACACACAAGTTACTGGCAAACAGAATCTTTTACTGAAGCAGTAACAGTCCCCTGCTCAAACAACTGGATAATGTTGGTTGGGGGCTGTGGATTTGTGGCCTGCTACTAGTCTCAATAAAACCAGCAAGCAGTTCCTTTCCCTGTAATAATGGCAGCGTTACTCTCCAAGCAATCTTTTTGCAGATTTTGGAAGTCCTCTCTGCATTAGTATATATCCTGCTCACATCTAGAAACAAAGTATTTATTTTAAATGAAAAGACTTGCACTACAGAAGGCACTGGTAGTCCCTCAAATAAACTGCTAGTACTACAGATGCTTAACATAAGGAAATCCCTTTGGGGAACAGGGGATACAGAGTGCTTAGGACACAGATGTGCTCTATGCACTGCCTGCTAGAACAAAAAAAAAGCTTTATAATGAAAGCATATGTAGCCAATATATTTCAATAATAGTGGTTCTTCATTCCCTGTTATGCTTCCATCTTATTGTATTACTTCATGATCTTGTAACATAAAAGGGTCGAAAAATGCCTCATCATTTCCAAGTGCCTTAAGGTATTTCTGCTGTTCTAACGCTTTGCAACTTTCATGTATGTTGGCTTTATATCATATCAATAAAATATTACTTGCAAGATACTTTGCCTCTTCTCAGTCTGGATTTCTACAGTATATGATGCTTGCTTTAGGGCCAGGTTCAATGGGATTATTGGCACAATAAAGAACTAGTCAAAATCAGTAAAAAAAAAAAGTGACAGATATATGGCCTTCAGTAAAAAGGAATGGTACAGAGACAGTACAAAACAGACCAGCAACAAACATTCATATGCTAGGCCAGGGACAGAAATTACACATAAACCAGTATAAGTGATCAGAAACAGGTTCAAATCCATAACACAACAGAAATTCAGTGTACATAAACTGCTTCCAAAGTGTCCAAAACCAGTTTAAGATAAACCTGGATGGATGTAGGATTAGACTGAATTTATTTAGGTTAAATCAGTTTTTTTGAACTGCTCCAGCTGAGCAAGGAGGCATGCTCTAGCACCCTCTGCCCCCTTTTGATCACTGCAGGGATGTGGCTGCATTTCCAGAATCAAAAGTGAAGGTCTGATCACTTGCTTAACAGTTCAGTCTATGCAGGTTAGAGTAACTTGTAAAGACTTAATCGATTCAGCCTCAGGCTTTTTGACTGTCTCTTTTTAGCCCTAGTGCCACAAATTCTTCAATTTTTATGTTTTCTTTCCAACATTCAATTTTCAAAAACACAAAATTCTTCCCTGATCCACCCACAGGAAACAGCAGCTAAAAATAGGCTACTAAAAGGAATAGGAAAAGTTGAAGATGAAGGCCATTAAACCCAGGAAACCTAAAACAGGTTTCAACATAGTGCTTCATCCTGGTTAAAAGTCAGGGAACATAGATTACAGGAAAGTCAGCCACAGTGAGTCTCAGTCTATGTAACATGCACAGGAATACAAAAATATTTAGCCTTTTAAAACAGAAGTAAAGTTACTTAAAACCAACAGAACATTTTATATTTCAAGTGTTCTACAAACATGAGTAAGTAAGTGAAAGCTTGAATACTGAGCACATTTCAACATGCTTTCCAAAAGAGCATCACTGCCTCCCTCTCCC
>NW_017729033.1:29378650-29380019 GCF_001723915.1 Gavialis gangeticus | reverse complement strand
CCATTTACACACGTGTTCCAAAAAAGCACCCCCGCCCCCCCCCCCCCCCCCTTTTTTTTTTTTTTTTTTGTAAGTGGTGGTAAGGTATTGCACTGTTGCATGTAGAGCTTAATGTGCTGGTTTTCAAGATGAATAAAGATGTCAGTACATATTAGATATTCCATTGGAGATTGAGCTGAATTGCTAAATAAAAATCCATTTGATCAGCCAGTTCATGGGGCTTGCCTAGTACAAAATAGCAATTTTTACTAAACTGTCACTCTGAAGTAGCTGTTTAGCATATCAACATGTTTTCTTATCTTTTTAGATTAAGTCATAAACAAACCTACTCATACCACTGGTAGTTTTATTCTCAGGCTTAATAAAGCCCAACGCTGTCTTATCATCACATGAGAAATAAAAATAAATAAAGCATTTTAGATGCTCTTCCTTTGTTACCTTACCACTTCGTTTTGTAGACCAAGGCCATGGTCCTCGTTCCTGAATAAAATGCTTCTTCAGCAACGAGGGAAGCAATGCCTCTAGATCAGTGGTTGTCAACCAGGGGTACGCGTACCCCTAGGGGTACTTGGAAAGGTGATAGAGGGTATGCATGGGCAAGTGGGGATGGAGCAGGGTGGGAGAGGGCAAAGGTAGCGGTGCCCCTCTGTGGATGGACGTGGAGCTGAAGGGCTTGCATGTGGCAACCGCCACCATCGACCACCCTGTACCACCACCTCCCAGGAGAAGGGCTGGGGGGGCAAAGGCAGTGACACCCCTCTGCAGGCCACACAGGTACCACCTGGCCAGTGGCTCCACGGGCTGTTGATGGGCAGCATGCAATTGGCCAGGCACAAGACCCATCAGTAGCCCACAGAGCTGCAAGTGCAACTGGCCATGGGAAAGTGGCAGCAGCCATACAGGCTGGTGGGCGGTGGCAGCCACCGCCACGTGCAACACCCTCGTCCTCCCTCGCCCCCCCACCCCCGTGTCTGCCTACCACCATCAAAAGGTGTACACTTGTTCAAAAAGGTTTAAAACAATCTAGAGCAGGGGTTTTCATCTGCAGGCCATTCTTTGAAGTAGGTCTTTGGAGATATATCCCACCTAGTTTTCCACTGGGATACTAGAATTGGCAGTAGTACTGGGAACTGTTTCTATTCCCATTCCTACATCCATGCTGCTGTTTAAGATACCTTTTCACCAAGCCTTACTTCAATAAGAGTCATTTTAGGAACTATGCTGCTATTTCACCTACAGAGAATAAGTGGGAAGAAAAAAGGTAATTAAAAAAGAAAAAAAAAATCCAAGAGATTACAAGGTTAATACTGCCAGCCTAATCTTTCTGTTTATTAACCTTCCTTTTTTTTTTTTTTTTTTTTTTTTTTTT
>NW_017729033.1:29375583-29378496 GCF_001723915.1 Gavialis gangeticus | reverse complement strand
TTTTTTTTTTTTTTTTTTTTTTTGTTCTTGGTCATTTGTTAGCAACCTCCACACACAGACCCATACCCAACCAGATTTAGGAAGCCATTTCTTTAAAGGCTGCAAGCTGGGTATTTGAGGGAAAGGAGGGAAGCAAAATAAAAAACCAAGCAATTAATTTCTAAAATGATTTTGTATAGTAGGTAAGCAAATCTCATAAGCACATGCTTAATGTAAAGCATGCCTCACTGGAGTCACCTGTACAATGTCAGTAGGACTTCAGCACGTACTTAAGTTTTCCACTACATCAGTCCAAACATTTTAACCAAATATTTCAATAACTGAGTCTGCCTTTGATCACAGGTTTCATGTAGGCCAATCCAAAAAAAAAAATTCAAGTAAAAATCTATTATACGACAAAACTCAACTCCAATTATTTGCGTCTTCCATTGTTTAAAAGAAAGGATAAACCATACAAAGACCATTAATATTGCCACCTTAAGACCTTCACAGAATCTGCCAGAATGTCTTCATTAGAAAGGGGAGAGATACAGTTTTGCTTGCCTTCACAAAAAAAGCTTACAACTTGCAAAATATCTCATTTTTCATGTGAGATTCAGTAAATGCCATCATTAGCTTCTGTGCCAAAAGCAATTCTATGAAAGTGTACAGATCATGGCATAGTTTTGCAATGCTCATACATGCCTTTCTGTAACAGCAGCTCCAGAGTTGCCATTCTATAATCCCCACTACAATAAGGAAGAGAAAGAGGTTCCCTTGCAATGGCAATCTGCTTCAGACTTTTGGCATGGTATAAGTGCCTACAGAAAATTCCCAACTCTCCTTACTACCACAGAAAGCACAGGCTGCTGCTCCCCATTTGACTTTTGCTCCTAGCAGATGCAGATAAACAGCAGGTAAATTGAAGATCTGCAACACATCTAGAATTACATGGTACATCCTGTTTCCTATTCTGCACTTTATCAGCATGGGCCACAAGCACATCTCCTTGTTCTTCACTGCCCAACAGATTTCTAGATCATGTTAACAGTAAAGGACTGAATGAAGGACATACATTTCTGTCCAAACAGTATCCCGTAACCATTATGTGAAGCAGTAAGAAAATGCAGACACCAACTTCAGGCTAGCTCATGCATCTGCCCAACATAGGAAGAATTAAATAGGTGCAATCTTGTAGTCATCTCATCTAAGCATTTCTTATTCCTAGGGTTGATTACTACAGTCAGCTTCACTTGGAGCTATGCCAGCAAAGGACTTGGAAGGCTCAGCTGGTACAAAATATATTGGGTCATCTCCTAAATGGGGTGACAAGAAGGATGTTACACTAGGGTTGCCAACCCTCCCAGATTCACCGGGAGTCCCGGAATCAGCGTTGATCTCCCGGCAACTCTTGAAAGTAATCCAGGAAATTGTGCTGCGTTAATTGAAGGGGGGGGGCAGGGGTGGAGCCACCTCCTACCAAAATACCTTCATAATCTCCCAGAATACTTTCACTCAGGAGTTGACAACCCTATTTGACACCGTTGCACCATATTGGGTATTCTCAGGTTAACTTGCTTCCAAGTTATTAGGTATAATGTTTGAAGTCCCAAGCAGATGAGCCATCTGTTGTCTTTTTACAATACGTACACAAAATACACATACGCAACGTTTATTTCAGAGTGATTAAGGTATGCCGGACTGTAGGGCTGTGCAAAATGGCTGTTTTGTTTCAGCTTCAGACTTGGCCATTTCGGAGGACAGTAATTCGTTTCAGATCACCATTCCATTTTGATGCTATTTCAGTGCCGATTCAGAAATTCAGATCGGCCGGGGCGAGGCAGGCATAGTTGGGCAGCTGCAGGTTCTCCTGCAGCTCCTCCAGCTGTGCCTGCCTCTGCCCCAGCAGGAGAGCCGCTGGGGAAGCCCCCACGGCTGCCCTGCCCAGTCCCATCCCCACCCATCCCCATCCTCCCAGCACTTTAAAAGAAGGGCTGCAGAGCTGTGCAGGGGGCGACTCTGAAACATTATGAAACATCTGAAATGTTTCAGATGGTTTCATTTATTTTTGGAGATGTTTCGGAGCCTTCCATTCCGTTTCAGGCACCAAAATGCCTCCAAAATGAAACAGCTGCTGAAATGTTGCACAGCCCTACCGGACTGTCCTTGCTGTTTCTCCCATCAGCTCGTATCCATCAGTATTTGTTTAAACTCAGTGTATTAGGTTTACATGCGTATGGGTGAAAGAACTTGCTCCCAAAAGTCCGGATCATAACACTCCTCTTAGCAATTAAAGTAGTAGCACTATCACTAAAACAGTAGGAGGGCCTCCAGTTCTGGCTGCCAGATATTAGAATTGCTATAGCTAACAAGCAGATGCCTACCGCTGTTGCATCTCTTCACCAAGGATGAAGTAGCTTCAGACAAGCACTCTCTCACTTCCTTTCATGGTCCTCAGAGGCTAGGTTTAAACAAGTTCTGGGTACAATGCAAGGTATATTTGTTTATGCTGGAAATTAAAAACCCATGATTGATCTTAGGTTTATTCATTTTACTGAATATTTTATAGTTAACTTTGTTTTTGTTACAAACACCCAAATGTCACAGTAATATGCAATGCATAAACACGCATCAAAATTTTTATCTGTAATATTTTTTATTGAACTGACTGCATAGTTGGGAGAGACGTTAGGCAAGTTCCTCTGATCAAGGAAAAAGCAGATGCAGTGTAAGCTAAATATGGTAATAAGGTAAATAGTAACCGTTTTATCTGGTATTTCTATAGATAAAAGTGCTGAGCATGATTCACACACATTAAGAAATGTAAAGGTGACCTTAAATATGATACACATCATTGTTTTGCATTTCACCAAACAGGAAGCTTGTTGCTGCTGCCCTCAGGATTAGAGTACATAAGAAAAAAAAAAAAAAAAA
>NW_017729033.1:29370283-29370583 GCF_001723915.1 Gavialis gangeticus | reverse complement strand
AAAAAAAAAAAAAAAAAAAAAAAAAAAAAAAAAAAAATCTAACCATCTTGTTTCCCCCCTACTCACAGAAACTAATATTCTTAGTCATAAACTACAGAGTATTAAAGTAAATCCCAGTAAGAAAAGACTGAAGGTTCATCCTCCCACAAATTTTGGCCAGCCCAATTAAACACGGTCAAGCGTAACAGTCTGAAACAGGCACTGTTTAATACAAAGACATGATTATCTTTCAATGGTGAACTTCATGATTGTTTTACATAAACAAAGCATCACTTCCAATTAAAGTCGGGGGGGGGGAGG
>NW_017729033.1:29363412-29370152 GCF_001723915.1 Gavialis gangeticus | reverse complement strand
TTTTTTTAAATGGAAAATTTCCCCGTGATTCCCCCCCCCCCCCTTTTAGCCTTTTGAAGAAGGGCATGCTAGGGTGGAGTTCCTTTAGAGATACAGAAACATGTGAACATGCTGCCCATTAAGTCGCACAATTTTCTGTCCATCCCAGTACAGCTATTTACAGTGATGGTTTAATTCTGTGAAAAACAATTTGTGTCAGTAAAGAAATAGAATTCTTCAACTCTTCTGTATTACACTGAGGGATTTTTCATGCCTACCCAAGCCACTAATTATAGCAGTTCATATAAATGGTGTTACTGTTAATGAAATGCATCTACCAGGTCATATTTTCAAACCTATTTAAGGACCTAAAGGGATATACAAAAAGCACCTGAGCAGGTTAAGCACTTAACTCTGGATGATTTACTATTGGTTTAAAAAAAAAAAAAAAATCCATATTTTCATTGAAAAATATTCTTCTTTGGAACTGAAATTATTCATGCTTCCTTTCAAACAATGCAGTTTCTGGAGAGAGAGTGTATTTTGCACAAAACCATTTTTCCTTTTGGAAGTTCATCAGCATTTTGGTTCCCTCTCCCCTCCTCTCAATTAATTCAGAATTGCCCAAGAAACAGCAACAAAGCTTTTGCCCAAGTGGGGAAGAAAAGGAGAAGAGGTGGGGGAATAATATCACAAATGAGGAAACTCAAACCTTCACTCCTGAGCATATTGTAAGGCATCTGTTTCATTTAACAGCACCCTAGAGCAGTGGTATTCAACCTGTAGTCCAAGGACCCATGGGGGTCCACAGACTATGTCTAAGGGGTCTGTGAAAGATGACTATTATCAATTGAAAGTATGTGAATACCCACACTTACAATTCAAAGGTCTGCACCTCCATTCAAAACATCTTAGAGGGGTCCAAAAATGAAAAAAGGTTGAAAACCACTGCCCTAGATCATGGTAGCCATCCTCTATACAACAGGAACAAATATGAGCAAAGCCCTGCAAACCAGTATTTGAACACTATATACCACATCCCAGCTTTACCCATCAGAAGCTGGAGATGTTTACTGCAATCATCTGAATACCTTAAACTTATAGCATCACCTTAAAGATGCTAAATATCATTCCCCCTCAAGTACATAAAATCTCCTCAGGGCTTACACCTGCAGACTGCTAAGCACCCATGGATGAGCGAACACTTCTAAATACTATAGCACATATTTTCAAAACAGACTACAGAGAAACTCCTTTTCTGGATATCTAATTCACTGAGCACCACTCCCCTGAAAATGACACAAACATATCCCAGAGCTGGCACCCAAAAAGTCAGTCCCATTTTTATTTTTTGTCAGCATTATGCGAAGACAAATGCAAAGAAAAAAAAAGACAAATTATTCAGCACTTAACTTAAAATTTTGTATCATCTCTGAAGACTGGTAAATGAGCAGCACAGGGAGAAGAGTATGAAAATTTGAGAAAATAGGGCATGAATTAAGCTACAATGCATGCAAATAATACCCAGACTAGACATTTTCATTAATTCAGGATATTCATGCTGCCATCTCAGATGCTGTATCCAAATATACTGTGCATCAGCTTCAAGACAATGGGTGCAGACGCAAGTCAGGAAGACCAGACAAAGACAAAGTACACTTAAATGCTTCCACAGAACAGCTTCTCTCATAGCTTTCAATGCCTCATGACATATGCTGAGCACGATGTTCCTGCTGGCCCTTCAACCAGCAGCAGCAACACGCACCTCCGCTTATTTCACTTTACTGGATCATAAACTCCTGGCTCAGCAGACCCACATGGGATTTAGTGCTGCTCCCTCGTCTCTGCACCGGCGCAGAAGAGAATACTGATTTTCCTTCTTTTTTCTTGCTGTTTCACTCATCTCTTGCTTTTCAGATGCACTGCTGCTCCATTAACATTTGCAGAAATACATGTACAATCAGTAAAAGCAGGTGTGTGTTTATCACTATTTACTTCAGCAAGATATGGACAACATAAATTTGAGCTATTTCCCCTCCCCCCGTTTCCTTTACAGACAAATTCAATGCAAAGCAAAAAAATGAAAAAGGAGATTAATGTTCTTTAAAAATACTAGGAAATGTAAAAACTACTGCATAAATGTGTTTATATGTGCAAGTTAATGTTTACATTTTCAATTTCCAAACTGGTATTTAAACTTTGATGTTGCATGGAAGGTTCTTGGCATGTTAAATACATTGTCACAGGTTTTTTTTCGCCCCATGTAGTTTTGTGCCTTGTTTAGAAATATCTGGATAATCCCTTCCTAGTAAATGAGGTTTCAGGTGAGACATGGCTGCTTGGATCAGCAAAGCTATGATAAAGACCCTATAAGTATGCAAGTGCACTACTATATCAAAAATATCCATATTTATTAGGTCCAGTGGAACAATAAAGACAGCGAAAGAGCAACTGTCAGCAAAAGCGGACATATTGCTAATAAAATATAATTTCAAAAGCTACAATGTAAAAGAGATCATTTTTCTCTGATGTATTTTAGCAGGTTGAGGCTTAGTGCCCTTTCAAAAATTTGGAAATACTTACATAAATGAATTAATGGCATAGTCAACAAAGGCCTTTCTGTCCTCCCAGGGCTTATTCATCTCCTAAGTGAAGCAGATCACATACCTTTAATATCTCCTCAATGGAAGGCTTTCTATACCTCTACTCATTTTCACCACTGTGCTTTGAACCTTTTCAACTACTGGTACTACTCTGGTACAATTCTCCCCTACTCTCCCCCCACTTTCATTCCCGCAATACAAGTGTCTTAATTATTGCCCTCTGTACCTATTTAATTACAACCAAAGAAGTTAGTTGCTTTTCTATTCACCACACCACAAACAGCATTTCAGTAAGCCAGTCACAAAGCTGCACGCATCATCTTATTGCATAGTTGCACATTAGAATCCAAAAGAGTATCCGAGTTCAAATTGTTCCTTTGAGCATGCATTACACCTTGCATTTGTTTGTACTGAATTTCAGCTACTATCAAGCTAGCTTTAAGCACATGTGCAGTTCCCCACAATCTTCTCTAGCTGAACTAAATAAGCATTTGTCGATATCTGTGTAGGAGTAGGGTAAAACATTCTCTTGTTTTCCCATTTAATCCAAAATTGCTCTTTCCAACTTATGACTGGATTGGTTCACTCTCTCCTGCCAGCCATCATTCAAACACTGGGTATGCTCCATTAGATCACCCCATTACACAATCAGTTTGGGGAATGAGTTTTTAACACCAAGCTCCCAGGAACAGATTTGGAAGTGAGACCACCACCAGATATTGCAGATTTCAGAATAAAGCTCCTGAATGACTAACACAAATAATTATTAGCAATATTAGTCCACAAAAGGCAGTTGATTTATGAAGTTTTACCACCACCTAACATCTCCTCAAGCACATGAGTGCGCGCACACACACATCCACCAAAATACAAAATCCATACTTATTGCTTATCACAATTTACCCAAAAAAGAATAGATGATTTAACAGTAAAAGCAAACAATGCAATATTTATATACCTAACATTTACAGGGGTGGAGGTGGGGGAGGGAAGGGAGGACAAAGTTAGCAACTGAGGCAGTGTAAGTTGTTTCCAAAATGCAAGACAAGGAACCAAGATAAGGAAACAGGTTAAAGCTCTTGTCTCCTGACCTGGTTGCAGGACAGTTACCATTTGTATTGTATATGGAAGGAAAATGGAAGAACCTTGACATATTTAAAAGAAACAAATTCAAAGTCCCATCTACAGTACAAACAACATCTTAACTTCCGGTGGGGCAGAGTTTCCTAGGCTTGCTATATTGTTAGTGTCCTTTAATGAATGCCATTTATAGGACAACTTCTTCCTGTATAAACATGCTTAGCCTCAGCTGTGTGGCCAAACAAATATTAAGCATATGTATACTACTTAATTCCTTTCAGCTAATTCAGAGATCCAATCTGAAAACTGGCACTCAAGATATCATGTGCATTAGTATAATTTCCTGGATGACATGGATGTCCATAACCCAATAAAAAGGATGAAAAAGAGGACAAATGTATTTTCGTTGTCACAAAGTATCATTTTAATCCTACACAATTGCCTATTTCTTAATTGCTTGACAGCACAATGTGCAAAAGGTTCTAGATGAGCGAAATTTCTACTACACCTAGCAATAAAGACTAAGCAGATATACATCTTTTGCTCAGAACAGGTGCTTGGTCCTGAACAACAGAAACAGAAGCAGTCTTCCCAGCCACCCCGCTTCCCTGCAAGAATTACAAACATGAAAAGAACAAACAGAAGAATTCAGAAGGTGCAAATATTAGTATTATTAAGAACCCAACCTTGCTATACCCACTATTTACACAAGTTTTACTTGGGATTTAAACTACGAGTAGGTAATGGTAATTGTTTCATCGCTGCTCTATATACTGCATTAGAGATTTCTAGGGGTTAGATCAACGGACTTCATGTTGAGGGCCCTGAATTCTTATTCCTGACTCTTACACTGTCTTTCTGCATGATGTTGGTGTGTTTATAATCTCTCTATTCTCTCTCCCCATCTGCAAAATGGAAAAAAAAGACCTGGCATTGTCATCTAATCTGAGAGTCACAGATGCAAGGAGCTGTAAGCATGAACTACAATAATTATATTAAATGTTAAACATCACAGATGAAAACCAGGAACTGAAAATATTCTGCAGCATACTACTGCACAAACTGGTTATCTTGAACACCATGCACACTGTTGAGGCTGTTGAAATACTGTAAGTTACAATTCCTCTGGAGATTGAATCTCCAGTATAATACATAGGTACTATTCATAGTCACTGCATTGCTCAACTATTCATTTAAGCAGATCTAGTAGATTTAAAAACAAAACACCAGAACATACTACCCAGAACATATCAGTATACTAGATTCCATAACAGAATACCTAGGGCAACCCTGTAGTGATCTGAGCAGATAATGTAAAGCCTCTAAACATGGATATAAAACTCTCCAGGTAGGGAGTATAAGAGCTACAGGAAGCCATAATCCTAGTCAGAGCCTTTTGGTACAATGTAGAATATCATAATTAAAAACAAAACCAAAACAAACTACATAAATAAAGCCTGTGTTACAATGGTTTCAATAAATCAAAAGATATGCAGATGCTATACAGGACAATTCTAAAGGTGACAAAAAAGCATATATTGCTAAAAAGTATGTCTGAAGTGATGGATGAGTTAAAGCACAAAGGGTACCTATACACGTGCTCCAACATGTTCCAATTAGAATGATTAGACTCAATTAATCGAGTCAGCTGGAGAGTTCTAATTAACATGCTGCAGCATTGCATGTATTCAGTACCCCATGTTGCAAAACGGTGGCAGGGGCACTTTAACTAAAATCCAGCTTTAGTTAAGGTGCCCCTGCCACCATTTTGAAATGCAGGATACTGAATACACATGATATTGCAGCATTTTAATTAGAGAGGCTGTCTGGGAGCCACGTTAATTAAAATGCCTCCTCCCCTCCAACCCGGAGTATATGTATAGACACCCATGAGTAACATATAAGGACATTTCCTGGCACAAACTAAACCAAGTTACCAAAAAAGAGTTCCCAGTTGCATTTACTCAGAACAAAGTTTGTTTTTTTGGAGGGAGAGAGGTTGAACAGT
Source organism: Gavialis gangeticus (assembly GCF_001723915.1). Lineage (NCBI taxonomy): Eukaryota > Metazoa > Chordata > Crocodylia > Gavialidae > Gavialis > Gavialis gangeticus. The sequence continues at coordinate 29,364,482 of NW_017729033.1, read as the reverse complement.
TCCATAATTTCTCTAAGAGCTATCTGTCTGGTGACTTAGCTGTCTTAAGATCCCCAATTAAAAGTTTTTGCTTTTTCTCCCCTCTCCCATTTTTAGATGTGAAGTCAAACAAAAAGCCACAATACCTGTAACTACCAGATACTAGATGCGAATAAATCCGTTTTTGCACCACAAAAAATAAAGGAATAATGCGTGGAGTAAATGATACTGTGGCCAGTCTAGAACATATTTTATTACAATATACAGCCTCATAACATGTGATGCCATTAATTAAGGGTTAGTTGCTTGCAGTGTTTTTCTTATAACAGGAATATTAAGGTATTTTCTAAAGAGAACAAACTAAGTTACCAGATTAGCCTTAGACTCATTACATTTGCAACATTTATATGCCTGGCAACTCTTCTCACACAGCATTCAACACTAGAACCTGTATCACTTAGCAAGACGACATGTGATCAGAACACCAAATAATATATTAACATTAACATTACTCCTTTAAAAGTTTCCTCAGTGCTTGTAAAAGGTCCTGGGTTAACTGAAGTTGTGTTTATTGTGTAGATCGGTGCTATTGGCAATGCAATGGACTACACACAGGGCATGTTTACAGGTGCACTTTAATGCATATTAGCCTATTTTAATGTGCATGAAAGAATTACAATAAATAGAGCTATTTAGCTAACGCGCATTAAAATAAGCTAATGCACATTAGTTGTCACTTAAAAGCCAGGCTCTTTAGTTAATACACATTAAGACAGGTTAAAGTGCATTTTCCTAGTACCTCACAACGGAGGGAGCCTGTATGCAAGCTGGGAGACTACTCTGATGCGCTGTAATTACAGTGCATAAGAGCAGACTCAATTATCACGTCTGCTGGAGCATGATAATTCCAAGAATTACACAGTATATTTTGTCAAGCAGTAAGAGATTTTTCCATGTCTAGGGGCAAAGAACTTCAATCCTTTTTCCAAAACAAGACCTTTTCACCAAGAATTTGGAAAGTCTTGGGATGTAACAGAATGAACACTGGAAATACTATGTACTACAACATAAAGTCAAATTATGAACCCTCT
>NW_017729033.1:29341111-29358412 GCF_001723915.1 Gavialis gangeticus | reverse complement strand
CTCTTAAAGTACTCAGCATGTAAGCATACAGTTCTTTATAGATACCATGGGTATCAAGACAGATTATGAGGCAGCAGTGCAAAACCCACAAACTGAAGAAAGCAGACTAAAATAAGTCAGTATAAAAATATCATTTGAGGGCAGAGTTGACTCACTGGTAAGTTATAACTCACTGTAGTTACAAATTTTAAGAGCTGTTTGACTCTTCAAAAATTTATTGAGCTAATAATTATGAATCACACTCTAGAAAAATCACTCGTTTGTATGGGAACTGGCATCTTTATCTTAATACAAACTCCCAATTCATGTCAAGAGGCTATTAACTATCTTCTATACACTTTGGCATAATTTATCCTGAAATGCACTTGTGCATAGACCAATATTCAGGAGGATCATTTTGGGCACCTAATTTTTACATTTGTATAGAGGTCCAGTTTGTCCCTCTGTCAGTTTCTGAACATATCCTTGCCTCTTTCAGCACCAAGTAATGATCAAATTAATGTGAACATCCAGAGTAGCATACATTATTTCATTACTAAAACAGTAGGAGTGCACCGATAGACAATTTTTGAGAAATGACACCGAAACAGATAGCAAGATAAAAGTTCATTCTAGGTTCCCAGGAGACTAACTACCCACTAAAAAAAAGTTACATGTTTTCATTAAAGCTAACTGCAAATAATGTAGCTCAGGTTTATACAACACTTACAGGTTTAAAATTGATTCCAAATACAACTAACGAAGCAAAGAGAACACCTCAAAGTATTAGGAATCTCTCAAAAAACTAACTTGTCTTTAGAAGATGTATATATTCCTTGAAATGATGGACTGATAGACAAAATGTATTACCTCTTTATTTTGCATAAGCAGCTTGTAAAACATAACAGCACATAAATAACAGATCTCTCAAACAATCAGGAGCCACTTGTTTCCAGTTCACTGAGCTGTAAACTAAAATGTAATGGTCATGGATGATGAGACAGTAAAAAGTATTTGCTAACTTAATACATATGGAAACACAGCTGCAGGTGACATAACATGATGAATTACATGTTGATAACTATGGTCGCAGACCTTGGCATGCACCCTAACACTTATTCAGTGGGCGCGTCTACACAATCGTTAAATGTGCACCAGTTACTGTACATTTAGTTTAGTACTTGCTTAATGAAGTACTAAACTAAATGCCGGTAACTACAATTACTTCACAGAAGCGCCTGCGCATGGTTTTTTTTGTGATGGTTACTGAGCAGTAGCCTAATAAGACTGAGCAGCAGCATGGCTTTTGACTGGCATGCCACTGAGGAGTGTTATTAGGCTACCGCGCAGTAAGCGTCTCGTGTAGGCGCTCCCAGTGTTTCTTTCAAAACAGGAATCCATACAAAACAACCCAGTCCATTTTACTGCATACTTTAAGGACCTAATCCTCCTGACAACATGCCTTGCTCTGCTGAACACTGACACAAATAGCTAAAGTAGCAGCAAGCCTGAACTAATTAACCCTTTCTATCCCTTGATAGACTTATTGCACACAGCTTTTGCGTTCTATAGTAACTCTGGCAAGGGTTAGAGACATGCCTATAAAAATGAAGCCATGGAATCCCAGACACTCAGAGTTGAAGAGAGCAGCTTGGTATTAAGTGCCAGCAGTAGGGATCTGACCAGAGAACTCACCTTGTTGACAGATTTAACTCAAAGAAAATACTTTCTTTTCATCTTGCAAAGCAACTGAAGTACTTCACTTCTCTTCTAATGAACATCTGTAAAATGAAGTAAAGCAGTTCAGCAAAGAACTAAAGAGAAGCACTAGGTGGAATATCCATCAGCTGGAGGTCAAGGGAAAATGTGGAATTTAGGCTGCCTCTCAAACATACCAATGAGAACAGCAGGACTCAATTTTCTGACACCTCTGTGTAGCAGGGGAAAGCTACATTATCTATCCATTTAAACTCACAAAAGACAGTGTTCAGGGTTGGGGAAAGATTGGTATTGACACCAGTGACATCATACAGGCTCAGCCAGTCTCTTAAGAGTTCTTTCATTTGCAGCCCAACTTACTGACTATTTCTGCCATCTTGCTGCATACGTTTGGGGTGGTTAAGATTTGGAAATCATTGTTCAAAGAAATACAGCTCATTTTGATACGGGAGACAGGAGACTCCAAGATGACAACAGGTTTCTAATACATACGTGAGGAGGGGCCAGAGAGGGTTACATTTTCTTTTCCAATTACTAGTAGCCCTAATGTAACTACAGAGCAAGCAAGGTTTTTGTGTCACCTGGCTTAAGAAACACTGGGAAAAAAACAACCCAACCACAACCTCTCCAAAACTCATCTGAATCTTATTGTACTATCAGTCTAAAACATACTTTATGTTTTAAAAACTTTAAACTAACCTGTAAAGAAATAAATTTAAGAGAACCTGTCAAGCCCCACATATACAACACCTGCCATATTTAACTCTGGTTTAGGGCATACTTGGATGTCAGATGCACCCTACCCCCAAGCAGTAGGGCTGGGATGAGCAGTGGCAGAGTTTATTGCAACTATTGTTCATTCCCTGCTGCCAACACACATCCCAATAGGGCTCTGGGTTCTGGATTTCAGTGGTGAGCTACACTTTGGATTCCTGGCCTCTCTCTAAGCCCTGCTCATGGATGACACAGCTCCATGACACGCTCCAGCAGACCTGATCGAGTCTGCACTGACATGCTGTAATTACAGTACTTCAGAGCAGGCATCCAACGTGTCTACAGGCACCCTTAGAGTCATTTCTCCTAAGCTCTGGAAAGACAGTTCCAAAATAATACTACATGAAATCCTAGCCAAAGATGACTTCTTAGGCCATAGTTAAATCAGTACATCCTAAGCCTATACCACAATTCAGATTATTTTAGGGAGCCTTCCAATCTCAAAGTCAGTTCAAGAACTACTCTACCAACTCCTGTTCCTCCCACCACCCCTCCACTCAATATCTAGGTGAAGTAATAAGCCAACTACACAAGTCAGTGGCTAGCCAACAAAATCCACTTCACAATTTCTCAGTAGGATCAATACACAAACAAGGTGGGGTATGTTGGACATAAATTAACAATTTATACAGACAGTGGTTGTAGAAATATACCATAACATATTGCATCCATTTGTCAATGAGTGATGTGGATATTACAGCTATAACATACCATATAACTACTTTATTGCGGCTATAACATACCATATAACATCATTTTAAAAAATCTTTGTGGTTCCTCTTTAATTTAATTGCTTCCCTCTAGGGCCTACATTGTATCAGTAGTTTTTCAGATAACACAGAAGAAAGCTCTTGAAATATAAATTCTACCACTACATTAAAAAGAGAAGTTTGGGACAGAATTTCCCCCATCTCCCATGGAATTCGTTTAACTTTTGAGGCTAAGTACAGCCAGTCAAAAAGCCCAAGGCTGAATCCATTCAGCTTTCACAGGTTAGTTTAAGTAAACTGAACTGATAAGCAAGTGAACAGACTTCACTATTGATTCCAGAAATGCAGCCACATGCCTGCAGTGGTCCACGCCAGAAACTGGGGGCACCAAAGTGTGCATCCCTGCTCAGTCAGAGCAGACAGCTTGGGCAAAAACTAGCCTGCCCACCGTTTGGGTGGAGGGTTTGCAAGGGAGGTGCAAAGCATCCTGGGATGCTGGGGGACTGTGAGTTAATTTGAATCTGGAGGGGATCTGGGACAGAAGTTTAACAAACTGATTTAACCTAAATCAGTTAAGTCAGATTCTACATACATCCAGGTTTATCTTAAACTAGTTTTGGCCTTTTTGAAAGCAGTTTATATGCACTGAAGTTCTGTTGCATTACAGACTTAAACCAGTAAAAGTGATTGGAAAGAAGTTCATGTACTATTGCTGCCCCTAGCCTTCCTTACTGTAGCAGAGATTCACCAGTCAAATTGAAAAAAATATTTCTAAAAAGCAAATTTTGTCATCTTTGAAACAAATCAAATGGTAGCACATTTCAAATTTAAAAAAAAAAAAAAAAAAATCAAATACACCAGCCTTCCTGCCCACTAAAAAACCCCCTCACAAAACAGGATTAGCACCATGATGGGTAAATTAAAATGTGTCTAGTGATTTTGACCTTGAAATCTTTGTACAAAGCATTCCATTATATATATTGCTTCTTTCTACAGAAGAGGGCTGCATGCTTCTGAAATTTGAAGCATATCACTAAACCCATTGAAAACAATGGGCATTTTTACATGTGCTCTGATGCATTCCAATTCAAACGTGCTGGAGCAGACTAATCAAAACATTCCAGCATGCTTCTGAAGTGTCTCATGTATGCAGCCTCCCCACATTTCAAAATGACGGGGTGGGCGCTTTAACTGAAGCTTGTTAAACATACTTTAGTTAAAGCACCCCTACTGCCATTTTGAAATGCGTGATGCTGAATACATGAGATACTGCAAGCATGTTAATTACAATGGCTCCTGAAAGCCGCTGTAATTGAAACACCCTCCCCTCCCCTCCCCCAACCTAGTGAACATGTACAGACACCCAGTAAGATGAATGGAATTATTCAGGTGTCAAATTTAAGCACATGCATACTATAATACTTAACCGTCATAGCATAAATACTTACAAAGAACTAAGAATAAAATTTTCTAGCAGCTGCACCTCTTTCTGAAATTGTGTTGCCTCCATTCTCAGCAAAGTTCATGGAAAAAAAAAAACCCAGTGCTTTTTACATGGAAAAAACAGATAGATTCTGATGTTTCACAAGCTCATATACCAGTTCTTCAGTCTGTTTCCTCCCATCACATGCCAAGTGGAAAATGTTGTCTCTTCTTGTTGGCATATTGACAACAGATCCCAAGATAGTAGCCAACTGCTATCGAGAACTGCTTCAGAATAAAATTATACATTAGGTCTTAAAAAATAATGAGTGTACACCTCTGCAAGCAATTAAGATACTTAGCTAAGCTTTTAAAGATAGCCTGCAATTAGCACTTTTCCCCACCAAATGTCTCTCCTTGGTCAGAAAGTTCAGTGTATAAAAAACAAGACCACCACATACTTTGTCACTTACTGAAGTTTAATTTAGACTTCTGAAGCTGCCTGGCAGTTGTTTTTTCACAATAAAGATAAAAATACTTTAGATTTATATAGCACTTCAAAATGTTTGAAAATTTTACACACAGCATTCTTCACTCAGGAGTCCTGCTCTCTTAAAAGTAACTGACCTCCCTATGCACACCTAAAACATCGGACTAACATAATTCAACAATTTCCTATCCTTAAGGGCAATTTCAGTAGCACTAAACATGTTTTATAGCTACATCAGAAATGGGAAACATTAAGGAGATAAAAAGCTTTAACCAGCTTCCCCTACCTTCACATGAATCTTCACATAGGGTGCTTTAATTTATCCTGTACTCTACTTTGACATTAAAATGATATGGAAAGGCTGGGCTTCCTTTTTCAGTTTTCAGCTGAAAAATTAAAACCTCACATTTTCCATTTATGGGATTTTTTGAAGATTTTAAAATCAAGGCTGGATGTCTAAAAAGATAAATCCAGCTCAGCCTCAAGTTCAAAGAATCACTTGGTGAAATTCTAGAACTGTGTTATACAAGAAGCCAAGCCGGAAGATCATAATAAATCCCTTCTGGTCTATGAAATGAAACTAAGTAAGACAGACAAGAAGCAAAGCAAAGCTTTTGGTGTGGATGCATTAGGAGAGTCAGGAAAGACTAAGAAATTAGGTCCCAAGGCATCCTATACCACGTGGACTAAGCTAAGCATGCTTATGGGAAAGGTCAAGCTTGGGAATTAAGAGTTTTCAAAAGATAATGGCCAGTGCCTCTGCAATCACATTAACCAACTCCCTCAGTACCCTTGGGTACATTGCGTCCGGCCCCAGGGACCTGTACACATCCAACTTCTCTAAATAGTCCCTAACATTTCACCACTGTTGGCTGCTCACCTCCACCCCAAACTGTGCTGCCAGGAAGCTGACCTTGCCTGTGAAGACTGAGATGAAACAGGCATTGAGTACTTCAGTCTTTCCTGCATTATCTGTCACTAGGTTGCCTCCCCCATTCGGTAAGGGACCCACACTTTCCTTGATCTTCCTCTTGTTGCTGACATACTTGTAGAAACCCTTCTGGTTACCCTTCACTTCCCTTATTAGCTGCAACTCCAATAGTGCTTTGGTCTTCCCAAGTTCATCCCTACATGCCCAAGCAATACTCTTATACTCCTCCCTAGTAGTTTGTCCAGTTTCCACTTCTTGTAAGCTGCTGATATTTTCTTCAAAAAGAAAATATGAGCAGCATCATTAATAAGAAATGTAAACAATTTATGCATTTTAGCTCACTGAAGATCTGCCTGCTAAGCCAAACTCATACTCTGCCATACTTGCTGGTTTTCCTGCACATCGGGATGGTTCATTCCTGTGCCCGCAGTAAGGTTTCTTTAAAGTACAGCCAGCTGTCCTGGACTCCTTTTTCCTTCAGACTGGCCTCCCAGGGGATCCTGCCCATCAGGATCTCCGAGTGAGACAAAGTCTGCTTTTCTGATGTCCAGGGTCCTTACTATGCTGTTCTCCTTGGCAGGTCACACAAGCACTGGGGACAATGGTGAGAAGGAAGTCAGAAGTGCCAGCCCACCTCAGACCAAACTGCTTTATTTTCAGCCCACCACTCTGAACCCTGCTTCTAGCCAGGAGATGTTCACCCCTTCTAATACCATGAGTCCTCTTCAGGCCTGAAGTGTTCCTGTTGAATTTCACCAATATGTCAGGATTTCCACTACACCATACATAGACACAGAGCAAAACCTTCTGTTCCACATTGTGGGAGGAAGGGGTCAGGAACTAGATATTTCAATAAGTAAATGTCCAGAGGTTCACCACTCAGTCCAGGAAAACTAACTTCAGAACAACTGGGAAAAAAAAAAAAAAGAAGGGGAGGTGGGGGAGAGGGGAGAGTTTCAAGCATCGTATTTGATCTTCTGGTCTGCTGTCCATTCTAGTTACGGATTCATTCAAAAAAGTCAGTGAAAATATTAAAGATTTTACTTGCACAAAACAGAAAAACTGCTGAGCCATGCTTACGCAGATTTGTTAATTAAGCGGGAAACAAGTTTTTTTTGTTTTTGTTTTTTTTTTAAACAGGCTTTGCACACTTTCAGTACTGCAAGACCCATAGCTCTACTGCTTTGCATAGATATACATCATGGCACAGGATATATTTTTGTATCTGTACTGGGGTTAGCCAAATATGAAAAAAATATTTGTAAAAACTTGATCCCTACTGTAATGTTGTTTCTGAGTTCTGAAGGAAAAAGGACAAGTTTCCCTAAACACTTGCAAATTAGAGCATACAGTACTGCTCATGAATGCTTAATGTTCAGGCATTCTAGCACACGCACAGAAACTTTCCTGTGCTGGGAGAAGGGAAGGAAGGGGAGGTGGGGAAGAAGGGAGAGAGGTAGAGAGCATTAGCATACACACTCACTGAAGAAAAGAAAAAAAAAAGCAAGCAGGTTCCAGGATTTTGAAAAGAAAACATCAGCAGCATCATTAATAAGAAATGTAAACAATAGATAATGATGTATATCAAAATAAAAGGCAAGTTATTAAAATCAGTTTGTTGCTGCACCATTACTACCACTAGTAAAAAATAACCAGTTCTGAATTTGGCAAAAGGAAAACAGTAGTAAACTATTATTTATTATTACAGAAGTTTCAGAGTAGGAAATCCAGATATGCTAGCATGCCTATTTCCCTTTAAAACCTGTTCACGGAAGCTGAGAGCAGAATAAAGCCTTGCAATCCTGCAATCAATTCAATATGACTGAATATCATAGCTGTGAAGACTAATCAAAATTGTTGCAGCAATACAACAACAAAAAGATTCCCAAAAACCCACAATGCTTTATCAGAAGAAGCATAGCATCAGTTTGACCCAGCTTAGCCAACATTTGTATAGTTGCGTACTTCAGTGGGGCTTTTTGGTGCTTTTATCCAATAGATGATGGCAACGTGCAATCTATAGAGACGTTAGGTGAGCTGAGTCAAACTGATGTGAGGCCTCTTCTGTGCCGAGCACAGCACATTCCCAGGTGTGCACCACACTGAAAATCAAGCACCGTTTTGTTTTGGGGTTTTTTTCATATCTGTAAGCACCCCAGTTTTCTCTCTTTCTTTCTGCCCTTTTAGAAGGTGTGCAAAGAAGTGAAAGTTATATGTCAGTTTAAACCATGCATGTTATCTAATCCAGACCATTTGCAAGATGTAATCAAAGATTGTGTCCAGCCCCGCTATTTTTTTTAAAACTGTCACAGGTTTTACTGAGGTTAGTGGGATTTTTTTCAAGAGTAGGAACCATCAAATACATTCTAAAGTATGATTGTACAATATGCAAGTAGAAGTGTACCAATACATCAATCCAATATCAGATCGGCACCAATACAGAAAATTGTCTGTATCAGAAATTGGCCTGATATGGACGATAATTTGGCAGATAAATGGCCCGTGTGCACAAGTAGCTGCACCGCAGAAGCAACGAGAAGCGCAGCCTGGCAACTTGTAGAGCTATGTGCAGCTGGTAAGACTGGTGTGGTGAAAGAGAAGGGGGGCAGAGGAAGGGAAGGGGCATGGTGGGGGGCAGATCAAGGCCCCCATAATGAGGGAGGAAGTGCAGCTGGGGTGGAGTGGGTGCGGGATGGAGCCATGGCTCGTCCAGGAGATGCTGGGAGAGAGGGGGGATGCCACCCTCCACTGCGCACCGCTCATCCAGTGGCTTGGCGGCTCATCCAGGGGCTCCCGCCCCTCATCCAGGAGGGAATGGGGGGGTACCCCAAGATATGCACAGGGCGGGCGCGGGGTTGCACAGGGCTCTTCCCAACAAGGGCTAGGCCTCACTGTGCTTAGGGTGGGCAGTGGCAGCACTGGGAGGGAGCGTGGGGGGCTATGGTGCAATTTGGGGTGACTGCAGCCCCTCTGTGTACCCCTCTTCCAGCACCACCGCTGCCCGCCCTGGGTACAGCCCAGCCTAGCCCCACCAGGAAGAGCCCAGTGCAGCCTCAGTCCCAGCCCGCAACAGCAATCACCCCACCGCACACAGATCCAGGGGAACATACACCCACCCCATGCTGTCCTGGGGTGTGCAGCAATGGGAGCTGCCCCCTTTCCCCATGCCCCCTGGATGAGCTGCTTGGGGCTCTGTCCTGCATTGGTTGGGCAGCACCTGCCCTAGCCTCAGCCTCTGTCCCAACCTCACTCCCTCCCCCACCACAGGGGCCTCAATCTGCATCCTCCCCCACAAAGCCCCTTCCCTTCTGCCTCCCCTTCCACTACAACAGCCTTTCCACCTGGACCCTGCTCTTCAAGCTACTGGGTTTGTATCAGAAATCAGATCGGTATCAGCCAATATGCCTCCTTAAAAATTGACTATCTGTATCAGCCCCAAAAAGCTCCATTGATGCACCCCTATATGCAAGCAACATTTTTCTCATGCCACACACCACCCCATAACACTAACACTAAATTATATAGATGATGATTACATTTCCAGCGAGCGTTTTAATTAAACCAAATGTTATCGTGGTTTGGGTTTTTTAAATTTTAATATCATACTTCAATAAACCTGCATCCTGATTAGGAAAAATACATAAAGATAAAAGGGTAATATCCACATTAATTACAATGAAGTTTAAGGTCTGATAGTTTCTACACACAGGAATTAAGGGTCAACAGCTTGTGTACTACATCACATGTAGGGGCCTACCTAATTTGCAGGGCCTGCTCCCCTCCACCACCGCTGCCCTGATTTTGTGGGCAGAACTCCGGCCCAGGCAGCCAGTTTGTGGGTGGACCACAGTGGGCCCTCCATTCCTCTGACTGGCTGAGGAGACCCCAGTGGCCACACCCCTCACTGCCTACTTGCTGCAGGGGGCTGCTTGTCATGTGGCCCTGCTCCTTGTCACTAATTGGTGGAGAGGGGCAGGGCCACATGACGGGCAGCCCCTTGCAGCCAATCAGCAGTGAGGGAAGGGAGCAGCAGCCATCTTGCCAGCAGCCCTTCAAGCGGGCAGCCGCCCTGGCAAGCTGCCACAGCACTCAGTAAGTCCCCTCTCCCCTCCCCCACCTCCAGATTCTGTGGGCATTGCCCAGATTTTGCAGAATCCACAAAAATCACAAATTCAATAGGTCCCTAATCACATGCAATGGACATCCCACTAGTCAGATCAATAAAGGGAAAGTTGTAAGGAAGCTCCATGCAACAAGATGAAACAGAGAACACATAGATACTCAGTACATAGCAAAGGAAGATATGAAAGCAATATAGTAAAATGTAATTAGCAAAGCTTACAGGCTTATCTCTTGGAATTTATTATTAAATAAGATACTAAAATCTTAAATTTTGCTAAGTTTTTTTTCCATCTAAATGTATCTGTACAGTTTTAATTAAGAAATTAAATTTACATTTTAAATGAGAAACGTATCCATAAGCAATCGGCTACAATATGCTTCTCACCTACACTTAGGAAAAAGATAAAATATCAACCTTACTTGCAATCAGCCTTCAGAACTGAAATGGAAATTTATCAGCAGTCACAAAGTCTATTCATTTACCTTTAGTCTGATGGATAAATGAGACCAGTTTGGGGTTAGTGGGTTGGCAGTAAATCCTTGATATTTTGCTCATCAGTAAAAGAAAAAAGAACGAAAGAAAAAAAAAAAAAAGGTTGCTCATCCAGAGCAAGTGGGAGAGTGGATTTTTGCAAGGTTACTGGAATTTATTAGGTCTATTGCATCAAGCAAAAGTCAGGTAATGTATAAAAGCTTTCCTTCAAAATGGGCAGAATTTAAGTGTGCTATTTCCCTTTTACAGTTTACCTTGAACATGCTCAGGACTCTTTGTCCACCTCACCAAAATAAATGTCCAAGATATATATTCAGAGGAATACAAATGAGGTAAGAGAGCACCCTCCCTCTCAATTATGTCCATCTGTCTACATTCTGTATTAATGTCAAATGACATTGGCACAAACCATTATATCTGCATGATTCTGTAGTAAAAAAGTGCCACTTAGATCACTTGGGCATAAGAGCTAGAGCATAGTAGCTGATGTACAATTTCAAGCAGCAGCTTCTCCTCCTGTTTTAAAACAGCTGAAATGTTTATAACTCCACACCTATGCAAGCACATTCAAGAACTCAGTTCATACTCTGTTCAAGTGATCTGCAACATATGCAATAGTTAACACAGTGCCATCACAGTTAAGTGTTGTACTTTAAAAACTAAATAGGATTTAAGTTGCTCTCTTATGCCAATACAGGATTCAAAGATTTTTCATTTTAAATCAACAGGATGATTGCTCCATTATTCACGTGGCAAGAACACGGCTAGCAGCTTCTGCAAAGCCCTGTCACCTTCAGTATACCTTGCATCTTTTCTACACAGCTAGGTTAGATAACATATGCATGTACAACATAGTTACCAGCATACAGAACATTAAGAAAAAAGGCAAAAGAAAAAAACAACATCAGGTTCAGTCCTAGCCAAGGCACTGACCCTCTTCATACTTTAGTTATCCAATCTAAAAATAATGATTATTGAAAATATCTGAAAACATTGCATACCCAAGGCAGACAAGGTTCTTTGGGTAAATATGACAGCTTGTATTAGTCCAAGTGAAATAGCTGGAAAAATTCTTCTTAGCAAGCTTTCAGGTATTCTCCTTAGCAAGCTGTTGTCAGGCCGAGGAAGCATCAGCAGTTGCTGGATGGAATGAATAGCAAAGAAGCCAGAGGCTGGTATTACTAGGTTATACCAAGTTTTTTATCTTTACAAAGCAAAAAAGCTTTGTGTGGCAAATAACATTATTTAGTCACTTTTAAAGTCTGGGCCTAAACATAAGCAACTGAGGCAACTTGTTTGAGAGCCAGGGTGATCTGGTGACTTACAAGAGGAGGGTGTCACCTTGGAGATAGTTCATGGACTTCCTATGAAATTCCATTGTAAGCTTGGGCTGGGGGCAAAGGAAAGGGGCGGAGAGATATGCATGATGTGGCGGGGTGGAGCAGAAGGGTTCCCCCCCCCCCCATGTTTCCTAGATCATCCAAGCTACAACACTCCAACCCTTCTAAACCAGGAAGGTATTTTAGTGGGGGAATGCAAAAGGGGAATCATTTATATAGCTGATAAAAGAAAAAAGGGCTGCTTACCAAAAATTTGGACTTTTCATGACAACAAAAATTTCAGATTTTCTGATAGGGAAAAATATGGAAGTTTTCAAGAATGACAGACACTTACACAGGAAAAAAAACTGTTTTGTTGAATACCCAATATTCTTTTGGGAAGAAATAAGTTATCTACAGTGATCTGGGTTTTCCATTTCCCATGGAAAAACAAAGAAAACCACAGCTTCCCTGTTTTTAATCAGAGAAAATGCAGATTTTCCCTTTTAGCAGAGGAAGCCACTGCTTTCCTAGACATTAGGACTGGAAGGGACCTTGGAAGATCATCAAATCCAGTCCCCTGCTCAAAGGACAGGAAGTAATCTAGGGTCAAAGGATCCCAGCAAGATAAGCATCCAAATGCTCCTTAAAGGAGTCCGGAGTAGGTGCTTGCACCACCTCTGGGGGGAGTCTATTCCAAGCCTTGGGGACTCAGAATAGACTAAAATAGTCTTGGAGGAGTTTGTCACCATTGGACTTTGTCATCCCTTGGGGCACTCTGGTGAATAGGCATTCCCCCAGATCCTGATGCACACCCCTGAGCCTGTGCTTCTCCAGGCTGAAGGGTACCATGGCTCTCGACCTCTTTTCATAAGGCCTATTCTCTTGTCCTCTAATCATACACATGACTCTCCTCTGGACTCTGAAGCTTCTCCACATCCTTCTTGAATTGTGAAGCCTGGAATAGGATGCAGTACTCCAGTGGTGGCCTCAACAAAGCTGAGTACAGCAGAAGGATGACATCCTGGGATTTACTTGAGAAGTATCTATGGATGCAAGCCAGGGTTTGTTTTACCAACTACAACATCACATTAGCGGCTCATGTTCATCTTGTGGTCAGCCATGACCCCCAAGTCTCTTTTGGCCATGGTGATAGCAAGCGTAGCACTGCTGAGCCTATAAGCATGCTGGGGGGGGGGAGGTTCTGCCCCACAAGGTGGAGTACCTTACGTTTGTCAGTATTGAATATCATCAGGTTTGTATCTGCCCACTTTTTGAGCCTATCCAAGCCAACCTATACTCAGGTGTGGACGTTCTACCCCAAAGTTTAGTGTCATCAGCAAACCTGGCCAGTCCACTTCTGACCCCAGTATCCACATAATTGATAAAGACATTAAAGAGAACAGGTCCAAGGATGGAGCCTTGGGGGACACCACTAGTCACAGTGCACCATGATGATTCACTTCTGTCAACCACCACTCTCTGGATCCAGCCTTGGAGCCAATTCCCCAGCCATCAGACTGATGTAGCTGAGACCACAGTTGGCCAATTTTTCCAAGAGGAGATCATGGGACACCAAATCAAAGGCTTTTTTAAAGTCCAGATATATGATGTCAATCTCTTCTCCCTTGTCCAGGTGATATGTCATCTGGTCATAGAAGGAGAGGAGATTGGTCAGGCAAGACCTACCCACAACAAAACCATGCTGGCTGTCCCTCAGACTGTTGCCATCAGCCAGCTTGTCAAGAATGGCCTCTTGGATAGTTTTTTCCAGAGACTGAGGTCAAGCTGATTGGCCTATAGTTCCCCAGATCTACTTTCCTCCCTTTCTTGAAGATGGGAACCACACTGGCCTTCTTCCAATCTTCAAGTACTTCACCTGAGTGACAGTGGCTGGGCTATGACTCTTGCCAGCTCCTTAAGTACTCTGGGGTGCAATCTATCAGGACCCGCTAACTTGAAGGTGTCCAGCCTCTCAAGGTGTTCCTTTACAAGGTCTACACCGATGCTGGGTATAAATTCAACCTCACCCTAGCCATCCCACATCATGCTAGGCAGGGCAGTCCCTTTCGGTTGATGAAAAAACAACAAAAAATACCCATTAAACAGGTTGGCTTATTCCTGGGTGTCAGTTGTCCCTTTTGGTCAAGCAGGGGTCCAAGGTTACCCTTGCTTTTCTTCCAACTCCCCACATATCTGAAAAAGGACTTTTTATTGCCAGAGTTCCAGCCTGCAAGAGCTGATTACAAAAAGGGCGGAAAAGCCAGAGGGGCTGGGCCTGAGGCTCTTAGTCAGTCCTAAGGGTTGGGTCAGGCTCACTTTCCTTCTGGAGCCTGTAAGGTAAGTGGAGTTTAGAGGGGGCTGAGGGGTTGCAGGGCAGGGCTGGGGAGGAAGCTGATTGGGGGCTGAGGGATCAGCATCTCCACGCTTCCCTTAGGGGTATGGAGGCACTGAGCCCAGTCAGGCATGGCAGCAGAGGTGCGGTGGTAGCTGCTGCATGCGTGGCCCCCTTCCCCCTGGCCAGCTTCACCGCTTGCCTGTGGAGCCACCGCCACCTCACTACCACTACCGTGCCCTGCGCTGCCTTCCCACAGCTGCACAACTCCACAACTAAGTGGTGCAGGGCATGGCAACAGCGGGCATGGTAATAGTGGTCACTGAGTGCGAGCCCCCCTATGCTCCCCCGGGCAGCTTGTGTGCAGTCCACAGAGGGGTACTGCTCCTCTCATCCCCTGGCCCTGCTCCTGTAAGCAGGCAGACAACAACCCACTCATTCTCAATCTGGTTGCTGCCAGCCCTTTCCCTTTCCCCCCCACACACTTACCTGTTGGTGGGGAGGGGGGGGGGTGTATGCATGCATGGCTGTTGTGCAGGGAGTGAGGGGCACCAGCAGGGCCAGGGAGGCTGTATATGGGGCTTTATTTTTAATCACAGATTTTTGGGGTTTTATCACAGAATTTGCAGTTTTTAATCAGGGAAAACCAGGATCCTGCCTGGTTATCTAGAAAACAGCCAAATCAGCCTTAGTCATTCCACCAAATTCTAGTACATCCCTTCCTCTCTGAAAAACAAAAGTATCATTCTAATGTCAGTACTAAAATATATTCTACCAGTTTTTTCCTTCCGTTTCTCCTCGGTCAGCTTTCCCAACAGATAATCAGACCAAGATTGTATATAGTATCAACTCCTTAAAGACTTAGCTCCATTTTTGAGAGCTTCTACTTCTATGAATGTTTTCCAACAGCAGAATTCTGGTCTTTTTATCAGTTTTGACTTTCACATAATCCATACAACTCATTAGCACCAGATGCCAATGAAGCCAAGAACATCAAAAGACAGAGTGGTCATTTATAAGGTATAACAAAAATCTTGAACGTTATAAGAATTGATTCTAAAAAAAAAATTGGTTGTGATATAGTTTCCAGCTGCAGAACTTAAAAACAAACTAACTATTCACAATATTAGGATTGTGACCTGGATGAGGATCATCCCACACCTCCTATGGTAGGACCTCTCACACTTTTTTTCCTGAAACACCTGGTCACGGGCATCGTCAGAGACTGGCTATTGGACTATATTACTATGAATCTGACCCAGTATGGTGATTCCTATATACCTTGGTCCAGGCTGTAACATAGACAATTTGTGTTCCAAAATAATGTCTGCTAGGATTTTTTCCCTCTTTTTCTCTGGGATGGCATAACAACATTTTTTTTTTTAAGTCAGAGTAGAGAAGGGTAGCTAGAGCTAACTCTTGATTCAAAGTTTCTTGCTAGGAATGGGGGTGGGCTTAGGTATTTGAAAGAGGGGACAACCTACATGCTGTTTGTAACCACCTCTCCCCTAGGACTGGCGTACATAGCACCAACTAATAAGTTCTGCTAAGAAATAATCAGCACAAACAACCTGTAAACCTCCAACAACATATGAAGGATCACTAAGGAAATAAATTTTAGTTGTTTTACCCCTTGACACCCTCCTATGTTTTATTTGCAAAAAATCTTTACTTTGACGCTCAGTTCCCGAAAACTTGTTCTCTTTAATTAGCTTTAAATTGTTCAATGATCCACTGAAAGACTAACATCAAGAGCAGACCACTTTTCATTTAATACTACAATTCTTGCAAATATACTATTATATTAAGTTGATTTTAATTAAGTTGATTTTCCCTTCAAAGGTTACATACTATTTGGTAAAAATTGTGCTTTAAATGTATTTATATTCACTGGAAGAGCATCAATGCAGATTTTTCTTTGATGAATAAAACAGAAACAGGCCTATTACTTCTTTCAAAAATGAATAATGGACATTAAAGCAGGGTTGAGGGGGGAATGAAATAAGTGCCTGAAGACTGGTTACAGTCTTTACCCAGTATTATCATGTCAAGCTGTCAGGCTGAAATCCATTATTTAAAAAAAAAAAAAAGGAACATAAAGAAGTCTGACAGTAATTTATACAGTGGAAATCCTAAAGCTATATGAATAACATGGGTCCCATTTGGTTCACCTAGTATTTTTATTCATAACAGGGGAAAAAGGTGGGGTTGGTATCACTGAAACAGTTCTTAAGAAAAGGTTTGGGCAATTCATAACTAAATTCACCCATGATTTCCTCCCTCCTGAACACTTGCTATTTACCAGATTCTAAAGATTCTATGGTTCCATTGTCATTCAGAATCTTTTCAAGATACTGATAAATATATAGGAAAAGAAATTGCTTGAGCCTTACAGTTTATACTGCCTGGCAAAGGGAAAAATCAAGATCAGTTAGCTAAGTATTTAAGCCACAAAATTTTGTAAGCAGCACATTAAATATGATCTAGATTGGAATTATTTATAGCACCTTTCATAAAAAATGTTGAAGTGTTGTGCAAGTACCAATTCTCACAACACCATGAAGTGAGCAAAAACGCACAGAAGGACACTATCAAGACATATATTTTAGTTAACGTGCTTCTAAGTGAGTTTGACTTTCATTTTGATATTTTTAAAACAAAATTGTGTTTTTCAGGTCATGGCTTTTTTAGGTTTGTTTTGTTAGCACAGATCTTTTCTTCTCTGCTGCTTTTTATTGACCTGAAATTAAACTGGTCTTCCCCCACCCACTGATATGAGTTCTGTTTTGGGAATACAGTCGACGGGTCAAATAATTTTCTTCCTTCATCTGACTGTGGTAGCAACTCTTGCATAAGCCACACAAATAGTGCATAATTACACACAGACACATACTTTAGAATCTAGATGGCACAGCTCACATAACACTAAATAAAATATATTGATTTTATGGCACTGACCACCACATTTCCAGGTACTTTTTTTTTTTTAAACCACATGGGAGGGTGC
>NW_017729033.1:29335444-29336111 GCF_001723915.1 Gavialis gangeticus | reverse complement strand
TGATTTTATGGCACTGACCACCACATTTCCAGGTACTTTTTTTTTTTTTAAACCACATGAGAGGGTGCTGGGTAGTGGGGGGGAAGAAACTTCACACAATGTACATGTTCTCAGATAAATACCTTTCAATTGCATCTCCAGTGGCTTTGACAGAGGGACAAGTTGAATCTCCCATGGTTTATTACTAGGGGTGCACAATACATCCATCCCATATCACGGTGGTTTCCCAACCTTTTTTGTGCCATGGACTGACATGGGAGCAGCAGAGCCAATTGCCTCCCTTCCAGGGCTGCCCTGCCCCCCAGCTTTAACCCCACACATCACCACCAGCAGCAGAAGCTGCTTGCCCGGGCAGACAGACTGGTGGCTGAGTGGCAGGTTCATGCCATGACCCAGCAGCCAACCTGCCAAAACCCAGTGGTTGGGAACCTCTGCCATATTGGATTGGCACCAATATAGGGAAAATTGACTACATAGGAAATCAAATTTTTTTTGCCTGATGTGGTCAATAATGTGGCCGATAAATGCCCCGTGCACGTGCACAGCCACAGCATGCAAGGAGCCAGGAGCACAGCCTGGTGGCTTGGAGACCAGTGTTAGGCTGGTAAGTCTGGTGTGTGGAAGGGGCTAGCGGGAGGGAAGGGGAGTGGCAGTGGCAGATTGAGGT
>NW_017729033.1:29315870-29330444 GCF_001723915.1 Gavialis gangeticus | reverse complement strand
TGTGTGGAAGGGGCTAGCGGGAGGGAAGGGGAGTGGCAGTGGCAGACTGAGGTCACCACAATGAGGGTGGGAGCAGAGCAGGGACAGGCGCTGCTCAGCTGGGGCAGGTCATCCAGGGAACATGGGGGGGGGGAGGGACGCTCCTGCCTTGCATGCACCCCAGGAGGGCATGGGGAGTGTGTGCCCCCAGATCTGGACGTTGGGTGGGGCAGGCTGCAGCTGTGGACTGGGGCCAGGGCTGTGTTGGACTCTTCCTGGCAGGGGGCTGGGCTGGGCTGGGTTGGGTTGCACTGCATTTGGGGCCAACAGTGGTGGCACTGGGAGGGTGACTACAGCAAAGTTTGGGGTGGCTGCAGCACCCACCGCTGCCTACCTCAAGTGCAGCCCGGCCCAGCCCCCTGCTAGGAAAAGCCCCAGTCCACAATGGCAGCCTGCCCTGCCCTGCCCTGCCCTACGTGAAGACCTGGGGGCACATGCCTCCCATGTCCTCCCGGGGTGCGTGCAGGGCCAGAGCCGCCCCCCCCCCCGGATGAGTCATGGCTCCGTCCCATGTGCCGCCCCAACTTAGTAGCACCTGCCCCACTCCCTCCCACATTGCAGGGACCTCATTCTGCCCTCCTATGCCCCTTCCCTCCCCCTACACTAGACTTACCAAGCCAATGCTGGTCTCCAAGCTGCCCAGCTGCATATCAGAATTGGATCAGTATTGGCTGAGATGGCTCCTTTAAAAAACAAAAACAAAATAACTGCCATCGGTATTGGCCCAAAAAATCTGTATCAGTGCACCCCTATTTATTATCCAATTCACCAGGTAGCACTCACTTCAAATTGGATCACCTTTATGACACTAACCGTTACTAGTAATTTTGATCAAATTACATAAAACAACTATATAACACGCTGAAGAACTATTTTGCATATAGGATTAATTCGGCTGAAAACTTGAAATTTGCATTGCAACGCATGTTAGACACTATTAATAGGCAATATTTTTAAGAAAGGCAAGCGAATAAAGCACTGGTAGAAAAGGTTATAGACTGCTTTTCTCAAGGATAACTTCTCTTTTTGCAGAATCTAATAAATTCGCAAGGGCAAAAAAAATGTTTTCCAAATCTACCTTTGCAAGACAAAAATAAAAAGTTATCTTGCCAGTGGATGGATTATCAGCCTTCAGAGAGGTATAAGCTCAAGACCCTCCCTTGAACTCAAACAATGGGTTTGAAAGGATTATTATATCAAGGAGCCAAACTACATTCTGCATTTTAATAACATTGTTCCAGTCTACCATAATACTCTTATTCTTAATTTAAAGCTTTCCTGTGCATAGAATTTCAGCACCAATCTACTGAGTCTGGTTGACAGAATCCCCCTCTTCCCCGCCCCCATATTATTAATATGGGCTTCCTGCTGGCAGTGTGCTATAATTGCCATTGGAATAATAATACCGTAATTTCATCAGTATTTCTATTTTTTATTCTTCCCTTCAGGAGCCACATCAAATCTTCATTAAAAGTTAGGACACATATATTATCATAACTATACATGAATATAATAGGTGACCTGCCATTGACATGCCATGATGGATAGGAAGATAAATAACCTGCCCTTAGATTTACTAACTATGGGATTCCCGTCTCATATACCTACTCCTGGCCAACTACAAAAGAGCAAATCTAACAAGTGCTCTCTCTCCCCCAAAAACAATGAAGCACAACTTATTGACATGAATGGGAAATGTGCATTTAACCCAAGCTGGTCAGCGGTAGCTCATGCTGGGTTTCTCCTTGGCTTGGGAAGGAAAAAGAAAAATGATTCAGCAGAAAGCAACTGCTCCACCAGCCTATCCTGTTGCATCTCCATCTAGATCCTGAACTTAATACTTAGAAGGAACAAAATAAGTGACCACTTAAGGCCAAAGGAAAATTGAAAAATTAAAGCATCACTGAGCAGGCTTTCCCTTCCTTCTTCTGCATCCTCCCTTTAAATAGGCTCTTTCAAAGTATGGGAACTATTATGTCATTTTACAACTGGGAAATGAACACAGTGAGATTCATGCAACTCCCCAAGATCATTCAAGCAGTTTCTGGCAGACTCAGGAAATGAACTGAAAGGCTCTCAAGGACAACATTTTCTTTGCTATCAAGTAAATTAAAAGAGAGAGAATAAATTACCCATTCTTGATCAGTTTTCACACCAGCCTTGTTGACCTCAGAATCTAATCATTTTACCTCAACGCACAGTTATGATTCTATCCAGACGTGGAGGGTTTTCAGGGTTTTGCTTGGGGTTGGGTTTTTTTTTTTTTTTAAATCATTTTCCTCTCTCCTCATAAGACAAGTCTGGCAGGTTTCAGATAAGTTTGCATACAGTGCAGAAAGTAGTTGGAAATGTATATTGACAACTGAAAACACTTTATGTGAAGGCCAACATATTAAAGCCTATAAGAAAAGCATCCCAAGACCTTTGCTTTTCTACATAATAGTTTTACTGTAAACCCTCATTTAGAAGTGCTCTCAAATTTCCTGGAAAAATTAATAAATCTCTCTCTCAGCTCAAGGAAACAAAGGGAAAGCTTTTATAAGAACTGATGATACTACCAAAACATTCAAAGCCTTTGTCATCTACAAAATAAAGTATTTTCCATATTGTTAGAACAGTTGCTATAGAAATTGTAAGAGCTTTACAAATATTATTTAAGTTTGTAGTAAGCAAGGAAGCAAGCAAGCAAATATTACACCCATTTTGTAGATTTAAAAAAGGCACAAGGAAGGTGAAGCTACACACTCAAGGTCATGTTATAAGACTGCAGATGCAGGAAAATAAATCAGCTTTAATTCCCATTCCTCTCTTTAATCATACTTCCATTTGTAGAAAAAAAAAGTCCAACTCTAACTTTACCAGTATTACTAAATGTGATTTGCATAGGCAATAATTTCTGCATAACTGCTTCCTTTACAAATTTTGTTAACTGATTTTTTTAATATGATGTTTCTTCATAGAGGTTTCTCTATGATTTTTCTTTAACAGATCCAGGAAGGTGCTTTTCCCTCTCTATTCAGCGTCAGTGAGGCCACAGCTGGAATACTATGTTCAGTTCTGGTCACCACACTTCAAGAAGGATGTGGATAAGTTTGAGAGGGTACAAAGAAGGGCCACCTGCATGATTAGGGGCCTGGAGGATAGGCCCTATGAGAACGACTCCAGGAACTGGACCTGTTCAGTCCGAGTAAGAGAAGACAGAGAGGTGACTTGATAGCTGCCTACAAGTACATCAGGGGTGAGCACCAGATCTTGGGGAGCAACTCTTCAGGAAGGCACCTCAAGGGAGGACAATGACAAATGAGCACAAGCTAGTAGAGGGAAAATTTAGGCTGGACATAAGAAAAACCTTCTTTTCCATAAGGGTAAGTAGAATCTGGAACACACTCCCAGCAGAGGTGGTGCAGTCGCCATCCTTGGAGGTGTTCAAGATGAGGCTGGATAAGCACCTTGTTCAGCTCGTTTGAGCTGAATAATTTCCTGCCCATGACAGGAGACTAAACTTGATCATCTTGCTGGTCCCTTCTGGTCCTTTGATTCTCTGAATATATGATTCTCTCTCATAGACTATTTGCACACAAATTCCATTAAATGAGCATAGAAACAAAACAAAAATTAACATGTCTGTTAAGCTGCCACTTCAAGCTTAAAGCAGCAATGTTTTGCTACTCTTAGAAGCTCCACTTCTAAAAGAATCCTGAACACAAAGTGGTAGATAAGAAGCTATAGGAACCTAGGACTGAGAGGGGCGTCACAGTCCACCAAGCCCTGTCCCTTCCGTTCCACATTCACGCCAACCCCTCTCATACAGCAACCCATATAAAAATTATCCTACAACATGCCTTTGGGTATTGCCATTGTCTTTGCAGTTCCAATGAAAAAGAATGCATTATGTTAAAATATATTCAGGTGAAGACCAAGCCCCATGCTATAGAAGACAACAAAAAATTCCCCAAGAAGTCTTTCCCAGTCTGACATGGGGAAAAATAGCTTCATGGTGTCAAATATAGCAACTGCTCTGGGCCCAAGTAGATGAGCAAGCCCCATCTGCCACATCCCTAGGTGATTTCCAAGTACCAGGAAAAATACCATGGCCCCCCACAGCCAAAAATCTCACCTCCCAATTGCAGCAAACAGCCAATGCTTTAGATGAAAGTCAGAGGAAGGGGCACGTGCACAGAAGCCACATAATGCACTCGTGAAGGAAACAAGTTTCTTCCCTCTCATTAAGGGCACCTAGCAGAAACCTTGATGTACAGGATTACTAGACACCTCCCACATGAAAACAGATTACTACTGTAACAACAGTCCTATCCTTAGAGACCTATTTAATTTACAGTTTCATGGTTCTTGTGGAAACCGAAAAAGCTGATGGTATCAACGATAGCGGGGAAATATGCCATCAGCCACAATTAAAATGTAAGACCAATTAAAAAAATTAAAACTTATACAAGTCAGTGGGACCGGATGATCTTCATCTGAGAGTGCTGAAGGAGCTGGCCGAAGTCATTGCGGAACCCCTGGCGAAACTCTTCCACAACTCATGGCACTCTGGAGAAGTTCCTGAGAACTGGAAGACGGCCAATGTTATGCCCATCCACAAGGGCAGGAGGGAGGACCCAGGTAACTATAGGCCAATCGCCTAAGTTACATCCTAGGGAAAATCCTAGAAAAGTTCATCAAGGAGTGTATCTGCGATAAGCTTGCAGAAGATTCTGAATGACAGCCAGCATGGCTTTGTTGCGGGCAGGTCTTGCCTTACTGACCTCATCTCCTTCTATGACCAGGTAACTCGCCTCCTGGACACAAGAGCAGGCTGACCTTGTATACCTTGACTTCCAAAAGACCTTTGATCTAGTATCCCACAATGTCCTCACGAGCAAATTGGAGGATTGTGGGCTTAACTCCAAGGCAGTCAGCTGGGTAAGAAGCTGGCTGCAGGATAGAACCCAGGGGGTCATAGCGAACAGATCTGTGTCATCCTGCCGAGAAGCGGGCAGCAGTGTCCTGCAGGGGTCGGTACTTGGTCCAGTACTTTTCAATATCTTTATTAACGATTTGGATGTGGGGGTGAAGAGCTCACTCGCCAAGCTCTCAGACAACACCAAGTTACGGGGTAGTGTGGTTGCACTTGAAGGTAGGCGACAGGTGGACCTAGACAGGCTAACAAGTTGGGCGGATTGGAACCTGATGAAGTTCAACGTCAAGAGATGTAAACTACTCCACCTTGGGATGAGCAACCCCCAACACACCTACAGGCTTGGAAGCACCAAACAGACTAGCACCCCAAATGAAAGGGACTTTGGGGGTAATAAGACCACAGTATGAATGAACCAGCAGTGCAATGCTGTAGCCAGTAGGGCAACTAATACTCCGGCATGCATCAATCAATGCATCTCCAACAAAACCAAGAAGGTGATTCTTACGCTCTACTCAGCACTGGTGAGACCACAGATGGAGTACTGCATTCAGTTCTGGACACCATACTTTAACAAGGACATGGACAAGCTTGAGAGAGAATCCAGAGAAGAGCCACCCATATGATCAGAGTCTTATAAAAGGCAAGCCATACAAAGAAAGGCTGAGGCATCTGGGACTCTGAAGAAAAGAAGGCTGAAAGGGGACCTGGTAACAGCTTACCACTACACTAGGGGAATAGATCAAGGGCTTGGTGAGCACCTGTTCACCAGGGCACCTGAGGAGAAAACAAGGAGTAATGGGCACAAACTCCTGGAAGATCAATTCAGCCTCAACATTAGGAAAAACCTCTTCACAATCAGGGTGTCCAGACTGTGGAATAAGCTCCCTGCAGAGGTGGTGCAATCACCTACCCTGGAAATCTTCAAGAGGAGACTAGACAGTCACTTTGCTTGGGTCACCTGACCCCCCCAGTTATTTATCCTGCTTTGTGCAGGGGCTGGACCCAATGATCTTGTGAGGTTCCTTCCAGCCTTACAATCTGTAAGTCTATGAATTTCCCACAAAATCAACCCCCCAAAAGTGTATTATTCATATATACTCTGTTTTAGAATCTCCCAGTCCTTACCACAATACTTAAGACAACGTGGAAATCCCTGCAACCACTCTCACATGCTTGAGACTTACTGACCATCTGTAGTGATGGTGGGGCCTCTCTGCCAATATGCGGCAAAAGGCAGGGACTCTCCACCACTCTGTGACAAAGGGCAGGACTGCTGGAAAATACCCACCAAAAAAAAATTAAATAAATAAAATCGGCCCTCCGTACCACAAGCAAGCTGGGAAAATGACTCTTGCCGTGAGTTAAGTAGGTCCCTACCTATTCTATCATACTACCCTTTGCATAAACTTGTCAAGCTCCATCTGTTGTGATTCAATTTCTTTGCCCCAGCTACTTTATTCAGTAGACCACTGTACAACTTCAGTCTTCATAGGCAAAAACCTGCTAATTTACAGTCTAACTTTGCTCATAATCATTTCATAGCCATATGATCTTGTGCTGATACCATTCAACTAGTTATTCTCTCTCCAAAATATACAATGCCTGACTATGCTATATTTATAATAAAGTAATGGTTTATTTTGCTTGGCTAGACAAGTCAAAGAACTTTTTATCTTGTTTGATAAGATGGCTTCTTCTTTTCTATAACTGTCCTTGTAGCCCTCTTTGAACCTACTTGAATCTAAATTCATCTTTTTTAAATGTAGTGAATGGAACTATACATAATATTCTAAGCAAGGTCTTACCAACATCTTGTACAATGATACTAACACTATTTCTATTAAAAATACTCTAACTTAATACACCCTAACATTATACCAGCCTTCTTCGTACATGCACTGGTCATCCAGGTTCTTCTCTTCCTTCATCACCCTCTAACCCAAAAGCCCCCATTTTACAGCAAAAAATTATTGTACTACTTCTTACCAGCACATTTCTCAGGATCTTTGCAACGTATTAGGTTATGAGGTTTCACCTAGAGGTTATAGGGTTACATTTATACTACAGCATGCAATACTTAGATTCTCACTGAGCAGTGTGCAAAGAAACACTTCTGTGGCAGTTCTTCCTACTTCTGAAAACACTTGCAAATTAATATGGCCAGTTGAGGCATGATTAGTCTTCTTTATAGGTCCTCATTTGGGGCACAGTCACTGCACTGAAATGTAATGACCTTGCTTTGTAATGACCCAGTTTAATTCTACTACTAAGCAATGATATAATACTCTTAATGGTCAAAGAGCTTCAGAGACAATTCTCCCTCTAAACAAGTAATGCTACAAAGAGTCACCTCTCCACCTTTCAAGGAGCTACAGCTGCAGTTCCTGTGCTTTCAGGTGTTTTTAGCCAAGGATGGGTGAACACTTTAAAAAAAACTGGGGTGCAACTAGGAATTATACGCCTGCCGAGCAGTCAATTATGAATAACGATTTCTTTGGGGAATGCAGGAGAACATACCTCACTAGTAAAATATGCCACATCTACACATTGGACATAGTGATATACTACATTGCCATATGGCACACTATGGCAACGTAGCAATCACGTGGGTCTACACATGACCATCAGCTATGTTGCCATAGTGGTGTGGTCTCCCAGTATAGTGCACCACTACAGCGATGTAGTAGCAAAATCTAACCACGTGCCATGCTCATGGCACAGTAACCACCCATACTGCACTGTGCTTTAGTACTTCCAAAAGAAAGTACTAAATCACGGCATAGTAGCAATGTTGCCATACAGTGACATGTAGATGCACCCACTATTTCACACAGCGCAGATGTGAAAGAGAAACCCAGCCTTTGGCAAAACATGAGCCTGTGGCTTTCTGGTAACAGCACAGCTGATACACACCTACTTGTGTGGGTCATGAATAATCCCCATTAAGAAGCTCGATTATTGTAATTTGCTTTTCTTGGGTTATCAGCAAAGGTGATCTACCACTTACAGCCTGTTGAGAATGTAGCAGCACAACTGCCCATGGTTTTCATTAATGTGATTACGTGTGGCATGCTTAGCACTCTTAACATTGACTGGTTGCCTACTTAGTATGAGATTCAGTTTAAATTACCCTTATTGGTAGATCAAATTATCTTTGGATCTGGCCCTGTTTAAACTTGTGGGGGCACCATAGCTTGAAATGATGTTGACTCCGATGGGGCCCAGCCCAATAAACTGTGGTGAAGCATGAGCCTTTTGGCTTTAGACTAGGATCATGCACAGTTTTGCATTCTCTCTAAGCAGGTGCTAAATTGCTACTTAAAAGTGGTTTAAGAAGTTCCTATGCTAAAATCTGCACCAGTTTCAAAAAAGGTAACATGTGTCAACTCTGAATGAACTAAGTCTATGGGTACTATAGGCAAATTACTACAGTTATGTTTATTTTAAGGTTAGTGTTTTCAGATTTGCTTCTCACTTCCATGTCCTTAGGGAGAGCAGGGTCTGACAATGAGGGGTTGCAGGGGGAAGAAGTTGGTGGGGAGGCAGAACGCAAGGGGGCTAGCTGATCTCCCAGATTATTTTTCCTTGCTGTAACAGTAGGAAGGGGACAAATTCAAGGCAAACTTCTAATAATTAGATTCTATACCTGGAATATTATAACAAATTTATAAATTTTCTATATATCAAATCTAATTTTTAGGGGGTTGTCATCTTATAATACCATAGTATAAATCATGAGAAAGAAATAAAACCCTTTGGTTTTACTCCTGGATTTATTTTCTTGTTTTCACTAACCTACTGAATTAAGTCAATGATTTTCCTGAATCAACAAAACCCAAGTAGCCAGGAACATTATTTTATTTTCTTATTCCTGGGCATTTAGCATCAAACCACTGAAACTATATTTAAATATGCTAAGAGTCCAGAGTAGAAAGGTTTTTCCAAATCTTTCAGTTATATTCATTTCTTAGAGAATATCCATGCAGCGAACTCTCAGCTTTGAACAGCCCTGTTTTAAAGGCTGATAGAACTGCTTTAGGACCTTGTTATATGTTACACTGTAAGCTGCTCAAGTGTTAATCTGTGTCACTGCTAGCTCAGTTTTGGAGGGGCTCCTCATTCAGGCCAGCAGGGGCTTGGAGGACTGAAAGGTAAGAAACCCTGCATCTCTGATTTGGGTCTCCCCCCTACCCCCTTCCCCTCCTTGGCTTACTTATGGCTGTCCACTGTCTCAGGGGAACAGGCAGGGAAGGATTAATCTGCCTGCCTAACCCCTGCTACCCAACTACTGTTCTTTTCCAGGCTGAGGATGACCCAGGCAGCAGCAGCAGTGGCAACAGCAGCAGCCACAGCCAGGCAGGCTAGTTAACCTTTCCCTGCCTGCTCCCCCAGGACAGTGGGGAACTGTGGTGAGGGGCAATGAGATTTGGGATACTGGAGAGGGACAGTGGGTGAGGGGTTTATACTAATGTGTAGCCTGAAGTGGCTACACATTAGTATAACACAAGCTGGGTAACATGGGTCAGAAACGAACCTAGGCTGGAGTAGCATAAACTAGAGTTGCACCGATACATCAGTCCAATATCGGATCAGTACCTGTAGAAAAGAAAACTGACTGTATCAGATATCAACCCAATGGGGCCAATAATTTGGCACTCAGGCAGCAAGAAGCACAGCCGGCAGCAGGGAGAGCTGCCTCCAGCTGGTAGGTCTGGTGCAGAAGAGGGAGGTGGAGGGAAGGGGTGGAGGGAGGCATAACAACCACCCCCTCCCACAGGTGAGGGAGGGGGCAGGGGCAGGTGGCTCCGGGCCTGTGCTCCCCAGATCTACATGGGTCAGGGTGGGCAGGCTGCAGCCAGGGCTGCACAGGGCTCTTCTCAGCAGAGGCTGGGCTCAGAGCAGGCACCGGCAGCGCTGGGAGGATGCTGCATCCACCCCAAATTTCACCACCACTCCACTCCCAGCACCACTGCTGCCAGTTGCCCAGTGCAGCCCCGGCTCAACGTCCCACTTCCATCCACATGCTGGGAAGAGCCAGGGCTGCACCCCAAAAAATCTCTATCAGTACACCCCTAGTATAAACCTTGAAGTTGCCTAAAAAAAAAAAAGTGTGCTTAAAGCTACTTTCAAGTGTTAATGGTATGGACAATGCAGGGGTTAAGAGCTCCTGGAGCTGCCTAAAATTAATGCATAAAAGTTAAATACATAGCAGAAAATATGTAAAATTTGATGTCATTTCCAAGAGAAAGATGCTAATATCTGAGAATCCAAATTAAAAAAAAAATAAAAAGTTTGAAAATATCTCTAATTCAGAGGGATTCCCAGGCAAAATATGACTCAGCATTTGCACCACATTTTTAAAATACACATATTGTTAATACTAGATTAATATGTTGAAAATTAATTTCCAGTGGGTCTCCAAGTTTACCATTTCCTTCTCTCTCCTATGCTGAATAGGTACGTACTCAATTGACTGAAGTAACTGGAAATACTCTTATATTCACTCTAACTGCAAAAACTGCTGAAATGCTGAGAAGCATCTTGGGTTATCATCAGAGATCCTGCATCCAATCACACGAAAACTAGTGATGTACACTGGAAGCACCAATTCTCTCAAGGCAAGAAATAGCATGAACAATTTTATTTTAAAAAATTTTTAGCACACCAATATTTCAGAACTGGAAAATGCACTTCATTATTCATAGCAGTATCACCACCATCCACTCCTATCACTCTCCCACTTAGATGTAATGAACAATACCATAAGTGTAAAATTATATCTATAACGTAGATGCCGCCACATGAGTACCATACATTTTTCATTGTAATCCATTTGTATACATCAGCATGTAAGTTAAAGGAACAGGATGGCTGCTGCCTTATCACACACAATCTAGACAAGAATTCAATACTTT
The DNA here is from genome assembly GCF_001723915.1 of Gavialis gangeticus. Lineage (NCBI taxonomy): Eukaryota > Metazoa > Chordata > Crocodylia > Gavialidae > Gavialis > Gavialis gangeticus. The sequence continues at coordinate 29,319,569 of NW_017729033.1, read as the reverse complement.
AGTGCTATATGGATGTATCACTAGGTACCTCATCAATTATAAATAAATTCTTAGTTTAAAAAAATGAAATGTGAATACATACTATAAAAGCTCTGTGAATAAATATAAAAGCTCTAGCAAATCAGTTCAGACCAAAACAAAAATATTTCAATTCAAAGTTGCAGCGTAAGAGTGAAACTGTAGCCGTGATGGTCCAGAAATTATGTGAGGCAAGGATTTCTTAGAATCTGTTATTGACTAATTATGTAGAACATCTTGCATTCAAAAGCTTAATCTAATTTAATATCAACTACATAGATGCTCCAACAAAAGATAAATCACCCTGAGAAATCCTTGCCTCCAATTAAAAATGTAATATCAAAACATGTACAAACACTTTTCCAGGACTTAATTTGTTACAAGAGACAAGAAAACCTCAAATCCCAGATGAAAATTAGAAACAGTAACCATCAATGTAAATGTAAAGAAATTATATTTAAAGGGACACATTAATTTAAAATAAAAAACTGTAGAGAGATTTATTTTTATTTTCTATTGTTATCAAAAGCCAAGATTACTGCAAGATTATTTCAACTGAAAGAGGCTGAAAAAAATAAATAGATAAATTCCAGTATATTTACTCAAATACAAGAAGCACTTTTCTTCTAAAAGTGGGTGGCATCTTAAATTTGAGTTAAAAAAAAAAAACCAAAGAGCTGTTACATAGATCCTTGTATAGACAAGGATGCAACCTTGTAAATGTGTTTTTATTTTGTTTTTTTTCTTGAAGTCAGAAAATGTGAGTGGATTCAAGGGACTCATATTCTAAGGACTAAGATATTAGTGTAGTTCATCTTGTGCTTTTAACAATATATGGAACACAGACTTCAAGAACCACTGGGCACCACAACACCTTATAACACTTCTGTAAGTATATATCATGTCTAATTAATTTCCTCCTGTCTTTCAAGACAGCACCAGGGGAGCCAAACAAAACAAACCTTGCCAGATGAGACCCTGGTCTCAGTGAGGTCAGAGGCAAAGTTCTCATCAGTTCCAATAGGTGCCATTTCACCTTTTAGGTAGCCAAAAAATGCCATTGTGAAAGCTCAGGAACTGGCAGGGACAATTCAGGAGCAGGTGCAAAATTTTTCAATTTAAAAAAAATGTATATACAACCTTTTATGACAATGGCACTATGTGAGAGAACACTGCAAGACGTTCTGAATTTTGTAATAAGTAGCAGCTTATACGGTGGGACATCATTATCTGCAACACAGCTAAAAGCTTAAATATATGGCAGCAAAAGTACCGTGATGAAAGTCATTTGCATGATTCCAGATTTTCAGGTATCAAGATCTAATTTAGTCAGGGTACTCCAAGACAAAGATTGAATGCAACAAATATGGTATAGGTATTATTTAGAGACCATCATTTTTTGTTTGTTTGAAATGCTTTTTCTATTAAAATATTACTTTGTTGAAGAGTACATTACCACAGGAAGTATCCTTTTTTCCTGCATTTTTCATTTTTTAACCAAAACCACAAAACCTCCAAAAGAAATCAGAAGTTTTCATCTACATGTTTTCTAGTACTAAGAACTGTTTCCCATCCAACTGCATTATTAAATCAACTCTAAGCTGAAGCACACAAGAATGACAGAAAGCTACTATATTTTACTGTTTATTAGATTCCAGAATTTAATCTGCCCTTTGGTGTTAGTATTTTACTTTAGAATCCAAATCCCTGGTAAAAATATAATGATAAAACCCTTAGGAGAAGCAAGTTTAGGGAAAAGAAAGAAAAACAACTTGCAAGTTCAGAAGGTTGGTGAAAGGAAGTCTCCAAAATTTAAGGTTACTAGATCAAACTAGTAGTAAGAAGGGTTATTATTAAAGCATAAATGGGTTGTTTATGGGATAGCCTCAGCACACTTTCTAGTGTATAACAGTCTGTTTTACAGTATTCTCACAAATGAAATTCCTGTTACAACCCCCCTTAACAAGGAGGATGGAGGGGCAAGGGAAATCAAGGACTTGAATGCTCACTGAACTCCTAAGGACATGGAAGAGACTTAAGCAGCAGATTACAGACACAAATGCACTTTCCTAAGCAACCACATTCACTAGAAAATGAAATACTAGGGAGGGGAGAAAGAAATGAAAGAAACATTTAGAAGATTTTACGGGCACAATAACACTTATTGAAGTAGACAGAACTGGAATCTCTCTTTTGACAGGTCAATTTCTGTTTTACACAACAGAGTCTTGCTAGAGTGGTTACCATTTAAAACTCAACATCTGACTTAAGTCACCATACAATGGTATCTAAGATTTACACAAAGTAAATTTGGTAACTGTTTGAATGAATTTTTAAATGGTGGCTAAGCTTTATTATTTTAGCAATACTGGAATAGTTCCCGTTTTAGTATGTTAAAGAACCCAAAGGCCCAATATAAATAATGATATCAGACAATAATTCAGGATACTTCAAAGTTAACATTTATGCCACACATTAATATAAATACTACTACTGTTTCTAAGGTATCTTCCTCTCAAAATATTATTCACATCTTTAGTTTCTTCTGTATCCTGCACAATATTCCTGAGAACTACATCTAGGAACAACCTAGGATGGAAAATGACAACTGTCCAGACTTACCCATGCATTTCCCTGTAATTGCAAAATGTGCCAAATTCACATCAACCTTCTAAAACCTCCTGCTAGAACACATTAACTGCTGCTATGGAATTTTCATACTCCAAAGTAAATCAGCAAAACGATACATGAATCACAGAGGTCCCATTAACACAGTATTAACTGGTCAAAGGTAGAGTTCTGTGTTTTTCCCTCTCTTGCACAAAATTATTTTTCAAAATTACAAAACATTACCCAAACTACAAAACCAAATTTAGCTCATTCCTGTAACTATCTGCATATCAATGCAATTATAAACCATGATACTTAATAATGTATTATACATCATGCATTAGCAGGTGCATCACAAACAGGTGCAAGGAGGTGATGGTTCCCCTCTATGCAGCATTGGTAAGGCCACAGCTGGAGTAATGCATCCAGTTTTGGGCACTGCACTTCGAGAAGGATGGGGATAACCTTGAGAGGGTCCAGAGGATGGTCACTCATCTGGTTAGGGGCCTGCAGGTAAGGCCCTATGAGAAGAGACTGAGCAATCTGGACCTCATCAGCCTCAGCAAGAGAAGGCTGAGAGGTGATCTTGTGGCCATCTACAAATTAAAATTGGGGGGGGGGAAGGGGGAGCAGCAGAGAATAGGAGATGTTCTGTTTACCAGGGTACCCCTTGGGGTAACTAGAAATAAATGGCCACAAACTGATTGAGAACAGATTTAGATTGGACATCAGGAAGAACTTCTTTATGGTAAGGGGTCCCAGAATCTGGAATGGGCTTCCAAGGGACGTGGTACTCTCCCCTACCCTGGAGGTATTTAAGAGCAGACTGGACAAGCACCTGGCTGGGGCCATGTGACCCCAACACTCTTTCCTGCCCAGGTAAAAAGTCCCCATAGGTAGGAAATAAACTTCATTTTTCCACAGAGGGAGCTGAAGATGGAAGGCTGTCCCTCTGTCTTTGTCAGCTGTGTTGAGTAGCTCTTTGGTGTGTTGATCAGGTAGAATTCCTTCCCGGGAGGTGTCGGATGGCAGGCAGGGAGGTTAAAAAAAAAAAAAAAAAACCCAAAAAAC
>NW_017729033.1:29306064-29310870 GCF_001723915.1 Gavialis gangeticus | reverse complement strand
TTTCCTACCTATGGGGACTTTTTACCATCTTGTACCATCTACACTTTTCTCAGAGCCTGACGAAGGGACTTTGATCCCGAAAGCTTGCAGAAAAGGACAATTTTCTTGCCATTTTCCAGTTGGTCTAATAAGAGGTATCATTTTGGAACCAAGAGTTCTAGTTTTTTGTATGTCTTTTCGTCTCAGACCAACACAGCTACCAAGTACACCCATAAAAACACTAGAAAATTCAGCTGTTTGCATGAGCTAACGTTTTCAATACTAAACATTTAAAATATTTTTAAAATGTACTTATATTTACTAGACACTGACCATTTACTACACCAATAAACACTAATATTTTCTTCATCTGCAACCCAGAACTTTAGCCTCTACCAAGTCCATTGAATCAAACTACCAATGTTCCAAAACAGAAAATTATAGGATTTTAATATTCCAGGTCTAAACATAGTCATGTTAGGTTGTAATGTTGGGGTTTTTTTAATTAAAAAGTGTCACCATTCCTAAGGTTACTGACTTTGTAACAGTTTCAAATGCCATTCAATTATGTCATTTATCTTGCTACAGGAAGTAGGCTTTGCCTTCAGTATACAGATAATACAATATTTTTTGCCTTCCTGACAACATGAAACATCCACAAATCTAGGGTAACTACGTGTCCTAGTTAAATCGGGAATGTCCTAGTTTTGTAGGACATTCCCAACTGCTTAAAAAAAATTGAGATTTTGGCCTTGCTTTCAATGCAACCTTGGGATTTCTAATCACCTGTTCCACACAAGAACATAACACAGGAGTACTGCTTATATCAACAAGTTAGGTGGTGTTAAAATACACGAGTTCAAATTCATGTTGGCACTGCACACACACACACACACACACACACACACACACACACACACACCACTTAAAAAAGCCTCTTTCTCCAGAGTTTATAATCTTTACTAGGGATGCACCGATAGAGATTTTGGGGGTCGATACCGATAGCCAATTTTTAAGGAAGCATATCGGCCAATACTGATCCAATTTCTAAAGTATGCAACTCTTCAGCTTGAAGAACCGCATCCAGCTGGTAAGTCTTGTGTGGTGGAAGGAGTAGGAAGGCGGGGGGGGGAAGTAGATCAAGACCCCTCCGGTGAGGGAGGGAATGGGGCAGGGGAACATGTGCCCTCCAGACAGGCACGGTGCAGACACACCTGCAGCTAAAAGCTGGAGCTGGAGCTGGAGCTGGAGCCGGCATGGGACGGAGGCATGGCTCATTGGGGGGGTACCTCCCACCACTGAGGGCAGCTTGTCCAGTGCTCATCTGGCGACTCCCACTACTGCTCCCACCACTTTTCCAGGAGGGCATGGCAGGGGCATGTGCCCTGGATCTGCCCATCCTGGCCCCAGCTGGGCAGCCCCTGCCCCAACCCCACACCCTCCCTCACCACAGGGGCTTTGATCTGCCCCCCCCACCCTTTCCACCACACCAAACTTACCCGCTGCACACAGAACTCCACGCTGCCAGCTCTGCTCCTCACTGCCTACACGTTGCAAGGCAGCTGCACACAGGCACAGGTATTTATTGGAGAAATTAGTGGCCAAAATCGAGCTGATTTCCTATACAGAATATTTTCTTTATATCAGTGCCGATTCGATATCGGACCAATGTATTGGTGCAACTCTAATCTTTACATACGTCAGCACAACAACAGGGCAGAGAACACAGAGGGCAAGTAAGAGTGAAATGCACATATTTGGGTATGTGAGGACACTGGAATACCAGAAGTTGTTACATTGGGTACAAAAAGTCAGATGAAATAATTTTGGGGAAAGATTTAGCTCTACTTAGGTTTTGTGTTTTGTTTTTTTAGCTTTGCACATCAGGATTATGGCAATGAGAATCCTTCACCAGATCTATACATGAAAAGATGCAGGAACCACTCAAAAAAAAGATTATACCTCTAAAGGATTGCAAAAATAGTTATTGTATTACATGATGTACACAGTATGAGAGTAGTGTATAAAGGGTTTATCTGCATTCATTTTGGACCATCTACAAAACTCATTAAATGCTTCACTGCTCATGAGTTATAAGATTATCTGAAAAAAACTCATAAAACTTGATGACAAATGACATTGTAAAGTATTCCCTATTAATGGTACAGAAGATGTTACACTGCTTTATTTTATTTCCTGTGGGTATCACACTTTAATAACTGCAGTCCTTAGACTGGAAAAATTCCCATTCTTATAACTAATGCATCTATAATAGTCCTAACAATAGTCCAAGTGGGTGCAATTCCATTAATGTGAACATGCTTATGACACACTGAGATGCTGCCATTTTTTTGTACATGTGCTTTATAGGATGTGTGGGTGTGTGTTATTTAGATTTTTATTTTACTATACTGGGCTTTAATCTAAACCCATCCCAGGCCCCCAGTCATTTATCTTAATCAGACAGTCATGAAAAATTCAAAAGTTCACAAAATCAGCTTCCTATGGAATGTCAAGACACAACTGGAATGAATCCATGAGACTATTGTATCTAGTACACAAGATCAGCAACAACACTATTCAAACCTCAAAAATACGGCACTTTTTAAAAATACAGTACACCACATTATTGCATTAAAAATAGCTTCCCAATAATCCAGAAATTTCTCCAGAAGTCCAGCACTTCTCCAACTGTTTTTGTTAGACAGCCTAAAGCTATTGTTTCGAACAATTCTCAGTCATGTGTAAAGTGTAATAGCAAAGAAAACTGTCTTAAACCTGAGCACTTTCCTTATGTTTCAAAAATCTGGAATTTTCAAATTTCTGGCAGGTGCTAGGTCCCCCTCCGCCAAAAAAAAAAACCGTTCTAAAAATTCATGTTTTCCTCATGTATAATATTAACAGTAACACCGATTTCTAGAATTCAAATATTTTAGTGGGAGGAAGGAAATCAATTTTTGCAACAGTTTGCTGTGTATATTTGACAGCTTACTCTGTATGTACATGTGTGTGCACATGCACAAGTGAGAGCAAAAGCTTTGCCATGGGCCCTTCATAGCACAACACCACATGCAAGGAAAAATAAAAAAAGTGAGGGGGTTGTTTGTTTTTTTAAATAATGGCAAAAAGCAAGAGGTGGGAGGAAGGGAAGGTAGATTCAGGACCGATGCAGTACCTGAAATACAATTTTTCTAATCAACCGGACAAAGTTAACAATATCCTTCTACAAACGTAAACTAAAATGTAAGATAAATTGTAAAAAGAGTACGAATTCACAAAGAAGGAAGTGGTCTTTAAAGGGAGCGTGCAAACATTTGAGAGACTTGATCTATGATCATATAGCTTTAAGTAAGCTATGTGATCATAGATCTGGTCCCTTTGTGCACCTGTTCACTAGTGCCAAGAATGCAATCCAAGTAAGTCAGGGTGAGGGGAGGTTGTCTGTCTGGAGGGGTATCCATCTCAGGCAGCTAGTCTGGTCAGGAGTTGGGTGGTGGGTACAAAAAGCTGGGGTGGGGACAAGTGACTCTGGGGCTGGGTTCCAAACACGTACAGATATTAGTCTGATTGGGCTAACCCGTTCCCAGTTTAACTTGGCTCATCTCCTCAGGTGTACTTGTTAGATTGGGCCAGCCGTTTTTGTGTGATCTAACCTCCCTAAACGTTTATATAGGTCAGCATTTAAATCTAGCTAACCCTAATTAGGTCAATCTAAGTGTTGCATCTGCACATACCTTAAGTCAGCAAATAGGAAGCTGTTATCTTGACACTATCCAATAGGAAATGCAAGAAAGCATCTAAACATACTCAATATTGTCTTCATCCTAATTAGTAGCATTTTGTCAGAATAAAATTGTTTCAGCTAGACTGAATATAAAAAATGCTTGACAATGGGCAAGCCTTCTAATGCTAAGCAACATTTCACGGGTCGCAGGAAATTGCAGAACAGAATATTTGCTTGGAATTATCAACAGGGTGACAGTTTTGTTTGGATGGCCACATGGTGTTAAGGAAAACTGGAAGAATTGTTCCTGGATAGAAAATGAGGGGAAAGAGAGAGAGATTCTTTATTAGTGAATACTTATTAAACCAAAATTGTATGACAAGTATTCATTTCAGTTTTCCTTGTAAGGAGTGATACATGACAAGTATTAGATAGTAGCTCACACTAAGCATGTTCACTTCAATTTAAAAGTGAATTGAAGTGTGAAGTGAATTTAAAAGTACAGATGCAATATACTTTAACATTTATAGGATAACCATCGTTTCAGCTTACTTTTTTTTCCAAGTTTTATCTGGAAAAAAAAGTTTTTTTGCCATGATTTATTTCCAGTGAGCAGACACTATCATTAACTACATTAGTTATTTTAGTAATAACACCTGAATAGTTGGGTTTCAGGCATCAAATTTCTCCTACTAATGAGGATACTTAATCTCTGGAGTTAAGTAATCCTAACACTAGACATTAGTTTAAACAGTGTTTAGTAAAGGAATATCAACACTGAACTATATAACAGCTTGCAAACCTGGTGCCAACAAACAGCTGTCTGCAGGGATAGAAGATATAAAAAACACTGGAAAATAATGGGGTTTTATTCTTAAAATTTAAGAATGTTGACTATAAAGCTTACATCTGTGGAACAGAAGCAGGAATCAGGACCAACAACTTGATTTAGTCATTCCAGAGGATTGACTACATCAAGTTGTTGGTCCCGATTTCTGCTTGTGTGCAGAGATAACCTTCCGATGAGGTGAATATGATGAAGGCATTGACTTCTTACATTGGTGGGGCAGGGGGGAGTAAAACATTCAAAGGAAGATCAGTTC
>NW_017729033.1:29298973-29305982 GCF_001723915.1 Gavialis gangeticus | reverse complement strand
TGCTTGTGTGCAGAGATAACCTTCCGATGAGGTGAATATGATGAAGGCATTGACTTCTTACATTGGTGGGGCGGGGGGGAGTAAAACATTCAAAGGAAGATCAGTTCTCGACTGAAAACAAAAACCAAACTGAAGTAGGTTGCACCTGAAGACTATATATTTGAAAAAGGACAAAAGTAGAAAGTAAGAATGGATAAATTAGGAATCAACAAGTAGTCAAGTAAAATAAAAACATGATTAAATAGGAAAACAAAATAGTGCTAAAATAAAGGTTTGTGTGTGTCAACTGTTCAAACATGCTGAGTATGAAGAGACTACTATACATGGAAAAATGCAAGAAATCAGCATAATAGGAAAAGGAGGCTAGTGAAATGTGTAAAAAAATGGAAAGAGTTGAGATGGAAAACAGACTAAGGCAAACAGGCAAGGATACAGTATGCTGGTACAAGCCCTGTTGTACATTAATTCAGCACAAACATATATGGGAGATTTGCGCTAAGGCAGGTGCGTCAGTGTAGCTTTTACCTTTACGAAACAATACTACAGACAGAACCGAAGACCTCAATTCTGCACTGAACTCTACAACCCCTGTGACTACAGTGAGAAAATGATTTAAGTGAAAAGACTGACAACATCAGGGTCCAGCTTGCGCTATGCTCACTGTAGGAGCAATACTTAAATTAGGCAGACAACAAACACAGGGAGAACAAAGGAAGATTCTGACTTGAAGCTTTTTAAAAAGCTCCTAGATGATGGGTACGCAAAGTGCTAAGTAAGCTATATTGTTTCCAATTATTAGAGTACCTCATGGATACTCAAATCACGTTCATCTCAAGAAAGCATTGATTCAAATATTACAGTGATCATGTTCAGGTCAGAACCAATTCTCTAGGTTACTTCTGAAAATGACAAAATGAAGTCAATTCCATCATTCTAAAAGTGCAGTAAGAGAAACGGATCTGCTCACACATACAGTTAACACCTCTTTGGAAAACAAAGAGGAACTAATGTATCAAAACCTCTAGAGATAATAAAGAAAGTTCTGTACTTAAAAAGAACCGGAACCATTCATCTGCAAACCAATTTCCAAAAAACTGGGAGATCCTGGAAAAACCTGTACAACTTGCAAGTTATTGATTTAATGAGGTTTTCAGTTTACATGAGACTTTTTATATATCTATATATCAATTTTAATGGAAAAAAAACAAAGCTTTCAGCTGAATCAAGAAATTCTGCTCCAGGAAGTTACCACCTGCTTAAGAAATTAATAAACTAATTCTGAGAAGATGCAGAACTCGCACTGGGTTCTTCATTCATTTCAGGTGCAGATCATCTTGGTCCCTTTTCCAATTGATGTTTTTGCCTATTTACATGTTGTGCCGTAAGATGCATATTTACGTGAATCCAAGTTGAGCTTTTTCACCTCAATAACCATGGGGGGAGGGGGGGAGAAACATCAGATTTGAATACCAGCCTAGATCAGGCAGCAGAGCTTAGCAAGTTCCAAGCTGCGATGGCTCGCACAGCAGTGAGATTGTGGGGGAGACCACATGTTGAGGAGGTCTACAGCCATACAAGGCTTTACAGATGAAACAGCACCATATACTGAATCTAGAAATAAGGTAATTACCGATGTAGTCTTTGGAGTATGGAATCCACATGAACACTTTTTCCTCAAGAGGGCTACTTCACTCATCACTTCTCTATCTGAAGTTTCAAAGTTCCAAAGAGGTTTTAACCACATCCACACTGGCTTTTTAGATTAACCTAGATAGCTCTTCAGAGGTCTGCTTCCAGCAGAAAAGCTGAAGGCTTCTTTTAGGTGTTGAAACAAGACAGAGGGAGGGGGAAGAGTGGGGAAATGGTGACACCTAACACCAACATACCATTAAAATATTGGACCAAAAAAAGTTAAGAAATTAGAAAAGGAGGTGTTTAACACAGAAGAGGCTCTAGTTGCTATTAGAATAGATTTAGCTTATAAACTATGTATGGTATTAAATATTCTTAATGTTTCAAGGAAAAGGAAGGCTCAAATTCTCTGATCAATCTCATTTTTGTATAATTCCAGATTATATCACATCCACCAGGAGCTTTGTGTTTTTCTCTCTCTCTCTTCTTAGTAGTATCAAAATTAAAGTTGCAAGCATTTTTTAAATTAAATTTACTTATTATTCATGATTCACTTATTCTTAAGGAAACAATGTGGCTAGTTTTCCAAAACATGAATATGTAGTTGAGAAGTATGAATCATACACATTTAACTATAAACACAACTTCTATCCAGTAAGCTAATCAAGGACATAAAAATGTTACCTTAGTGAAGCTACAAGTAAAGCCACAATTAATAAGTTTTATCCAGTACCAAATATGCCCTTGATTAACAGGCAACACGGCTTAAGGAAAGGTGACAGATGGTGAATGGAAGAAAAGTAGGGCAAGTCCTCAAACTATCAGAATGCTATTAAAAATATTAGAAAAGGCTGAGTATCTCTGCACCTTTCAATACAGTGGGGGTAGGCAAATATTCTGTGGCATGAAAAAACAGAAGCTACTATTTTCTTGAAAGGAAGAAATTGCTAGGTCTTAATCACTTAAAAGTCTCAAGGATGTCAACACCAATCTCAATGTGTTTTCTTACAACAGACTGTAATAATAATGTTCTCGTCTCCCAAAGAGACTCCCATGTGCCATCTTTTTAATTCAAGTATCTTAATGGGGGCAAAAGAAAAAAAATTACAGTCAGAGTAAATATTATTTTTGCAATTCTGCATTACTGGAATGCATAACCTTAAAACTTCATGATTCAGTAGTTTTTAGAAATCAGTATTTCCATTTGTGGCAGTTAGTTTCAGATTTTGATTTAAGACTTATTTCAACTTATTCTCATTGTTCTAGCAGGTGCTGGTACTACCACTAAGCACTGTGCAAGCTTCCTCTCACAGGTTCAGAAATAGATTAGGCATTCTGATTTTGCTATACCTATTCTTTTTTATTCTTGAGCTAATATTTCTGATCATGTCAAACCACAATATTGATTTTAGATGTGAATAAACATCCATTAGAAACAAAGATGCTATCTCTACTATCAGTTTTCTAAATTAGGAAGAATTTTAACTTTGAAGCTGATGGTTTTCATGTCATTACTGCTGGCAGCTGATACTACACCAGGGAAATCTGGTTCCTAGTATACCAGAACTAAGTTGACCCCTTAACACTACTGAGAGAGAAGTGCCAATTAGCCAAAGAAACTATGTTTATTGGACCACTGCGTTCATAAGTGTGTTGAAGTTGAAGGAAGTCTTCCCATTGACATCAGTAGGCTTTGAATCAGATCACAATTGAGTGCCCCATCAACCACTCTGCTGCCTACAGCCACATATTTTACCCTTCCAGCTAGCTAAGCAGCTTTCTGCCTAAACTTTTGCCTTATACAGACAAAGGCATCGTCAGAAGTGCACCAAATTCACCTTACTACAATACGTTATCATTCAGAAACCTACAATACTCCATTATGCTAAATCTGTTACTTGCTCATCTGAAAACCATGCAGACTACAGGTAAGTGAACAGCCATTATTAACTTTTAACTGGAGGTCAAGACAGGATAGTTCTGGAAGAAACGGTAAAGAAACTTGTTTAATGCCTAATAAAGGCCACATACAGTGACATCAGCAAGCATCAGACTCACTGTTGATTTCAATGGGACTTCAACAGTTTTCAGGATCAGACCCAAAATTTACACATCCCACCTCTCAGGAACCTATTTTCTTGTGTCTTGTCATTAATACAGGCATATGTTATGCTATATACATAATATGCAACCTAGTAACTTATATTGCAGGATTGTTATTAGCCCTAGCCATGTATTTGTAAGCAGCATCTTTCAGGACCAGATTGCAAAGTATGCCAAATATATCGAAGACTAGGAGAAATGTATTCTCCTAATCCTAACAGTGCCCAGGCTCACAAGTTTTCAAAAACTATGTAGTGCAGACACATGAGCTCTGACTATTCAATAGATTTAAATTTAAAAGTACTTGACAAGTTACCTTCTAATTCTTACAAATTGGAAAAAAATTCAATGAATACGATGCTACAAAAATTTTATCTGCTCATTTATTTTCTTCATTAATTGCAATTCTGAAAAAGGTGAACAAGTCACACTGCTATTTAGAGCTCCATTGTGTAATCCTGCCACCTTGGAAAGATTCTAGGGTTGCTACAGTCTAACCCAGATGTACCTGGCAGAAAGATCACTACTTATTCATCTCTCCAGCTAACAGCAAAAGAGTGATTTGCATGTCAAAAATTACTGCACAATACTAAGAATTCTCCAGAAAAAAAGTCTGATCATCAACATGTGTAGTATCCTTAAGGCTTTTCACTTCTATTTTAACTTCTATTTGTAATACGGAAGCTTTAATTTTTCTTTGCTGTAAAGTTAACAAGCATGCTACTAAAAGAGACTTTCTGAACACTTTCAGAAAATAATTAACCATTGAGATTATTTTACTAATTAAAAGTGACAGATTTCCAATCGCTGAGAATCTTTAAACTGACAAGCAGTGCCTTCACCTATAAGTCAATAGGCCTAATACCAGAATAAACAGATAAAGTTCTATGGCCTATACTTAGGGACCTACTGAAATTGCAATTCCATGAAAAAGTACGGGTCCCACAAAAAAGCACAAAATTGCAGAATGGGAGAGAAAAAAAAAAAAGGAAAGTTGCAAGCCTGTGAAAATGGCAAGAGGCCCCACATTCTGCCTGCAAAATTAGCGGGCAACTGCCTTGAATTTGGTAATTTATTACCTATGGTAAATGGAAAGTCAGATTATCAACAGAGTTTCTTCTTACCTTAAAATCCAAAAATAGGAATTACTTTTTTTAAGAAGAATTTATAGCCCTTGAGGAAATGTCTAATAGAAGACATGCCCTCCCATTTCAGACTGCCCCTCACCTACCCTCTGCACATTCATTTGCCAAAGAGGATCAGGCAGGAGGCTGGAGGTGAGCCATGTCATTCAGCAACATCTGCCAAGTGATCAGGAGCGACATTAAGGAAACACTGCAGACAACTCAGTTCAATCCTTCATACGGAAGAACCTCAGTAGTGACAAAAGGCAGAAGTAAAACAGTGAGTAACTATTGCAAAAGGGAGAGCACAGCCTTCACGGACACAGCTTTTGTCCACGAGTCCTGAAAACAAGCTGCTCTCAAGCAGCCAGTTTGAGGCACTGAGAGATAGGACAGAATACATGGCATAGTGATACCAAACACCATAATCAGGAGAGGAAGGAAAAACTATCAAAAGCCAAAGAAGAAAAGGATCAAGAATTAGTTTCATGAACTAAACATGTGCAGCTATCTGCTTAGATCGTAACATTCCATATTAAATGCTTCTAGGTTTGGTTACCTTAAAAACGTATTTAAATGCACTCATTCTTCACTCTCACTAGGACACAGCTAAGCATACACTGGGGAAGTTGGTGGAAGAGGGCTGTTTTTATTTTTATCACACTGGATATGTAATAAAGCAGTTTAAAATGCTGGCACCGCCACAAGATCCCAGTCCGGCCCCAGAGCAGCTCCCTGCCTTGCAGCAGGCCCTGCCAGTGCTGCTGGGGCCGGTCCCCATGGAAACCCAGCCCACATTATCAGTCTGGCTGCTGCTAGGGTCTCCATGGAAACCAGCTCCAGCCATGCAAGCATAGGCTGCTGGGAAATGGAGTGCACTGCACTTTGTCCACCCACCCTAATCTCTTACTTAAATTAGATTTTTCTCTCCTGTAAGTAAGAAGGGACTCTCTGCCATTTTATATTTTTCCCCAAAAGCATCATACAATCTCATTAACTGTGGTTAGTGCAATGTGACACCTTATAAACTAACTCATTCGGAAAGGTATAGGCTTTTATAATATCAGGTAGCAGGTAGGTGATCTATTCAGTTTTCTCATATACTAATAATGCAAAATCATTCTGGCAGAGAAGCTCATGTACAAATCTGCATTTTGTCTCTTAAAGCCAGACATTGAATATTATTATGCAAATTGGGGCCAATTTCTAATCCCTTGCGGAAGACCATGTCATACAGACCTTGGCACATGCCATATTCTAAAGCAGGGGTTGTCAACTGGTGGTACGAGTACCCCTAGGGGTACTTAGAAAGGTCCTAGGGGGTATGTGAAGGCAGGCAGAGATGAAGTGCCGCCACCCACCACCCCATTCTGCCGCCTCCCAGGAGCAGGGCCCCGGGGGGAGTGGGAAGGCAGCGGCGCCCCTCTGTGGGCCGCACAGGTGCCACCTGGCCAGCCGGACAGGGCAGGGGGGAGCTCACAAGTGGCGGCCACCAGCACCATCCATCATCCTGCGCTGCCATTTCCCACCACCCTATGCCACCACCACACGCTGCTTTCCCACAGCCAGTTGCACATGCATCTCCATGGGCTGCTAATGGGCAGCACGCAATTATAAAATATTTTTATTTTTTTTTTAAATAAAAAAAATGTTTGCCCTGATTTGTGTGCATTTGCCATAGTGTATATAGCTCAAAATAAAGTCTCACTCTTGTATATTGTGTGTAGAAGAGTGTGGGGGAGGGTGTGTGGGGGTGAATATGGTGTCTGTAGGTGGTTGTGGAGATGTGTGTGGGGGCAGGTATGAGGTTTGTGGGGAGCTGTGGGTGTGTGGGGGAGTTGTGGGGTGTATAGGGAGTGTAGCTGGAGGGGAGTGTAGGGGGCGCAGGAGTGTATGGTGGGGCATGCATGGGCCCCCTCCTACAAAAATGTCCCCTTCATACATGCCCCCCACATTGTGCACAGTCCCTAGTGTCAGTGGCAGCATCGAGTGGTGGGCGCTCAGGGCATTCAAGGCCCATGGCAGGTGGATCCCCCAGGACTGTGCTCCTCCCACCCCACCCTGAGCCCCTGCTGGTCCAGGCCCCATACTCCCACCCAGCTGCCACTTCCCTACTGCCCACCCACTCGCCACCACCTCCCACCTGCCTG
>NW_017729033.1:29295281-29298717 GCF_001723915.1 Gavialis gangeticus | reverse complement strand
TTTATATTTATAATATATACATCATCACTCGCCACCGCCTCCCGCACCCCCCTCCAAATCTCCTGGCAGGCCAAATCTAGCCCACGTGCCATATTTTGACCACCCTTGGCCTAGACAGCAAAACCACAGTATGCTCAGAACCTAAAAAAAGATTCTAGTCATGGACTGACTTATGCAAAGGAACAAAGAAAATATAAAATAGCCATGATGCAAAACTGTGCTAAAAGCTGTGCTGATGTAAAATGATAGGTTCATTATTTTGAAACGGCAACTATAACTTAGATAGACCAACTACACTGCAAAAGGTGGCAAGGTTTTTATACAGTCACTTTTTGCACTATAAAAAAGTCACACTTCAAAGACAGTTTAATAAAAGATATTACACATTCACTGGAAATTTATAATAAGCCAGCACCAAACTATCAAGTACAAAGTTATGTTGAATCTAGAAATCCCAAGTTGCATAACAGCAGTAAAAGCTGCTTGTTGAAAAATGTCATTACAAATGTAATTTTTTTTATCAGATTATAATAGCAATCCTAGAATATGCATTTCTGAAATCATGAAGCCATCACCAACATCATAACTCAGTCTTATAAAAGTGTCACTTCATTGGACAAAATAAGGAAGTGTGTACTGTATAACAAGGAAAACCTGGAATGCACTAGATACGAGGGGGGGGAAAAAGTTGGTGCGATACAAGAGGCTTGTAGGTGTCATATGCAAGAAGGAAGAGAATTGCTTTAAAAAAAAAAAAAAAACAGGTTATAAACAGGAACGAAAAGGAATAGTAAAGCTACTGTATAAAATATAAAGTTTATATTACTTAAGAGGGTTGGGGAGAATGCAAATGGAGAATATGCTTTACTAGTGATGAGAATAAAATGCAAAGCCAAGTGCTTCTACTGTACGCACATATCTACACTGATGCACGTGGCATTTTTTTTGCTAGCTCAATGCTTCATATGGAAGGATGACTAGATAATTTGTTTTTCTGCTGCCATGCCAGTACAAGGAAGGGTAAATCAAACAGCCATCAGTTTTCAGAACAGTGCTGCATTATCAGAAACAGGGTGATATCTTTGTCTCCTTGACATACTTCCACAGCTATTATTCTGAGAAGAGTAAGAGATCAAACTCTTCTGGCATCAGAAGATGAAATAACTATCTGCACAGAGCATACTAGCACCATCACCCTTTTTCAGGAACACAGGTTACTTAAACTCAAATTACAAATGGTTTCTCCTTTTTAATTAAAAGATTTTAGCCCTGATCCTACAAATTGTTGCATATGTAAGGACTATACTGAAGTTATGAGGATCAACACAGATGCAGAAACACAGTCATAACAAGTTGTTGGATAAGGGCTTGGTACAGCCCAATATCACTAGCAGCCATATTATCAGGAGTCCCTTTTTTGTTTCAATTAAAACAGTATATTTGGGTTAAAATGCTATGCTGCAATGCTTACAGTACTGTTTTCATGATGGAGAACCAGAGGGAAAAAAATGCAAAATGTAACAGAACAGTTCAGATAGTGAAAACTAACTTTTAAAATCATTTAAAATAATTTTAGCTGCTGGAAACACATTTTATTATATTATTTAGAAATGTTAATCTGTCCAGTATTTCTAAGGACTTACCTGCCTCCAGGCTTACCCCAAACTATTACCTGCCTTTTAAGGCAAAATTCCCTGACTATTCTTAGAAACCTCCTGCCTGGACTTGAGTGTACTTTGAACATGGGCTAGCTTCCCCAGCTGAAGACATAGGCTAAAGCCTGGGTTCTGAGTGCAGAACTCAGTCCCTGCATGGCAAGCTGCAAGCAAGAACTCTATTTTTTATAATGCAGACAGAGGGATAAGGGTGTGGAGGGCACTGGAAGAAATAAGTAGCAAGCAAGACAACAGAGGAGGCTAGAACCTGTTCAGCCGCACAGCCTGCTCTGGGGTTAAGAAACCTCCTGAACCACGTTCAGAAGGTCCTTGTTCTGCTGTCAGCAAGCTTCTGTATCCTAGTTTAACAACTTGTTAACATCTACCTCAATTTTTTCCCACACTTGCAAGATGCCGCTTGGAAATTATTTATGCGAGAACCTTGCAACGTTTGGTAAAACTCCTGAACATGGCAAGCTTTCAATAACCATCTACATAGCTTAGAAGCCACCTTCACCCTTGGTATACTGTCCAGTTAGCAAATGACAAAAAAAATAAAATTAAAATAAAATAAAATCTACTGTGCGCAAATAGTGAGATTCCAAAACTATCCTGAAAAAGTGGATTCCACTTCTAATCGCATTATAACTCTTTCCTGGTCTAATATAATGTTAAAGCCAAAGTGCTTTAACCCCCTGAACTGGTTAAAAATAATTACTTCTATTTCTTTTAATTATACTAAAACTGAAATCCTGACTATAGTTCATCTGTGTGGCCTAGGACGTCGCTTGAAGTAGCTTTCCTTTCTCAAAGGAAAAAGATGAAATAAAGACATATCTAGATGATAAAAATGTCAAACATGGCCTTGCCATGATCAGAACATAAGAGGGGAGATGGGAGTTCTTGTCTTTATTGCTCTGGACAAAAACTAATACGCACTTTCATTTTTTTTGACAGGGCTTTCTATCTCTGTTGGACTGTAGCAGCCATCCTTGGAGACAGGACCTTGAACAAGCATAGGAAGAGGAAAAGGCTCAGGAATAATATGCTGCCTTGGACAAGTCGTATGAAACCCTGGACTGCTGGGAGGAGGCAGGGGACAAACGATGTAAAAGTGAAAACGAGCAAGCAACCAGCCAGGAGAAGAGGTAACACCCAGTTTTACTATAAGCTGTTTGCACTTAATTGCAGTTGTGTTTCCATTTGCAATTTGATGCTTTAATCTAATTATTTACCCACATCCGAGATGCCTGCACTGCTCTTCAAGCAGTAGAGTTAGGGTTTTTATATTATTTGTTAATAAATTGGTTTGGTTGTAAAGCATGTAGGGACAAGCATGTGGCAAAGAAGGAAGAAACAAGTTGTATACAAAGTTTTTAATCAAGTATCTAACTTCCCTATGGTCACATAACCAACAATAGAACTAACGCGTATTATTTTGCAACAGTACACAGTCATATTTTCCCCATCGCTGTACCTCTTTTCCCCACACACATTATGCCCCCTTCACCACCCTCCCTCCCATTTTCTGCCTACACACACACCCTGCCCCCCCCCGAGAAAATTCTGTCATTTTACTATCACTCTCTCACACTTTACCCATATCCGCCACCTGTTAAGTGTACAATTCTGCCAGATGTTCTGAGGTCATTTTAATACCTTAATGAGCAAACTACAAGCACCCATGTGCCACCAGTGGTCCCAGTACAATTTGGGAAGACATGTCTCTCAAAAACAACGCTTCAGACATAGCAGCAATATGTGCCACCTGCAGATAAACC
>NW_017729033.1:29282543-29290281 GCF_001723915.1 Gavialis gangeticus | reverse complement strand
CCCCCCCCCGAGAAAATTCTGTCATTTTACTATCACTCTCTCACGCTTTACCCATATCCGCCACCTGTTAAGTGTACAATTCTGCCAGATGTTCTGAGGTCATTTTAATACCTTAATGAGCAAACTACAAGCACCCATGTGCCACCAGTGGTCCCAGTACAATTTGGGAAGACATGTCTCTCAAAAACAACGCTTCAGGCATAGCAGCAATATGTGCCACCTGCAGATAAACCGCAATATTAACCGTCTCACAGAACTCTGCTACCCCAACACTCACAGTTGACTTGCCAATGCCAAAAACTTTGCCAGTAACCTGTAGCTCCTGGGGTCACTAGCTTCCAAGCGGCAACAGCAACCTGGCCTCTGAACTGGCATAGCTGCCCTCATTTGCTCGTTCTGGCACTAAACAGTCAAAGACAACTATGGGGATCATCACTGGGCCTCTCCTTCTTAATGTGGAAGATCTGGAGCCACTGTTGATCACCCAATGCCTTTCCCAACAGTATGAGTCTTTTGTTATGTACAAGGTGTCCTGGATCAGAAGTGACGATCTACGTACAGTAGTATAAGGCTGAGGGTGTAGCCACAGAGGTCCAAAAATTATGTGAGGAGCAAGGATTCCTTAGGGTGATATCTTTTATTGTACCAACTATATAGTTGGAATAAAGTTAGACAAGTTCCCAAATTTAAGACATTTTTTTCCTCAGGACTTAGAAAGAATGTCTTGAATTCGAAACCTTGTCTAACTTTATCCCAGTTAGCCCAATAAAAGATATCACTCTAAGAAATCCCAGTCTTCCAAAAGGAACACACATCAACTATAGCATGCAATAGATTTCTCTACCACCTTCCAAAGGTGGAAGACCACTGCTGAAATGCCTTCCTCTATCCCCAATATCCTCTAACTAAATCCTCTTGTAGTAACAGCATAACTTTAGGATCATAGGCAAGTAGGGTTGGAAGGGACTTCACAAAGTCATCTAGTCCAGCCCGCTGTGCAAGGCAGGATCTCTCCAGATTAAACCATCCCAACCAAGTGTCTGTTCACCCTGGTCTCAAAAACTTCCAAGGATGGAGAGTCCACAACTTCTTTAAGTAGAAGAGGACTTCATTCATCTACCCTGTATTTCCTTAGCTTATTAAATCAAAAGGTTGCGACTGAGATTGTCAAGATTTGCTGAAGTCAAGGTATATCACATCCACTTTCTCCCCACATCCAAAGAGCCTGCCACCTTACCACAGAAGGAAATCAGGCTGATCAGGTTATGACTTGCTCTTGGTGAAATCATGCTGGCTGTTCCCAAGACATTAGCTCCTACACTGGGAAGGTGGAGGATTGGCTTCAATTTGGAGCTGATCCAGGGAGAAAGGCCATGTCTTCCCCTAGCTCCACCCTGACCCCCTCTCAGCTCTGTTGGCATCTCTGGATGGCAGGGAGAGAAAGGTTGTTCTGGGGTTCTCTTAGCCCCACTGGAATGGGAGGGTAGTCTGCAGCCCTCTACCCCCTCTCACCCCACTAAGGTGAGGGGCTCCAACCACCGATTCCCTACTCCAGCGAGGCTGAGAAAATGCCAGACAGGACCTCCCTCCCCTACTTTCTTCCACTCCCATCCAGAGACACCAGATCAAACTGCTGCAGTAGAGCAAACAGAAATTAATGAAGCCACTCCAATTACAAGCAGCTTTATTTGAACTCTCAGACAATGAGTGTTAATTTGTCATGTGATCAGAAGGCTCTGCAGCTGTGCTCTTCTGTCTGGGCACAGCTTTACAATTTCAAGGGGCTGATCATTTCTGTCTACATCTATTGACAGGCTTTGTAAATTTAAGTAGGAAAGCCCAAGAGCAAGACTCAGCTACAAGCACAGTCGCACCCAAAAAGAAAGTATGAACTAAGCATTGATATCTGCCCCATCAAAAGTATGCCACACCTTAATTTACTAATGCAGTGATGCTCAACTTTTGGCACCCTCTCATCCATAGGGCTGTAGCCCTGCAAGCTAGGTCAGGCACACACAGTAGTGCAGGGCCCAATCCTGACATGTGGGATAGACCAGGGCCACCAGAGCCTGATCCCTGCATGGGGACTGGCCTACAAACATGCCCCACACTCCTCATCTGGTCCACAGAGCCAAAAGGTAGAGCACAACTATACTAATATGTGGGATTCAAGTGTTATTGAAAATTAATTTAAGTTGTTAAGCACCCACTGACTTCAGTGGGCTTTGGATCATGGCCTCCATGTTTATTTGTCCCTTAAAGTGTTAAGTGGATACAAGACAACTATTCCATGGCCTCTGACCAAGGTGAATGTGATCAGTTGAAAATTATTTCTAGTCTACATATTTGCAGACTCTTAGACAAAATTCTAGGTAGTTTTCTTCATCTTTTCAAAACAAGTAAATTATTCTGGACAAAGGCAGCATATGAGAGCTATTCCAAAGTAACAACCTGCATAGACACTCATTCCAGAATCTTCTGGATAATTGTTAGTCAGCTTCCATGTATAAACGAACAAAGTTATACCTGGTATATATATCCAGAACACATCTAAGGAAGTGGGTGGATTTACACTTCTGTAACTGAGATCAGAAACTAGACCACCATCCTTTGTGAGGAAGACTATTTCTTGTTTGCATGTTACAACTCTTGAGAGAAAATGCTATAATCCAGCAACCACATGCTGTATATATGTTACAATCAGAATGTTTCATGTAATACTATGAAATGAAGAAATAAATAAGAAAAACTTCTGAAATAATTCAAGAGTTCATGGATATACATAAATTCCCAGTGTACAGTTCTATTACTGTAGCACATATCCAAGCCAAATTAAGGTTGCAAACATTTAATAGCAAAAAATAGAATGGTAATGCTTTAACTACATAGAGCATCTGTTTCTGTATCATGCAAAAGTGTAAAGCAAAATTGGAAAACAAAGAACATGTAGCACTTTGGCATCAACAAAACTGCCTACCCAGACACCCACTGCTGCCTATTTTTTTCACTCACACATTCTTTAAATTATTTCATGCACTCCACAGCTCTCACTTATTGACATATCTATTGCCCACGCAGCTTCTTAGGGCTTGCCGATCCACAATACCCAAACTGCAGAGATGTAGCTAATCTACAACCTATTCTGAAATAAAAGTGATTTTATTCCACAAGTGTCCATATGGGGGTATTATTCCAGAGCAGCTCAATCACACTAGAATAGCTAGCATTTCAGCCACTCAAGGCATTCCAGTCAGATATACAAGGTTCATTCTCCCAGTCTCCTAGTTCATCAGCACACTTTTGGTATGAAACCGTGGTCCCTAGTACCTTGCTTAGAATTAAGCTATCTTTCCATTTATGCCTGATTTTCAACTCATCCATACCTCAGTAGTCACAAGAACAGAAAGCAATCCTAATATTTTACATGCCACACTTTAATCCAGCATAAAAGTTTTTCCTAGGAAGTGTGGGTAAGATCAGGAATACCAAAAGAGTAGTTACAGTATTTCAGATGTCCATGTCAGCCAGATTTCAAAAGTATTTTCGGGTTTAGTTATTTGTTTAATCTTGGGGTTTTTTGGTTGGTTGATTTTTCTTTTGTTTTGGTGTGGTTTGTTTTTTTGGACTGCTTATAATCTCCAAAATGACTTAGTCCACAAATCCTAAATCTGATTTGGTACTCTTGGTCATTCCCTACCAGTTTACTTGGTTAATACTACCCACCGAAACATAATTCAAGCTACCCTCTAGTTTACTTATTCTGAAACTGCAATGTCCTTCTAGTCCAAAAGATAAAATCAGCAGTATGCGTTGTTAATATTAAAGTACATAAAGATTCTGTCATTAATCTAATCTGAGGATACATTGAACTATATCAAAGTTTGGAAATTTTTCCCAAAAAGAAGCAGAAGAAATACTTCTATAGCAAAAAGTCAGATGATTCTTCATTAGAAAGTGCCAGTTGAAGTGGTGCTGTGGCTGAAGTACAATTGGAAGGTGGTATTTTTAATCAAATCACCTGGCTATGAATTTGTCACATATTCTATTATTTTAATGCAGAACATTGTGATGTATTTTCTTTTAAATAACAGAATAGTAAATAGGATGTTTAATTTAACATAAAATGTAAGAAAAACTCAAAATTAATTTAAAGGATGCAACTAAGATTTGTTGTAAGCAATGAAAGATTATATTGCAAGAGAGAACTGGACAGATCCCTAAACTATTAATTTCAGTTTGTCATATTTGGATCTGAGGGGTAAGAAAGCATTACCTTTTCTTCAAATCATTTAGAACATTAGTACATAAAAGTAGTAAGATTTTAAGGTAGGACAGTGTTAACCAGGATTCACTGAAACAGATATTGCCTGTAACATTTTTATACCTGAACATACTGGAAATCAGATCTTTGGGATGACTTCAACTGAATTTCTGGTTAAATCGCTTCTTTGTTGATTTTGAAGGTTTCTCCTTGAGGGAAGACTAAAGGAAATGGGCCAAGAGGACATCTTGCTCACTAGTGTAGCAGTTCATCTTCTTTAAGATTATAATTTGCCTTTAAATCATATGCATAAGCCATAGACCACACCTTTTCATCTTCACTTCCTCTTTGCATAGTTGTTTCACATCAGTAATAATATATAACACCTTTAAACTTTTATAACATATATAGCTTCTGTTCTGATTTTGCATGAAGCTGCGTGAATTTTGCTTGAAGTACTGCAACTGATCCAATTATGGATGTTACATGGGAAAGAAACTCGGAGGGCATTATGTTTTTCAACAATAATGGGTAAGCCTTATGGGCAGTTTTACACATGCTCCGGGGGAGAGGGGAAGGGGCAATGCTTTCATTAGAGTGGCTTTGAGAGCTGCTTGGGGTAAAGCATCATCACGTCTTGTGTATCAGCACCCCTATGCTTGAAAATGGCAGAGGGGGCACTTGAACCAAGCTTGAGCTTTAGTTCAAGCAACCCCGCTGCCATTTTGTAGTGTGGGGACACTGATACAGGAGACACAGGAAGCTGCTGGACTACAGGAATTGCCACACTCCAACACACTTAATTAATTGAATCTGCTCCAACACACTGGAATTCCAGCGCATCGGAGCAGTCTCCACGCTCGTGTATAGGCACCCTATATGTCCAAGCATTTTACTGACTTATAGAAACTGTCAGTCCTATTATAAGAAACATACAACAGTTTCTATTTCCCTACAGTGAATTTAGACACCTCTTTCTTTTAAGGGTATTCCAGAAAATTGATCAGAAATTATGATAAATTATCAATTCTTCTAATGCACTAGTTTAAGAACAAGCCTCCAGTATGTTATTTGCTACTTTTGCAACAAAGCAATACTTTAAATACAGCTGAAATATTACTTTAGTTAGTAGTACTATCATATGTCCTCATTTAGAAAATAAAAATATTATTAGCCCTGTTAAATTATTTGCATGGTTGCATAGGAGGACCCTTTGCGCTACACCTACTTATTTGGAACATGTCTTTTTAAACATCTTGCTCTCCCTGCTTCTAATCATAAAAAACACTTCTCCAAATACAGACTGAATAATTTGCATATCAATATTTTTGTTTTCTTAGCCTAAAAAAATCTGTTGTACTTTCCAATTTTTCACCTATACCTGCCTTCAAATTCCCTTCTATCTACAGAAGCCACCTCTGCAAAAAGCATATTTTTCCCCAGACAAGTGAACAACATTTTGTACATCTAGTAGGAAACAATATATTAGAAAGATATGCAACACCCTGTCTTTTTTTCCCCTTTTTAGTCCTCATAAACTAAGCATGTGGCCTAGAAAATCTTCCCAGCCTCTAGCATTCTGTGCATGCAGAACAAGCATTCTGGTCAAACTGCTGTAAAACAAACGGAGCCCTACGCTTTTTAAATGAAAGTAGATTATCTTTGAGAATGGAGTTTAAGGAGGGGCCACCCAGTTTCCATCAGTATGTAGGATAAACAATTATATTCAATCCAAATTTTGAGCTTGTACAAAGAGGTTGCACTAATGAGGAAATAGTGGCTTTGCAATCTAACAGCCATCATTTGTTTTTGACCTCATTCCAGCCCTCATATCAAAGAATCAAGAGCTAAAAAAATACTATGTATAAACAATGCTTACACTTAGCATAATATGAAAATTAAAAGGTTTAATGACTGCATCCCTGTTTCTTCAGTGACTCAAGGCTTACTACAGTTTATAATTATTACAGAAACTTTGGGGAAATGAAATCCCCTCTTAGTTTTTTACAAAAATAAGAAATAGTAACAGCCAAAGCATCATTCAAAAGCTAAAAGGATAATTATCTTTTCAAGAAGTATTATGCTGGGTAAAAAAGCTGAAGGACTGCCTTCATGAGAATTAAGTCCATCACCCATATCAGTCCGTGGAATGCTCTTAGTTTACTACAGTGCATTTAAGTTTACATTCTTATCTTTCTTAAAATGAGCAATTCTCCTGAGAGTTAATATGGACAACTATGGATATGAATAGGATAAGATGCACTGACAGATTCTTACTTCTGGTTCAAAAGAAAAGTTCAGAAATGTAAGAGACAGCAAGGATTAATGGATCCTTCCATAAGAAATGAACATCAACAACACAATCTGGATAGGATCCAATCAATGAGAGAACAATTATAACAAAGCCTACACAGCCCACTGCTATCCAGTTATTAATGAAACATGAAGACAGGATCTGTTTCAATGGAAATGTCAAGATATTGCTCAATTAAATTGGACCTGTGCAGCCTAGAAGCACTGAAATAGTTACGCTCTCCACTCTAGGAGGACAGTTAGCATTATACAGCATCAATTCTCAGCATCTCCTCAGTCAGTTTAGAAAAGCCAACCTCCAGCAGCATCACCATCAATTCATTCACTCCAAACTGGAAGTTGGACATTGCCACATATGTTTAGATCAGGGCAGAAAAAAATAAGCAAAAAAGAAAGTATTCTAAAATTACACCCCTATCTCAGCTATGTCAACCAAATCAAATACAAACCACTGTATCAGAAAGTCAAAGGCATCCACCCACCCCACTTCAGTGGTCAAGGAGATACCACTTAGCACATCAGTACCATGTAATGATTTATATATTGGGAAGGGGGAACAACGTAATTCAAGGAATGGATTTTGGAATGGGCAGGCTTGTACCTTTAGTTCCCCAGCTCAAATCCAACCCAGCTTGGCAGGGCAGGGAATGAAAATAGTTACCAACTTCTAGCACTTCCTTAGTTAGTATAGATGAAGGGTTACCGTGACCTCAGACCAAGTCCTAGTTATAAAAGTCCACATAAACAAAACCTTACCAGTACTATCATTGCCATTTTGGACAGTCTCACTTCATTTGGAGAATGAATCACCCCTCATCCCAATATCTGTTCACTGGAGAACACCCCTGACAGAAGTAGCTAGAGAAGGTAACATTGCAGCTGCTTGTTTTTCAGTGTCCAAGAACAGTAAACTGACATCTAGCTCAATTTCTAAACAAGTAGATGACAAAACATCAGGACTAAAACTTAAAAAGAAATCGCTTAGGGGAAATAAAATAATAAAATTCTTCTCAGTCTTACCTTGACAGTTCAGCAAAAGCAATAAAGAAGTCATGCCCAAAATATAAAGCTAACAATAATTACATGAATACCAGACATTACATAGGTGCACCTATGAGAGGTTTTCTCCAGAACACAATGGATTTCTTTGTCAGCACATGCTTA
>NW_017729033.1:29272180-29277543 GCF_001723915.1 Gavialis gangeticus | reverse complement strand
TTGACAGTTCAGCAAAAGCAATAAAGAAGTCATGCCCAAAATATAAAGCTAACAATAATTACATGAATACCAGACATTACATAGGTGCACCTATGAGAGGTTTTCTCCAGAACACAATGGATTTCTTTGTCAGCACATGCTTAACATTCAAACAAAAGCAAAAGTGAAACTGTTCAGAGTACGGTGGTGTCACACTGAAGACATATCCGACTTGAGCAAAGATGTAACAGCGAGAATGAAAACAAGCAACAGAAAACTTATAGTATCCAATACAGTGCCACAGTGGCTCTGACACAGAAAGTAAGTTCCAGCTATTACTAAGGAAAATAGGGCTATGATTAAGTTACAGGAGCAGTTAGATACATGACAAAAAACATAGGCTCTCGGGAAAATGCTTCAGGTACATTTCATCTTTGGATGCTATCTGTTTAGGTAAAAGAAATACTTCCCGAAAAGAACAAGAGCACAAAGCCACACTTAAAAAGAAAAAGAAAGAGTTGCTAAATTAAGTTCTGATCCTGTAATGAGCTCCACATTGTGCAAAGCTAATTGGGATATAGTAAGCAGCACCTGAAAGAAGTCCACAGTCATGACTACTCTGGATTCATCTCCAGAAATCTTGTAAGACTCAGTAGAAACTATTATTAAAACTAGAAATGAAAAGAAAGACAGCTCAAATTCTCATTTTTTTCAGTCTAGCCTTCTGCATAAGGCTATCCCACAACCGCTAAAAAAGCAAGCAAGCAGATATGCAAAGCTATTTTCAATCATCTTCCATCAAAGAAAATAAAGACACTCCACTCTGGCCTATGTTCCCAGAAGAAATGGAGCTAATCCAACTCGGACATTTGTTTATCCATCACTTCTAAATGGACATTTACATTCCTTTGGGTCAAGCGTGTTTCACTGATTTCCAGACTCTTGCCCTCAAAAGCTTGTTCCAGTGAATCAGAAGACTCTTGAATTATCAGCAAACAATCACAAATCATAAAACCAAACCCTTCCCCAAAAAGTCAAAGAATGATGCAGGAGATGTTGCCTTAAGACCCAAGATGTTTCTTCTTAATCACAAAGGCATTCTCCCCTCGTCGCCCCCTCCCCTCCGTCACTTCTGTAACATTAGAGAATATTTTAATAAGTGCACTATGACTACATAGCATTGCACTCAGGAATAACAAAAGTTAAAATGTCATGTTGTCTGCTGCTTAAGTTGTGCTCTTTATTCTAGTGTCTTTGCCCCAGCCTTTTCCCCCCGCACATACACATACACCCCCATCCCATAGCACATTTCCTACTGAACTAAGGAGGGCTACAAAGGTTTTAACTACCTACGCCTTTAGAAATCCTGCATACATGCAAAAATCCATGCAAAAATTGTTCCAAAATTCACCAAAATGAAAAGCCTCCAATAACTGAGGACGAAACATTCCTTGGAAAAGTACAAGTTAGAAACAAAAACAAATCACATTGTTTCTGTTTTACAGTATTCACAATGGGCCTATCCCTCATATATTCATGGCGTTTTAAGGGAAACTATTATAGAACGTTTCCTTTTACCAAGAACTAGGGTTTGATGATTTGGTGAGGGGGGTGGAAACAGCTGTGAACAATTAAAAGAAAAGATCAATATTTTTTGTGACTTTTTATTTATGAAGAGATGGGGGGGACACGACACACACGGACTTTTCACATGAAAAATCTCAATCTCTTCTTCGTGCCCTAGAGAAGTACAGTGTGGGTGTCAACCCCCCTATGTTACATTGCGAGCAATTCTATCCAAGGTATTTTACTGTCTGTGAGTTAAGCTATTAGTGGCTTCCCTAAAAAAATGTGGAAAAGCAAATTGATGAACTACATTGCTCTAAATTTTGGTATTGATTATTCATGCAAGATTAAAACGTGCATTTTTGTGTTTGTCAGTGAATACCCTACACGGATGGAATTAAGGCTGCCTGTTGCTCGTTCAAGACAAGGGTGGCTGGGGGTGACAGAACAAAGATAATGATACCAGGAGACAAGACAGTGATCAGGAAAAGATAAGTGGATTTTTGAATGATTTAACTAGTTATTTCCGCATTTTTAGAGTGTACGTCTGAGAAGCCACTCTAACAACCTTAATTCAAAGTTAAAGGTTTGCATATACATATGCTAGGGTTTTCCATTATATACCAGTCCAAGGAGCCCAGGTATCATTCTCCCTACTTCTATAACTAGACTTTGCAAGAGTGCAGACTAACCTTACTTTCCCTCATGTCTCCATGTCAGCTCATATGGCCATCATGCTAACCAACCATATAGCCCTGTCCCCTTTAACTCCCCATGTTTATTATGGTTTTCCTCAGGCTATTGTCTATTGTTTATATTTTTGAAGGTAAAACATTGATATTATTTGTCATTATGCATTTAAATGTTGAAACATATTAACTTTGCTTAAAAGCAAAGTGGTAACAGAGCAATGTAGCCTGTGTAGAAAGGTAAGATCCTTCTCTCTAAAGAAGTTTAGATAAAAGACTGACCTCACTTTAGAGGAGTAGTTTAACTGAGTATATTATGCTTCTTCATTGTATCACACTTGTAGGGTTAACTTGCATCGAAGGGCCCAAATACAGCAGCAGTAGTAAAAGAGTAAATTGAAGGACAGGGCTATAAGGACTTCTTATCCGACCTGGAGAAGCAGGAACGTGCATCAGGGCCAATGGGAGGAATCAACAGGCTGCAGAGATGAACAGAAAATTTGGGTTGTGCCAACTGAATGAGGACGCAGCAGGGCTTGAGCTGAGTGAGCCTCCAGTAGAAAAACCACAGCAGCAAGACATTCTGCTCTGATGAAGAACCTCTAATATATGAGGAGTTGTGCTGCAACAAATCCCAGGCAGGGCAGGTCTTCTCCTCAACCCTATGCAACATCTGAACAAGGCCTGCTTCTTCCCTATGCTTAGCATTATGTTCACTCTTCCCCCTCATCTGAGCTCCCCACCTTGCTAATGCCTGGTGAGTCTGAGGAACCAACAGGATACAGCTGAGATACATGTGGGGGTGCTGATCAAACATATGCATAAGGAAAAAAAAATGTGTTTGTATGCATATGAACATACCTCTGCTCCAAAGCATTAACATGTTAATGGCTCCCTGAAACCACTAGAAGGGAGCCAAAGAAACCTTCAAGCCCTAATGCCCAGAAACACCGGGCTCTTTCAGCAAGAGAAAATACTTTTTTTTTTTTAAACACTGTACAAGAATGTAGAGTCAAACAGTAAAACCAGGATTTGACCAAGCCATAGAGCATGAGCTATTAAATAAAACAATCAAGGACAAATCCTCTGACATCCCTAAGGTAATGACAGTTGATGGTGATGACAACAAGGTTATGACGGGATAAATACTCCGCTTCACCCCAAGCAGATGCAGACCACTATTTCAAATGCCAGGACAGTCTAAATCCTAGCTTCAACGCTGTTCTGGCAGGATCAACTGCTGAGGGAAGAAAAAGAAAAAAAAAAGACGTCTCCACATCTATTAGACATTTGGCCTATGTGCATAAAAAAACTGCAACCCTGTCAACACAATATTAATATTTGACTCTGTCCATTGGCAGGTAAAAATCTTGGACCTCAAGACAACAGGCAAAAACCTGCCCCCATGGTCAAACAACACAAGCAACTTAATGCATTACTGTGCAATTTTTTTTTAAGAATTACTTCAGGCACAAAGATCAAACATGAGCAATGACAGCTCAATAGGTATTTGACAAATCTAAGCAATGGAGAGCAGGGATTTTAAAAATAATAATAATACCATCATCTCAACCTTAAGTATATTGTGGCCCCTGCATTATAAGTGTTAGCTATAGCATGATCACTAGTAATACAGATGTATTTTCATTACAAACACTGGCGTCATTCCTGGAAGATAGTTACACAAACACAGTAACAACTATTGTAACCTTCCTGTGAAGGTGCCTCATTAATTACTCAGTGTTCCCCTACCCTAATGCAAGTTGTCGGTTTCACAGATTCTTCTAACCTGATGCCCAATTCCTTCCATTCCCTTATAGTTATGTAAAACTTACAGCAGAAAGTGTCTATAGGCATCCTAGGACACACTGCAAGCACATCTGTACCCAATATTAGTAGCTGCAGTAGTGAGAGAAGGTGCACACACATGTTAGCAGACATGAGGCCTAAGTAGGTGGCACTGTTATCAAGGAGGGAAAGAAACAAAAGAAAAGATGCACTCAGATGAATCACAGACAGTTAGGGCTGGAAGGGACTTCACGAGGTCTAGTCCAACTCCCTGCCCAAACAGGACCACCCCCAACTAGATCATCCCGATCAAGGCTCTGTCTCACCAGTTCTTGAAAATTTCCAAGGATGGAGAGTCCATCACCTCTCTGGGTAACCTGTTCCAGTGTTTTACTACCCTCCTAATGAGAACTGTTTCCCAAATATTCTAACCTAAACGTCCCTTGCTGCAACTTGAGCCCATTGCTCCTTGTTCTGTCATCTGCCACCACTGAGGACAGTCCAGGTCTTTTGAACCCCACTTCACGTAGTTGATGGCTGTTACTAAATCCTCCCTCTGTCTTCTCTTCTGAGGGGGGAACTGGGCTTATTTAGTCTGAGGAAGTCATGCTCTCCAGCCCCCTCACCATCTTCATTGCCCTCTGCTGGACTCTCCAGTATGTCTACATCCTCTCTGTAGCAAGGGGCCCAAAATGAAGCAGAATTCATTTCCCTCCCAGCCATCTCAGAAGGGTCATTTTGAATATCCATTTTCCTGGGTGAAAACAGATGCCACTCATTTGCCTCACAGGCAGCTCAGCTCAGCGCAGCGCAGCGCAGCACAGCACGTTACTCTAAACAGATAACAACAAAATACGAACCCTGGCTTGCTGGCTGAGGGGGAGGCCGTTCCCCACCCTCTTTTTTATTAATTTATTTGTATTAGATCAAAATAAATCCCCAAACCCACAACAAGCAATGGCCTCAGCACCCCGGGCAGCCACGGAGGTGGACAAAGAGAACTATTGTGGAGAAAAAAATTTTAAATGTCATTCAGGAACTCGAGCCAGGCCAGCAACCAAGGCAGCGACTGGAGCACCCAGACCACTCAGCTCCCCATCCCCTGCGCCGCGCCGTTGCCATAGAAAAGGCAAGAGGAAAATCTGGCTTTTAAAAATTGCTTTTAAAAGGTAAAAGGGAAGTCTTCACAGCAGCCTTTACGCCGCACTGTGCCCAGGTTCAGGCCCATGCTCCGGGGCCAGGCCTCAGGGCATCCTTGCCGAGGGGAGGCAACGCCCCAGC
The DNA here is from genome assembly GCF_001723915.1 of Gavialis gangeticus. NCBI lineage: Eukaryota > Metazoa > Chordata > Crocodylia > Gavialidae > Gavialis > Gavialis gangeticus. The sequence goes on along the minus strand of NW_017729033.1, from coordinate 29,272,240 downwards.
CCCTTTTCTCGCAGGAGGAACCCGGCTGCGGAGAAGGGAGGGAAGGCGGGCGAGCTCCCC
>NW_017729033.1:29264229-29271681 GCF_001723915.1 Gavialis gangeticus | reverse complement strand
CTGCAAGATGCCCCGTCATGCTGCCCGCGGTGAGAGCCGGTCAGGGCGGCTCCCGGACCTCTTAGCTGTCTGCGCCCTGAAGTGGTTTTACATAGCTCCAAGTCAGGCTGCTGCAGGGCGGGCACCTCTGCTCGCGCTGCCCAGCGCCGGTCCGGGAAGGTGCGGCGGCGCCCCGCAGATGTGTCCCGAGCTGAAACCCTCCCGCATCCCGGCATGTCTCATCCCCTCCCGGGGAGCAGCCTGGCCCCGCGCACCAGCCCTCTAGTGGCAACTCCCAGCTGCAGCCCCTAGTCCTGCCCCTCCCTGCTCCTGCACCAGGCCTCTAGGGGCAGGTCCCCCCGTGCAGGTGGGGCGCAGTCCCAGGTGACCAGACATCCCGGTTTGGCTGGGAAGGTCCCAGATTTCAAAGGTGGGCCCAGCTGGTTAGTTATCATTAAAGCAAAAGTCCTGGACTCACAGGGGTGTGGGGCATAGTCCAGCAGGGAGGCAGAGTAGCGTTGTGCGCCTCACCGCTCCACCTCCCTGCCGACTGGTCTCTGCCACCGCCTGCAGCAGTGCCGCTGATGGGAGGGCAGGGCAGTGTCCCAGATTTCCTTATGGTCACCCAGCTTCTAGACTGCGGGGGTGACTGCTCCACACTCCAAGCTAGCACTAACACCAACCAACATTTGTGCAGCTGATTGCCTAAGGTGTGAGAAGGTGCCTGATTTCACTGCAGGGAGGCAGGGGTGTCCTGTGTTGCTTGTTTGGTAGACCCATCATGATCACATGCCATAGATGGGGTACACTCGAGACTCCAGAAAGCTGATTCTCTGGTTTAATGGCTTCAGATGCAGCCAGGCTCTCATCCTCCAAGAGCTGGATGGTAACAGGTCATTTACCAGGCTCCTTTTCTTGTCGGATGCTCCATCATCATGCACAAGGTAAGGCACACAGTTGTCAGCTTAACTCACTGTTATGCTGTCTTTGGTCAGACCAGACAGCTGTAGGTTCTAATCCCACCTAAAATCTCCTTATTCTTTTGTCAGCATTAGCTTTCCAATGGGATAGCTAGGCTCTGTAGGCTAGATATTGCCTCCTGGTTAAAAACCAGATGGACTCTGACTTTATCCAGTGCTACAAATTGGCTTTGAGTTCACCTTTGCTTTTCCAGTACCTATATCCAGATGTTTTCAGTCTGGTCTGATCACTGATGGAGGAGCCATCTGAATGCAGGGCACAAGCAAACAGTATGAGTTTCACTCTGGCCAATGGTATTCTGGACACCATGGGGGAAAATCAGCTAAACAGGAGTGCAAAATGTGATGCTGTGGGCAAAAGGGCCACAATGCAAACCTTAGATATATAAACAAGGTAATATTAAGTAGAAAAACTGTGGTTCTCAGCCATTTTAGACTTAAGGCATCCCTAGTTAGACTCAAGGCATGCTTCAGAAAATGCCAGCTCTTAGGTTTCACTTCTTTTTTGACTACAGAAAAATAATACAGCAATTTTTCTATTGCAGAGAACTCAAAAAGATCACAGGAAGTCAGAATGTTTTAAACTCTCTGGCTTCCTATTTGGAATCACTGGGTTTACCTTGTGAATCATGTTTTCCCAACATTACAGTGCTAACGTTGCATGACACCTCATGGCACCCTTGAAAAGATCTCAAGGGACCCCATGGTGCCATTGCACCCTGGTTGGAAATCATTGTAGTAAAAGAAAGGTTATGTTACCCCCTGGATTTGGCACTGGTGCAAATGGTACTGGAATACTTTCACTAACTTCAATATTCCCTGTTGAAAAATGATGCTGAAAAATTGGAGAGGGTTCAGAGAAGAGATTTTAGAATGATTAAACAACAATCCAGGTACCAAGGAAAGGCTGCGGGGGAAGCTACGGGTACCAGGGACCAGGTCAGGGAGCAGAAGCTGTTGGGGAGCAGCTTATAGTAAAAGATTAAGTCTTAAGGTGTTCAGCCTGTGTAATTCACCAAAAAGGTAGTTGCAGTCTGTAAATCCTATATGGTGAAGAGACAATACTGTAACAGGATCTAATGGTTAGAAATTAAAGTCAAACAAATGCAGTCTCAAAATAAGGTGCTCATTTTTACAACTAGGATAGTTTCCTAAGAAAGCTTATTTTAAGCTTACAGTACTGGGGAGTCCATATTGTTTTGTTTTGGTTTGGATTGGAAATTCAGAAAGGCTGTCTTATGCAGGAGCTCAGACTAGAGTATCCCTGTGGTCCATTTTGTCCTACTCCTCTATGAAAACCAAGGATCCAGATTACCACAACTGATCTTTCATACCTTATTCTTACTTCTTAAGGCTGTGCAAACTATCTTGCAGTAATGCCAAATATTTGTTTTCTAGGGAAGGGGTGCAAAACTCCCTGCTGGCAACCACCAGGCTGTGCGGCTCCTCATGGGTCAGATTCAGACATGGCAGAGGGGTAAGCAGTGGCAGTGCATGGGGTTAACACAGCCATTGTTCATCCTCCCACCACTAACACACACTGCCAGCAGGACTCTGGAGGCTAGATTTTAATGGTGAGCCCCACCCTTGAATTCCCAGCAACTCTACAAGCTCCAGGGGCCAGACAACAGCTCTGCAACCTGAATCTGGTCCACAGGCCATACATACAACACCCCTGTTCTAGGAAATATATATACTTTTAACAAGTTAATTAATTAATTAAATGTTGAGTGTGTTGCCTTAACATGCACCAGATCAACACTCGGGATCCCAATATTGCACTGTTAGACAGGAGGGCGTGATACACACACACACAAACTACACAAATACCACTATAAGTTCACACACACACATATACAAACAAGCAATTTTGTGCCTGTGTGTTAACACCAGGGGGCGTTGGGGTAACTTGGTGCTTGGGTTCACTTGAGGTCAGGTGGCCCCTGGGGTTACCTGAGGTCAGTGTACCCTGGAGTTACTTGGGGTCACTTGAGAATAGAGTTATTCAAGGTTGAAGTGCCCCCTGGGGTTACCTGAGGTCACTGGAGCTTGGGATAACTTAAGGTTAACTAATGTTAATTGATCAAAGGAAAAAGCCAAAAGCTGGCAGAGCAGAGGAGCAATGCTGGGGAGAAGCCGGCACAGAGGCTGGGTCTGGAGCCAGAGCTGTAGAGGAACCAAAAAGTACTGAGAAAGGGAAACTGGGACTGGGGGGAACTGGAGGGGCTGCAGGAGTGCCGCAGATGTGGTGGAGGAGCTAGAGAGGCTGCAGGGGAGCTGGAGAGGCTGCAGGGGAGAACTGGGAGGCTGCGGGGGAGCTGGAGATGCTGAGGGGGAGATAAGGCAGGGTGGGAGGGAACTGGAGAGGCTGCAGGGGCCAGAGAGGGGCTCCAGGTGCCGGGAGCCAGATCGGGGCTCCAGGCACCAGGGAAAGACTGTGGAGGAGCGGCTGTGGGTGCTGGGAGATGGAGAAGGGCTTTGGGTACCAGGGAAAGGCTGCAGGGGAAGCTGTGGGTACCTGGGACCAGATCAGGGAGTGGAAGCTGTTTCGGGGAGCAGCGGGAGAGGCTCCAGCTGCTGGAGCTGGATTGGGGAGCTGCGGAGGCGGGCTGTGGATGCCGGGAGCTAGAGAGGGGCTGCAGGAGAGAGGCTCCGGGTGGAGCTTGGGCCCGGGAAGCCAGGGGAAGCTGGACAATGGAGAGAGAGGCAGGAAAGATAGGGGAGAGAAGGCAGATACAAATGGGAATGGGGAGGGAAGGAGAGACAGGGAAGATCAGGGAGAAAAAGCAGAGGCGACAAGGCACAAGCAGAGAACAGAGAGAGACAGGGTGGTGGGACACAAATGGAGAAAGATCGGGGAGAGTAGGCAGAGAGAGACGGGGATTGGGGAGAAGGCGGAGAGAGAGAGATGAGCAGGAATGGAGAGAGGGAGAGATCAGGGGGAAGGCAAAGGTGGAGGACAGAAGGCTGGAGCTGGGAAACCAAAGAGTAGGGCCAGAAGGTCAGTGGAGAGGGACAGAAAGCCAGAGCTGGGGGAGATAGAGGCTGCAGAGAGGAATGAAGTCCAGAGGGAGGTCAGAGAGACAGGGATTTAGTTGGAAGCCTGCAGCAAGACAGAGACCAACTCAGGGTCAAGAATAGCAGTTTTATTAAACAAGCACTATACTATACAGCTCATGAAGTTATTAGTTCCTACACCTGCACACACAAGCACTCACACGCACCCACACAATGGTAGCAGGAGAGAAAAAGGCTTGGTGGAGAGATTGAAGTTAAACTGTGTAGGGACAGAGTCCAGGTCCTTTGCTTGGGGAAGAAAGGTGGGCGATAGCTACCTATCCTGGGCTATAAGTTGATCCTTGATGGCCAGTTTGGGTCTTCTCCACCAAGCTGTTGTCCAGACTGGGTCGCCAGCAAGGCCTCTGGGTGGATAGGTGGCGTGGTACAGCCCTGGTCCATATGGAGAGGGCGTCCCAAGGAGATCACACTCTACCACCCCTTTGTCTTTTAAATGCAGGGTTTCTGTTCTGTTCTTGAGTGAGGTCCATGGTTCCTGGGTGAGTCAATGCAAGGTAGTGGTCCAGTCCTTGAGTTGATCATTCACTACAGGCAATCATTCAGTACAGGCCTGCTATCATTGTACCTCAAGCACCCTCATTCATTCCCATTCATTCAGGAACTAACTTACATGAGACTGGTTAGACATGAGTCACAGTTACAACATAGGTTACACCTGGGCAGAGGACACAAGATGGAGGCTTGACATACAAAATGGAAACTTGACATTATTTGACATTACTTTACAGACATAGGCCTAAATCATATAAATTCAATATAAAACAGTAAAAAATCAATACAAACACAATAGAACACTATTTACAATATAAAAGGTGCTTGTTACTATAAGGAGTATAAAAACTTATCTTTGCTTAAGTTTACAATACTACTTGTAATTACTTATAAGGGATAGAGAGGGCAGAGGGAAAGTCAGAAATGGTTGGGGAAGGGGACAGAATGTATTTTTAAATAATAAAAAAAACAAGAAAAACTGGGTGTTTTGCTACAAGTGCTGCAATAATGTAGTAGGTTCAAGGGTTCTAGTCCAGAGGTTGGCAATCTATGGTTAAGGAGCTAGATCTAGCCCACAGATTCAGGGGCTAGGGACAGGCCTTTAACCACTTTAAGTGATCAGAAACTGATTTAAACCCATAACAGAACGGATGTTCAGTGCACATAAATCAATATGAAAATGGCTGAAACCAGTTCTGGCAGAGGCTGCTGGCTGCTCCCCCCTCCCCCTCACCACTCCCTGCCATGAACGGCTGGTTCCTCCCAACACTGGGGGGCGGCACTATTTGTAAGCAGTATCATCGGTAGTGAGTGGGAACTGCCCACAGCCACTGGCGGCGGGGTGGGGAGGGGGGGTAAAGTGGGTGGCGGGCAGCGGGCAGTGAGCAGGGACTGCCCGCAGCCACTGGCATCAGGGTCAGCAGCGGCGAGTGGCAAGCGGAGACTGCCCCCAGCTGTCAGTGATGGAGGGGTGGTGGCAGGCAGCAAGTAGAGACCACCCACAGAAGCCATCAGCCACATCAGCAGCAGGGAGGGAGGGGCAGCAACTGGCCGCTTCTGAAGCTGCCACCAGCTTCTGCAGGCGATCTCAGGGGGGCACATGTTCCCCCATTTCCCCCTATGCATCACCTATGTGCCCTCCTAAGCAGAATTCCCCCCATACCCCCTCCCTTGCTGAGAGGTGTCTGTGTATTGGCTAGCAGAACGCATGCTGGCTACAGTCCATGCTGCGGCAGACGGGACAAAGGGAGAATCAACAGGTAGCTGGTAATGTCCCTCTGTTGTTTTCTTAATGGTGTGATAAACACTGAGTTAGGGGTGATAAACACTGTTATCAATTTCTTGCTGGGCTGGTCAGAAGCAAGAGGAACCCCTCCCTAACCAGAGCGCCAAGATGGGGCCAGGCCATGCCCCCCCTGCACTCAGCACTGTGCAAGAGTAGGGAGGACTCCTCTAGCATCCCCTGGCTTCTACCCTGAGCCACTGCAGGCATGTGTGGTTACAAACTAATTTAGCCAAACCAGGTTAAACTAACCTGCTAAGATTGAATCAATTCAGGCTCAGGCTTTTTGAATGTCTGTCCCTAGCCAGGGGGTTCAGTGGCAGGGAACTTAATCCATGCTGTTCCTTGGCCCATTAATGGGGAGAAGTGGTGGTGGTGACTTAGTGCCAGTCTGCCCCAGACGCAGGCTGGGTCATTCTGGCCCCTTCCAGAAAACATTGCCAGCTGCTGCCTAGTGTTAGCTCCTGTCATCAGGAAGTAAGTAGATCTGGTAGGAATGTACCAATATGGTAACATTAATCCATGCCATAAATTGGTCTGATTTCTAGTACTTGCATTGCAACATAATATAAATTGAATTCTTTACTGTTATAAATGCTGTGATTTAAATGAGATATATCTTATCTCCCTGGTACATTTGGCTACCACAGGGGTGGGCAAAATACAGCCTGTGGGCTGGATCCGGCCGGTGAGGCCATTCTGTTTGGCCTGTGGGGCCCCTAAAAAAATTTAGAAAATTAATATTTCTCTGCTCTTGGTTTCTGTCACAAGTGACAGGAACCAAGGGCAGTAGGGCCCAGGGGAAGCCCAGAGGGCTCCAACAACAGTGGAGGTTTCTGGGCTAGGAGCACGTGGCTGCCCTGGCACAGGAAGCTCAGGTAAGTGGGGAAAGGAACCCTGGGCAAGGATGGAGCTGGTGGGTGGGAAGCAGCCCTTCCCCACCCACTCCCAGCACCCAGCGCTACAGCTGCTTGCAGCCTGTGTGGGGCTGCCTATGCCGTCTCTGCACAGCTCCATGCAAGCTGCGAGCGGCTGCAGCGTGGGGCAGGGGAGGGGCTGCTTCCCCCCCACGCTCAGCTTTTCCCTGGGCTCCTTCCCTGCATGGAGAAAAGCTGCACCTCACCTGCCCCATGGCCAGTGTCCCATGTTGCAGGCGCTCACAGACCTCATGGAGCTGCCTGGAGCAGGCACAGGCAGCCCTAGGCAGGCTGCAAGCCGCTGCAGCACAGGGCACCAGGCATGGGGCAGGGAGGGGCTGCTTTCTCCCCCCCCCCACAGGCTGGCAGTGGGGCGGGTTACAAGCTGGTGCTTAGCGCAGGGAAAAGTGGCACCCTAACCCACCCCATGGCCAGTGCCCTGCACTGCAGCCGCTCGCAGCCTGCCTGGGGCTGCCTGTGCCTGCTCTGGACAGCTCCGCGTGCGCTGCAAGCACCTCACACCCGCTTTTCCCCACGCCCAACACCAGCTTCTTCCCTGCCACGGAGCAGGGGGTCAGGGCTCTGTGCTGCCCCCCGCCTGTACTGCAGGGCTGGAGGGCACTGGGTGTGAGCAGTTGGAGAGCCAGTGGGAGCACGGGGCCCGCACTGGTGGGGTCCAGAGCAGGGTGGCAGGAGCACGGGGTCCCAGCCGGCAGGGGCTCTT
>NW_017729033.1:29251579-29259229 GCF_001723915.1 Gavialis gangeticus | reverse complement strand
GGCCAGCTCCCCACTCCCTGCTGGTGCAGCCCAGCCCAGGTCCATGGACCCCTGCCAGCCTGCACCCTGCTTTGGGCCCCACTGGTGCTGGCCCTGGGACATTGGTCCCAAGACATTGGAACGTTGGTCCCAAGACGGTGACCAGGGGGCAGGGCACCTGCCAAGGGGTGGGGCACCTGTCAAGGGGCAAGGCTATTCATGCAGCCCTCAACAGCCTGCCAAAACTGGGTAAGTGGCCCTCTGCTCAAAATAATTGCCTGCCCCTGGGTTGCCATATTAAAGAAGGCAAGGTAGATATACATTTTTATAGACTAACTAAATAAGATTATGTATAGCAAGCATAAGCTGTCATGAACCCAAGTTCACTGCATCAGATACTGTCATTCAGCTGAGCATGGTGCCATCCATGAGCAGAGAGGTAGTTAGCTGCATTAGTCACAGCTAGTCTGATGAAGTGAACTTTTACATGAAAACTTGTGCTGTAATACAGATGTCTTATTCAGTTAGTCTATATAGATGTATATCTAGTCTGAAGTCAGTCAGAAGGCAGAGTAACACAGCTAACTCCCTCTCACAACCACATTAAAGTCAGGCCCTTTATTATTCATCATTGAAAGTTATTGTGGTAAAATTGACAGTTTAGCACAGGTAAAAACTAGTATCTTAGCCTGCTTGTTTCTTGGTATAACAAATGCTAATTACTCAGGGTGTCTTAAGGCCATGTCTTAACCACAAAATAACCATGTCTTGCAGCAGCAATCTCAGGCATTGCCTGCTGCTCAGAATGGGCTGCCTGCTGAATAGGAAGCAGTATAGGTACTATTTTATGTATGCCATTTTGTGAGGGTCAGTTTGCACTGCTGAGTGTCAATTAGCCTGCCTATAGCCACACTGTTGTCAGTTCAGGATGCAGGTCACAGTGTGTTTGAAGCCATGCTGCAAGGTGTGGTTGTGTTTGCAATCTAGGTATAGCCCAAAAGTCCATAAAGAGGATTCCATCAAAAAGCAAATAAATGTAAATTTCTGGTTTTCAGTGACTCAGTAAGGTTATGGATGCAGACTTTATTGTTCCAGTCAACTGGGGAACTACTCTGCTTTATAAAATCTATAGCACATTCAAAATATGCACAATGATTAATTTATTTTATTTATAATATGCCAGAGACTCCAAAGAAGGTGGGGACCCCAACTGTTTTATACGCTGCATAAATATAAAGTGAGAAAGTGTTCAGGGCCCAAGTGGCTCATGTGATATATAGCTGGGACATACACAGCGTGGGGAAAATGAAGTACTATCTCATTTGATGGATGCAAAAATTGAACAGAGGTTATGGACCTGATTTTCCCTTTGCTCATGCTAGCGTTACACAAGTATGGCTCCACTAACCTTGCTGAAGATGTCTTCATGTCTTCAAGCAAGCAAAAGCACAGTTGGACCCTAGGTGGCTTGCTCAAATTTGCACAGAAAAATCTGTGGCAGAGCCAGAATTGAATCCAGATAGTCACAGGTGACAATAAATGATCAGAATCAGACTCTCTTGGCAACAGATGGCTCTTCTGAAAATAAAAGATCTAAGTGAGAAAATATGAGGCCTTGTCCTACCTCTGTTGCAGTCAACAAGAATTTTGCCATTTACCATATTTACTCAAATCTAAGTCAACCCTGAATTTAAGAGGACCCTCCAATAATTAGGTTCTATATATGAAAAATTATAAATTTGTTATCATTTTTCAGGTATAGAATCTAATAATCAGAGGGGTATCTTAAATTCATCATCTCCTTCCCCCCATGTTATAGCAGAGAAAGCAGTGGCTGGTGACGGGGGGAGGTGGCCTCCTTGCTCTGTACCCTTTCCTACTACTTTCCCCTGTAGCTTTCCTGCTCCCCCTGCCACCTGCACCCACCCACCTCCAGCTTCCCACACTTCTACCCTTCTCCTCCTACCCCCCCACTGTCTCTGCCCCTTCCCCCTTCCCTCCAGTCTCTGTCTCCTCCCTTATATCAGAGGCTGCTTGGGCTCGATTTCCTCCCAGAGCATAGCACGTGGAAGCACAGCTGACTAGCCAGGCAGGGGACAGCATTTGCATGTGCTCTGTGCCTGGAAGAAAACCCAGCGTGAGCCAGAGCCAGGGTATGTCTGACAGTTGAGGGGAGCAAAAGCAGCAAAGGGCAAGCAGAAGCTGGGAGTGCCGTGGGTCTGACTGGCCCCAGCCTGGGCTCAGGGCCACAATCAGAGCTGCTGCAGCTTCCTTCCCCACCCCTGCTTTGTATGTGAATCTAAGATGGAGGGCTTTATTCCCATACTGACTGGGGGAAGAAACTTGTCTTAGATTCAAGTAAAGATTGTAGTCCAATGGCAATACAGTTGATACTATTGACAGTGCTTTTTTAAACCCATGTTAAAAACTGCTTTACTATATAGTTACACAGTTTAGAACTGCAATGGCTTAAGACAAAAAAAAATGGTAAATTAATAAAGAAAATAAACTGCGATTCTGGCTTGTTCTTGCATTTTTTAAGTAGACTGATTTTTTTTTAAAGACCAGACAGCATGCTTGCAGTGTATCATTCTATTTTTTATATAACTAGCTATTACTCTCAATGAACAGAACAGTTGAAAACTGACTTATGAAAACTTTCATCTCATGTACATGCACTCTATTAAAATCCAAGTTGAAGAGTTTTGAAAACTTCAGCTGTGAATAAGTGTAGTGCTTCAACATTGCTCTTCTCTCACGAAGAATTCCAAAGAACTTACCAAGTTAATTTACAAACAATGGACCGAATTTTCAGCACATGTTCACTTAAAAGACTCTTGTTGATTTCTTAATCTACGCCCCTCCACCCCCTTTTAATTAGAGTCAGATATATTTGGCCAGGGACAAAATTTAGCTTTATACTGTATGTTTTTATTTCCACTGAAATGCAGCCACCTGCAGGCAATTGTTTAATAGTGCATGGTAACACTACGACACTTATGTTTAATATATTACCATATTTAAAACTTCTCACAGCTTGGTATTGAATATTACTAATGTTAATACTGTGCAGGGCAAGAACTGAAAAACAAATGGCTCCTAGGGGAAACTTTAAGTAGACAGACTATCATTATCCACTTTAAGAATTGGTGTGTGAGTGATATATGAATGACTTTTTGGTGAAGCTTAGTTTCAAGAAGCTCATTTCGAAGAGACTGAGAAGTTCAGAATAGCTCAAACAGAAGGGTTCCCCATCCAATAAATTGGTTAAAGGTTCTGAAATAAAGTCTGCTTTCATTAAATACTCTTAAAATAAAGTAGAAAATGACAACCCAACAAAGTCATATAGATTGACATGTCGCTAGGTTTTGCTGATGTAGCCCTATGTACCACTTAAGCTTTGAGTATGAGTTGCCATGGGGGTTAGCCAATTGAACAGCTGCACATGGAGTACCTGTGAACCTTTTGCACACCATGAAAAAGGGTTTTTGCATCAATCCTGTAGAAGGGCTGCAGCACGTTAGCCCCATATCCTTGAGTTAGGGGACTGCATTTTGACTTTACAGTCTGGTTCCTTGTAGACTTGAGTTTTATGAATGTTAATTTAATTTTACTCATAATTATTTATTTAATTTTTTAGAATTATATTTTCTTTTTTAATTTATAAAGTATTGAAATTGCATACTTTAGATATACACATATAAAGACATATTCTCTTCTCAATCAATCCACTGACATACCTCAGCATGGACATGTACATACCATGTATTTAAGATGGAGTATTACTGAGTATTCATTTAAAATAACACTTACAAAGAATGTTTAAAAATAACAGCTGAAACAATCAGAATACAATTAAGAACTGAAATGTGCTGTTTTCCAAATTTATTTTTAATGATCATAGTGTGCAATCAGTATTAAAGCTGTTTAAATGTGTGTGTGTGTGTGTAATTTTGTAGATATTTCTGGGGAAGAGCATGTTTTAATTGAAAAAATGGGTACCTGGGGAATACACACACTGAAAAATGGAATTTATTATGTACATAAGGACAACTGTAGGGTCTGAGAATGTGCGTCTGTGGATAATCATATGAAATATTGATAGTCACATTAATGTAGATGTAAAATCAGTGACCATGCTGATGTATACTGGAAGGCAGCATTTGAAAGTAACACACGGTAAACTACAGGGAAACCTACTATTGTTGAGGAAGAGAAATGTCTGTGCTAGGTATGTAGCTACAGAAGTGGGCTTTTGAGAATCCTATGACAATTGATTTCTCATGTCATATGCATGGCTCTCTTGAACACAGGTCTGTATGTTGAGATGATTAGCCTTAATGAAAAGAGATTGGGGATTATAAGGGTAAAAATAGCAACTACTATGCTGTGTAAAAAGAACATCTCTGAGGACTTATATGTGTGGCTTGCTCATGCTTACTATAGTACTTAATGCATTGCTGAGCTGTTCAGAGCTTTGTTGGAGAAAGCCTGCTAAATTGGGCCTTTGGAAACATCAGAGCAAATGCTAATGTATTCCTCATTATTTGTTTTTTAAAATATTGTTTTGGGGGGTGTAGGGATGGACCTCTTTTTTTTCCTCTAAGACTGAGGTTTCTCTATTATAGCACTCCTCTTTATATGAAGCAATTTGGATTTTAACACCCCTTTCAAAAAAATTATGGATGCCTCGGGTCGGGGGAAAAAACCCAAAATGAATTCCTAGAAATAATCTGTCTAATCTAATCTGACTAATGACACAGGAAATCTTAAATACTGTTGCTGAAGCTGTTTATATTATTAGAAGGCAGTCAAATGCACTCTTGATGGTTGAAAGCAATCCAGTACTTGCTAAATTTTTTACCATCAGCTCTTATTTCTTATTACATTGCAGTTAGTGTTTAGTAGTTGCTAGAGAGTGCATTTAAAAAACATACCACTTAGAGCTTCATCTGCGAGCTGTGAAGTCAATGGGAATTGAGTACATTTACCACCATTTAAAATCTGACATTCTGAGTGCAAAACATTGGGTGAAATTCTTGTCTGTGATATCAGTAAAACTCCATTTATAAGGACAGGATTCAATGAGACAAGATCTTGGCTTGTGGTATTTTTCTTTCATCCATATGAATGCAATAGAAGCCAGATTCTTCACAGTATTAGGTTCCTTTAACCCCAAGCAGATGAGAGTTTGCAAACAACACAGGCATATGTATAACCACAGCAAACTTGTGCAGGACTGCTAAAGCATGCCACTTGCTTGCTGTGAATTTTATTTCATTTCTCTGATCAGCAGCATGGGACAACTGATGAGCTCCAGCTGAGTGGAGAAGTAGCACCCTTTGAAACAAGATCTACAGCAAACAGCTGAGCAGCTTATCCTTTTGGCACCTTGCTATGAATAAAGCAGGGTGCAAGTTATCTTCATACAAATAGTCTGGGTTATAGCATATACACTGCCTAAGTATGTGGTTCTTTGCCTGTTTATATCAGAGTTTATAGCTGCATTGGTGCAAACACCAAGGCTAAGTACAGACAGTCAAAAAACCCAAGGCCAAATCAATTCAATCTTTGTAGGTTAGTTTAAGCTGCATAGATTGAACTGATAAGCAAGTGAAGAGACATTCACTTTTGATTCCAGAAATGCAGCCACATGCCTGTAGTGACTCAGGCCAGAAGCCAGGGGATGCTAAAGCGTGTCTCCCTACTTGGCTGGAGTAGACAACTTGGGCCAAGACTTGCCTGCCCACCCTGAGAGTGGAGGTTTGCAGGGCAGGTGCAAAGCATCCTGGGATGCTGGGGGACTGAGAGTTAACTTGAATCTGGAGGGGATCTGGGACAGAAGTTCAATAAACCAAATTATCCTAAATCAGTTAAATCTGATACTACATCCCTCCAGGTTTATCTTAAACCGATTTCAGGCATTTTGACACCTGTTTATGTGCACTGAACTTCTGTTGTGTTACAGATTTGAACCAATTTCTGATCAGACTGGTTTATACGTAATTTCTGTCCCTAGTCCAAGTGTAGACATCAGTATAGCAATACCTGGAAAATAAGCTTATGGTATAGACAAGACTTTACTGTCCAAGCAAGCTGTAGTTAATGAGCAGGGGTTATGGTTTTTTCCAATTTAAAAAAAACCTCACAAATTCTCAGATAAAAATAACCAATTAGCTGATTTAAAACCCCCAAATCCACGCTTTTCTGTCATTAAAATGAAATGTCACGATATATATGGGTATTAGTTAAACACAATGTTTGCTTGATATAGTACAATTTTAGAACAATTTGAAAGCCTACCAGTCACTCAATCACTATAATAAAATAAGTTATACATACCTATAAGTTTTGGTGTTTAATTTTGTGGGTATTATGGAAAATCAGAGCTCTCCCTGCCCCCTCCACTCACCAGGATATGAGTCCTGCTGCAGCTGTCCCCTTCCATCCTCCCCCACTGTTTTGTGGTGGTAAGCAGCCCTGATACTCCAGTGGCCTATCCATGCCATAGCCCCTCACTCCTGACCCAGACCTGCTGGTGCCCCTCCCAGCCCACAAAGCCCTGGCCTTGCTGGTGCCCCTCACTCCTCCAGCACAGTCCCCCCAACTCAGTTTATGCTCCTCACTCCCCAGCTACAGCTCCCTTGGACCTGCCAGTGCCCCTCACCATCCACAGCCCCCCAGGCCCTGATGGTGCCCCTCACTCTGCACCCAAAGCCCCCTGTCCCCCAGCCCTTCCAGAGGTGGCCCCCAGCTGCCAGGGCTACAGAGTCAGGGATCCAGGTCCATAGCCCCCTGCACCCCCAGCAGCACCGAAGAGCCAGCTGCTGCCTGTGATGGCATGACTGGAGTGGAGCCCACCAAGGAGAAGGGGTGGTGAATGCAAGCTGCAGGCTCAGGCTCAGGCTCCCTGCCCTGTCCTGCTGTCCTTGTCCTGGGACCTCCACAGCCCAGCAGGTTGGACCCAGTGAGATACAGCAAAGCAGAGTGGGGAAGCTTGATGCCACTGCTGCAAGCCTTGTGTTGCCATGGTGAGGCACCCCCTGCTCGCCTGGCAGCAGTGGGGGTGGTGGTGCAGAGTTGTGCCCCTGCTGCTGTAGAGTGGGCAGGGGGCTCCTCACCATGGTGGCATGGGGCTCCTGATGGTGGTACTGAGTTTCCCCACCCAGCTCCACAATACCATGCCACTCCAGGTCCTGCCCTCCACCCCTAGTGGGACAGCAGCAGGGCAGGGAGCCTGAGCCTGCAGCAGGCAGCCTGCATCCACCCCCCACACAAATCTGGGGGGGGCATGTGCCCCCCCATGCCTCCCTGGGAGTGCATGCAGCAGTGGGGAGCCATCCCTGCCACTGCCCCCTGGAGGAGCTGCCTGCAGCTCTGTAGCAAGAAACCATTTTGTCTGCCCCCCTCCCAAATGTGAAGCTCCTCCATATGGCAAAAGCCTCTCTTTTAGTATTTGCCCCCTTTTGGGGATGGTTTCTCTTTTCTACCTTTTCTTCCTTCCTCTCACTCTTTCTTTTATTATATCATTATTATTTTTTATATAAGGTGTATTTGTAGTGAAAATAGAGCTTATAGATGCTTTTACAAATGTACTTTAAGTTTAAAAATAAGTTCTACCATGTAACAATGTTAGCAAAAGCAGGAATCTCTTTATGGAGCTGGTCCCTG
>NW_017729033.1:29240328-29246579 GCF_001723915.1 Gavialis gangeticus | reverse complement strand
TAGTAGCTAGTCTGGATAAGTATGTTAATGAGTGGCAATTAACACCTACAAAATCAGAGACCAAGGAGAAGAAAGAATCAATAAAGAGCCAGGAATTCCCGGAAACTTCATTGTTAAAGGTACGGAAGCCAGCGTTTGAACTAATCAATGCTGGAAACAGACCCTTGGTGCTGAAATACCCCCTAATCAACCACTTCCAGAGCTCTATTCATCATGGCAGTGAATCAATCAAAATTCATCAACGGACTCCTGAGACTGCACGTATGTGCGGACGTGACCCCTGGGGCTGACAGCTGCCATCCAGCAGCTACCAAGAGGGACGTCCCTCAAGGTCAACGACCCTTGGATTGGGTAAGACCAAGAATTAGGGAGTCACCAAAGTCTTCCAGAGAGGGATAAAAGGCAGTGAAGAATGACCCCCCAGTGGCGCCTTCTTTGACCTGACCAGCACCCTGCCTGTCCAGCCAGAAGGACCAGCCAGTAAATCACATTTTATACAGTGTAGTGAGCCCTCAAGAAAAATGGCAATATAGTGCTAATCACTAGCATAGCTAAGGAGAGGAAACCAGGGCACCAGCCTCAGGCACTGATTTAAGGGGTGTAGCAGCCACCACTGCTGCTCTGTCTGCAGATGCTGCCCTGTGCATCCTGACATTGAAGACACAAGACTGCCTAGTTTAAGCCTTTGGTACAAAATATTTGTCTCCAGAAAATAAGGGTGGCTGACTTGAACATTTCCCCCCAAAAAATGTTCAGTACCATGTCAATCTACAATAGGGTGAGAGTATTGTATTAGGGCCTTGACACTTTATTTAAGGTGCAAGCTTCAAAGTATTCAAGCAGTAAAACAGGCTAACTGCCATCATAGCGTAACAAAGTTAGGACGTTTCTGGGGAAAAGTAGCTTCAGATCATATTACCTAATATATGCTGAGCTAACATTCAACTGCTCCATGGAGATAATATGACTAGGAGACTCCAGTGTGGTGTGTGGGCTGGCCCTACAGCTTTTTGCCAGTCTCAGCACACCGCAGCATGCTGGAATCTTCAATGGCTCTGGTGCTTAGGATGTGTTTTATTTACATCATAGTAAGTATTATTGTGTGACTGCTCAGAAAACTAACTTGTAGTAATACAGCATAACCTCATGAATCTGGCATGCTCTGGACCAAGCACCTGCCAGAAATTTGAAAACTCCAGTCGTAGAGCAGGCGAGGCAGCAGCCGCACATGGAGCAGCAATGCAGGGCGGTGGATGGCAGCAGCAGCTGTCGCATACAGGCTTCCCCTTCCACTGCTCCGGGATGATTCGCCACTAGTCCCCGATCTAGCATAGTTCTAAAAAGTGCCGGATTTTTGAGATATCCGGATTTATGAGGTTATACTATATGTAACTAAGGTCCAAATAAAACACATCCTAACAAAAACCTTATTCAGGTAACTGAGCATTTTCTTAATATGCCCCCTTACATGCAATATATTAAAGCAAATTCAGACTGCAGACTACAGACTGTAGAAAGGCTTAGAATTTGTTAAAAACTTTGAGAATAGCCTCTGTGGAAAGATTAGGTGAATTAAATAGCCTGAAAAAAAGAAAAGAATCCTCAATCGTTATTTTGATTAACACTTTTTATTGGTCTTGCCAATGGAAAAAAGTAGAGATGGACTAACAAGGTTCAGAGGAATTATTGTTGGTCAGCCAGTTCTTTGTTCTTCTAACTCATAGGGTTTTGTGGAATTTTTTTTTTTGAAGAAAAAAATTGAGGCATTTACTCAGCTATGTAGGAGGTATGAAGTGAGTGAACTCCTAGTTATACCAAAGATGAATTAATGTCTTAATTCACATAATTTCATTCAAAACAAGCACAAACACCTTGCTGGTTTTTCTATTGTTAATTACTATAATGTTGCCCACTTTTGGTATTATGTATGTAATATCCTTGAATAAATAAAGAATTAAAATTTAGACATTTACTTCTACATGCCAAACATTTAGATTTGCCTTTTACTGAAATAGCCAAGATGCTGGCTGCTCATTGGCCTCAACAGTCTCAAGCAAATAAGGCTTTTCATTATCCTCTTACAAGATTTTATAAGGCAGCAAGCTTGCAAGGTACAATGTAAAAAGTATAGTATCTTTATTTGCAGAATACATTAAAGATGCCAAAATGATAAGCAAAGCTATATCAAAGGATCAAAACCATATAAAAACTCTGAGGCTTATCAGATTCCTTTTAAAGAGAAGAGCAGTTTGCAAAGTGATAAGTAGAACAATATTAATTGGTTTTGAACATATGAAGAAAAATGTATATTTACACCTGACTAAAAGTGCCAGAAGACTAATTCTAAGAGTGAAATAATTTCTGGAGTGAAAATGTAGCACTATCATTAAACAGTTTGTCCTTTTTAAAATTTGCAGCATGGATCCCAGAGTAGCCACCATGGGCACCACAGACATTGAATTTGGAATGGGGGCAGTGGAGCACGTCTAGAGTTTTGTATTTTTCTTAAATGTTTAGTATATAATATTTAGTGCTTTACTGTGAAGCTATGAGGAAAGAAAGTCTTCTGTTCGGCTGGAGGAAGGAAATACTAAAACAGGCAAGTAGTTGTTTTTGTTAAATTTAGGAGGGTTTTTTTATTATTTCTTTTACACTGCTTCTTTTAGTCTGATATAATGAAAAAGAGTGCAAGAACACAAGTTGTCTGCTGCTACCCCAGCCCTTCCTTCTCTTTCTTTTTTCCCTTCCTGCAGCCACCACTTCTCTTACCATAGAATACACCCATTTAGCAGCCTGTGCTGACAGGAATCAGTATGGGATGCGCTACCAACTGTTATACTGGTGTAGGATGTCAACTGTACTGGTTATGCCTCTGTGGTGAATGTTAAATTATTTTTAGGAAGACAAAATTAAGTCAATGTATATGCCTCTGTGGTAGTTGGAAGTCTACATTCATGTAGCAGCTTAGTTATGCTATATTTATGAAAAGCACTTTGTAAATGGGAGTGAGATTACACACTGCAATTAGTTCTTATTAAGAGTGCTGAAAATTTGAGAGAGTGCACATCCAGCTCGCTAACTAGTGCGAAATGCTCTTCAGGCATCTAGAAGTTAAACCATTTGGGGGGGTGGTATTATTGATTGTTGTTAACTAGTTAGTTTTAAGTGAACTGCTGAGCATTCCACTGACATAAAACAGCCAACTTCATCCTTCAGCATCCCAGGATGCACCATTCTCAGTCTTTCCCACTCTCCTGCTCCAAGGACAAACTTCCCAGCAGCAAACTTGTAAGGTCTTGCCTGACCAACCTCATCTCCTATGACCAGGTGACACATTGCCTGGACAAGGGAGATTAGGTTGATGTCATATATCTGGATTTCAAGAAAGCCTTTGACTTGGTCTCCCATGATGTCCTCATGGCTAAGCTGGGGAAAGACCCAAAGAGTATTAGTTGACAGGAGAGAATCGACATGGCTCAAGGTGACCAGTGGAGTGCCTCAGGGCTTAGTACTCAGGCCAGTGCTCTTCAACACCTTCATTAGTTATCTGGATTCAAGCATTAGATGCAGACTGGCAAAGTTTGCGGACAACCCTAAACTATGAGGGAAGGCAGTCACACTGGAAGACAGGCTGGGAATACAGGCCAACCTGAACACGCTTGCAAGATGGGTGGGTCAAAACCTGGTGACATTCAATGTAGAGAAGTGCATGATGCTCCACCTTGGGAGGAAAAACGAGCCTCATACTTATAGGCTTTGCAGTGCTATGCTCGCTAGCACCACAACCGAAAGAGACTTGGGGGTCTTGATTGAGCACAAGATGAACGTGAGCCAACAATGCAATGCCATGGTCAGTAAAGCAAACACTAGCATGTATCCACTGATGCATCTCAAGCAAAACCAGGGATGTCATCCTCCCAATTTACTCTGTCTTAGTGAGGCGGCAGCTGGAGTACTGCATCCAGTTTTGGGTCCCCCACTTCAGGGGGGATGTGGATAAGCTTGAGAGAGTCCAAAGGAGAGCCACCCATAAGATCAAAGGCCAAGAGAGCAAGCCTTACGAGGAAAGGCTGAGGGACATGGGACTCCTCAGCCTGGAGAAGAGAAGGCTCAGAGGAGACTTGGTGGCAGCCTAGAAGTATATAAGGGGGCACTCCTCACACCCCGCCCTGCCTGGCCCCAGCCTAGTCCCGGCACTTAGCAAAAAGCAGCTCTGCATTCACTGGCTCCGGCAGCGGTGATTGGGGCTTCTGAGGGCTCGTGACAGACCATCCCCAACTAGATTATCCCTGTGCAGCACGGGTCAATGGGGATTGCCCCCTCACCCCACTTGGCACCTGCATGACAGCTGCCCTATGGCCGGGTGCAATGTGGCTCTACAGGGCACTGCAGGCTGTCTGGGAGCTGGGGTGGCTCCAGCCATCAGCTGGACCCCAGCAGCACTCAGCCCCAGTGGCCCCAGCTCTCAGACAGTGCGTAGCGCCCTGCTGAGCCACACTGCATCCCCGCCATGGGGCAGCTGCAGGGAGAGCAATCTCCACTGCCATTCACAGCATGGGGAGGGGTCTCTGCCACAACCACCCAGAGGCCCCAATCTTTGCTCCTGCAGCTGGTGAGTATGGGGTTTTTTTCTTTTTCTCTTTTTTAAAGTGCCAGGATTAGGCTGGGGCCAGGCAGGGGATGGGGCTGGGCAGGGCAGCCATGGGGTCTTCTCCCATGGCTCCCCCTGCCCAGGGAGAGCAAGCATATCCAGAGGAGCCATGGGAGGACCTGCAGCTGCCTGGCTGTGCCTCTTCCTGCCTGGTCCAAATCACCAAAGCTCTCTGAATCGGCACCGAATCTCCCAAAGCTGATTCAGCCAAATCAATTCAGGACAGTGATCCGAATCTCTGAATCAAATCACTGTCCTTTGAATTGTCTGAATCTGAATCCCTATTTACACAGGCCTAATAACAAGGTATAGCAGCCACAAACTCCTGGAAGGCCAATTTAG
Organism: Gavialis gangeticus; assembly: GCF_001723915.1. Taxonomy (NCBI): domain Eukaryota; kingdom Metazoa; phylum Chordata; order Crocodylia; family Gavialidae; genus Gavialis; species Gavialis gangeticus. Next base: position 29,241,586 of record NW_017729033.1, on the reverse strand, counting down.
ACTGGACATAAGGAAAAACTTTTTTACAGTCCACGTGTCCAGGGTCTGGAACAGACTCCCCCCAGAGGTGGTGCTAGCACCTACTCTGGACTCATTCAAAAGGCATTTGGATGTTTATCTTGCTGGCATCATTTAACCCCAGCAGACTTCCTGCTTATGGCAGCAGGGCTGGACTCGATCTCATGAGGTCCATTCCAACCCCTAATGTCTATGAAATCTATGAAACTCTACAGCAGCTGGTGATCTGCTCCTCATCCATCCATCTACCCCTGGCAGCCTGCACTGCAATGCCCCAAACCTACTCCCCTGAAAAACTGAAGCCACCCAACTGCTGCAAGGGACATTGTCCCTTTAAACTTGAAGCAGCACCTGGAAAGATGACAGGAGGGGAGATGCTACTGGCCTTGTCCATGCCTTGAGCCCCATTCCCCAGGAAGGGGGAGGTCAGCCAGCAGGCAGTGTGGAGTCTCAGGTTGCCAGCTCCAGCTTGCAGCCTGCTGACAGGAGCTGTGCCCAGCTTCCCCAAAGAGGGTAGGGAGCTCAGCATCTGGCTGGTATGGAGCCAGCTAGTGGCATGGGTTACCAAGGGCTTAGGGCACCAGACTCAATTCCCTCACCCCCACTTTGGAGCCATGGACAGACTCCTCAGCCCCACTTCGCAGACTCCCTACTGTTGGCTTAGAAACAGTATTTAAAGGCCTGTTTTATTTGGAAATTGGCTTATAGATATATGCATTATAAGGGGTCAAGATGGGTAACAGGGGTTAACTGGATTTGTAAAGAGCTTGGGAGACACACACAGTTTCTCATGACCCTGAAAACAGATGGGCTATCTAACACAAGGCCAGCAGATGGATACAGCCTAAGAATTGAAGCAGGGCATGCCATAACACAAGATCACAGCCTTTAAGGCAGACAGGTTGTCTAGCACAACAAGGGCACACAGCCTGAGAGCCATACTGTAAGTATGTACCATACTGTCCCATAACACAAGATAAGTGACACCAGCAACAAGGCCTCAGAGAGCAGGAAGGGCTAAGTCCCGGTTTTGGGGAAACGGACCAAATCTGGAGAAGGCTGAGAAGGCTGTGTGAATGTGTAACCACAGAGAGACAACCAACCAGAGATAGCCACGGATGAAAAGTCATCAGGACTCATCGAGGGGGAAGAAGAATACAAAAGCAAAGACTTGAGATTAAACAAGGGTCCCTTCCGTCCCTCCCTTTGCCCCACCCCTCCCTGTCCCTCACCATTTTGT
>NW_017729033.1:29233990-29235328 GCF_001723915.1 Gavialis gangeticus | reverse complement strand
CTCCTCCATCCCCACCCAATATACAAAAGTAAGACCTTCATTTTGTTCCCTAAAAAGGGTCCCCATCCCTGTCCCTGTCACCTGGGAAGGGTCCCCAAGGTGGCCATGAACAAAGGGCATACCAGCAGCCTGTCTCATGCACCCCACTGGAGGGGGGCTGTGGGCCTCGGCATCCCACCTCCAAACTGCTATAACCTAGAAAAAAAGCCTCGAAGTGGAGCCTGCATCCTGACCAGATGTACTTTGACTCTGATAACAGCCCTAGGATTGGTAAATATAGAATTGTTCAATTGTTTGTACTGTTGCTTTTTTGTTCTTACTCTGTATCAATAAACTCACCTATTCTCAACTGGCAGGTGTTATAGTCAGTCTAAGGGTTGTGCCAGCCCAAAACAAAAGTATAGGGGCTGGGTCCAAATCCAGTGTCAACACCTACCAGACCTGTGCCAACCCCCATGCCAGTCAGCCCCTCTTGCAGCCTATTCTGGCCTCCCCCAGCCTCAAGCCAAAGGGGCTAGCTGTACTAGGGGCTTGATTAGGAGCCTCCTAGACCTTTCCTACCACCCACAGTTTATTGAAATAAGTGGGAAGCTAGAGTATTTTTTTTAATCTCTTATTTAAGTCTAATCAAATAAAAGTGCTTTTAAATTACTAACCTTTACATAAGACCCCCATACCCTATGTCCATGCTTTTCCAACTCCTGCCATGCTGCTCACCTTCAGGCATGCTGTGCCTCCTTCCCCCTTGCCACCAGGGAAAGCCCAGGCATATGGGCTCAGATATGCCACTATGGCAAGTCTGAACAGTGCGTGTTACAGAGAGTATTAATGCTTAACACACCATTGATCATTAGCTTGGGATAACCTTAACACCAACTTACATTCCTTACAATTAGCACTTGCAAGCTCAGACGTGTACTCTCACCCTGAATGCACTTGGTTATCTTCCTAATGCTTATACTAACAACACTTAAAGCTTTAAGTAATCTTAGGTCAGTGGGTAAATAGTTTTACCTCTAATTTTACAGAAGTAAAGCCATTGACACCAGAGGAAATGTAAGGCCATGTATAGGCCATAAGAAACCTAGGATCAGCACCCTCAAACATGCTATGGTGTTTTGTTCATGCTACACTTCCCCAAACTGTGCAGCCATTTACAGAGAACCAAAAGCAGACTACATGGCACTGCTGAGTGACACTGCCAATTAGTTTGTCCCCAAATGGTAAGTTTAAAGTCTAGATGTATGCAAGTTCAGTGCTAGAACTGGGCATTAAAAAAAAAAAAAAAAAAAAAAAAAAAAAAAAAAAAAAAAAAAAAAAAAAAAAAAAACTTTCCCC
>NW_017729033.1:29232192-29233957 GCF_001723915.1 Gavialis gangeticus | reverse complement strand
AAAAAAAAAAAAAAAAAAAAAAAAAAAAAAAATCAGTGTCTCCACATTCTCTCCTTCCAGGATCACGGTGACTCTTTATTTGAGGTATCTTATTCAGCTTCAGTCCCTGATTCAGTTGGGAGGAGATTCAGCCCAATTCAGCGGCTGACTCTCCGAATCGAATCAGGGGACCCATTAATTTCTCCAAATCGAACTGGAAGCCTCTGATTCAATTAGGAGAGATTTGACAATTCAGCTGTAGATACAGCTTTATACATTTTTTCTACATACCTGGAGGTACCAGGCGCGGCTCGTGAATGCTGAGATGGTGGGGCAGATGGAGCAGGAGGTTCCCCCCGCACTCTCAGTGGCGGACCACTTCTGGGTCTGCTGCAGAGCATGGGGGGGACCCCTGTGCCCTCTAGCTCAGCAACTGGTGCCTCTTGGGTCTGCGGGGAGAACCCCAGCTGATTGCTGAGCTGGGGGGGCACAGGGAAGGGGGTCTGCCACTGAGTGCATGGGGGACTCCCCTGTGCTCCCATAGGAAACTCCATCCACCCCACCATCTCAGCATTCACAAGCCATGCCTGGTACCCCAAAGTATATAGAAAAAACATAAAGCTGTGTCTATGGTCAAATCACTGATTCTCCGAATCAGAATCCAATCTTCAGATTCAGCTGAATCAAGTGGGGACAGTGATCCAAATCAGCAAATCAGATCACTGTCCCCCAAATTAGGCCAAATCCAAATCTGAATCAAATACTGCCCACTTCACACACCCCTACTATGTCTATCATTGTTACACTTAAGGAAAAGATATCTGGGTTGTCATTCCCTGTTTTGGTAGCTTATATTATTCTTTGTTTATGTGCCTCAGCACTTAAACTGCACCATTCATTTGTACAATTGTCAACTTTTCTCTTGAGGTAGCACTTTATATTTGATTTCTATGTTTTATAGTGACATGCCTTCTGTTCTCAGTTACTACTAACCCTCATTAAGGTTTAAGGTACATTGCAGACAAATCATGAATAGTAAGCAAAAAGACAAAGTTACTGCTATTCTGTTACTAAGAAAGTTATATTGTTGCAGATTTCAGCACTTAATTGAAACAAGAGAATAAAACCATTTAAGCCTAAATGTTCTGTCCTGCCCAAACTAATTCATTCCAGTAATAGGGAGTTCCATGCAGGGCAGGAGAAGGAGTTCTGCACTCTACACAATAAAGTTGCTTTGTTTTCCCTGGAGGGATATTTATGAAGGGAACTAGAAACTTTTCATAGCAGGGGATTATAGAATAGTAGAAAGTTACAGTTGGAAGGGACCTCAGGAGGTCATCTAATCCAACCCCCTGCTCAAAGCAGAACCATCCCCAACTAGATTATCCCAGCCAAAGCTTTGTCTAGCCAGGGTCTGAAAACCTCCAAGGGTGGAGATTCCACCATGTCTCTGGGTAGCCTGTTCCAGTGTTTTACTACTCCTAGTGAGAAATGTCTTCCTAATATCTAACCTAGACTTCCCTTGCTGCAACTTGAGACTGTTGCTCCTTGTTCTGTCATCTGTTACCAGACTAAGAACAGTTCAGTTCCATCCTCTTTCAAACCCCCATTCGGGTAGTTGAAGGCTGCTATTAAATCCCCTCAGTCTCTTCTTCTATAGACTAAATAAGCCCAATTCTCTCAGCCTCTCCTTATATGTCCCCCAACCCACTCACTATTTTTGTTGCCCTAAGCTGGACCCTCTCCAATTTATCCTTCCTGTAGTGGCGGGCCCAAAACTGAACAC
>NW_017729033.1:29220544-29232132 GCF_001723915.1 Gavialis gangeticus | reverse complement strand
TGCTGGCAACACTCCTACCAATACAGCCCAGTATGCCATTAACTTTCTTTGCAACAAGGGCACACTGCTGGCTCATCTTGCTGTTGAAGATCCTTCAGTCTCTTCTATCCACCACAGCCTTCAACCGTGCTCTGAGGGAAGGGTAAATAAGAAGTCCTGCTTGCATGAAGTTCATTTGTGTCTTAATTACTCATTATTCAGGCTCATTATTGACTGAGACTAATTCTTAGTGTTCTGCTTCTTTTACCTAAACAGAAAGACAAAAATAGTAGCTTGTAGTGTCCAACATAACCAGATTTTTAGTTTTCTTCATGAGAAAACAAGAAAAAAAAACCTGATAAGGAAGCAACACTTACAGTTTGTAACATTAAAATCATTTTCATCTGCATACTGACAAAACCAACTGCAATTCAAATAGAATAACCAAGCAGTAATCATAATAATATGGATGATATATGTAAGGAGCACCTCAAGCAGCTAGCATTTGGAGCCCTCTCCTTCTTCATGCCTAAAATTACTAAAAGTGTTTTGTTATAAAATTAGCTTTTGCTTGTTTTCAGTTACAAGGTATGTACAAAGTCAGCATACTTTCACATTTTTATTAATGACTGGTACTTGTTTTTATACTTCAGAATAATTTCCATGACAAACAAAAAGTCTCTCTTTTTTATGTTTTTTGTGAGTTTTTAAACTTTTACTTCTCTATCAGCCAAAACCTGGTTTCAAAGTTCTGATACATAGAGACATTTCAACCTTAGCTTCTGTATGAGGCACATTTCAGAGAAAGGGACAACAAAGCATGTAAGAAATTATTCCTAAAACCAAGGCAAACCACTTTCCAGGAGTGTTACCGTCTTCCTTTTAGCCAGCTCCTCCTCCATCTTGAGTTCCCATATTCTCCAGCAATAATTTCCCATATTTTACAGACGTCCAGATAGATAATTATTGCATTTTCCACATCTAAATATCTTCTCAAAGGAAGATATTGGGTCAGTCTGGAATGATGTACCTTTGGTAAATCCATGGAGCATGTCATCCCTTTTTCCATTTGCCTCCATATCTTTAATTATTCTTTCCTTCAAAATTTGCTTTAAAGCCTTGAAGTCAGACTAACAGGTGAACGCATCACTTCCCAGTACACATGCTCCATTTATATAGTACCATACCTGAGCTGCTGGATTTATTACAAGTTCTTGCTGCTAAATTTGCAATTCTGTGCACCAGTCCTTTCAGTATTTGAAAATGGAAATTATCTAGTCCACACTCCTTCCTTCCCCCAAATTTAGCAAGGGCTTTGACCTTAGTTTAGACTTTAGATGTTGTAATTCCCACTTCCATATCCACATTTCTATGACATTGTCCCATGTTCTGTGTCATTCTTCTTACTGAAGACTGTAGCAAAGTACTCATTTAGTTCTTGGGCCATAGCAAGATACCTTAGTTTCTATCCCATCTACACTGCAGAGCAGCCTTACTCTTCTTTCCCCATTCTTTTTTTATTTATATGATTTAAGAACTTTTTGCTATTGTTTTAATTGCAATGTCCAACCAATCTTGATTTTTGACAGTTCTTACTTTTGTCCTTTGGCTTCCCAGACTTTAAAACATGACTTTCTTGATGATCATTCCCCTTTCCTCTTTCTTGCGAGCTCTCTGCCTTTTTCTAATGTCCTTTTGGAGGTGGTTATCTATCCACCTAGGTCTGGGGCCAGTAGTTTAATCAAAGGGGGGCAATCAGGACTGCAAACCAGGTACTGCCTTTGTGGCAGGAGTGTAAAAAATAGCCTCTGTCACAACAGCAGCTCACAACAACAGCAGCACAACAGCTAACTGAGTCCTCTTCAGCCCCTGAATAGCTGCTTTCAGCTCACAGCTGCTCCTCCCTTGCTGCAGTCTTTCCTCTCAGGCTGCCTGAGACACAACCCTCTGCTGTGATGCTGCTGCTCCCAGTCTCACAGCATCTGGCTCTTTTTCCAGACCCTGACAGTGCCTGGTCCGGTATTACAGCCACTTGCCTGGCTCACTCTCCTCTTCTGTTTGTGTCTCTCACCCTGGCTTCACCTCCCTGGAAGCTTTTTAACTTCCTGTGGCTGTTAATTATCTCCCCCAGCTGGCCCAGTCCTCCTGAGCAGCCTGTACTTAGCACTACCGCTTGCAACTAGGCTGTAGTCTCTGGTTCCAGCAGCCTGCTACAGCAGCCAATATGGCATTTGCTTGTTTGTGGCCATTTTATTGAACTCTGATTTGATCAACTTCAGAGCTATTGTAGCAAAATTCCATTGAAGGAAAAGGAGTTGCGCTCGTTTACTGTTTGGTTTATCCTTTGGCTTTGAGAAGAGGAGACTGTGGGGGGATAAAATATTCAAATATCTGAAAGGTATTTGTCCCCGACTGGCCTTTGTAGAACCCTACTAGTAGTGTAACTCCCCGTTCGGGTGACCACCCTCTGCACCAAGCATTGGTGTTACTGCAGTTGAGTTGTCTTCCCTGCTGCACCAACCCCGCTTCTCGCCTGCCACGACTTTGCTGTTATCCCAGTGGGCGGGGCCAGTTCACCAGTCCCTTAGTGTCCCAGGTTGGCCTCGTTGGTTACACACGGGGCTCCAGCCACCCCTACACCCTGGCCTCACACCACCTGTGGTCTTCACCTCCCTGCACCAACTCAGCGAAGTGCCTACAGACTCCTCCCTCACCTGCGTATGTGTCCCTGCCCTATTGCACAGGATACTTCCCACCACCGGTTCGTCACTTGAACCCTCAGCTGTGTGCTTCCTCCCAGTGATCCCTCTTTCAGGAGTACCTCCCTGACCTACCACCCGCGCCCTTATGATATTGCCCTGGAGTGACGTCTCTTGGCTGGGTATACTGCGCTGTCCCCTTTAATCCTCAATTGACGCCTTCTATTCTTGGCGGCGATCCCGCCCCGAACTCTCTCTCCAGCCCGGTGCATCTTCGGCCTCACCCTCCTCTTCGGCACTTCCTGCGCCCCCTGCCACAGCACTTACTTCATGCCGCTCGGGATCTTCCTGGGTGATCTTGATCCCCTGTTGTCCCCCTGCTCTGGCGCCGCAGGCTCGCTCTGCTGGGGATCCAGCTATCCCGCCTCTTCTCCCGGCCACCGGACACTCCAGCTCTTCGGCTCCACAGCTCCTGTCCAGCTGGGCTAATGACAGGGACCACCTTGCCCGCCGTTCCTTCCTCTCTCCCTCCGCTGACTCCGGAGCGGCAGCCGCCATTTTTAAATCTCCCGGCCGGCATCTGACGTCACCGTCAGCTGCCGGCTGCAGCTGTACATAGACGCGGCTAACGAGCCACGCGGGCTCTCCCTCCCACATGGCATCTTGCTCTCCCGGTAAGTTTTCCTGGCTTCCGCAGGTCCCGGGACAGTATTTATAAAAAGGATGGAGACAGCCTCTGAAGCTGCAGGGGCCAGGACCAGGAGCAATATTCTCAAATTGTAGCAAGCAACATTTAGATATTAGGAAAACCTTTTTCACTACGAGTGTGGTTAGGCACTGGAATGGGCTACATGGAGAGGTTGTGGGATCTCCAGCTTTGGCAGTCAAGAGCAGGTTAGACAATCACTTGACAGGGTTGGTTTAGTCAGGGATGACCCTGCCTTGAGCCAGCAGACAGACTAGATGATCTCCTGATGTCTCCCCCCTGTCCTACTTTTCTGTACTTCTATGACCTGCTTAAACTTTCAGATCAATCTGTACTCCTCTTCTCCTAGTGGTTTCTATCCAGTAACAGTGGTATTAACAGCATACCACTTTTGAATAGAACCGAAAGATGGGGGTTTTTTCATTTCCTGTATTAAGAGTGGCAATTTTCACCCAATCTAGCCACAGAAAGCGGAGAGACACAAGCAGAACGAGGCTTTGTGGAAGCATCTATAAGGAGCTAATTCTACTACAGGAGGTTAAAAGCCTGTATAAACTAGATGTGGATAGCATGTTTGTTAGATTATTCTTTCTTGTTTCTTAGATAATTTTCTCTAAAATCCTTTTGTTCTAAATAAATACTTCTGTTTTTAAGGAGGGTTTGGTGACTACTTACCATTATGATTGTCTAAAAAAAATGAATGTCAGAGTTTGGACATAAATCAGATTGGTGGAGGTAAATCCCAACTAATTCACAGGAAGTCCTCTAGGGAGAAAAATCATGTAATTCCAGCCTGCCAGCCTGAAAGACAAGTGACAGTTTGAAGCCTGAGGCCTAGTGGGAGTTTACCTGGAAAGACCAAGCAGGGTCATGGGTACAGATGCCCAATAACAGTCAGAAGGGTGTGGATGAGACCTCATTAAGGAAGGTTTCAAATTGTCTTTTCTTTGCAGTAAGTATTCTAGCTTTGATTCAAATAAGGCAAAATGTCAGTATTTTGGTGTTTCTAAAAATAAAAAACTCTTATTATATCAAACCATATTAAATTTCATTATAACATCTGCTGAACTCTTGTTTTACTATACTTCACTTGCAGTAAAACAATTAACTGACTTCTTTTCTTTTATCCATTACTTCCAAATACAACTGGAACAGCATTAGAACCATATTTACACCTTAAACTCTTTCTCTGTGGCATTGCCATATGAAGCTGTTTTGCTGTTCACAGAGCTTCCATTTAAGATACAGGAAAGCTTGACCCCAGAGTACAGTAGTTTCTGCTGACTGACCTGGCCACATTCAGCGTTCATAACATTATTTCATATCAGTTTATGCCTACACTCTCAGGGGGAACACAGCTTTAGATAGTTACTGTCCTTATTTATTGCCCCCTCTACTGCTCTGAAGCATGTTGTGAAGATATATGCTAATATTAGTCTTTTTTCTGTTTTTCCCATTCCACAGAAAGCTGTGAAATCTTTTCTCATTTTCAAAGGTTTCATAGTGCATATTTTAATATTTACAGTGTTTGTACCAAATGGCATTCTCAAGCCTCTAAAAAACTGTTGCGTAGACATCAATGTATTAAAATGTATTCCTGCAATGATGAGGTACACAGCTGTGCATTAGCTGCTTCAGTGGTAAAGAACAATATCATCTAAACTTAGCATGCTAGAACTCAAGATGCCTCCAGAGAGGATAAATAGAGAGTGGAGAAGAATGAAAAGAGGATAGAAATGCAAAAAACTGAATACCATGAACATGTGGACAGAAAATTACATTGCTTCATGTTGGAATATTAATCCTACGGAAGGAAAGTAATCTAAATGCCACTGGAATAATGAGGGAGAGATTCTTGGCAAGCAGTAATGCTGGATAAAGACCTAAAAACAATAGTACACAACAGAGTGCATATGAACTTCCAATGTGCTAGAATATCAAAAGAGATTGTATGTGTGTTGGATTGCATATAGATAGCAGCATCATGAACCAAGGATAACCAAGAAGCTGAGAGCCATACAAGCTCTTTCTTAGTATAAGAAATTATGTTAAACGTAAATTTCTGAGCATTATTTTGATGTGTGTAGTTCCCTTCACTAACAATTGAACTGTCTCAGTTTTCTGGTTTAAAGCACTTATTAACATTTTACATAAATTTAGACCATGCATGGTGCTATAAGAAGGCACTGCAGGTTCAGTAACTGTTGAATTATGCACATGTTTGACTATATACACTAAAATTCCAAAGACATTTCTGAAAAGTGGAGATGAACACTAACATTTATAAGGGTGTTTTTGCTGCAGCGCTTTGGAAAGTTTTGAATAGAGATATCTGCAGTTACTTACTAACTTTACACTTCTTTATATGTGGAAAGCAAAGTTCTATTTTTCACTCCTTTATTCAGTGGGACATAATACTTCAATAGGAAAATCATTTTTTTCTGGTACTTATTGGCTGTGAGTAACTCTAAATTTTTATTAACTTTTCAGTCAGAAGCTTCTCACCTTAAACTGCCACCATATTAATATACTTGTGCATAAGTTTCAGTTGCATGTAATTGAACTGAATTTAAAATGTGCTAGTTGTTAGAACTGGGTGGAAATTTTCAGCTGAAACTTCTTTTTTTTTTGCGCAAAACAACAGATCAGAGGTCACAAAAATGTTGTGTGAATTCATTTTGGTTTTGTCTAATTGTATGTGTTTAAAAAAACAGTAACATAAAGCCCAAATGGCAAAAATTTTCATATCAGCTTGAGGGAAATGTTTTGGTTTAATATGGCTTTTCATATAGAAATCTTCTTCCTTCCTCTGTTAAAATGCTCCAGAACAAACATTTTTTTGTTTGTTTTGGGCAAAATAAAACAATTTTTTCACACATTTTTTTTCATTTTTCCCCAAACGGTCACAAAAGGAAATGCAACTGGAACATAAGGCCTTTACACAGAGATGAGAAGTGGATAAAAAGGAGAGAGAATTTAATTAATGGCTGTGAATAAGTTAAATGGTTTCTGATAAAGATGGATGTGATAGGAAATTGGTCAAAAGGTTTTGGATCTTCTGTATCATTAGGATCATTTGAAACGTGAATGGGAAAGATGATTCAGGGCCACATTTATGAGAGAAAAACAGATGCATGAAGGCAAGGAAAAAGTATCAAAGCCATGTGGATTGGGTCAGAAAGCTGTTGGGAGTGGAAATATGTTATGAGATAAAAAATAGGAGTGGTATCAAGTTTTTCTCCTACCTTGCTTCATGATCAACAAAACACATTTTTGGAAATCATAGAATCTTAAAGTTTCAAAGGACCTCAGGGATCAGAGAAAATTAGAAATCATCTAATTCACCTACTCTACTCCAAAAGAGACCAACTCAGGACAGCTACAACCTACACCCCTATAGTCTATCCCTTGCACAAAGGTGCAGTGTAGATTGAATGGTGTATATTAAACCATTGCAGACAGATGCCTATCCAGTCTTTTTAAAAACCTCCAATAAAGGAGATTCTGTAGCATCCTAGGCATCTTATTCCATTGTCCTACTGTTCTTACAGTTAGGAAGTTTTCCTTGAGATTTGATCTAAATCTGTTTACTATAGTTTTAAACATGCCAGTACTCCCAAGTGAATGTATTGAAGCAAGGATGTGCTAGCAAATGAACAAACAAAAATATCTAAATTTTCAGAAAGGAGTACTTGTGGCTTCAGCAGGAATTAGACTCAAGAAAGACAGTATAATACCACAGATTTTTTTCTAGATGGGCTGGAGGAAAATAAGTGATAGATGTACAATGGTGTTGCCAAATATATATATATATATATATGTCACTGTGAATTCTGAGGAATCTCAGAAGTCCTGATTCTGGGCATCCCCTACACAGCTTTGACTGGTGAGCCCTGCAAAATGGCAAAATCCATCTTGTACCTTCTGAGTAAAATTCCATAGGGAAGATGGTGGCAAATGAAGTACACCATGTACCTGAAAGATGTAGAAGAATACATCAATGAAAACCAGGTTTTATAGACCAAACTGCAATATATTAAATCTAAATGCAGGGACAGATCCAAGAGGGAGCAGTGGCACAGTTGCATCCCCCCTTCCACTATGTAACTCATATTGTTCGGGTACCCTGGAGCTCAGACTGTGCAATGGCAACAGATTTTTTGGAGTCCCTGAAGCAGGTAAGACTTCACTTCCTGCTGCTCTTGGCACCCTCTCCCCTCTAGTGCTCAGCAGCACCTCCCCAGTGTGGCAGGGTTTGCCCAGGGTACAAACCCTGCTAACTACATCTCTGAGCAGAAGAAGGGAGACCCTCTCCACTACTGCCACTGTCCCTGGTTGAACTTGGACACAGGGAGTCCCAAGACTGCTCTCGTCCAGCTGCAGCCACAGGCTGCAAGAAGCAAGGTACCAGGCTCAGCTGGGGGCAGTGGCAGCAGCAGGTAGATTCCCCCTTTCTGCACCTGCTCCTGGTGGGGGACATCTGGGGGAATGGATAGAGAGCAGGTGAAAGAAGAAAAAAACACTTGCTGCTTCCATTGTTCCCAGCTGATCATGGCACCTCATGTAGTTGCTCATTTCAGCTCTGGTGGTGGAAGTAAAGGGATCCCCCAATTTCTGTGCTCAGATAGATATGTAATTAGAAGGGTATGCACTCTGGGCAAACTCTGCTGGAGAGGGGAAATGGGGGAGGGTGGGCACCAGTGAGTACTGGAGGGGTTCACAGCCACCACCTTGGTATCAGCCACAGCTCTAGCACCCCCTTTTTCAGAATCCTAGATCCACCTATTTCCATATCTTACAAAGCATTGAAACCATGTCTTGCTTCTGTTCCAGACCTGAAAAAGAGCACCTTGTACCCAGAAACTTGTCTAACATCTCTCCTAACTATACAGTTGGTTCAAAAGATATCACCAAAAAAACCTTGCTTCTCACATATTTCCTGAACCTTCACAGCTACAACACTCAAACCCTATCACAAAATGTTGAAAGTTAAGTATCAATTTGGTATACTTAGGTATTGAATATTCAGTACTTCCAGACAGAAAATACTGTGGGTCTAGGGCAGGGGTTGGCAACTTTTTGGAATGGTGAGAAGCTGCTTGTGACCCAGCCACTGCCAATCCCCATGTTGCCACCACTGGTGACCACTGCCCTCTACAGCATCCAGTGTCGCTTCTGCCACATGCCACCTCCTCCACCACACATGTCATGTGCTGCTGTTTCTTGTCTTCAGTGGTAGCGGGGAGGGGTAAATTTAGTGGCAATAGTAAGTGATGTGTGCTATAAGGACAAGGGGACAGCTGTGAGGGGGGAGGATCAGTGGCATGGTGCAGGGTGGATAGAGAGGATGTACCAGGCCAATCTACATGCTACTTATCCTCCCCATGCCATGAATCCAGTCACTTTGCAGGCTGAACCCAACCTGTAAACTGTAGGTAGCTGATGCCTGGTGTAGCGATAGGTGGACTGACCTTCAGGTTCTGTTGCTTTCTCCACAATGAAGCAAGAGATTGCACAAGTTTTCATAGCCTCTTGTTTTCTCTGGGCATGTCTACACATACAGTTAATGCACAGGGCCCCAGCTAGCCCTGTCAGCTTCTACACATGCATTGCTGCAGAGTAAAAAAACTCTACCAGAGGATAGTACTTGTGTTTGCAAGTACTAACCTATGCCGGAGTTTATTAGTTTACTCCAGCCTAATAGCCCTGCACATGTAGACACTAAGACGTTTACTGCGGAGCTAATTAGGCAACTCCACAGTACAGTAAACATCTCGTGTAGATGCATCCTCTTTGTAGTAATATATAGATTAAATGATGTTACCTTGGTGTGGAAGACCAACATTGTCATGAAGAACTTTGTATTCTTTGAAGTGAACAGCTGCTGGCATTTATAGCCTTGGCTCTAATATCTTGAGGGCTGAATTGACTTTGACTCAAGAATGATTTGAATATATTTTCCTGATTGTGTGGACAGTTGATTTGCTATTCCATTCTAAATATGATATTTAGAAAAATGAGGGAAAATGTCTACATATTCAATATGTAAAAGCCACTGCAGCATTGCAGTTTAAATATTTTCTATATTCTTAAAATATTAACTAATGTTCCCCCAACAGTCTTAATGTTCAGAAATTCCTTTGAGTATATACCATTAGATATACAAAATACTACAAATGTCATAATGTCTTTTAATACATCTGTGAAACCTGCTCCAGTAAATTAATTATTTACATTCCTAATTATGTATGTGATTTCCCATTTAAATCAGTGAGATTATTTGCATTTAGTTTTACACTTTAAATCCCTTCCAGATTTGTGTGCGGGATCACAGAGATAAGACTGTAACAGAAACCTTAGTTTGGAATATTCCTATATTTAAACAATTCACGTTAGAAAACAGGATGCTTCATTTGAAGTTTAAAAAAAAATTGTCAGAGACCTGTTTACATAAATGTTCTGAACATTCAGTGCTCACATGGATGAGCTGAATGCTTTGATTACTGCCTGAAATTCAGATAACTGTATTAAAGTATAATTACATTCAAATAAACGCTTCACTTACACTTATCTGAATACTATCTCAAGTATGTAAGAAAATAGAAATCAATTAAAATATCCTTCAATGCAGAATGCTCTGAAAGTAACCATAATTGGAATTTTTTTTCCTGAAGGGACATTTAAAAGGTTAAAATACTAACAGCTCCTCTTCAAGATTATTTTAGCCAATTTTTACTTTCTTAGGAAAATTTTTGTTCAATGGTTTTCATTAGACATGCCATGAGAAACACATGAAGAGTAAACTGGCATTAAACAAGTTACTAATTCAACTGTTTTGGTGTACAACAGTAATGTGGTAAATTCAGTCATCTAAAACTAGTGGTTGTATTCTGTAATCTTGTATATTAAAAGTAATATATAATAATCACTTAACATTTCCTTAACCCTGAAGCATAAAATGATATCCCATTTCAGCTAATGTTGTAAATTAATCTCTTCTGCTCTAGAATTGGAAGGAAAAAAATAGCTACATTAGAAAAGATAATGAGCATGATCTTATGATCATTTGGAGTCTTACAAAAGCTGGGAAATAAATTGGGAGACTTATTTGATCAGAGAACCTGACAGGTGGAAGACTCAAAATATACAGTATTCATTTTCTGAGCACGTCTAGTTTTTTTCCACGTTATATTAAAAGGAAGAATCTGTAAAGCTTCTTTCCTATGCATCTTTTATTATATAGAGAGGGCAGAAGAATTAAGAGCTGAGTTCTGCTTTCACAGGACCTATGGAATTTACTAGACATTGAAAAACTAAGGGTACACTTCCTGCTCATTGAAAACCCACAAGATCATTTTGTGTGTCATGTACATTTGAAGCTAAATGAGTATTTGCTTTCAGCCTAGCTCTAAAGGAGAAATGGGTTCTTAATGATGTACTAGCAGCAATATAGACAGACACGGTTCTTAGGCTAAATACAATGTCTTTTATTAGAACAACTCAAATAGTTGAAAAAATTCTCCTTATCCAGCTTCCTGACACAAACGCCCTTCGTCAGGCTGAGGAAGTGTCCGCAGATGGTCTGTGTTCTTCCTGGATGGAGTGGTGAAGCAGCCAGAGGTCAGTACATATGCAAGAGAGCCAGTCAGTTAAAACGTAAATTGAGGTGGTCAGTAGGTGAGAGACAGGTGTGGGGGGGGAGGGGGAATGAATGTAGCTGTAGTCAAAAGGATGAGACACAGGAGGATAGGGCGGGAGGGGGATGGGGAGGGAATGACAATAGCTGGTAAAAAGTGGAGGGTTTACCTGGGGAACCAGGTGTCAGGTAGGTTATAATGTGTCATAAATCCAATGTCTATATTTAATCCATGATTTTTTGTATCCAATAGATTCATGAAGTGAAATTCATGGGCTTGTCTCTGAAAAGCGTTTTGTAAATTCTCTTTGAGGGTTACATCTGAGAGACTGGAGAGAGAGTGGAGTTGTTTTTTTGTGTGTGTGAGAGAAATGTGCCCCCACAGATAATTGGGCATTCTTGTCTTTGATAGTTTTTTGGTGTGCATTCATTCTGGGGCACAGGTGTTGTTTAGTTTCTCCTACATATTTTCCATCAGGGGATTTGGTGCATTGGATGAGATGTCTTCCATTTCTGGAGGTGCAGATACAAGATCCAGGAATGCTGATGGCTCTGTTGTGGGGTGTAG
>NW_017729033.1:29214360-29219178 GCF_001723915.1 Gavialis gangeticus | reverse complement strand
CTGTACTGCAGCAATTCTTCACGTGGTATCCAGGTGGCTCTATCTCTTTGGAGCAGTGTCCTTGTTGAATGAAGACCCTTTTGAGATTTGTGAGGTGATGATCATGAATGTTCTTCAAGCAAATTTGGTGGTATCGGTGGGCTTAGCTGTATATTATAGCTTTCTTGGTGTGTTTAGGGCGATTGCTGGAATAGTTGGAAAAATAGTTTTCCAACTATTTGAGTTGTTCTGATAAAATATATTGGATTTACCCTAAGAACCTTGTCTGCCTATGTCCTTACATGAACACGGCTACAACCTACACCCCTGAAATCTAGCAGGAATATGCAATTCCACAGGACTTGAAGAATGATTATAATCATAAGTATCTATACTGTGTTATTGGCTTTTAAAATTATAATCTCACTTGTCTAACCTCTACAATTAAGAAAATACTTCAAAAAGGTTAAAGGTTAACTAAGCTATAGACCCAGTCCTACACAAATTCTACTCAGGCATGTAGTTCTGAAGCATATGAAAATTATCACTGTGTGGCAGAGCACCTTTGAGGGGGCTTCCACAGGCTCTGGTGGGAGCCTGCTTTAGAGCAGCAGCAGGGGGAACCCCCTGGGTACCATTTAAAGGGGGAAGGTGTGTGGCAGGGCACTGCTAGTGCCTGCCACTTTAACACCAGAGACAAACAGCTAGCAGGTGCTTGATTGAGGCAGCTATTTTAGATCCCTGGCCACCTATATAAACAGCTCAGTTCCCTGCTGGCTGAGGAGGCAGTAACATCACTGGGCTGCTGGAACATCCTGGTGCTAAGGGAGGAGCTGTAGGGGATGGACTGGAGGCTCCTGGTCCTGGGCATGACCTAAAACTGCACCCTGCTGGGAGTGGGTGGCCTGGTGGGGCTATCAGTGGTGTGGGAGCCCCCAGGAAATGCCAGGCCAGTTATCACCCCAGTGAAAGGTGGGTAGGGGCACCTTAACCCTAGCCCTTACCTTCAGGTGGGTTTAGGTAACACTGGAGGTAGGTGGGGCCAGGCCAGGCATGGCTATGGCCACCTGAATCTTATGGAGTACAAGACCCCGAGGTGGGAGAGTTGGGGCCAGGCATGGCTGTGACCACCTGAACCCTGTGGGGGTGCAAGACCCTGGGAGGGAAAGTTGAGACCTTCACAGCTATGGCCACCTGAGCCCACCAGGGAGCCCACCGTGGCCCCAAGTGAGGGCGGGGAGTTGTGGAGCCCCAGTGAGGGGATAGCCCCAGTGAAGAGGGCCAAGATCTGGAGCCCCAAGTGAGGGGGACAGAGATGAGTAGCCCCAGTGAGGGGGTGGTGTGGAGTCTCAATGAGAGGGTGGTCCCAAGTGAGGAGCAGAGACATGGAGCCCCAAGTGAGGGGGGCAATGTGGAGCCCCAAGTAAGGGGAGTAGGCCCAGGTAAGTCTTTGGACGCCTGAGGCCGAGGCTTGGGCCAGAGGCCAAGTGAAGGGGGTTCAGCCCCAGAGTGAGAGAGGCAAGTCCTGACCCCAGTAAGTCCTCCACTGCTGGGAGGCTGAGTGTGGGTTGAATATAAGATCTCAGGGTAGAACCATGACCTGCTACTCCAGGGGGGAGTGAGAGTCCCCTGTGAGACCCTAGAGCACCAGTCATTGTGTGAGATACCTCAGCTCCCCACATCCAGGAAGGTGGACTCGGAGAGAGTGTGGGGCTAGTGAGGCTGGAGGTAGAGTGCCCCCTCGACTAGTCAATGCTGGGGCTAGGACCAAGAAGGTCAAAAGGGCCAGGTGCCCACCGTGAGGGGCACCCAAAGGTGTGGGCCTGGGGCCCCGCCTAGCCTTGGAGGTGAGGCCAGGAGCTTGGCAGCCCAAATGAAGGCGGTGTAGGCTGCCTGAATGGAGGGATTGAAGAGGGGTCCTGGGTGAAGGATTCTGGAGCCCAGTGTGGGGCTGCTGTGATTAACAGCATTAACAGCTGGATGCCATTTGCGAGGCATGGGCTGTGGTGTAGGGGAGGTATGGAGCTGCAGATAGCACACCCTGGCATTGGGGCAGAAATGGGCAGCCTCCCACCTTAATTAACAGCTATTAATTAATTGAGAACAAGGCGTGGCAGGTCAGTCAGCTGGGTAGCATGCCCATAGGCAAGTGGGGAATCTAGCACTGTGGCTAGGTGGGGAGTCCCACTTCACGCCACACTGATACCAATGTGATTAATTACATGAGTAAGAGCTGCTCATGTAAGTTAAGGTTTTTCAGGATGACATTCTTTGTTGGAATTTTTAAATAAAAAACTTTTAATGTATATACACATACTAATTCAATTTTCCATTAAATGTATAAACCTCTTCTAGAACATTGAGCATATACCATGGGTCTGGTATTACAGCCCTTACTCATGTGAATAAGTCCCACCAAGGAAGGGCTAGTAAATTGCTTCTATAACATGGAGATTATTCTGATCATTTTTACCAAAACACGTGATTGTGTGTAAGAGGTAAGAAGAAATGGGAGGGGGAGATGGGATTCTACGGTATACTGCATACTAAATTGTATCAATAAAATGTATGAAGTCATTTTGTGACTTATTTATTACAAAAATAAATCTTGCTGTTTTTGTTAAAACTTCTTTAAAATTGAATGGAAAAAGTATGAATTCTGAAAACGTTATTTGGGTCTAAATTTAGGTGAGTAAGACAGAAATGGTATTGGAAGCTGATCTCATAGCCTTATTTAACTGCAATGGAGTGCAATAGCCTTCTAGTGTTTGAATCTAGAATTAGATCTAGGGGCACACACTGAAATTGGTAGAAGACAGGTTTAAAACTAACAAGAGAAAGTAATTTTTTATGCAACATGTAGTTAACTTTGGAACTCATTAGCACAGGAGGCTGTGGAGGCAGATAGCATAGCCAGGTTCAAATAGGCACTGAACAAATTTGTGGATGAAACATCTATTAATAACTATTAAACAGAACAGTTTCCTTTGGCATCTCTAAAAACAAAGGAAGGTTTTGTCTTGGAGGCAGATACTAAAGGAAGATGTAATTTGAGAATAGCTAGATAAAGACTAGGGTTTTTGAGCAGAAAGTATGGGAGCTGACATAGGCCATTCTAATGGAGAGGATTCCTGTGGTTCTGGAAATACTTCAGAATCTGGACAAAATATGATCGAAGTAAAGAAAACTACTTACAGCGCATTTCTAAGAGTTAGCATTACTATTTTCCTCCACATTAAACTGTATTGAACAGTCGCCTGGGACTACTAAATTCCTTTATTACTAATGCAGCTGATGCTCAATCTTCCACATCAAACCTGTCTACTGAGAACCAAACGTATTTCTTAGACAAAGTTAAAAAAAATTAAAGTTTTGATGCACAGCATGCATTTATAGTATTTCTGGTTTTTGTTTACATGTTGTATTTAATGTGCTTTCCATATTTTTCAGTTGTAAATTCATTGTTTAAGGGCTGTGTCTTTCTGGTGTATTTTCTAGAATGCCCACTTCTGAAACAATGGCCCATTAAATAAAGTGAAGGCATCTTCAGATAATGTTCCAGCTTTAACCCATCCCCAACTTTAAAAAAAAAATTTTTGCATACATTTTATTTATTAAATTTTAAAAAATTACTCCTTGTATTTTTGTGTCGAAAAATGTCCCACTCACAGTTATGTAATTATTAAATAGTTTTATTGTACAGATAAAAGAATAAATAAATACATTCTGTAATTATCTGTAACAGGGGGCTTTCTCGGGGCTGATCCAACACTGGCCCACCCACCTGTTCCTGGGCTAACCGCCTGCCTCACTCACCTCAAATTAAGTACCCAATTAGTCTCTATTGTTTATTACCTTCTCCAGAAGGCTCTCCTTTTTTTTTTTTGCACTAAGGCAGTTGTATCTCTTTAGCCAGCCAGCTGAAGACTGGATGTCTTGATGTAATGTTTTGCACACCCACAATCTCATATGCCACGACTTGCTGTTAAGGGAGAGAAAAAGAATGCCTGGGCATGTGGCTTCTTGTGCCCTTGGTCCTTGTGGCTGCCTTAGTATAGTGAGGGCTCCACCAACCCTCACCCATTCCACTGGGTGTTAACTTGTAACCCACATCATCTGCCAGGGGATGTCAGGATACTCCTTTCATCTCTGGTTCAAAACAATCAGTTGCCAGTACCTTGGTCCTGGTTAGACTCCACCAGGTTAAAAAAAAAAAAAGAACTGACTTGTGTTTAACCAGTCTTCTGGCTTATTGTCTAGATAGTTACATTTCACTATCTTTCTGTACCTGGGAAGGTTCTTCCCCTTCTTCCCAGGTAGAAGAAATGAAAGTTTACTTATCCTTGTCCTTCTAATCCAGTCTTTACGGTACCTTCTTCTAAGACCTGTTACCCCGGTCTTTACAGTACCTCCATCCACAGCCTTTCTCATCGGAGTGCTGTGCTGAGGTTTTGGGTTACCTGACAGCTGCTTCTTCTGGGTTTCTTCACTGTCAGTTCTCTCACCAGAGCTGTCCCACTGAAGAGCCTTCCTTGCAGCCTCCCGTGTACTCATAGTTTCATAGTTTCTAGGGTAGGAAGGGACCTGAGTAAATCATATAGTCCGCCCCCCTGCCATGGCAGGAAAGATTAGTGGGGTTAAATGACCCCAGCAAGGTGTTCATCTAACCTCCTCGTAAAGACCCCCAGGGTAGGAGCCAGCACCACTTCGCTTGGAAGTTGTTGCCAGATCCTAGCCGCCCTGACCGTGTAGTAGCGCCTCCTGATATCTAGCCTAAATCTACCCTCTGCTAGCTTGTGACCATTATTCCTGGTCACTCCTGGCAGTGCTCAGGGGAAC
>NW_017729033.1:29208827-29213833 GCF_001723915.1 Gavialis gangeticus | reverse complement strand
TGGTGATCTGATCATAGAAGGCCACCAGGTTGGTCTGACAGGACCTGCCACTGATGAATCCATGTTGGTTGCCCCTAAGCATGACCTCCCCTGCTGGCCCCTCGTGGATGTGTGCCAGAATAATTTTCTCAAACAGCTTGCCCAGGATTGAGCTAAGACTAACTGGCCTATAGTTTTCCGGGTCCTGCTTCTTACCCTTTTTGAAGATGGGAACCACATTGGCCCTCTTCCAGTCCTCTGGCACCACACTAGAGCACCACGAGTGCTTATACAGCTGTGCCAGGGGTCCCGCAAGGACCTCAGCTAATTCCCTCAGTACTCTGGGGTGGAGATCACCCGGACCAGCTGATTTGAATATATCCAGTCCCTCCAGAAGTTTCCTAACTAGTTCCTCACTAACCCTTGGCCTAGGTGCGCCTCCCTTGGGGTCCAAGGGGAGACCAGAGGGGGGGTGACTGTTCCAGTCCCTGCTTAGGAAAATGGAGGCAAAGAAATCGTTAAATATGTTAGCTTTGTCATCTGGTTTGACGACCAAATTTCCTAGCGTGTCTTGCAGGGGTCCCACATTACCCAGACCCTTCTTTACCCCACATTACCCGGAACCTACTCTCAGCTGTTCTCTCTCTCACTCTCTCTCTCGGCTGGCATCAAGAACTTCTGGTTCTGGTTGTTCCCCTCCTGCCTGCTCTGGGTCTCTTTTTATAGTGAAACTCATGCTTATTCCCCCTGCCCTCTGGAAACACCAGGAGAAGAAGGATCCCTATATGGTTCCATGTAGCCTCAGTGACAAGACAGCTGCTTCCACCCCCTGTGACTTACTTTTTGTCACTAGTGGCTCTTCTCTTCCATTATCATGCCCTGTGTACTATGCAATAAATGTAATCTTTGTTTTTTTTCTTCTATGGATCCAGTTGTACTACTTCACACCGCACCATGCTCCCTACCCACTCCACCACTTTCACAGAGTCACCAAAAGTTTTTACATGATTGAACACAGGATGAACAGAGCCACCAATGTGATGCAGCAGCCAGCAAAGCAAACAAAACTCTGGCTTGCATCTACCAATGCATCTCAAGCAAGACCCAGGAAGACATCCTCCCACTTTACTCGGTCTTGGTGAGACTGCAGCAGGAGTACTGCATCCAATTCTGGGCACTACAATTCAGAAAGGATGTGAAGAAGCATGAGAAGGTTCAGAGGAGAGCCACACACATGATTAGAGGACAAGAGAGCAGGCCTTATGAGAAGAGGCTGCAAGTGATGAGACTCTTCAGCCTGGAAAAGCATAGATTCAGGGATGACTTGGTGGCAGCCTATAAGTACATAAGTGGTGTGCATCAGGAACTGGGAAAATGTCTGTTCACCAGGGCACCCCAAGGGAAGACAAGGTTCAATGATCACAAACTCCTGGAAGACTGTTTTAGGTTGGACATAAGGAAAAACTTCTTTACTGTCCAAGCTTCCAGGGCCAGGAATAGACTCCCTCCAGGGGAGGTGCAAGCACCTATTCTGGACACTTTCAAGAAACACTTATATGCCTATCTTGCTGTGCTCATTTGACCCCAGCTGACTTGCTGTCCCTTGGGCAGGGGACTGGACCCGATGATCTTGCAAGGACCCTTCCAGCCCTAATGTCTATGAAATCTATGAAATAGCACTAATAGTCAAAGGGAGGGAAAGTCAGGAAAAAAAACCCAGGTCCTCTGCTCTCCTAGCCCACCAGCATTCATCTGCTGATAGTCACAAATAAAAATACTTACAATAATGAAAGGAGAGGAAATCAAGGATACTCCAGCTAGTAAGAAAGCAATTTTTGATGTTCTGTATCTTTATGCTTCATAAAAATAAATATTAATGAAAAATCATATTACCTCAGCCAGCACTTTCAATCTATGTATTCAACAACCAGCCTTTTCCTCTGTTTCTTTGAGCTGCATCTGTAATTTGCATTGAGGCCTTCTAGCAACATGTATTCTTTGGCCCCTGAGAAGAGACAAAAAGGGAAGTAAAACAGCTGCCAGCTGTAACATACATTCCTGCTTTCTCCTGAATAACCCACAGAACTTTCCATGTCTTTCTTTTTAATTTTTCCTTCAAGTGATCGACATAGTTCATGATTTTAACAGACACTTCCTTTATAGGCTGTCTGCTCGGTTTATGTAAGAGAGAAGCTGAAAACTCACTCAAAATAACTTTCTTCTCTGTCACTAAAAGTTTAAGGTTAATTGATAACTTAAAAAGTTGCTATTATTTTTGCATTATCCTTACAAGCTACATATAAAGCATGTGATTAATACTACAAGCAAAGTAAACTATCTCATTGTAAAGTGTACTTTAGCTAGGTTAGTAAAGATCATTTTAAAAGTGCTGACAAACTCATTGGGTCCTCATTTATTACTTAAAGTGATCTTGAAACATTCTTTACCCCAGAAACTAAAGAAAAGCACACATACTTGTATGCAAGTGCAATGGGTTATTACAAGAGTAAGATAAGATGGAGTAGCAGACATGTTTGGAACATCTATGTTCATTGACAGAATACGAAAACAAGGCAAAAGTGGTGGGATGGTGTTATATGCTAAGGATGAGCTGGAATGCAAAAGAAATCAAGTAAGAATAGCATGGGTAGAACAGAATCCATATGAGTAAAAATCAGTTGGAGGAAAGTTGTATCAAAGCTTCTTCTGAGATAATGGTGGGAGTCTGCTATTAATGCCCGAAGTTGGATCTGGACGTGGCTGAAGATCTCTGCAATATTATTAGAGTGAGAGTTCAGAGAAGCTGTGTTTCCAAATTATTTAAAACTTTTCACACATCCTGTCAATTTGGGTCTTTCATTTGGAAAATAATGTTCCTTTTGACTTGCCACTGTTTAAATACAGACAAAGCTGTTGTTCAGAAATATGAAGTGTAGCAATGCCATCTGGTGGAAACCTTGTAAATGTTACCCTAATTGTAAGAGAATTGTTTGAAGTGGCCACTGAGTGCAAAATATGTCAGCCCCATAGCACTTAGTCGTATGATAAGGTGACAATGCACTTGATCTGATGTCATCCTGTCAGGGGGGATCTCGTTTCCAGTCCCTGCATCAGGATGTAGTTTGATTAATTTTGCAGCCAGTTGCCAGTGTTGGAGTTCTCAGTCCCAAAATGTAGAAACCAAATCTGAATATGAATACATGGCATTGTTAGCTGCAAAACAGTTTAAAGAAATTCCCTTCTCTAGAATGGATAGTGAATGAATAGTGAACAGGAGAATAAGTCTGCATATTTCCAAGTATCTCTTTGTTTTTACAATACAATTTTGTGTTATTACAGAAGAAAAATATGGGGAAATGTTGTGATTGTTACAAATCGTGGTTGTTTACTGACATCTTTGTGATGTCAGTAACAATACTCCACCACCTACTCTTCCCATCAATTGCGAGTATTCAAAGAATGTTTAGAAATAGGAATGGTCAACTAGTTGGGCTAGAAGTAGTGAGGTTTGGAGAGAGGGAGCACAACCTAGTTTCAATTTGAATTATTCGTCAATAATACAATGTTTTTAAGATTTCCATTATACAAGCAAAAAACCCCAAACCCTTTCAAGTTAAAGGGGTGAGTAGCTCAATGAGAGAACATGACTGAAAATGTCCCCCCCCCACCCGCTGCGTGCAACAGAGCACGTTCCTGTAGGAAACTTATTTTACACTATGGCCATTGCACATTGTAAAAAAATACTCCCCACCCCCAACTTTAATTGTAACTTATGAAAAATCTCTTACGGTATTCTTATGTTAAAGATTTTCAAAACAGAGGCCTAATTAGACTTTTCACACTGGAATTTTACCTTACCTTTGGAAGAGAGAGAAATGAAGGGCTAGGATTCCTAGTTTGGAACTAGAAAAGGCAATTTGCGTGTTTGACATTTTGGGAAAAGGAAGCAGTTTGGAGAACAAAGTTTCCAGCATGTCTTGCAATTCATGGGGCCCATCAGTATGAAATGGACCATTTAATAGAAGAAGTGCAGCTTTTTAATGTGCACTGAGTTGCATATTATTTTAAAATAAGTACAGTTTATACCATCTAACTGTCAATATTCAAGGATATTGAATTCATTTCAATGAGAGCCAGGCCCCAGCTCTAACACTGCCAGCCTTTCAGAAATTTCAGCTCCAAATCCAAACCTCAGTTGTGGCCTTTTATTTCCTCCCTCATAATGATCTGCTCCATCTGGTGCCTTTGTCATGCAGCTGTGGAGAGTGATACACAGGTGCCTTGGCTGAAAAGTGCTTCACATTGAGAGGTAAGAAAAAGGATTTTTATATAGATCAATTTGGGCTCAAATTGAGCATGTTAGAATGTTTTAGAGTATTATGTGAAGGTTAGTCATTTTAAAATGATTTTTTTAATGAATCTCTGCATTTTAAAGCAATCCTTGTGGGTAGCTTTTTTTGTAGAAGTCTCACAACAGTAGCTCAGAAGCTTGGCGGAGAGAGCTATGCCAGGGCACCACATATGACCAACTTATTGCATCCTGATGCTATTGGAGGTTGTTAGAAATTCCCATCACAATAAAATCTGACTGATGCATAAATTAAAAGCTAAACTAAATATTATATATTTTTCCATTCTATTTCATTTTTATTGGCTTAGGCGTTTGGTTTTTTTGGCTTTTTCTGGGGAGGGTGTTCATTTGTTTTGTTTTTAAGCAACAGTGGGTATACCTACACGAGACACTAAAGGCTCAGTAGACTAATTCTACTGTGCATTCACACGGCCAGCAAAAAGCATGCTAATGCACAGTAGAATTAGTCGCTTCCTAGATTCATAGATTCATAGATTCATAGATTAAGGGTCGGAAGGGACCTAGTAGATCTTCTAGCCCGACCCCCCGCCAGGGCGGGAGAACAACAAAAACCCCAAAAAGAGAAATGGGACTCAAACGAGTCCAGCTAGGTGGGCATCCAGCCTCTTCTTAAAGACCCCCAGGGTAGGGGCCAGCACCACTTCCCTTGGAAGTT
>NW_017729033.1:29202696-29208384 GCF_001723915.1 Gavialis gangeticus | reverse complement strand
CCACATTACCCGGCACCTTCTTCATCCTCCCAATGTATTTGAAAAAGGACTTTTTGTTATCCTTAATCTTGGACGCTAGTCCGAGCTCCATGTCCGCCTTGGCCTTCCTAACAGCTCGCCTACAGGCCCGAGCTGAGTAGGTATACTCCTCTTTGGAGATTTCACCCCCCTTCCACCGGGCGTACGCCGCCTTTTTGAGTTAGTAGACATAGATGCACCTAGTTAGAGTTAGTCATTAAAAAAAATGGCTGGCCACACATTCAGACTCGTGCATGTGTTTTTCTTAAACTGATATGCATATGTAGGCATAGAATGCTCTCTTTTCCAAAATGTATCAGTGTTTCATCTCAGACTTTGTTTCT
The DNA here is from genome assembly GCF_001723915.1 of Gavialis gangeticus. Lineage (NCBI taxonomy): Eukaryota > Metazoa > Chordata > Crocodylia > Gavialidae > Gavialis > Gavialis gangeticus. The sequence goes on along the minus strand of NW_017729033.1, from coordinate 29,208,022 downwards.
GGCTGAAATGACTTGAACACTTGAGTATTATTTTTTTTTAAATATTGCAAGTATTCCCACTAGAGGTCACTGTGTGCAAATAATAATTACATATATTTTATTTTTTTATCAATACACTTTTATATATCCATTTACAAAAGAAAAGTTTCTGTGGACTTTGCAATTCAAAAGGTTGATTGTGTACATCTGCATGAAATGGACCATTAGACAGAGGACATGACGCTTAATACGTATGCCCTTATTAAGCCACAAATTATTTCATTCATTCAAGAGAATTTGCCTATACTGAGTAATGTGCAATATTCAAGAACGTCAAATTCATCTGAGCCAGAAATAAAATTCGAAATCAAATACTGCCAAAATTCAGTGAATTTCATATCCAAACCTTATTGATGCTTTACTTCTTTTTTAATCATGGTCCAAGTCACCATTTCTAATCCAAGTATCCCTAAGCCTGGAGAAAAACTGGATTCTTATGTCTACCTACTTTAACTAGAATAATGTCCAAACACTTAACACTGAATAAATGAAGGGGCAACTGCAGGATTTATAAGAACAAACGCTGGTGCCATTTAAGTTAATGATTTCAGCAGGAGCATAATAAAGTTCCCATAAGGGAAAATAACATTTCTGTACCCTTATACGATGCCAGTGTTACAGGGGAGCCAAAATCTGGCTAGACAAATGGATGAAGTACTTCCCTAATTAAAAGAAATATAATTCCTGAATGATGCTAAAGGAATCATTTATTCATGTAGCTGATTGAAGATAAATCAGACAGGTTGTCTATTCAATTTAGGGGCTTATACTTTGCCTCCCAATAATGAAATAAGCAAATGATGAACTTGTCCTATGATGCATAAAACCATTTTGGCAAGGCAAAACTGTTTTAATCAGAATTTGACATTGCCACAGTTTAGTATTTCTTCACTATAAAACAGGGCGTGTTGAAGATATGAAACCCATCTGTCCCATGGAACTCTACAATCTGACCCATGGATCCTGGCACTCGCTACATGTAATGCATAGAGCTGGACCTAGGGCTGTGGGTGCTGCGCACAGCGCAGGGGGCAGTCCAGGGCACCTATTGTGGTGCACATGCCAGACCAGTCCTGTATGCTGGTTCCACGGATGGTCCGGATTGGGCTGATCTGGTGCAGGTACTGTATGCGTCCCATGTCAGCTTCACACATCACATGCAGCACAAGCCCAGGACCATGGCCAATATGCACTGCATGCTGCACATGGGGCTACACCAGGCATGCACAGTGCACATGGTGCAGGGGACTAATATAGGGCACACACTGCATGAGGCTCCTACCAAACAGGCCACAGAGCCAGTGTGCATGGCCAGTCTGGTACAGGACCCCACACAAGGTACACCCTGTGTCAGCTTACCACACAAGCCTTGGACTTGGGCCAGGGCTGGTCCAGGGCATGCCCTGCATGAGATGCCCACCCTGGACCAGCCTTATATGCTAGTTTAGGTGCCTGGGGGTTGGTCTGTAGGCCCAAATTCATCCACAGGGCTGGATGAGTTTGACATCCAACTATAAAATATTCATATTTATTTGTGATCTGACAATGAGATGGAGATGAAAGAAGACTCTGCAACGGGAAAGAAATGATTTAGAGAAAAAAAAGACTTAAAAATGTGAATGAAGATTGGGACCTCTTTGAGTAGATTGCACAATCAAGGAGAACAGTTTTAAAGTCAAGGCATCAGAAATAAAAGATAAAATATAAAACAAAAGAAAGTATGGGGGAAATCAATGGTAATCATTTATCTATGGATACAGAAATGCAAAGTTGTAAAGTAGAGAAATGTATGTGAGAAGTTAAAGATTTTACAGAATATTCAATGACTAGTAGGCATAAGGGCAACAAGGGACTTTCAAAAAATATATTAGGAAAAAAAGAAACACTGACAATAATGTAGGCCCACTAACAAGCAAAGGTGGTAAAATTGTTAACAAATAAGCAAAAAAGGCAGATATTCTATCAGTAAGCTAATACTGTGCCAGTATTTAAAATGGACCAGTGGGATGCCCTGTCCTTTAGGCCATTTAGGATGTCATCGGTGCCAGGCAAGATAATGGAACAGCTTATGCAAGACTGAAATGATAAATAATTAAAGAATAGGAATATACTTAATGCTAACCATTTCAAGATGAGAAGTTTTGTTGATAAAGGTGATTGTACAAATACATTGATCTTTTCACTGCATGATGTTTGACTTAGTGCTACATGATAGTCTATTAAAAATAGTACTCCTTAATATCAGTAAAGCATACGTTAATTGAATTAAAAACAAGCTAATGGTCTTGTTAAAAGGAAGTTGTCAACATGAAAACATCACTGAATTGACAAGTGTCCCTAATGGGGTTCCGCATAGATTGGTAATACACCTCTCTCTACTTAATATTTTCAAAAGTGACCTGGAAGTAAATATAGAATCACCACTGATATATTTTTCAGACAATACATTGGTAGAGTGATGAAAGAGTCTATTTTATTATGATGATAGATGCACTAGTAGGCTTCCAAATTATTTTACAATTGTAAATATATCAAGGGGAGTTGTCAGGGGAGTTATACAGAGAAATCTGGATTCCTTAGAACATCTGTTAACAAGCCCATACTTACAGACCGGGAACTGTACCATGGAGCTCTAAAAAGGATTTAAGAGTCAGTGGATAAATAACCCAGCATGACCTACCAGTGAGATGCTGTAACAAAAAAAGCTAGCATAATCCATGGATGAACAAATAGGGTGGGTCCACACATGCAGGCATGTGTGCTTGCAGCAGCTTAAAAAGGAGCGGCACAAATTTATGCCAGAGATATTTGCCTCAGCACACATGCCTGAACGTACACTTTGTTGTGGAACAAGTTGTGCCACTTGGGGCAAACTGACCCTGTCCAGCTTCTCTCAAATCTCCAGCCAGGGAGAGCTGAAGGCTGGGGTGCTGGCCCCAGCAGTATGAAAAGCTGCCCTGGTGAGCAGCTCAGGGCTACTTGCTCACAGGAGCTTCTGAGGCCTGGCCAGATGACATATGGGGAAACTGCCCTCCCCCCATGCCAGCTGGATTGCTGAAGCAGCCCTGACCTAAAATGGTCCCTGTACCCTCTACCCACTGCAGCAGTCTGGCAGTAGGGGCTGCTGCCTGGCTGTAACCTGCTGCCACCTGCAACAGCATCTGCCCCCTTGGACCTGCAGCCCCATGTCTGCACAACTGCCAGACCTGGATGGGGACTGCACGGCTGCCTGAGTTGTGCCATAGATACTGAAGCAGAGCAGTCTACACCTCTGTGCCACCTGCCAGGGTGCCATGGCTGCAGAGCTGGCCTTTGTGTGACAACATTGCCATGTGTGCCCCCACCCTGCCATCTGGGTAGCTATCACCTGGAAGATGTTCTCAGTGGGGTGGCCCACTTTGAACTGTCAAAGCATGTACTCCTGGCCCCAAATGACCAGGAGCTCAGCCACCTTATTTACCCTCCATCTGGGTCCCGGGTGCCACCCCAGAGCAGACTTCTGTACCTGGGTCCTGCTACTTGCCTCCCTCGCAGGAATCCTGGTGTTCCCAATTTAAAAACTGCAAATTCTCTGATAAAAAATTCCCAAATTCACTCTTTAAAATACCCCCAAATCCATGTTATTCCACAATTAAAACAAAAGACCGGTACAGAGAGAGAAAGAACAGTTGGGCAAGGTTTTATTGATATATTTACAATTGTAAAACAATTTGGAAGCCTACTAGTGCATCTATCATCATAATAAAATAGACTCTAAATATCTATATGTGTTGATGTTTGCTTTTGGTTTTCTTATCATAGAAAAATTAGAGCTCCCCCTGACCCCTTCACTAAACATGAGGGACCTGAACCTCTTCAGTCTCCGCAAGAGGAGACTGAGGGGAGATCTTGTGGCTGCCTACAACCTTATCAGGGGCCACCAGCAGGGACTTGGGGAAAGTCTCTTCACCAGGGCCCCCCTTGGAGTCACCAGGAACAATGGCCACAAGCTGAGGGAGGATAGGTTTAGGTTAGATATTAGGAAGAACTACTTCACTGTAAGGGTGGCCAGAGCTTGGAATAGGCTTCCCAGAGAGGTGGTGCTCTCATGTTCCCTGGAAATCTTCAAGAGGAGACTGGATAGGCACCTGGCTAGGGTCTTATGACCCCTACCACCCCCAATGCTCCTTCCTGCCCATGGCAGGGGGTCGGACTAGATGATCTGTCTAGGTCCCTTCCGACTCATTGATTCTATGATTCTATGATGTGGAGACAGCTGCCCCTGCAGCCACAGGTCCTGCCAGCACGTCTCATCCTGTCTGGCAGCTGGGCATACTGGGTATGTCATGGGGGGATGTGAGGTGAGGGAAGTAAAGTGGGTGGGTGTGGGGGGATGTGGGGTGTGTGGGGGTGTGTGGTGGGGATGTGCAGTGTGTAGGGGGATGTGGGTGTGGGTGTGGGGGATTTGGAGGTGTGTGAGGGGTGTAGGGGGGATAAGGGTTTTGGGGGGGAGGGCGCCCCACCCACCCCCCTGTGACACATAGCAGGCAGCAGCAGCCAGCTAGGTTGTCAGGGCTATGGCCCACTTGCAGGCATAGCCATGAGGCCCTGAATTGTTGCCTGAGCCTCATGGAGAATGGGCATAGCCTGGCACGCCCCAGCCCGCCCCGCTAGCACATGCCTTTGAGCAAGAGCCATTGGTGGTGGCAGAAGCCATCCTGGTCTTGTCCAAAGGCACACTAGAGGGTTGGGTAGGGCCAGGTCAGGTCAGGTTGGGCCAGGTCCATTCTCCGTGCACAGACCATGGGGCAGGTAGTGCTGCAGTGGACACAGCCTAGCTGGCTGCTACTGCCAGCGCTGGGGGCTGTGCACCACAGGGAGTGGCAGGGGTGGGTATGTGGTGGCCCCCTCAAATCTCTCCATAAACCCCACACGCACCCATATACCCCATATCCCTCCACACCCTTCACCACTCCTCACACACACACCCTACACCGAGAACTCCACCCCCCCTCAGAAACTACACAGCCTCCCCACCTCCAGTCCCTGCTTAGCTGGGACAATGTCTGGGGCTGGGTCACACCACAGTCTTTCCCTGCTCCTGTTTGCCCTGCATGCTGAGGCAGTGTGCTAGGGCAGCAGAAGCACCATAAAGATGCTCTGGCCAGATACCAGAGCATCTCTGCAGGACCTGGCTTGCTTCAGGGCATGCTACAGAACTGTGCCCTGCACCACTTTTTTCCTGGGTGTTTTTGATACCTCAAAATATAGGTACCCAATTTAGACCCTACACTGGAAATATGCAGTG
>NW_017729033.1:29194496-29197696 GCF_001723915.1 Gavialis gangeticus | reverse complement strand
CCTCAAATCTCTCCATAAACCCCACACGCACCCATATACCCCATATCCCTCCACACCCTTCACCACTCCTCACACACACACCCTACACCGAGAACTCCACCCCCCCTCAGAAACTACACAGCCTCCCCACCTCCAGTCCCTGCTTAGCTGGGACAATGTCTGGGGCTGGGTCACACCACAGTCTTTCCCTGCTCCTGTTTGCCCTGCATGCTGAGGCAGTGTGCTAGGGCAGCAGAAGCACCATAAAGATGCTCTGGCCAGATACCAGAGCATCTCTGCAGGACCTGGCTTGCTTCAGGGCATGCTACAGAACTGTGCCCTGCACCACTTTTTTCCTGGGTGTTTTTGATACCTCAAAATATAGGTACCCAATTTAGACCCTACACTGGAAATATGCAGTGTGGGGGACATTTTTTCATTCTTAGTGTGCCGCTTGCAGCATCTCAGACTGGTTTGAGACACTGCAGCAGGCACATGCATGCTCGTCTGGATGCAGCCATAGGGGGTAGTGAATAGGGTTACAGAGATAAATATGTCTATGCATGTGACTTTCACAAGACTGATACTGAAGTACTACCTACAGTTCTGGCATCCATATTTTCAAAAAAGATGCTGGAAAAAACAGAAAGCAGACAGAGAAGAGATATACAAATCATTTGAAGACTGGAATGCCGCATTACTGGGAGGAAGCTGTAAGCCAGTCACTCAGCCAACTTCCTTATCTAGGTCAATCTGCTCTGAATTCAGGTTTCCAGTCAGTTTATTGACCTGGGCAACTTTGTTCCCACAGTGAACAAAGAAAACAGCAAAATAAGCAAATGTGCAAATAACAAAACCAAAACCTGGGGTCTTTCTTCAGACCAAGAGAGAAACAATCCAGGCTCTATGCTTTTCCCTACTTATAGGGAAGTATACCTACTTCCTCTCTTCTCTTCCCCTTGATCTCTACCCCTGAACCTCTTAACTCTCTCTCTGTAGCTTCATCCTCAGGCCCTAGGCTTCCAGCCAGGCAGACTCTTAACTGCTGACTATCTGTAGTTGAGTGCCTCCTTACAGATGTGTTGCAGTGAGAGACTTAAAGAGTGCTACCTGCTTAGCTTATTAAAAAAGATGATTGAAGGGTGACATGGTTACAATACCTAAGTATCTTCACAGGGAGAAAACAGGATCACAGGCTCAGCACAGGGTTAGCTGGGTGAAATGTAGCACCCTATGGGCAATGGAACTACAAGTGCAAACATGTATAGCAATTAAACTGTTTCTAAAGGTCACTTCTAGACAGCAGGTAACAAGTGTTATTGGAGAGCATATTTGGGCAGTAGAATCCTGGTTGCACCCCAGAGCAATCCCATTGCTCTGCATGGGTTTTATTGCTTGGGGGAGGTATTAGGAGCAGTGCAGTTTGGGATGCCATGCTCTGTGTCTGCACATAACACGGAACTGGTTCGAAGAGGATTGGCTCAAAATGGTACTTGATTTTCCTGTTGTGTTTATGAAATGTTCCAAAAAGTTTAAACTGACGTAAAGTGTCCTGTATATGTCTTTACTCTTGAGATTTAAAATGTGTTTAGAATGTATTAAGCATTCTATCTGGCCACAGTCTTGATGTTCACATATTACACTGAACCAATTCACAGTGAACCAGTTAGCGTGTGTGTATATGTGTGTGTACACAAACAGCAGGGGTTTTCAAACTTTTTTAAGGAATGTACCCCTTCTGGTGGCAGCGACTAAACACAGAGGGAGTGGGAGTGTGGCAGCAGCTGGACACAGAGCAGGGGGGAGGGCTTATATGCGGCAGTGCAGGGTGGTGGGTGGCATCAGTGGTCACAAGGCTGATTGCAAGTGGGCCATGGCCATGACAACCATGGACTGCTAATGGGCCTCACACCCAGACAATTGCATGACATCCATCAGCAGCACGCAGAGCCACATGTATGACTGGCCTTGGGAAGCGGCATGCGGCAGCAGTGCAGTGGGGTAGTGGATGGCAGTGGCAGCCACTGTGTGCGAGCTGTGGTCAGCTGGCCAGGTGGTGCCTGTGCAACCTGCAGAGGGGAACCACTGCTCTCGTCCTCCCCAGCCCTGCTCCTGGGAGGCAGTAGCGTGGGGTGGTGGGTAGCAGCACTCTGACCCCACCTGCCCACACGTAGCCCCTAGCACCTTTCCAAGTACCCCTGTGGGTAAGCGTACGCCCCAGTTGGCAACCCCGATATACAATATTGCCAACTCCACTGTGCCAAAACCATGAGATGAACCCTTAAAAAAAAAAAAATCAAGAAATTAGAGATTGGCATGCGAACCATGAGATGCCTTTTTTGAAGTGTGTGTGTGTGTGGGGGGGTGTTATTTATGAAGGTATGGAGGGCTATGGGTGTGTGTGGGAGGTTTGGAGCCCATGGAGGGAGGGTCCCTGCACACCCTGGCAGGATGTGGGGTACTGTTGGTCAGGAGCGAGAGGCAGCAAAAGGGATGCGGGGACTGAGGCTTGGGAGTAAGGAACAGTCACACACACACACAGACAGCACCCAGCTGGTAAGTGGAGGGGAAGGGGCAGGAGGAGAGAGGAGGGGAGGCAGATCAAGGCCCCTACGCTGAGGGAAGGAGTGAGGCAGGAGCAGGGACAGGGGTGAATGGTGCTCCGGAGCTGGGGCAGGTTGTCCAGAGGTGTGGAGGGGGCATGGCTCCCCACAGCAACACACACCCCCAGCAGAGGCATGGGGGGAACATGCCCCCCACAAGGCAGAGGTGGGATGCTTGCTGTGGGCTCAGGGCTCTACAATCTGCTGCCTTTGCCTCAGGAGCTCAGCTATGTGATGCAATTGCTACCAGATGGATGGACAGGGGACACGGGGAGTGCTGGTCATGTGGTGTGTCCTTTGACCACCCAGCAGCAGGAAGCACACTGGCATTGTGCAAATGCTTCCTCAGCCTGACAAAGGGCATTTATACATGAAATCTTGCAAAGAAGAATTTTTCCAACTATTTGAGTTGGTCTAACAAAAAATATCAGATTTACACAAAGAACCTTGCCTACAATATAATATATGCACTTATCTGCCTTGTTTTTGAAAGGCAGAAAAAAGAAAAAACTTCCTTTGTATTAACTAACTAAGTAGCAGCATCAAGGAAACCAAGCCTTCTCAGTGTTCTGTTCCCTGTGGATCATTCTCATTAAGAAACTAGGGGACTGTGCCTTC
>NW_017729033.1:29183476-29189496 GCF_001723915.1 Gavialis gangeticus | reverse complement strand
GCTGGAAGAGGGTAGATTCAGACTAGACACCAGGAGGTGGTACTTCACTGTCAGGGCGGCTAGGATCTGGAACCAACTTCCAAGAGAAGTGGTGCTGGCTCCTACCCTGGGGGTCTTTAAGAGGAGGCTAGAAGAGCACCTTGCTGGCGTCGTTTGACCCCAGTACTCTTTCCTGCCCATGGCAGGGGGTCGGACTTGATGATCTGCTCAGGTCCCTTCTGATCTTACCAACTATGAAACTATGATCACGTGCAGACTTTACCTTCATTTTTGCCTCGTAAACAGCAGAAACTGCAGTTACTGTATCTCCTTATATATAATGTGCCATCTAGTTTCCAGCAGCTAGTTATTGGAAAAAAGGTGCATGTTGTAAGGCAAGAAAATATTGTATTTGCAAAAGAAATTGTTTAGTCTGGGAACAAAATGATAAGGACAAGCTTTTTTTTTTTTTTTTTTTTAAAAACAGATTTGTAGAGAGAGTTATTACAATATTTCCTGGGGTGCAGGTTGTAGCCATGTTGGTCTAAGGACATAGGCAGACAGGGTTCTTTGGGTGAATCTGATATCTTTTATTAGACCAACTTAAATAGTTGAAAAACAATTATTAAGCAAGTTTTCGGGTTCAAAAACCCTTCGTCAGGCTAAGGAAGTTTTTGCAGTTTGTGTGTGCTCTTCTGCTTAATAATTGTTTTCCAGCCATTTAAGTTGGTCTAATAAAAGATATCAGATTAACCCAAAGAACCTTGTCTACCATATTTCCTGGCTTTTCCTTTTCAGAAGAGACAATTGGCCAGTAAAGTACTGCAAATCCAGGCACTGCCAATTGCAGACTGTCATGGGATGGAGTCCCTAAGGATGGCCGTGATCTCCTAAGGCTCCCCGATGGTGCCAATTTGGTCTGATGGGCACCCTCTTTTCTCGCCCGCCATGTCTTGATGTAAAGTGTAATGTAGGGAGGCTGCCTTCACTTCCAGTTGGACATGGTCCTGATGGACTGCCCTGGACCCCGTGGGTCCCCAGCCTTATGGACTATATGCATGGATCCAAACTGCCCCTTTAACCATGCCCCAAGCCTCGCAGATGGTGTTGCTGTTGTTTATCCCAGGCCTTGCCACAGCTTGGCCCCTTGTCCTCACTGGGCCCTCCGCACCCCTATTCTCTACACCCCTCAGTGTTGGACTCTCCGCAGCCCTGTCTCTGTGCCCTCTCTGGCTCTGGGGTCTGTGCACCCCCGAATACTGCACCTTCTCTGGTGCCGGGGTCCTCACACTATAGCAGGGCCCCAATGAGGCCTCCTCCTTCCCCAGACAGCCTCACCCAAACCACTGCTGTTAAAAAACAACAACCAAACATAAGCCCCTGGGCTATAACATAACACAAGCTGCACAAGGTGCGCTCTGCCCCTTTACATTACCAGGAGCAGCACTTAGTCAGGCCTCTTCTCTTCACTTCACTTCCTCTAGGAGGGCTCCTTCCCCCTCGGCTGCCAGCAGAGAACTCCACTCCCTAGTCTCCGTCCTGGGGTTTATATGGGGCCAGGGCCCTGCCCCCTCCGGCCAGCTGACCAGGTGCAGGTGCAGGCTAATTTCCTCATTAGCTGGTTGCCATGACAACCTGCACCCGGGCTCCTGTCTGGCTCTTTGGCCTCTCCCCATGTAGTTTCTGCTCTTCTAGGAGCAGACACCTAAGTGCCCTGTGACACAGACCAGCCACACAGTATAAAATATAATTGTCCAAATGAACCCATTAGAACTGATGATGAAAGTTGAGACCATGTTCAACCTTTCTTTGCATTCTCAATGTAACTATTCAATCTGTTCACTACACTTGTTCCTACAGGTTTTTAGCTGATCATTTCCATACGTGGTGAAATTCAACCTAGATTAAGGAGCTGCAAAAAAAACAAAACAACAACAGTGATTTAAATTGTGGGGTAAATTCTGTGCACCAGGCAGTGAGCTGATCCTAACCGACAATGCATGTATCTTTGTCCAAATTTGGCAATGGGTAAATTAATGCATTGAGTTCAAGTTTTTGCATTCTTGCAACAGGGACAAAAGGAATAAAACTCAACCTTGAATTGAAGTCAGTTGGAGTGGTTTACATCACGACTATGAACTTGGGAGTGGTATGGGCTTAAGTAGGAGGGAGAGGATTTATTTTACACCTTTGCTCTAGTTGTTTTCCGGATACCACCCTCACTCCAACCTGCTCTGTATGTAAATTACATGTGTTATGTACACCGGCTGAATGCCAAATCAATTGTACTGCATAGAATTGTACTTCAAAGCAAGTGTGAATTGGTGGGGAGAAACAGATTGCAATAGCAAATAAAAACAGACTTCCAATCTAAAGAAGCAACTGAACAAATAACGGAAGACATATTTAAAAGTCTGATAAGCACCATATTCAACTCTCGAGTACAAAAGCTCACTTTCTTAAAAAACAAATTTTTCTTAAATGTCATTTAATTCAGACACTAGAAATGTTAACTATACAGCTGCTGCAAGTGGTATAGTTCTTAATTTGGCCTTGGATTAAGGAAAGAATTAGTATTTTCATGGCTGCAAAGTTATCAGGAAGAGACTTGATACCAGAGATCACAAATGTATCTATGAATAAGAAACAGAGAAAAACAACTGTAAAACATAAAAAATGGACAAGAATTTCAAAAAGGAATGATGTATAAATCCTAAGTATTAAAGTGAAATCAGTTTAGTCTTAACATAACAGTAATCCTATGGCAATACCCAGGAGTTTTCTGTTTCCAGGCAGTATGAAGCCTAAACTATAAATCTACAGGCTGCTAGGAATATTTAGTGATCCTCCTCTCCCCCCCCCCCGCAATTCCCACAAGAGTTCTGCAAATGTGCTGTTAATCTTAACAAAATAGATTTCTGATAGAATAAACCCCAGGGGCAAGAGATTAACACACATGAGATGAATGGAGAGAATGATTGTTTAGTTTCCTCTAGAGAGGTGGGGGAAAAAACCCTAAAAGTGTTCCTCTATCTAGATTCAAATGTTTTCAATAAAAGGTTCACATTTGTTCAGGCTATATTATCAGTTAGGGGTGTGCAGAATGGGCTGTATTTGATTCGGATTTGGCCTGAGTCGGGGACAGTGATTTGATTCATTGATTCAGATCTCTGTCCCTGATTCGATTCGGCTGAATCCAAATCTGAAGATTTGATGCTGATTCGGAGAATCAGCAATTTGGCCATAGACACAGCTTTAAATGTTTTTTCTACATACCTGGAGGTACCAGGCACGGCTCATGAATGCTAAGACAGTGAGGCAGATGGAACGTCCCACAGGAGCATTGGGGCCCCTGGAGAACCTGGAAGTGGACCAGAAGTACTTCACAGAATACTGAAAATTTATGAAAGACAAAAATATCCAATTACCTGTGGGTGCACACTTCTCACATGACAACCATTCACTCTCCAATCTCTTAGTTCTAATCCTCAAAGGGAATTTACAAAACACCTTTCATAGATGAGTCTATGAACTTCACTTCATAAATCTACTGAATACAAAAAATCATGGACTAAATAAAGATATTGGAGGTCCCTTCCAACCCTACCTTTCTATGATTCTATGATTTTCTATGATTTACAGCACATTATAACCTGCCTACCATCTGATAACCCTGGGTAACCTGTCTACATTTTACCAGCTACATTCTATCATCAGGTCAATATTCCCAGCTTTCCCCCCACACCTACCTGTCTCACACCTATTGTCTCCCATTCCCTCTGTTACTCACTGCCGTGCATTTGCATTTATATGGATCTGCATTTTGTATTTTGGCTTCCATTCCACCCAGGAGAGCATACAAAACACCAGTGATGCTTTAAACATCACTGTCTTTACTGCACATAGTCTAATGTGCAGTAAAGTTTCTCATAAATGCAGCCCCTATGCCCCAGTTTTTTCAGTCTAAATTAATTCTAACTTTTGCTCTGTACACACTGAGCATTTTACAGCTCTGCCTCATGATTCCATTAAGCCATATGCCTTGTTCATCAGTGCAATTTAACTCATTTTCTAACTTTGAATGGTTTCTTGTATTTGAAGCATCAGCTTAGAAGTGCAAGGATAGAACAGTGAGGAACAGACTTCCACTTTCAGCTTCCTCTGCAAAAATGAAGTTTATTTTCTACCTATGGAGACTTTTTACTATCTATAATTTGCAGCTTGCAGAAAAAGACATTTTTGTGTGATTTCTTAGTTGGTCTAATAAAAGGTATCATCTCTGAACCAAGGGTTCTAAAGTTCTGCATTTCAGGATAGCACACTGGCACTTCACAGGATTCTGCCTCTTTTAAAAGGTATGTACACTGAAGACTACTAGCCGAAGATGGGGGAGATGGTACTCTTTCTTGATTTCCTGTACTGTATGCTCATGGGGACTGTTATAGGGTGCCACTGGTGGGTGATCCCAGGGGTTCAGTCCACCACTGGCCCCACACCCCTCCTTCTTTTGCTCACCTGCCACACCATGCTGCTAAATAATTTAGAGAGGTAGCCTTATCCTAGAGAAGGGGGTGCTGTGGATTTAAGTCAGGTGTCATTGCCTTGTCCTTATCTACATCACCACTATTAAATGGTAGAGTCCAGGGTCTCTCTTTGCCCTGGTCAACAGTCCTAGTCCTGTCTGTTCTGGGTCTCAAACCCAGAGCCCTTAGCTCTGGTGGTCAATGGATTAACTCCTATGTAGGCCTGTGTGCTCCCAGCCTTTTCTGTCTTAGCAGATCCCAGGCCTCAAAGCAAGTACTCCCAGCCCTCTTAGGGTCAATTACTGAAAAGTCCCACATCACACTACTCTGAGGCCTCCACATCTCCCCTTCTAGCCACTCCCATTCTACAGGTTATCGACAGATATTTTAATGAACTGTCCTTCCAATCTGGGACATCAACAAAGTCCCAAACATAAAGTTTCATCCCCCCTGGGCCAAAAAGGTAACAAAGAAAAACAAGACCCACTCAGCTTACCACTTCTGAGATCCCAAGATCTTTGGATCCATTTCTTGTGTGTCCTGGTACCCTGCTGGCCTGGTGCTGAGATGTCTCTCTTCTCCCTCTTCAGGCTAGTCCATACTGGTTCTACTGACAGGCCTTTCCTCTCTACTATAACAGGGGGCCTTCTCGAGGCCAATTTTTCCTGTGGCCTGCCCACCTGTTTCTGAGCTAACCGCCCACCTTCTCACCCACCCTGCCTTTTTGTTAATTAATTAACTGATGTTAAATAAGTGGGAGGCTGCCCATTTCTTGCCTCGGTGCCAGGGGGTGCTATCTGCAGCTCTGTTCCTCCCCTACACTGCAGCCCAAGCCTTGCAGATGGCATCCAGCTGTTATCCACATCACCGGCCCCACACTGGGCCCCAGAATCCTGCTCTTTGAACCCCACCTGGATCTCTCCATTCAGGTGGCCCGTTCCACCTTCATGCCAAGCTGCATAGCTCCCTGAGCTGCTTCCCCCTTACGGGTGTGGTCCCGCCGGGACCTTTAACTCTACTGGCCCTGGCCCACCTCCAGGCCAGTCGGAACCCCAGGATCTCAGCTCTGGGCGTCCCTCGTGGTGGGCTCCTGGCCATTCGACCATTCCGGTCCTGGCCCAGCATGGAACAGTCCGGGGATGTCAAGACAGGTTTGAGTCTATGGCCTCACTCTCTCACTGGGGTCCACCTTCCAGAACCTACAAGGGGGTAACCCACCCACTTGCGGGAGCTGGGATTAAGGCAACCTGACCCGCCTTTCATCAGGGTGGTAACTGGCCTGGCATTTCCTGGGGGCTCCTGTGCCACTGAGAGCCCGTGCCACTGAGAGCCCCACCCACTCACAGCAGGGTGCAGTTTTAGGTCATGCCTAGGACCAGGAGCCTCCTAACCATCCCCTACAGCTTCTCCCTTACCTCCAGAGTGATAATAGCAGTCCTGCAGCCAGGCAATGTTGTTGCCTGGCCTTCCAGCAGCAAAATGCCCTGTTTATATGGGCAGCCCTGAATCCAAAATGGC
>NW_017729033.1:29164685-29178476 GCF_001723915.1 Gavialis gangeticus | reverse complement strand
CCCTGTTTATATGGGCAGCCCTGAATCCAAAATGGCTGCCTTAATCAGGCACCTGCCCGCTGCTATCTTCAGGTCCTTAAAGTGGCAGGCACAAACAGTGCCCTGCCACACCACCCATTGGTGACCTGGGATCAACTTTTACATCTCTGATTCTTCCCCTTTGCTGGCCACCTGACCCTGCCCATCCTGCAGCTTCTCTATTGACTCCTGGCTTGGAAGGTGTGGGAGTTTGTATCTTGGAGATAACAGAAATCACAGAACATTATGGTTGGATGGAACCTCAGGTGGTCATCTAGTCCAACCCCCTGCTCAAACCAGAACCACCCCTAAGTAGATCATCCCAGCCAAAGCTTTGTCGAGATGGGTCTTGAAAGCCTCCAAGGATGGAGATTCCACCACCTTTCTGGGTAATCTGTTCCAGTGCTTTACTACCCTCCTAGTGAGAAAATTCTTCCTAATATCTAATCTAAACTTCCCTTGCTGCAACTTGAGATGATTGCTCCTTGTCCTGTCATTTGCCATCACTAAGAACAGCCTAGCTCCCTCCTCTTTTGAACCCATCTTCAGGTTGTTGAAGGCTGCTATTCAATCCCCCCTCAGTCTCCTCTTCTCCAGACTAAACAAGCCCAGTTCCCTCAGCCTCTCCTCATAAGTCATGTGCACCAGCCCCTGAACCATTTTTGTTGCCCTCCAGTGTCCAATTTGTCCATGTCCTTTCTGCAGCAGGGGGCCCAAAACTGAACACAGTACTCCAGATGTGGCCTCACCAGTGCTGAATAGAGGGGAATAAAAACTTCCCTGGATCTACTGGCAACATAACTACCAATGCAGCACAGTATGCCGTTAGCCTTCTTGGAAACAAGGACACACTGCTGACTCATATTCAGCTTATTGTACACTGTAACCCTCAGGTCCTTTTTTGCAGGGCTTCTGCCCAGACAGTCAGCCCCCAGCCTGTACTAGTGCATGGGATTGTTCCATCCTAAGCACAGGACTTTGCACTTGTCCTTGGTGAAACTCATGCGATTCCTTTTGGCCCAATCCTCCAATTTCTTTAGGTCACTCAGAACCTTAGCCCTACCCTCCAGCCTATATACTACTCCCTGCAGCTTGGTGTCATCTGCAAACTTGCAGAGGGTGCACTATGCCATCTTCCAGGTTGCTGATGAAGATGTTGAAAAAAAACAGCCCCAGGACTGACCACAAGGGCACTCCACTTGATACCAGCTGCCAGCTAGACATTGAGCCACTGATTACCTGATGCTCCAGCCAGTTTTCTATCCACCTTACAGTCCATTCATCCAGCCCATACTTCCATGGCTTGCCTGCAAAAATGTTGTGGGAGGCCGTATCAAAAGCCTTGCTAAAATCAAGGTATAACACATCCACTGGTTTTCCCACATCCACAGAGCCAGTCACCTTGTCATAGAAGGCAATCAGCTTGGGCAGTCACGACTTGCCCCTGGTGAATCCATGTTGACCGTTCCTAATCACCTTTTTCTGCTCCAATTGCTTAGAAATGGATTACTTGAGGATCTGCTCTATGATTTTTCCAGGGACTGAGGTAAGACTGACTGGTCTGTAGTTCCCTGGATCCTCCTTTTTCCCTTTCTTAAATATGGGTACTATGTTTGCCCTTTTCCAATCAACTGGGACCTTTTCTGATTGCCATGAGTTTTCAAAGATGATGGCCAGTGGCTCTGCAATCACATCAGCAAACTCCCTCAGCGCCCTTGGGTGCATCCCATCTTGCCCCATGGACTTGTACATATCCAGTTTTTCTAAATAGTCCCTAAACTGTTCTTTCACCAAAGAACAGAGATGACCCAACTCATTAGCTTACCCCTCCACTTTGGGGTATCCCTTATTAGTTTCCTGCCCCACCTTAATGTTCAAAATGAGATCTTTCTGTATGGGGCTCCTTCTCCCCTACACCCTGTCCTTACCACACCTATTTGGGCACAGGACCATGATCTCCTTTAAAGCTTCGTCCTCACATCAGTGGCATAGCAATGGGGAGGAGAGCCATGTCCCTGGGTGCTAGGCTGGGTGGGGGTGCTGGCCGGGCCCTCCAGAGGGTACACGGTCCCCAGTGGCACTTTCGGTTTTGCCGCTGGTATTTCCAGGTTTGGTGATTGGCCACTGAATGACACCTCCCCCACCCCGGCTCGGCAATCAGCTGCATATGGCGAGGGCAGGGGGCACAAATGTAAGCACTGGCCCTCAGGTGCCAGAGACCCACACTATACCACTGCCTTACATTAAATAAGATGTGGTGCCTGGCTGCTAACCTATTGTCTGTCTCTGGCTTGCAGGAGCCAGCCATTAGTAATCTTAGACTTGCCAGCTCAGGCCATCCTTTAACTATCTTTTTACGCCCTTATCAGTTTCTTTGCTGCCAGTCCACCTAATGACTTGGCCCTTAGTGATACTGTGCCATTGGATGCATTTATCTTTTTTTAACTAATCTTCATATTATCTCTTATCAATTAGCAAGTTTATCTTCATTCAATTGGTCCATATTTATTCCTTCAATTAGGATATAGCATCACTTAATTACACTTAGTTACATTCCAACAGTCAACAAGTTTGTCAGCCCTCTGTCAATCATTTCTTGTATATTGCATTCATCAACTTGCTGGTCAGTTAACAAGCCTATCAGCATTCAATTAATAAATTCTTCTACATCTCATCAATTAACTTGCTGGTCAATCAACAAACAAAATGCCAGGCCAATTGCCTCCCCAGTGGAAGGCAGGTAGGGGCGCCTTATAACCCTAGCTCCCATTACCTGGTGGGTAATGTAGAAAACAGACATGGGGGAGAGGGGGGAGCAGGCACGTCTTTGGATACCTGAGCCTCATGGGCTGAGTGCCTGTAGTCTGTAGACAGGAGGGCTCAAGATGAGCCAAATGAGGAGCTCCGGTGGCCCCAGTGTGGGGACAGAGAAAGAACCCCCAGGGAGGGGGGCAGAGGGGCCAGTGGCTGAGTTCATCCCAGTGTGTGGCAAAAGGCTGGTGGCCATGAAGAGCAGGGCTGCATGTGTACTGGCTAGACTCTATGAGCAAAGAAGCCTTAAGGGCTATGTAGAGTAGGGCCCAAGGAGACCCAAAGGGCTGCATGTGTAAGGCCCAGTGAGGGGCAGTATGAAAGAGGCCCTGTGAGAGGGGCAGAGTGGAAGAGGTGCTGTGAGAGAGGGCAGTATGTATGAGGCCTGAGAAGGACAGAATGTTAGAGGCCCAGCTAGGGACAGAATTTGGCCTGGCCTTAGGCTGGAGCACATATCGACTCAGGATGCCATCTGCAATGCATGGGACATGGAGTAGGGATGGTACAGAGCTCTGTATATCACCCTCAGCATCAGGCATAAAAATGGGCAGCCTCCCGCATTTTGCATCATTTTATTAAACAGCACATCATGGCAAGTGAGATTGGGAGGACTGTCCCACATAGACAGGAGGACGGGCTGATGTTGAGACCCAGCCTGTGCTGGCCTCTTATCACACTTATCAACATTCAATTAATCAATGTTTTTATATTTTATCACTCAGTTAAGTCTGTGGCGGGCCAGTAGGGGGTACTTCTACACTGAGCTACCTTCCTCACTGTGTCTAACCACCTTCCAGGCTCCGGGTGCCTCCCTGGGGGCACCTCACATCCAGTCAACCCCCTTCCTTGAGCACACCTGCAAGCCTGGCGGTAACAATGCCACCACCCAGGGTCTGGACTGATTTTGGCCCTGTACCCCCTGGGAAACACAGTCCTAATAGTCCTTGAGGGGTACTCGACCCACTGCAAGAACTTGGGGTGCTTCCCTTTGTCTGAAGCACAAATAGTGATCTCCCTTAGTCAGCTGAACCAAGGGGATCCCAAGGCATAATCTAGACCGACTCCCAATAAGTCTCCTATGCTAGGTACAGGGTAGAACTTCATGGGTTACAAGGAGTAGGTTTGGAATAGGGTACAGGGTAGAGCAATATCAGAGAAATACCTTAGAGCAAACAGTGGCATGGTAACCTTTGATCATGCATCTGAGTTACTGCAAGCTGTATATCTAGTTAGATCTCAAGTAGCTTACTCACAAGTATCATCCAGAGGCAGGTGGAGATTTCCTCTGGAGGCAAGCAGTTCATTGACCGTAAGGTTCAAGAGAGAGAGTGAGCTTCAGATGGGCCAGCTTCTCTGAGAGTCCTCATCATGGCTGCTGCACCTCCTTCTAGGCAGTCTTTAAGTTATATAGACCTTATGACCTAATTTACCTGATCCAATGAAGGCCAGCAGTTGTTGGCTACCAGCCAACCAATTTGAAATGCATCACTGGTTGTGGAGTAGACTGGCAGGGTCTCTAGATTCCTCCCAGTCATGATGACATTGCTTAAAACAATAGGGAGTTTAAGCCCCCCCGCCCCAGGTGTGTGAGGCCAGTCAGGTAGGCAGAGGAAGCAGTTTTCCCCCATCCTCAGGAATGTATCCAGCTCAAGTTACAACTCAGGATTACCTGAAGAAGATGGGGCCAGGGGTGTCTGCCCTCTGCAGTGACTATGGTAACCAAAGTGTCAGATAGGTCATCAACCTGATAGCAGAATCTGGAGAGAGACAGAGATGGCATTATGCCACAAAGTACATCATGATTCCATTTCTTATTTAAGCCTACTGTGAGCAAGCCCCTTTACTCACAGGCTCCCCAACTTATTAACCAGGTCCATCACCTGATGAGGGAGCACTTTAAATTTGCTTGACTCATGGTCTGGGTAGCTCTCTCCCTCTGCTGCATCTCTCTGTGCCACCCCTCTTGAGGAGGAGTTTGTTCTCTTCTAGTCTGGCTTTGGCTCTGGCTCCAGTTCACCACCCCAACTACCAGTACTATCTTTGTGCCTCTGCAGAGCTCACATAAGCTCTACTTCTCTCATGCTTCCCCTCTCTGGGGAAGTTGAATTGTGTCAGTGACCCCTTTTGGATTCTGGTGGAACTCCCATTGGCCAATAGGAGCTATCTCTGGTCACACGTGTCCCCACATGGCTCTAACAGACCAGAGATGTCACAGTTCTTCTTTGGGATGCTGGCTACATGGCTCTGGTAATTGTGCCACCATCCTGGAGTCTGATGACAAGTTTCTTCATGGGCTCCAGTCCATTGGGACAGCCTGGACCATAATAGGGTCCGAGACTGGTGCCCTGTTACAGAAGGTCATAGTCTTAAAAGGACCTAGCCCTTTAGCTCTGTCCCACAGTCTTTTCCCAGTAATAGCAGGTGGTAGGGAGGAGATCCCCTGTCACAGGGACTACTATTTATACTGCTGAGCTACAAGGATATAGATATCTCCTACAGAGCACATATTGTATTTCTTCAAGTAGCTATGCTGAAAGAACAGAGGACTGGAAGGAGCTTCTCAGAACACTGAGTCATGTCTCTTATGTTTGCCAGGCAGCCATTTATCTTTTAAAAAAAATCACACTCATACCCATAATACATCAAAGCCACACAACAGGGGCCACCAGCAGGGACTCAGGGAAAGTCTGTTCACCAGGGCCCCCCTTGGAGTCACCAGGAACAATGGCCACAAGCTGAAGGAGGATAGGTTTAGGTTAGATATTAGGAAGAACTACTTCACTGTAAGGGTGGCCAGAGCCTGGAATAGGCTTCCCAGAGAGGTGGTGCTCTCACGTTCCCTGGAAATCTTCAAGAGGAGACTGGATAGGCACCTGGCTGGGGTCTTATGACCCCTGCCACCCCCAGTGCTCCTTCCTGCCCATGGCAGTGGGTCGGACTAGATGATCTGTCTAGGTCCCTTCCGACTCATCGATTCTATGATTCTATGAACATATTGTAAAAACAAAACTGAAAAACCTGTAGTGTGTCACAGGTAAGAACCAGGGGAGACAAGGGCCTAGTACAGACATTCAGTTTCTCCTGAGAGAGTTGCTGCTCTCCCAGAAGGAACCACAAGTGTACAGATGTTCAGGTTTTTCCTCCTGGAGTAAAAATGGCCCTTCCAGGAGAAAAATGATCTGCGAACCATGAGAACTACATCATTCCTGGGAGTATGCCAGCAGCAGCACCTGAGGTTTTTCACCTGTGCTGCACAGTTCCAGTGGGGAAGGCAGCCAGCTCCAGCACATGGGGCTTCCCTCACATGCTGTACATGAGTGGTAGGGAGTGCAGGCAATACAGGAGGCCCAGTGGAGGTTGCACCCCTCCTGTGATGTGCAGCGCTGGCCAGAACCACACCCAGCTGGGCACCTGCACCCTGAATGCCCCACTTGCTGCTGCTGCCACCACCTTCCAGGGCTGCACACCATGGGGAAAGTGCAGGGGGGGGTACACCTCCCACCCCCTGCCCCCCCTTCCCTCACATCCACACGCTGCCCATCCAACCTACATGCTCCTGCCACCCCCCTGGATGTGGGCTCCACGCTGCCACCAGCTCCAGACCAGCTGCAACTCCACCCCCGTCACTTCCCTACCTGCTGCCCTGGCCCAGCAGGAAACTAGGAAGGCAGAGCAGGTCCCTGGGGGCTGCAGCAACTGCAGCAGCAGCCCCATGTGGAAACTGCGTGCTGGTGGTCTGGGCCCTCCCACTGATGAGAGTGGAAGCAAGGTAATAGGGTATGTTTGGGGCTGTGTACATGTGGGCACTTCACTCCCACCCTCATGGGTAGAAGGGCTGGGCAGGGCACAGTTTGTTGGTGGGTGCCGCAGTCCAGATGAACATGCTTGGCGGGCCGGATCTGACCTGCAGCCTGGATCTTGCCCACCCCCTGATCTAAAGGGAAGTGGTGCAGAGGGTAGAGTACTTTCCTTGCATGTCAAGTACCCATAGGACCAATGGTACAGCCCACTCAAAATGCCCACTGCTAGCTGCAGCAATGTTAATATTATCAATGTTGGGAAACACCAGAAGCCAATAAAGTTTTATGGGGTGGTGGGGGGTGTGGGGGTGCAGCTCCTTTTTGGCTCCTACAGGTGACCAGAGCAAGCCCTAGGGCATAGGATTATCAAACATGCCAAGTTAATTTTGGATACATCCATTCTCTTCTTAGTTAGCATTGGAGAATGAATGATAGTCATGTACCCAAGGATCTCTTGTATGGAGAACTCCTTACAGAAAGACCATGCAGGCATCCTTGTCTCCAACTTCAAAGATGCTTGCAAGAAAGATATGAAGCCAATAAACATTAAGCCAAATAACTGAGAGAAGACTGCTGAGGATTGAGGCAGACAATGTTCTTTGGGTAAATCTGATATCTTTTATTTGACCAATTCAAATATTTGGAAACAATTCTTCTTTGTAAGCTTTTGGGCACAAACACCCCTCAGGCTGAGGAAGCATCTGCAGTTGGTCTGTGCTTTTCCTAGATAAAATAAAAAGTAAAGAGGCCAGAGGCTGGTATGCATGCAAGAAAGGCAGTCAGTGAGACTGTAAATAGGAGTCAATGGGTAAGAGACAGGTGGGGGTGAGAGGTGGGAATGAGTGTGGTTGGTAAATCATGGAGAGGTACCTGGGGAGTCAGATGTTAGGCAGGTTATAATGTGTCATAAATCCAATGTCTATATTTAGTCCATGATTTTTTGTATGCAGTAGATTTTTGAAGTGAAGTTCATAGGCTCATCGGTGAAAGGTGTTTTGTAAATTCCCTTTGAGGATTAGAACTGAGAGATTGGAGCGAGAGAGGTCTTCTTATGAGAAATGTGCCCCCACAGGTAATTGGATATTCTTGTCTTTGATAGATTTCCAGTGTGCATTCATTCTGGTATGCAGTTGTTGTTTGGTCTCTCCTACATATTTTCCATCAGGGCATTTGGAGCATTAGATGATATATATTATATTTCTGGAGGTGCAGCTGTAAGATCCAGGAATGTTGATAGTTCTGGTGTGGGGTGTATTTTTGGAGAGATGTGTTGGTAGGTTTTACATTTCTTGTCAGGGCATGGTCTGGATCCATTTGGTGTGTTTCCTTCTGGTGATGCAGTTAGTGGGGTTCGGTGCTTGTTTAAATAGGATGGGTGGTTCTGAGGAGAATTCTTTAAGAACTGGGTCTTCTTCTAGTATGGGTTGCAATTGTTTGAGGATAGGTTCCAAGGAGAGCTGATATGTCATAACCAGTGGTATGTGATTTATGGGGGTGTTCATTCTGAACTGCAGAAATTCTTCATGTGGTTTATTGGTGACTCTGTCAAAAGTGTGATATCTCTCTCTGGAGGAGTGTCCTTGTTGAGAGATTTGTGAGGTGATGATCATGGGTGTTCTCAGTGCAAATTCAGTGGTATCAGAGGGCTTGGCTGTACATTACAGCTTGCTTGGTGTGTTTAGGGTGATTGCTGGTTCTGTGCAGCTATGTATATTGGTCTGTGGGTTTCTTGCATATCGTGGTCTATATTTTACCATTTTGGATAGTGATCATCATGTCTAAAATGGAAATGTTGGTGCTGGAGTATTCAAGAGATAATTTGATGGAGGGGCGTTGATTGTTAAATTTCTGATGGAAATCAATCACAAATTGCAGGTTTTCAGTTCAAATGACAAAGATGTCATTGATATATCTTAAGTATAACAAGGGTTTGATGGTGCAGTCCTCGAGGAATTCTTTTTTTAGGTGGCTCAAAAAAAGTTTGGCATATTGTAGGACCATTTTGGTGCCCATAGCTCTGCCCATGGTCTGGAGGAAGTGTTGGTTTTTGAAAGTGAAGTTGTGTGTGTGAGGATGAAGTGTATAAGGTCAGTAATATCTTTGGGTCTGTACTCCGACTTGTCATCTTGTTCTTGTAGGTATGTAAGGCAGGCTTGGATGCTATCCTGGTGTGGGATGTTCATATATAAGTTGGTAACATCCATGGTGGCTAGGAGGGTGTTGCTGGGAAGGTGGTCTATTTTTTAATTTTTTTGTAGAATGTTTGTTGTGTCCTAGACAAAACTCACTTTTTGGATGACAAGCAGTTTTAGGATTGATTTGATGAATCCTGATTCTTCCTAAGTCAGGGTTCCATGGTTGGATATGATAGGTCTGCCAGGGTTCCCTTGTTTATGGATCTTAGGGAGCACGTAAAAAGTCCCTGGACTACCAAAGTTTATAGTTTTTCTTGTAGTTCTGATGGAAATGATTTGATGGTAGTTTTGAGTTTCAAGGCTGAAGATGGAAGCACTTGGAAACAGTCTATTAAGCACGGAATGAAGGCTTTTGAGGAAAGACGAGCTCAACTTGCAGAGGAAAGAAGAAACTTCAGAAAGAACCTGCACCATATGGAGAATTGTTCAATACAAACTTCACATGTAACACATTGAAAAGGGACTGTTATTCAAGAATTGGGCTCTACAGTCACACCTGTAGATGTGTAGTGAACTGGTACCTCACTTGGCACAATCTGTTATCTCACAAGACAGACAGATGCCTACTACCAGTCAGTGTAGGAAAAGTCAACTCTTTAGCCTAACATGAGGATTGTAAACATTTGAATATGCATATTGCATGTGCTCATCTTTCATCCATGGACCCCTTTTTATCACATTATCCTTTCTATAAATTTGTTAAGGTCCATCACGTAGTGATTCAGGTTATTCTTTTGTTCACTACTTTGCTCAGAGGACTATTCCACAACTTCAGCCTTCTAATAGTTAGAAAATTCCTTCTGATTTCCAGTGTAAATTTATTTATAACCAGTTTGTAGTCATTTGATCTTGTGCCAGTGTTGCTCTTTAATTTAAATAGCTCTTTTCCCTCCCTGATACTCACCATATCTTGTGGATATTTCATCCTTGGAGGTTTTTAAGTCCTGGCTAAACAAAATTTTGGCTGGGATGAACTAGCTGGGGATGGTCTTGCTTTGAGTAGGGTGTTGAACTAGATGACCTCCTGGGATCCCTTCCAATCCTGATTTCTATGATTTCCCTTAAGTTTTTCCTTGAAGATCTGTGCTAAAGAAATTCCTGTTCCATTTGCCAGTTCTTCAAATATTCTGTGATGGAGATTATCTGGGCTCCCAGTTTTGTCATAATAAGCTATCTAATTTTTACTTGCATCTCAGTTTCAGTAATTTCCACAACTATTTCTTGAGGGTATGGTCCTTTTCCTTGGATCTCTTGGGTATATCTTAATAAATTACTTCCTCTCTTTGCAGAGGTAGGACACTGACAGTGTCCTCATACCCCTGCTTTACCTGTGCCAAGTAAAAGGCCTTTTTGAAGTTTAATGCATTAAGCTTGGTGGTTGTACATTAGGGTTGTTCCTGAAGCTTTTAAGTACATCTTGGATTGCTTAGACCACAATGATCCTGCCTTGAGCAGCAGGTAAGACATGATTATATTTCAAAATATTTACTGCAATCCAAGACAAGGATTTTCCCCATTCAACATGGGGGAGGAAAATCTCCTAGTCTTGGATTTGAGCACAAAGTAGAGAGTGGAAAAGCTCCTAGTCTTGGATTTGAGCACAAAGTAGAGAGAGGAAAAGCAGGTGGATGCTGCAGCTCCAGTTATTACTGTGACTTGGGTTCAGGGTTGAAGTTGGAGCTGCAGCAACTGCCCCCCTTCCTACCCTCAGTCATGACTCTGGCTCTGCTCAGGCCCAGGGCATGGAGCACAATGGCTCCAGCCCTTACCCAACCATGCAGCAGAGATTGCAGCAGTAGCAGCTCCAACCCCAGGCCCAACTCCAACATCTTTGTAGAGCTGAGGATTGGACCAGAACTGCAGGTATTGGAAGCCACAGGCACCATGGGGTGGGGCAGGCACATGGGGAGGGGCGTGCAGGGAGCAGGCACCATGGGAGAGAGGGGTGCCAAAAACAGCAGGAACAAGGGGGGGGGGGGGTATGGGGCAAGGTGCTGAGTCAGGCCACTTGCCTCCCTGTTGTTGCTTGCCTCATTGCAGCAGTAAGAGGAGATGTTTTAAAACAAGCCTCCAGATAATTAGATTCTATAAATAGCAAATTATAGCACATTTTATAAGTCTTCCATCTGTGGAATCTTATTATTAGGAGGTTATTTTCAATTCACAGTCATCCTGGATTTGGATAAATACAGTAATTGTTCCCCAGTGAAGTCCCCTTTGTGCCAAAACTGCTGCTGCATGTGGCCAAAACTGCCTTTATTTTTGCAAAGCAGTATCTCCAATGTGTCTCATGGCTGAGCCAAACTGGGATTAAAAAATTAGACATCACTGCATCCCTGGGGCAGGGGCTAGTCTGAGGGGCCCACACCATGATGTGGCTTCTTTTTCTTCTGTTTCTAAAAGGCCAACTTAATTTAGGAGTGACTTACTTCAGGCTGTGACTCTGGATCTTATAAAGCACCTAAATTGTAGAAAAAGGCAGTTTTTCAGACCTACTCCTCTAGCATTTCTTGCGTGCACCCCTCACTGAGCCTACTGGTTGTTGTGAATGCTATGTCTGAGCATCTAACTTGCTCCATGTCTTGTATATGGAGCTTAAGCACCCAACCAGAGGTTGCAGATTTCACTTCTGAGGCCAGACAGCCAAAAGTTAGCATGGCAATACTGAGCACTGTGGGTTTAACTGCCAGCCATTTTTTCTACCTGATAAGATGTGATTATTTCAAAATACTTCACTATTGCAGTCACCCACACCACTTACCCCTGAAACCAGCTCTGGGAGAAGTGAACTATTACAAGGACTATTTATATAAGTCCTTGTATTTCTTTGAGGGGCAAGGATTTCTCAGAGTGCTATCTTTTATTGGACCAACTATGTATTTGGGATAATGTTAGACAAGCTTTCAAATATATGACGTTCTTCCTCAGGTTTCTGCTGTTGTTCTGCAGTGAAAGGCTCCTTGGTGCCAAAAGTTCTGCTGCATGCAGCCAAAACTGCCATTATCTTGGCAAATCAGAGTGTATTCAATTTCTCTCATGGCTGAGCCAAACCAGGATTAAAAAACTTAGACAACTCTGCATCCAAGTCTGTTGAGGGGAAGCAGGGGATGCAGTCTGAGGGGTCAACACCATGCTGTAGCTGAGATCTGAAGATGAAAATCTTGCATTCGAAAGCTTGTCTAACTTTATCCCAACTACATAGTTGGTCTAATACAAGATATCACTTTAAAGGCCTTGTTATATATTTATTTTAGGTGGCTTGTGGAACTCTTAACCCCAGGACTGTCCACACATTAACACCTGAAACTAGCTTTAAACACACTTTAAGCATCTTAAAGTTATGCCACACCAGGGCAGGTTTATCCCAGATTGTGTTCCATTAATGCAGGGGTAGCAATTATTTCAGCTGGAGGGCCACTTAATGAGTTTTGGTGAGCTGTTGAGGGCCACAAGGGTAGCCCCACCCCTTGACAGGTGTCCCAACACCTGGCCACCATCTTGAGACCAGAAGTCCTGCCCCCTAACCCCCTTATCTTTGCCACCATAAGCCCCTCCCCTTGCCCCCCAGAAATACTCCTTTTGGGAGTGGGGGTTGCCATCTTAAAACCGGGGGAAAAAAATCAAATCATATACTTAAGAAAATCAAACATCTACTATAACTTATTTTAATTGTATTTTAAAAAATATTTTGTCCTGATGTATGCCTGTTTGCATAGTGTAGCTAGAGGCAATTGCATAATAGCTCAAAATAGTCTTACTCTTGTATACTGTGTATGGTGCGGTGC
Source organism: Gavialis gangeticus (assembly GCF_001723915.1). Taxonomy (NCBI): domain Eukaryota; kingdom Metazoa; phylum Chordata; order Crocodylia; family Gavialidae; genus Gavialis; species Gavialis gangeticus. The sequence goes on along the minus strand of NW_017729033.1, from coordinate 29,165,867 downwards.
GGGTGTGGAGGGGTGTGAATGCAAGGTATGTGGTTGGGGTGGGGATGTGCAGGTGTGTGCAGGTATGCTGAGGGATGGGAGTGTGTGGGGGCTGTGGGTGTATTTGGGGGCAAGGTGGGGAGTTGGGGGTGTGGATGTGTGTGTGGGTATGATGGGGTTGGGGGGGTGTTGCAGGTACAGTTGGGAGAGGGTATAGGGACGTGTGTGTGTCGGGGGGACGGTCCTTAGAGTCTCTGGAGTGTGTGAGTCCCTGAAGCTGCATGTGGTGGCAGTGAGCAGGGCCAGCCCCACTTGGCCCCACAGTGCACAGCTCCCTCCCCATGTGCAGTGCTGGCTGGAGCTGTGCCTGCGCCGGGTACGAGCACCCTGACCTCCCTGCCTGCTGCTGCTGCTGCCAGGCAGTGCGGGCTGCATGCCATGGGCGGTCCCTTCCCTCCCCACCCTCCTTCACCCCCCAACCTGTCCCCACAACCCCTGACATATACACCCCCCAACATACCCTGTGCCCCCTACACACCCACTCCCTCACACCCCCCAGACACACGCTAGATAAGAGTGACACTTCATTATGCAATCCCTTCTATAGGCAGTACACAAGCACAAGTCATGACACACGTTTTCTGTAATAAAATTAAACTACATTACAGCAGGCGTTTGACTTCTAGTGTACGATTTGGGTTTTTTAATCTGGTTTTAAGATGGCAACCCTCCCCAAAAGGAGTATTGGAGGGGGCCAGCAAGGGGAGGGATTTCTGGTGGCAAAGGTCAGGAGTTAGGGGCACAACTTGTGGTCCCAATGTGGTGACCGAGGGCTGGGGCTACCTAGGGGCCTAGCTCGCCCCAAATAATCGCCCACCCCAGGGTCTGCCAAGCAGGGCACAGCCAACCGGCACGGCAGGAAACCAGGTCGGGGCCGGATGGGTCCCTAGGAGCTGGGGCGGTAGCGCCTCTCCTCCCCTCTCCCTGCTGCAGCCCCCACGACCAGCACCCGCACCCCAGCCCCAAATCCCAGTTGACTGACACCTGCTTTAATTTACTTCCCCTGGATTTACGACTCCTTGTTACCAGCGGGTGTCCACATTTCTCCCCCCTTTTGCTTCCACCTCCCATTGCATTGCCCACCCCAAAGGCCCCGCCTCGGCCCGCTGGGGGCGGGGCGGGGCGGGGCGGGACCAGGCGCTC
>NW_017729033.1:29157891-29164674 GCF_001723915.1 Gavialis gangeticus | reverse complement strand
GCTCGCAGGCGCGGGCTGCAGCTCCCGGCGCGGCCGCATTCAGCGCGCAGCAGCCAGAGCCGAGGTCCCGCCGGCTTGGGTGAGTGCCCCTGCGCCTGCCCCGCCCGAACCGGGGGTTTATTACCCATGTTATTATTATAGTCCCAGGCTCCGCGGGGCTCCCGGTCTCGCGCCTCCTTCCCAGCTTTGTTCTGCCTGTTGTTGTTGTTGCCGTAGCAGTTGCTGTTGCCGTTGCGGCCCTCTCAGAGAGTCCGCTGAGTCCTTTCGCTTTTCCGCATCCTGCCGCTCTGTGCCTGGGTCCTCCTCGCCAGGTGGCTTGGGCAGGTCTGCGTCATTCTCGGGCAGCCCGTGTTTCCATGAGGTTGCTTTTTTTTTCACGGTAAAACCCTCCCGGTTTGAGGAGGACCTGACTCCCCTTGTGCGAAGTTTTGAGGTTTAGATTCGTGTCAAGTGCTACCTTCGTGTCAGCTTTTCTCATAAGGAGCTTTTTACCTTTTGCTCCCATGCCTTGACTAGGATTAACTTAGATCAGGTTTACTTCCTTTTTACTCTTTGGCTAAAGGGGGTTGGAGAGAAGTTTCTTCCCCCTTTCTGTTGCAATAAAGAAGTGAGACAAAGGAAAATCCTAGTTAATCGTGGCCAGAGAGGGGGATTCTTTCTTACTGTCCTTGAGGCTGTCAAGGACGTTGTTTTGTCCTCTGTAAAGTAGCAGGGGTCCAGCTGCAAGAGAACTTGTGACTTGATGGTTAAAAATACTCCTTGTGTTTTACTGGGGAAGCATTTTAATCTGCACTTTTCCTATGCTGATTTTGTAGTACTGTCTAGATGTCTATGAAACACAAAGTTAAGTAGTTCCAATCATTTAAAATAGTTCCTTGATAAAGATAATAGAGAAGGTAAATTGTCTAATTAGTAAGAATTTTTTTCCTTGCAAGAGACTAGCCTTGAAGTCAAGGTTCACTTTTTGTAACCAGTTATGACCCGAGTGATAAGTCTGAAAGCAAAATGTAAATAGACTGAATTACTGAAATAAATATTGATGTCTGAGACTTTTAGACAAGAAGAAGCTAACTATGTAGTCAACAACCATGGCCATTTTTCCTGAAAATCCAGGATGAGAAAAAATAGTTGAATGGGCTGAATGTACCAAGCCAAAGCTTGTTGCACTGTCCTGTCAAATCACACTTTAAATGTAGCTATAACCCACTGAGCTGCTTGCTTTCAGTTCTGGAAAACTGAAATTTGAACTAACCCACGTGATTCTTTTTTTCTAAGCCTTTTACAGAACATCAATGACCTCTTGTTACAGAGGGCAGTTTGCAGGAGGAATTCAGGACTTCATTCCTGCCCCTCGGTGTCTTTCAAAATGCAACTAACATTTTGCTAAATAGGGTTTCAGAGAGGAACTTGTTTGGGGTGGGAGGGAGGATGACTGGGAAGTGTCTGTTTGTGGTTAAATGACTCTGTATAAATCTGAGTTCTCTGATCACAAGTTTGAGGGTAGATTTTTTTTTTTTTTTCTCCCGTCATCTCAGAGGCGCTTCACAAAACATGCAACACATTCCTTTCACAAATAGGATATGGGGACTGGGGAACCGTGTCTGTTGTGTGCAGGTTGTCATGATACTGCATCTGCCTTGGAGGAGATTTGATGCTTCTCTTGTGTTATCTGTTTTCACATGTGCCTTTCAGCAGATGCTACTCCCTTGTCTTCCAGTCACCTACCACTCTGTGTAGTAAATCCATTGGGCCAAAGTAAGGTGCAGGCCTTTGTTACCAGCAGGAAGTGTTTATAAGTATTATGTAATGAAGTACAGTGTAGTAGGAACTAGGTCCTGACCTTGCTAATAATGCTGCTACACAAGTAGCATGTCAGAGGGTCTTCTTCTGTGCCTAATATTTTCAGGATTGTGGTTCTGTGTCTTATCTTTCATGTGTTACTTATGACTTAACTCTGATTGGAGCTAAAGCACGATAGCTGTTCCTGAGTAGCATTTACTCCAAGGATAAGTGTCCAAAACAAACCTGTTTAAGAACAGTTCTATGTATAAACACATCGTTAGCTGATGGGCAGTGATTCTCTCTGTGGTACAGGTTCAGACATCTATATAAGTAGATATTGATGAGAGTTTATAGTCTGGTTTTATGTAACATGCTTGTTGTGTATTTATTCATGTGTTGATGTTTGTATTAACCATACATTTTCTGCTTTGCTTGCAGCTGAAATGGAATCAGGTCCTGATCCTTCTTCAAGCCCTTCTCACCAACAGCCGCAGCATGGAAGGTCCCAGCTAAATGCAGCTGCTTCTGTGGACCCTAACGAGAGTAGTAGGATACATGGGGCACCTTCAGGAGATTCGATGTCAACATTTTCCCCGTCAACTTCCAGCTATTCCAACAGCAGAGAGAGAGTGGAAAGAGGTGGTAAGTATGAAATGCTAAATATGTCCAAGACTTGCTTATTCCAAACATCAGTAAATTAAAGGATACTGTCAATTTGACAAATAAATCCTTTTGTGAATCTTCAACCTGCTCTTGTAAAAGATGAAAGAGAAGAGGATTTTTTTTTCTGCTTATTTTTTTTGCACAACTTTTATTTTCCTTCTGTAGTTTGTCAACCAATTTTGTGTGTACAGGACAACAAAAAGAGGAAGACTTTCTTTTTTTATCCAAGTCATAAACATGGTAAGGGGATATAAGAGCAGTGTATCCTAGAAGCTGCCTTCCCAACAGCTCTCTTTTTTCCCCTCATGTGGACTAGATTGCATGTTGACCAAAAGTATCTAATAATCTGAAGTTTTTATAAACCGTTAAATTTAAATTAACAAAGAGCAGAATCTGAGTGCCTGTGTAGGTTTGTAGGAAGTTTGTTCTAGAGTTCATGATAATTTCTAAAAATCAAAATTTAAATGGCATGAAGAAAATCTAATAAACTGTTGAAGCTGGTGGATGCTACTAGCTATATACACTGCTCTGTTGAATAAAGCCAGTTTAGACTAGTGCTCTGAACTCCTGAATTCAGGTTTTAAATTTACTCTGGTTTCCCATACATACAAAAAATGTCGATGTTCCAGGCCTACAAGTATACCACATTTTAGCTCTTTCTTTATATGTAGGCCCTGGCTCTGCATATACTTACACATGTGCTTAACTTGAATGAAAGTAGCCTTGTTGAAGTCTGAAATTACTCAAGGGCCTTAAAATTAAATATATGTTTGTTTTCAGTCTCTTTCTTTCTTTCTTTCTTTCAAGGAGAACTGTAGTCCTATGAATAGGGGTTTTTTTTTATTTTTGTTTTTTGGTTTGGGGCAGGTAGAAAAATCTGAAATTGGAAAGATGTGTATTAATAGCTCCTGCCTCCCAAAATGTTATACTACAGAGGTACTTACAGCTCTATTGTACAAGGTTTAATATGCACAATAACAAAAATTAGAAGTCCATGCCCCAAAAGTTTATAATCTAAGTATCTTCTCTAACTTCCTATTTGGGCAAGTGTTTCGCAAAAAACCTAGGCTGGGAAGTTGTTTCGGTGGTTTCTGTGCTTATGTTGATACTGTAGTTGCCTTTTAAGTTTTTTTTGCTTTCTTTCTTACTTCTCCTATTTCATAATTTATTCTCTTCTCTTATTGTTAGCTGCCCTGAGCCTTTATTGGAAAGGGCAAATAAATCAGTGTGTTTTCATTTTTTTGCCTACTGCATGCCCAGAATAGATATGCAGCCTATTTTGGACAAGGCAGAATGAAGAGAAGAACATTTTTCCAGAGCTACAGCTACACAGAGCAGGGAGAGAGCCTAATTTTCAGCTCACTCACCCTCCCCTCTCAGACAAAGGCTACAGTTTTAATTCTTTCACAGCTGAACTGTTAGCTGCTTTTGGCTGCTCAGCCAAAAGCTGAAATTGTTGCTGAAGACTGGACTTCACACGGACAGATCTAGGATTTTGAAAAGAGCTAAAAACAGTCTTCAGAGCTATGAAAAAGAAAAAGGGAGACCAGGAAGAGCTAACAGACAGCAGAATTGCCAAAGAAATATGTAGGTGAATTGATGCAGAATTTCAGAAATATAGCCCAGCTGTCAATCTGCTGCTATTTTATATAGATTATGTTGGCAGGTATGATATTGTCTCTTTCTGGCTAATGTGGAAAGGATTTTTTTATTTGGTATAAACATCTAGCTTTTTAATCTTTTTCCCCAATGGTATGTCTTTTCAAGTCTTTTCACTTATTGACGGAATATTATTTAATTAAACAATGAAAATTGTTTGTTAGGGTTTTTTTTGTTTGTTTGTTTGTTTTTGTTTTTTTTAACAGTGGTGTTCCATTTTTTTGAACGTGTCTTTTGGTCTTGTATTTTGAGAGCAAATTGAAAAAACCATGTCTGTCATTTTTATCATTCATGACTTTTTTTTCCTTGGTCATAATAATCATTTTAATTCTTCTCATGTGGAAGTCTTTTCTGATGTTGCCTGTCACTTTTATTGTCCTCAAATAGTTAGCCGCCTTCAGCTATCACGATCAAAATTGAGTACAGCATAGAGAAGAGACATACCATAAATGAATATAATAGTATTTTGTTTTCCATTTCTATCTCTTAATTTATTCCAACATTTTAATCAGAGCAGAAGATTAAGCCACTATTAGACCACATAGATGGGTGTATTAGCAGGTCAGATTATTTCATCCAGTGTGCATTACTTTCCATTTCTCTGAACTGTGCCATAATACACTGCTGCCTTGGGTTTGGAGAAGGAAAATAGAGAGAGTTTTCAAGGCTAATGACTTATTTGAAAGACAGGGATTGGAGAAATCCTGTTTTGCCACAGCTTCAGGAGAATGAAGCTTAAACACAAAGCAGGGACTTGAGGACAGCTTTAAAAAGATTATAGTTATAAAGTAGAGGTACTTTGCAACACATATATGTATTTTAGAAAAATAATATCCCCAAACAAGTAGTCCCTAGACAATCTACAGAGCAATGGGACTGAAATAGAAGTAGCTTTTGGTTTCATGTCACTGGAAATAAGAATCTTTCTCTCTCCCTTTTTTTAAGATGAATGATGCCTGATGGTCTAAGATTCAAAAAAGGATGAAGCATGCTAATCTAAGGTCCCTAGCGCACATTACATTTATGGTGCAATTACTGTGTTAATCACTATTAAATACTGTAATAACAGTACTACACACACAGTGGATGTATGGCACCGTAAGTTGGAAAACTAGCCACAAAGATATTCCACGAGATATGTGGTACGTCTTTGTGGCTTCTTTATGTAGTGAGAGCCAATTATCTGTGTTAGTCAAATTCAATTGGTACCCTCCCTGCTGTTAGTTGCAACTGTGAGCAGATAAAAGAAGATGAGAGAAGTCCAGCAAAGTAGCAGAAGACTGGACTCCTATACATGTGCATGGAGCAGACTTGATTAATCGAGTCTGCTGGAGTATGGAAATTGACGTGCTCTGACAGCCTTCTGCGTCACGTGTGTCAGTGCTGCCATGCATCTCCGCACTGAAAAAATGGTAGTGGGGCACTTTGAAATAAAACACATTCCATGAGCTTTAGGTCAGATTGCCCCTCCGCCATTTTTTCAGTGTGGGAATGCTGATACATGTGACACAAGGGCGCTCTTAATTAGTGCAGCTTGCTAATTAAAGCGCCTGGTGCCACGTTCCATGGCACGTGTAAAATTGTGTCCAGGCATATATTTGTCAATAACTTCTAGTCACTACATTAGATTATCCTGCCAAATAAAACATAGCTAAAATTTACAACATATTGTTAGAGGTACAGACCACTGTCAGCTGATCTACGACTCAGGCAGTCTCATAATATTCTCAGTTCTACAGATTAATAATGAAGTAATTAAGTCATAATGTTTATTTAACTAAAAACTTAATTTGAGAAGGAAAGAGGAATGTATAGTGGCTGTTTGAGAGTTCTCTCTTCAAACACTCAATGTGATAGTATGGCATAAACCTTCTGGCAATGGTTTGAGGTCATATAAATGGCTTTTGTGTCTGTATCACTTATGTTTGTACTGATAAAGCTTTATATGCCATGAGGTCTTTCTTCCTATCTCCATTGTCAGTTTATATTTAAGGGTATATTGTTCTCAAATAGATGCTAAGAGAATTCTGTTTGTTCTGAATAACATGTTCACTGTGATCTAAAGTGTGAACCGCTGATATGCTTAGAACTGTCTTTGACCTACTGAAGCGACCTGGAACAAAGGACTGAAAGTGCGATTCTGAGCAATTGAGTCCAGCCCTTGCACGTGCTTATCTTCCAGTAGGCCAGTAGGGCCTCTGGGTCAAGCTCATATATCCCAAAGGATTTTACATGTGCAGTTCTTCAGCCCGTCTCTTATTTTGCTGCTAGGGAATTGGTTTGCGTTCTGTATGTTTTTAAATAGTTTATTCCAACAGTGGGTGGTAACAATAGCATCATAAATTAGACCTGATTTAAATGTAAACCCTAATGTGTAATTGGGAAAGATGAAGCAAACCTGTGACAGGTTTATAGATAGATAGTTTTAAATGGAACAAACTTGATTTTCACCTGTTTGCTGTCTTCCTTTTTGTCTTCTTGGACAAGGTATTTAGTATAACTTGCAGATTTGTTGGAATCTGTGAGTGCTTCTGCTATAGCCTATCTGTGTGCTTGGATGTGTGCACACACATACGCTCCCTGCAGAGAGTTATTAGATTTTTCTGGAGAGCATCTGCAAAAATTAAATTACCACTATTCGGGTATGCATTAAGAATGGGAGGAATGGCGTTAATTAAA
>NW_017729033.1:29130218-29152891 GCF_001723915.1 Gavialis gangeticus | reverse complement strand
GTTGGAATCTGTGAGTGCTTCTGCTATAGCCTATCTGTGTGCTTGGATGTGTGCACACACATACGCTCCCTGCAGAGAGTTATTAGATTTTTCTGGAGAGCATCTGCAAAAATTAAATTACCACTATTCGGGTATGCATTAAGAATGGGAGGAATGGAGTTAATTAAATATTAAAAACCAGAGTAGTTCATCCTGGATTGAGCTAAGATGGGCCTTTAGAGGACATTTGTCAGTGAAGTATGTGCCTACACCTTTAATTAGGGCTTCTGGAGCTTGGAATCAATGAATCATCTGCATACATCTTGGTAACTCACAGGAGTGCTAGAATGATTTAAGAGAATCTGGGCATTATTCAGAAAAGGAGGATGCAGTAGAAGTACTCAGTAGCAAGGAGAACATGCACGTTGACCACTAGGATCAATATGCACTGTTCTGACCACTGACAACTTACAGAGCGTGATTTGTGAAGATGTCAGACTTAAGTGCATCTAAATCCACTGTTGCAGTATGACTGATCCTCAAAACCACAGCTCAGCTGTATTTAACACTGCAGGCACCAATTTTCCTTCCTTTGAGTTATTTTGTGCCTGCAAAGCAGTAGTGTTAAGTAGCTGATCAGATGCCAGCTCCACTTAAAGCCCCAAAACGGGATTTTCAAGCTGGATGAAACGAATGTTCTACTGCCTGTAAAGCTTGTTCATAGATGTTTGCCAAGGATGAATATGACAAAGGATATTTGGGAACACTGAGAGAATACATTTTTCTGGGTGGTTAAAACAGTTAACAGAGGGTGCAGGAGATGTGAGGTGTACCTTTCGTATAAATAAGTAAATATTTAATTAGAGGGGTGACCTGAACCTTTGCCACTAGGCTAAAGTCTTGGACACGTTCTTTGGTCTAATGAAGATTTAATTCTGACAAAGTGAAACAGCTTATTTAGGAGGGACCGAGAAATTCAACCCAGAATAGGCTATAGCCTGGTGGTTGGGCACTTGCTGAAATATGGTTCAAGTGCTATTCCAAGTCATGCAGAACATTATTTTAAGCCTGGATCTCTTACATTCCAGGTGACTACTGTAAACACTGAGCTTTTGGCTAATCTAGGACACTTATCTTCCTTGTAGTTCCTGTGAACCTAGCTGTCTAGCTGGTAGGGTGTTCTCTACTAACAATTCTTGTCTGATACCCTCCCCATCAGTGGTAGGGAAGATAGGAGAACAAATCCCAAATTCCTTAAGAAATTCAGGGTATGGTGTGCATATTCCCATGCATATGAGCAAAAGGCGCATCTAATATCAGCATTGTGCTTTGACCAGTCAGCAGGATCGGAGAGGAAGAGGTGGGGAAAGGTGTTTTCTGTACTTGCTGTTAAAAATGCACGTTGGTTGTTATAGTCCTGGAATCCTGAAGCATCGGATAAAATCTTTCTGTTAATTTAACCATTACACATAATGTTCTAACTTAATGCATTCAGTTTAGAGTTTTATATGTACTTAAAGAGCTATGGTTGTTTTGTGTATTTTACAGGAGAGGAACATTGTGACTCAGGACTTGTAAATATTTTAGCTGGAATTTTATGTTATTTATACTTCTCAGAACGCTATTAAATAAAACCAGATAGAAATCTCTATAATATAAGAACAGATGTTTTTAGCTTCTTAACAGTTCAGGTTTCAAAGAGACTTCTTGTTAAAGCTCTAGTCTAATGTTTAATGTCGCATTTGTATTTAATGTATTCAAACTAAACACAGTTTACTAGTTTTCTCAAGGCAAGTTCTGGGACATAGTCCTACTGCAGAGGAATACAGTAGCAGTCATTTTCCCAGTGCCGCTGTGATCAGAGGAATACTTATGCTGTCAGTTTCACAGCAGTACAACTAGCAGCATGCATTTGTATGTGACCATTTTGCCCCCTCTGGGCTTTTATGTCCTTTATAAGCTGATAGCTAACATGCATAATCATGTAGATTGCTTTGATTAGGCACTGAAAATTTGGCAACTGGTCACAGATGCAAATAGATAGGGTAGGAGTCAATGGAAGAGAGCTAGGTGACTCCAAAGGCTATTTTGGAGTACTTAAAGGTACATGGCACCAGGAAATGCTAAGCACAGGGGTATATCTGGAGTCCTGCCTCTCTTTGGGCACTGACAGCTGTTCAGCTCCCCACCATAACTCATGGTGCGTCACAGACAGGGCCATGAGTTACAGCAACTCCCTACCCCTTCCCCCTGACCCAACAGACATTCGCTTTTTGGCCAAGGGAGGAGATCGAGCTCTACTTTGAGCCAATCCAGGAGAAGAGAGGCTGTGTGTCTGCACACAGCCTCTCCCCTGCCCTGCCCTCCCCGCCTCTGCAGGATAGGAAGGGGGATGGTGAAGAGGAGGGAGCTCAGGTCTGAGGTTTGCCCAGTCTGTGCTGTTGGGCAGGAGGGGGAGAGGGAGTAGGTGGATTGGATAAGCTGGACAAATGCCAGACTAGAGTGCCCTCTCCCACCCCCTCTTTCATCCTGCAGACAGCATCAGGGGCAGGGTGGGGTGGGCTGCATCAGCCCTGCCCTGTTCACGCACAGGGACTGACAGAAGCTAGATGAAGGTGCTCTGCTTTGGATAGCCTTCATCTGAATGAGGGTTAACTTGTCATTCTGTTGGGCACTTCTGAAGTGCTTTGCAGCCATGTACTTCTATCAATTCATGGCTGTAGAGTGCTTTCAAGGGGCTGGTCACAAATATTTCTGACAGTGCGCTTTGAGACTTAGATACCCGACTCAAGTTCTGAATTAGGTGCCTCTGTTCACTTGGAATCCAGAGCATTTCACCCCTCTTCTGAGGCTTCTCATCCCTGGTTCCTGAGCTGTGTCTAATATTAGGCAGTCATTGATTATCAAACAGAAATAGTCTTAAAGCAGGCACTAATACCCAGGTCTCCCTCCTCCCAGCTGAGTGCCAGAACAGTTAGCCCATAACAACCAGACTCCCACTTCCTTGCTGTGCTCTCTCCTTCACTTAGATGTTCCTTTCTGCACAGTGGCCCAGCTTCAACAAGAAGGCACCTTCCTCGAGGCCTGTTGGTAGTCTAGTGGTTCAGGTACAAAGGTGACAAATATGGATTTGAATCTCCTTAGACTGAGAGAGGCCTAAAATCTATGTCTAGTTCTTGGGCAAGTGCTTTAACTGTTAGGCACTTACACCAGAAGTCACGATTATCTGTTGGTTTTTTTTGAATGACGGTTAATCTTACTGTACATATGTTTTTACTGTAAGCATGTTTTTGGTTCCTACACACCTCTGTTCTAGGTTTTACTGCATCTCAGGCAGCTCTTAGTTGGCTAGGCACATACAGAAGCCTAAGTATGGGTTCCTAAGGATCTTAGCAGTTCAATAAGGAGGCACCAAATGAATTTGGATACATAATGAGTTTTGTGGTCATGGCATCCATACCACTCTGAACTATTTTTTGGAACTTAAGTGTGCCTATAAATGTGCACTGATGCATTCACATTAGAATGCATCAGAGTAGGCTTGATCAAGTGAGTTGCTAGAATGTTTTAATTAGAGCGCTCCAGCACGTCTCACCATCACGTGTATTAAATGTCCTGTGTTTCAAAATGGCTGCAGGGGAACTTTAACTAATGCTCATTCAATGAGCTTTAGTTAAAGCGCCTGCATAGCCATTTTGAAGCACAGGATGCTTAACACACATGATGGTGAGGCATTTTAATTAGAGCAGCTCTCCAGGAACTGCTCTAATTAAAACACCCTCCCCCTCCAGCCCCAAGCATGTCTATAAGTACCCTAAGTGCTTATATTCCTGTTTAGTCACTGCTGGGACTGATGTGGATTTTGCCCTAAGTTACTGGATTTGATAGGTTTACTTTTACAATAAGGAAGAATGAATCCTTCCAATTAAGGGGTTTTGTATTTTTTTTTGGTTTGTCTTTTTTTAATTCCTCTGATGTTATTTTTGAGGTTATGCTAGAACAGGGATGGCAACCTATGGCTTCCAGGTGCAAAGAGGATCAATCTGGCCCTCTAAAGGCCTGATTTGCTACATGGGGATTAAGTGGGAGCTGCACCATGCTGTCCATCCCCTCCGTAGTGCTCCCTTTCACTTTGGAGCCTGATCCTTTACCCTGTATGCACTTATCCTCGCTGCTGAGGAGATGGAGATCAGGCAACTAGCTACTCCAGGGTAGGGAGGGACTTCTGGCAGGGGCCTGATTGCAAAGAGCAGCCCACAATGGCAAAAGGCTGCTAACCCTTGCATTATATCTTTATGGTTCTCTCTAGCTTTAATCTGTGAGTATATGTGGAGAATGCAAGACTTCTGTCACAAACTTTTATTACAGCATTTTAACTGTTTGTTTTTTGTAATAGGTGTAATGACTTATGATCAAGAAATTACCAAATTTATTTGTTTTTAATTAATGTTTTAGATTATATCAGAGACTTACTTAACTAGTATGTAAAAACCAAGAGCTTTGGTGAGAAGTATTTCTGCTCGAGGAACAGCATATTTTTTTATAAATAATTCTTTCACACAATTATTTATAACTGATTTCAGTTGTTCATTGTAAAACAGTAGCTATACTAGAAAGAAATATCATTAGAATACTGCATTTTTATTCCACTTTAAAATAATTAATCTCCCTACTATCACTATTTAACTTTTCCACCTACGTGTTTTTTACTATTCTCATGATTTACACTCATTTTTGTGGGGGTGTGGAAGTTGCTCTTTTTTAAGTTAATGGGACTTGATGATTCATAATTGTGGTGATTAACATAAACACAAAACATTACTGCTCCTGGAGAAGGCATGGTTTTACTCCTGGCCTCTAGTAGCCCAGTAAGTGTGTTCCACATGACCACATCAGAATAAGGAATGTCTGACAACACTCCTCATGCAAACACTTCATTCACAATAACAGTTGCATTTGACCAACAAGTTGAAATAGTGCCTTAATGGTCAGACTAGCTATAGCCCTCATAATAGAAAAAACTCTTATTTCCATCTGTGTTTATCAGTACATTAAGCAGTGCCTATTAAGCTACATTCCTTTTGCTTTGTATTGGCAAATAAATGCCTCGGTAAACTTAGGAAGAATTTAAGTTTGCCCATATTAAATAAAGAGTTTATCGATTTTTAATTGTTACATGATTGTAGATAATCTTACTTATTCCGATAACATGGGGCTGAAGTTGTAAACGTGCAGTACAGTGTTATTATATTACAGCATTAGAGGTGCCCCCATATATCAGTTCATATCATATCAGCACCAATGTCGGCAATCAGCTTTTTTAGGCCAGTGTAGCCAATAATGTCACCGATAAATGCTGCGTGCATGTGCGCAGCTACCAGGTACACAGTCAGGAATGCAGCCCAGCATCTTGGAGAGCGGCATCGGCTAATAAGTATGTGGTGGGGAGAAGGAGCATGGGGGGAGCAAATCAGGGCTCCCATGGTGAGGGAGACAGTAGGGCTAGGGCAGGGGCAGAGGCAGGTGCTGCCTAGCCAGGGCAGAGAACAGCTGCAGGTGGCTTAGCAGGGTGGGGGGGTTGCAGCTCCCAGCTGCTTTGCATACTCCCTGGAGAGGCATGGGGAGCATGTGCACCCTGGATTTGTGCATGGGATGAGGGCAGGCTGCCTGTTGGAGCCTCTTCCTGCTGGGGGGGCTGGGATGGGCTGTGCTTGGGGTTGGGGCAAGGAGGGTGGCAGCAGCACTAGGAGGGGGGCTAAAGTGAATTTTGGGGTGGCCATAGCCCACCGCATACCCCCCTCCCAGCACTGTCGCTGCCCACCCTGACCTCCCTGAGCGCAGTCTCAGACCAGCTCCCATGCCAGGAAGAGGCCCCAAGCCCACAGTAGGCAGCTCACCCTCACCCCTTGCACAAATATGGGGGTCACGTGCCTGCCATGCGTCCCGTGGGAGTGCATGTAGTGGTTAGGAACAGCCTCCCTTCCCACCTGCCATGCCCTCCCAGATGAGCCACCCTAGGCTGTGACCCACCCCGGCTAGGCAGCACCTGCCTGCCCCTGCCCCACTCACTCCTTCACTGTGGGGGCCTCAATCTGCCCCACGCCCCTTCTCCCCCACAGACTTACCAGCCGGATGCTGCTCTCTAAGATGCCAGGCTGCATATTGGCTCTTGGATCAATATTGGCCGATATGCCTGATTAATATTTGGCCATTGGTATCGGCCAAAAAAAATCTTTTATCAGTGCACCCCTATACAGCATATACAGCAAAAGCTCTGTTATCCGGCACCCATGGGGAATGGGAGGTGCCAGATAACCAGATATGCCAGTTACATGAGTGGTGCGCTGCTGCCTCTCCTTAGCGTCAGTGTGCCGGGGGACAGGGTGGGAGGGGGGCCCCACGCAGGCTGCTTTACCCCGGGCTGGTGGGCACTTCTGGTTTCGCTTTTGCCATGTCGACTGGCATGCCGGTTAATGAAGCATGCCAGTTTCTAAGGTGCTGGATAATACGGCTTTTAGTGTATTATTTATTATACATGCACACAATGTATAGACCTTATTTTGCAGTGAGATCTGTATTGGTAGACCTCTGCTCATGCAAAGTTCCATTGAAATGACTGAGTCTCTGAGTAGATATAAGGCTTGTACCCTTGTATACTGGCTGCTAGCAGGCTCAAGGTTAAAGCAAGTAAAACAGAAAAAATGTTTTGCAAAAATATTGTTGCCATCTCTGATGAGATCCTTTGTGTACGTGCTATCCTAGTTCTGTGTAGGAGCACAGCATGTATAGGAACAGAACGCCTAAGATCTGCTTTTAAATGTAACATCAGTTCTTTTAAATACTTCACTCCTACATAAGCACTACACAGAATAGCAGAGAACTCTTTCCAGCTTGTGGAAAGTTAGTAGGAGTCGTTCTCTAGAGATTCTGAAAGTAGCTCTTTAGAACAGTGAACACTTAGTAGTACAATATGATGACACTTAAAAGCAATTAGAACACTAATTTTTGTTACAAAATGTACAGATCACTTTGTAAAAAGCGCACTGATAATAGTCTTAATCTGCACCAAAAAGAACCATTTTAAATTATACCTTTGCAGTCTCTAACTCCCCAAAGGAATATATCTCAAATTCTTCCTGCTATATGTATTTTGTAACTATGTTTTCAGCAATACTATTTGTCTAGTATTTTATTTTGTTTTGTTTTTTCAGAAATTTCTTTTTCTCTCAAATCTGGGTAGAACTGGAAGGGAGGTTCTTCCATAAGTAAAGAAATCTCTGTTCAAGAACTGGAGATCAGTGTGCCCAAAACGGTGGGACTGTCAGAGAATCTCCCTAGGGTGGTGCTTGCTCAGGACCACTGTGGTGGCCTTGTCTGGTCTCTTGAGCATGTCCCCAGAAACCACCTGGGTGTGGCTTCTTTCCACTCTGACACCCTTGGCCTGTCAGTCCCCAACCCTAGCTGGTTGTTTGGTGATCCTGACTCAAGAAGCAGGTTTCCAGCTCGGCTTCTGAGAGAGGGACTTTTGTATTACTGGGGAGAACAAATGCAATGAGCAGGACCATCCCGGGGGGAGGGGGGGAGCAGGAAATCGGGGCGACTGCCCTGGACCCCATGGAGCCAGGCTGGCTTCGTGTCTGGCTGCTCGCTGCCCCCCCCCCGCCTCCACCCCGCTGCCATGTCCAGGCCCCACGTAGACTGTTTTGCCCCAGGCCTTGCACCCTACTACAGTTGTCTTTGGCAATGAGGCTACCGAAAGAGGTTGTGGAATATCCGTCCTTTACGGTTTTTAAAGCCTGGTTCAACAAAATCCTGACTAGAATGATCTAGCTGAGGATGATCCTGCTTTGAGCAGGGGGTTGGATTAGATGACCTCCTAAGGTCCCTTCCAGCCCTAATTTTCTATGATTCTATGGAAAATTCTTTACTCTGCCCAAGACAGACAAGGTTCTTTGGGTAATTCTGATATCTTTTATTAGACCAACTCCAAATAGTTGGAAATTGAGGTGCACCAATACATCAGTCCTACATCAGATCGGCACCGATATAAGGAAAATTGAGACTATAAGCATTTGGATTTTTTTGGCTCATGTGGCTGATAATGTCACCGATAAGCATCCGTGCATGTGTGCAGCCACAGCGTAGCATGTAGGCAGCCAGGAATGCAGCCCAGCAGTGTGGAGAGCAGCCGGGTTCAGCTGGTAAGTCTGTTGTGAGGGAAGAGGCATGGGGAGTGGCATATTGAGGCCCCAGCGGTGAGAAAGGGCTGGGGCGGAGGCAGGTGCTGCACAGGTGGGGCGGGACATGGGACAGAGCTGCAAGTGGCTCTTCTGGGGGGAGGGGTGGCTCCCACCACTGCACGCACCCTGGGAGGGCATGGGGGCCATGTGCCCCCGGGTGTGCATGTGGGGCAAGGGCAGGCTGCCACTTTGGGCTGAGGCCAAGGCGTTTCCCACCGGGGGCTGGGGCTGTGCTTGGGGTGGGTGGGGCTGGGGTTGGTATGGGGGTGGGAGGCTACGGTGAATTTAGGGGTGGCTGCAGTCCCCCCTCATAGCCTCCCTTCCAGCACCACTGCCTCAGTGCCAGCCTGCAGCAGTAGCCTGCCCTAGCCCTGTGTGTAGATCCGGAGGCACATGTCCTCCATACTGTTCTGGGGTGTATGCAGTGCCAGAAGCTGTCCCGCTCTCCCCACACCCCCTAGATGAGTCGCTTGTGGCTCTGTCCCGTGCCCCACCCCATCTGTGCAGTGCCTGCCTCTGCCCCACTCCCTCCTTTACTGCGGGGGCCTCGATTTGCCCACATGTATGGATATGAACATTCCTGATTTTCTTATTTTTCATTGGCTATGCCTGTCTAATGTAAAAATGTGAAAGCAAGTACAGAAATTTCGTTTCATGTTTTACCATTTAAAATCTTTTCTTCCAAACAGATTTGTTCCTCCTCCCCCTGAAAGTCCTTGTCACTTTCTCCTCTGTGCCCACATCAGTGCCTGTAGTCGTGATCATAGAAAATGTGTATGCCTCACAGGTTTCCTTCATATACTTTGTGTGGGTGTCACCTAAAGTATAAATCTTTTGTTCAATAGCATCATTTTCCATGTGGTTTTAACATTCACTTGTAAAACCTATAATTTCTTTAAAACTTATCTTCTGTAATGACTATTTTGTCTTCCTTACTGCTTCCCTGCTTCCTGTCTGAGAAGTAGCCTTAGTTTCCAAGTTGATGCTCATATCAAACTGTTTCTTACTGGAGTTTCTATTCTCCAACGTGCTGCACTGCTTGACTGGTGTGTGTGTGTGTGTGTGTGTGTGTGTGTGTGTGTGACCATAATACATTGACTTAATCTGTACAAGAGTGTGATTCCATCTAGTAGTTGACCCTAACGATATTACAACCTACCCCTTTTTCATTGCAATACAAGTTGTGCTTTGACTTAGCTGGTAGAGGCTTGTGATTTTTGGTTTGGAGTCCTCTGCTTCGCTCTGTGGCACGTCAAGGCACTTTTCCTAATGCAATACCTATGAGTGCCTATACACATGCTCCAGGATGGAGGGGGGCGGGGGGGCTTTAATTAGAGCAGCTCCAAGAGCCACTCTGATTAAAGCACCCACAGTGCATGTGTATTCAGCATCCTGTGCTTCAAACTAGCAGTGGGAGTGCTTGAACTAAAGTTTGTTCAATGAGCTTTAGTTCTAACACCCCCACCGCCATTTTGAAGTGTGGGGATGCTGAATAGATGTGACAAGCAGGCTGCTCGAGCATGTTAATTAACACACTCCAGCCAACTTGATTAAGCAAGTCTGTTCCAATGTGTGCTAATTAACAGAACTGCTCTAATTAAAGCACCTGCAGCGTTATGTGTATGCAGTATCCCGCACTTCAAAATGGTGCCAGGGATCGTTCAACAAACTTTATTTAAAGTGGCCCTGCCGCCATTTTGATATGCAGGGACACTGAATACACGTGATGCAGGGACTACTAGAGTCTGTTCTAACCCATGCTAATTAGCATGAATCAAAGCAGAGCTCCATCATGTGTATAGGTGCCCAGTGTGCATAAAGCTTATCATGGTCTAGATTCGGCTCACAGGAAGTCCCCACGGTTTGGTTCTGGACTGTCTGGCTCGTGTGGCCAAGTAAGTTTGACGGCCTTGCTTTAAAGTCTGTTGCATGCCACAGTGAAATTGTTCATAAATCTATTTGCTTAAAAGAACAGTGCAAAGCATGGCTAAGCTGATGGATGTAACTCTAGTAAACCCAGTTGTTAGGACTAGTTTACAATTCCCAGCAAATAGGAAGAGCAAGCTATAGTCTGGAACATGACTGGGAATTTTGATGATGATGATTATTATTTTCAGGAGTAGGTTAGACAGGCACTTGACTGGGATGATTTAGTCGGGGGTGATCCTGCCTTGAGCCTCTCGTGGACTAGATGATCTTGTAAGGTCCCTTCAGCCCTACTTTCCTAAGATCTGGTTTCATATATTGAAAACTGAACCACAGAGGGCCTGAATGAGTTTCCAAAGGTAACTGTGCAGAGCCACAGTTTAGCAATGCCTCCCCAAGTTCCAGGTACTTTTCCTGTTCTTCCTGCTTGCTTTGTGTCTTATTTTATGTTTATGTTGCAAGTTCAGATTTGCATGTCTTCACTTGCACCCTGTCCCTTGAATGACTAGCTCTTGCAAACTAAATAACTGATAACTTTATCTGTTACTATGGTAAATGATAAATGTGTCTGTTGTTTCTACATTTTTATAGCCAGTAAACAGCCTGTTTTAATTGTCAAAAAAATGCATGAAGTATCATAAGATGAATGCTTCTCTCTTGTGGAAATTTTCATATTCAAGATAAGGTGAATTTTGACATTAAAAAGACATCCTTGTTTTTAGAGAGGCAAAAGCTTCTACTTGACAGTATTCCCACTGCTTTACTTTTATGTGGGAGGAATATGTATCAAGAGGTTTTCTAACTAAACATGTTAAAAAAGGAGAATAAGTTACAAATTTTCACTTAGCCTTTTTAAGGTTGGCATATTTGTTTGTGTGTGGTATTGGTCTTTCCAATCTCAATCTTAATTGATGGAAGCTGCTGTTTGTGTTGCTCAACCTGCTTCTAAAATACTCAACAATGCTTTTAGCTTCTACGTTTGACTGAGATCCTGTGAGAGAGTAAACAGATCTGGCAAGCACCTATCTTGAACCCTTGACACTTAATCATTTCATTCCACTTGCCCTTCAGGTGCCCATTCCACAGGCCCTAGCTACCTCTGTCTGCTCAGCGTAAGGAAAGATATTGCAATCCCTGGTGACACTGATGTTACGCTAAATCTACTTATTAAGACTTTCAACTTTGCTAAATTAGTTTCTCCAATACATGCTTTAAACCACTGTCCTATTACTTCAGAACATGATCAACAAATGTTAAGCAAAGGAAAGTTATATTTATAAGCCATATGTCGGTGGCAAAATATCTTGCAACGTTTATTTGAAATAAGGTTCAAAGCAGCCTATTGGGGGAGAATAGAATAGTGAGTCAGGACACCTGGACTATAATATCACCTCTAGCTCCATTACATAGCCTTTGTAAAGTCTCTATTCATCTCTTTACTTGTTTGGGGAATTTCCTAACCATGAAATGTTATTATACTTTGCCTTTTAATGGTTTCTGAACTATACTTTTCTTTTTCAGTTTTCAGTTTGTTTTTAGACAAATAAATCACAGTACTATAGTAATTGCACTTTTCCCTGTAAGTGTCACAAGGTATACAAAAAAACTGAAAGGAAAGTCTGTAGGGGTGACTACTGTTACTGCAAATAAGGATTTAAAATAAAGTTGAGGGTTTTTTTTGTCCTTTCTGCTCTCTTATTGTTAATTTTAAAAAATAGGACATAACTAGTCTTTTCATTGAGCTAAGTCAATAACACTCTTGTTCTGTTCCCCTCCACCCCCAAAATCATGCAACTTCCCCTTAAAAGCAGAGAGCCCGGGGTGATGTGCTGTGGATTGAGGATTGTTATCTGGAAACAGATTCCTTTTATTTTAGAGTTCAGTTCCACTGTTTTTTCATAAGACAAGGGTACTTTCATTGGGAGTATTTGTCTGCTTTGCAGTAATCTTTGAAGTGCCCTAAAATAGGACTCCAAGGGTGATTAATTTATGTGTACTCTCTAGCCACATGAAACGCTATAAACTGGTATAAGAAAAAAAGGGATTGGGCAGATTCTTGGAGGAAAGGTACATCAGTCGTTATTGAACACGGGAGTTACAGGTACATCCTCTGAGTCAGAACTTCCTAGATCTTAAATGCGGGGGGGTGCAGGTGAGAGAAACAGTGGAAAAAACCCTGTTCACTCTCCCTTTCAGCATCCACTCTGCTACCATGTGGTGCTGGTTACTGGGCGAGATGGACCTATGGTCTGACTCCCTACACAGCAACTCTGATGTTCTTGCCTAGAAATTCTACCAGATAGAACGTGGCAGAGACAAGTGAGGTGGCAGAGGAGAATAATTACTTCATGGTTTGCTCTTGTTAAAATATATCCATTTAAATGAAACGATTGACTTGTTGCCAGCTCTTGTTGGGAAATGGTCCCAGTATCAGAGAGGTTAAAGAAGGGATGAAACCTTGTTTGTTTGGGAGCTTTTTGACTAATTTGAAACTCTGTTCTTCTATTCCCTGCCCTCTGCCCTTTGAGAATAATGGATTATAAAATACTGCTTCATTTACCTCAGCTACTGACTGGATCTCCTGCATTATCACTGCTCATATGTAGACAAGACTAAATTAATTTTGAGCACATGCCAGCACATTTTTCTAAATCAGTTTCATATGATGGGTAAAGCATCATTACTAACCCTGTTTTCTCATTCTGTTCATAGCCAAACTATGTAGCCTACCCAGTGTAGTTTAGTGTTTGCTAACTGTGTTGCAGTGTGAGTGGTAGAGTTCAGGCTTTGGAGCTTTTTAGATCTGCATCCTTGTATGTTCCTTGAGGCTACAGTTGTAAGCTGGTTGGTAAAGGTGCTTTACTTACTCTGGTGAATAGATGGTAATTTTCCCGGTCTTCTCTTCCCTACAGTCTGTCTCCCACTTGCATCTAAATTGTTCATGTTGAAACTTTTAACAAACTATCACAAATTTTAACATAATATTAGGAAGCTTCAAAATTGAACGGTGGTAGTTCTACTAGTCTCCACCTTTTCCATGAAATGGGGGCAAACTGGGTCATAAAATCATAGAAAGGTCTTGAGATTCCTAACATGCAATGAGCTAAGATCATGCAAAGACCTTTTTATGACTGGGCACTGACGTGTGTTGTGGGGGGCAGCATGCTGTTCATTCCAAAAAAAGCAGCTATCTAACATATTTTTGATCTAGTGTACGTGAAAGAAGAGGAGCCGGGTAAACATCGAACTGAATACAAAACGCTGAGTCATTAAAAAGACTTGGTGATCCTGAGCCCTCTTTTACTATGTGGATTAAGCAGCTGACCTTTCACATATGCAGAATGTGCTTTGATGAATAGCCTCCTTCTCCTGTGATTCAAGACCTCTCTGACCTCTATTTTTCTACCCTGAAAAATACACGGACTCCTGACCAAAGATTCAAGAACTTTTTTTTTCCCCCAGCTGGGTTTAAACAACAACAACAATATTACTAACCTACAGTAGGTCCTACAATAGGCCTTAACATCTTTAATAACATTTCATAAGTAGTTAAGAAAATGCTTAAAGTACATGTTCATATTTGTAAGTGTTTTCAAATAACGTAACTGGATTTTCTGAGAAGTAGCCATGTTAGTCTGAAGTGAGGCAGAAGGCAGAGCAGGGTGACACCTTAAAGACTATTTGATGAAGCAGGCTATCACCTATGAAATGCCTTTCTGAATAAGCTAGTCTCTAAGGTGCCACCCTGCCCTGGATTTTGAGAGAGATTTTGGTTAATATTATGTTAAATTATTTTATTTATCTTACAATCTTTTTTAAAATGGTAAATATTGTTAAGGTTTGAATAAATACAGCTGTAATTGTTAGCTAGGTTTATATATGCTTTTTCAGTTTTCCAGCCAAATACAGTAAGGACTCCAGAAGATTGAATATTGTTAGTAAAGCACAGTGTTTCTGGATTGTTTTATAGAGGCCAGGAAGGAGGAACCTGAAGTACTCTTTGAAGAACTGCTTGAAAGAGCCAAAGCTGGAGAACCAAAAGCACAGACTGAGGTAATATTGTGTGCTTTGTCTCGTTCTTTTGAACTTGATTATAAGAAGTTTGTGTAAAGCAGCTGTTGGATACAAATGAAATCGGATTGGGATGGGGTTCTGGGAGCAGCGTGTCTGAATGTCGGTAGAGCTCCATCTAGCAGTGTTGTGAACCAAATTTAGGAAACTATTCTGAAGTTTGTTCAGTTAATGTTATCATTGGTTAGAATTTTTATACTGTTCAGAGTTGCCATTGAACGGTGTGGTGGGCTAGAGCACTGGTGCTCAACCCCAACCTGCAGGCCAGATCCAGCCCGTGGTCCTGCGTCATCTAGCCTGCAAGGCTCCCTATAGGTCCAGAAATACGGCGGTGGGAGAGCAGTGGGAAATCCCGAGCCCTGCATGCTAGATCCCATGGCCAATCATAGCACGTAGGGGCAGCATTGGGCCTCAGCCCAATCTCTAACACATGGTGGGCATGGAGGGGATGGCACTGGGCCCTAGGGCACAGTCCCTATATAGGGTCACATTAGGGAGGGGGTGCCAGGCCCCCAGGGACCAATCCCAGTACACATGGGTGGGAGGTTGTAGTTCTGGCCTCTCCAGTATTCAACCTTAGAGCGAGGGGTTGGCACCAAGTCCCCGGGGACAAATCCCAACATGCCTGGATTGGAAGGGAGATCACTGGGCCCCTGGGGAGCAATTTCAGGCTGCAGGTGTTAAAGGCGGTGACGCCAGGCTCCAGGGACCAGTCCCAGTGCAGTGGGGTGGGAGGGAGTGGTGCCAGGGTCCCAGGGACCAACCCCAGAAGCTCCAGGACCTGCAGGTGTCCCCTACCCAATTTATCTGGCCCATGGAGCCAAAATGTTGAGCACCACTCTCTTAAACGAATAATCCCTTAAGAAGGATATCAGATTTTCTAGGTTCAGGTTCTGTGTAAGCCTTTTGGATGGATGTCAAAGATAGTTTTAGATCATAAGCATTCTTTGAGCAGGAATTGCCACGTTGTCTTTGTCCAGTGCTAATGCAATGAGTTGAAGAAGAATGCAGATGGTAACTGTTCATTACTAATCTCATGCCTTTGGAAATCTGTAAACATAGTCAGTCAGAGTTGTGTCAAGATTTGTGAAGGGATCGAAATTTCTAACCTTGAGATGTTATTTAGGGAAAGATCTGCAGCCAGAGTAAATTTCAATGTGAGGCTATTTAGAAGGGGTGTTATTGAGTGTAAGATTGAGATTTGTCATAATTTTTTATTTTATGCTGAATCAGTATATTTTAAAAAATCTGGTTAGTGAAATTAGCTACTATTTAGTTATTTAGGGTTTGTATGTAAAATTAGTTACCTTCACATTCTTGATTGTGACATTTTGGGTATTGGTCAATAGTTTTCTTTGCTGTTCTGGAACCTTTGTGCCAGATCCGTTAGATTAGTTTAAAACTCCACCTCTTCTCCCACAGAGCTGGGTCACCTGACCCATAGGGCTTCCTGTGGGTCTGAAAACTTGGCGGCACGGGAGCGGTAACAGCATTAATGCTATAACTTCCAGAACTGTGGCAGTTAACTCTGTCACCACTCCCCTGCCACCATGAGACCAAGGGGAGACCTGCAGGCCAGACAACATGGCCCCATGTGCCAGGTTGTGCTAGCTTGTTAAGTTGCTTCCTGGCTGGATTTGGCACCTGGGGTGAGCCAGAATGCCTGATCACACCTATGGATCAACCCTGCATGCCAACTCCATGCTGGATCTGTTCCCCGCTTTCACCCCCATTCCCTGTCCTCCCCTCCTTGCAGGATCCAGCCCATAGACTGGCCTCATGCTATTCATCTGGCCCATGGGGCCAGCAGGTTGACTACCGCTGATCTAGAACAAATGCCTAGTATAGACACAAGTGGTTTAATACTCTTAAATCACATTAACAAAACTTGATAAACTGCTGGCTAAACCTAAGTCAGTACAAGCAAACACTGAAGGGGTTCAAGTGTATTTTCAGTAAGAGTGTATATGGGCATAAATAGATTAATGTTTTGGGACATGTCAGTGAACTAATTAATTAGACAAGGCCTGAATGGCACTGGGATCAAATCACCATCTCAGATGACCCTTCTACAGTGAGATTTATTAACTTTTAAAAAACTGAAACAGCAGAGAGTAGATGTGGCAGTAGGAACAGGTAAGAAAACCACTGCAGCTGTTTTTCAACAGAAAAGTGTTCATTAACATTTACAAATTGTACTAGTGTTAGGGGAGCAGAGGCAGCAGTGAGGGCTGCTGGCTAGGTGGGTGGGGAAGAACAAAGGGTGGGCTGCAGGAGCCGGGAGCTGGACTGTGGCTCCAACCCTGATCCCGGGTTGGGGCTGAAATTGGAGCTGCAACAGCTGCCTGTCTCCCTGCTGCCTTGTACTTGAATCCAGGATGAGAGGGTTTTTTCACCCAGGGTAACTAAGGAGAAGAGGGGAGTTCGTCTTGAATCCAAATGAATATGGTAACAAACAATACCATCGGGGAGTTTAACACTCTGTGGCTATTGCTTTCCTATCTAGAAACACACTACATGCTTACATATTGCAGTGCAATTTATTTATTTATTTATTTATTTCAATGAAGACTACAAGCAAAAATGCAAACAAAACCCTGAAAGGTTAAATGGCTGAATTTCTCTGCTTTTATTGAGTCATGTATTCCCCTTTCTTGGCTCTATTCCCCATGTACCCGCCCTGTCTTTGCAAGTCAGTGATGCTCCTTGCAGGTCAATGAAGCAGTATGTGTTGAGGGCCAACTCCATTTCAAAGCTTATTCTGCAGTTGTGAATGGTCACAAGTTATCTTTTTCAGGGAATCGGAGTCCTGCTGGGTCAAGATATAAGGAAGGTGGAAAACAGCATGCCTTGTCTTTTCTTAATGTTTGACTAGCTTTCCTCTCTGTAGTTTGGTAGTCCCCCTGTGGGATAGAAGGGAAGAGTATGTTGAAGTGTTCACATTCTGCGGAAAGAGGAGGAGAAGCTGGGGAGTGAGGAGGAGAAGTTGGCTGTCATTGTTTGCTTACTTGGTAAAAAGTTGAATACAAGAAATCACTCAAAATTCAGGCACTTGCCCAAAACACTTCAAGGTTACTTAGAAATAACCAACTAGTGATTATGCAAACATCTTTCCTCTGAGTGGCTGTCAACCTGTAACAGGGAATTTTATATAGTACCTTTATTGAGAAATAGCTGCACAGCAATTATGCAAATGAAACACCCACGGTTGGAACTGCAGAATGGAGAAGAGGCAGTTCTGTAACTACAGGATCGCTGCACTCTGACTAGTTGAGACATCTCTGCTTCTGTTAACAGGGCACAAAAGCGAGGAGTGGACACATTTTTAGAATAACATTCTAAAGGTGCAGATTGCTAAATTGATGCTAGCTGTTACTTCTGCTTTCTAATTTTAGTTCATGATCATAACTAGGGAAAATCCTTTAGTTCATATAAAAGCAACCAAATCATATGGGATGATCATCAGTTAATATTCTATGATCATCTTGGACCTAAGGCTTTAAGCCACATTCATTTTCAGTAATCTTTGCACAAGTGTTTTACAATAAAGGTTTATCGCTATGTTAATGTAAAGTCATTGTTGCCCAGTGCTTACTCAGAAAGGGGAGAACAAAAACTAACACAAGCATCTTCCAATGCAGTTTCATATCCATGGTATGTATTGCTTCGGGGGAGGGTTCTGTGAAAACTTTCTACCTACAAGTCACATGTATCTTAAGAATCAAAACAGATAAAAGGTTAGGGTGATCAGATTTTAAATTCTTCAGGAGGTGGCTATGTGCAGTTTCCACAGCAAGCTCCATCATATGGCCAAAGATTGGATTGTGGGTTTTCTCAGGAATGGCCCATTGTATGGCTAATTCCAGAACTTGATGATTTCTGTCTGTGTTTTGACTTGCGATTAAGGTATTTCTGCAAAGTAAAGGAGTTGCATTGTTAACTTCGGTGGCTTTTCTAGATATGGTCAAAAACCTGATGGCTAGAACTAGAAACATACCGTAGGTACAGCCATTCTTGTTGGAGGCTTTGCTTCAATTTGTTATGACTTTTTTTATAAATGTAAGTGACAGTATATTTGCAGTGAAGTAATAAGAAATGGCTAGTGTACCTGTACTTGTACCTAAGCTAAAATATTTAATTTTTCCATGGTGTTTGCCCGAAATGTTTTTAAATCTGCATAATATCCATTTCATTGAAATGAGACATGCTCAGGGATTGTTAGGTTACTTTATTTGATGCAAGTGCTGTCTTATCTTGTATATTTTTGCTAATTTCAACTCTATATTTAATCACTAAGGCCCTGATCCTGCAGTTAGATCACTGTGGTTTAGTGGGGTTCTGAGATGGTGTCGTGTCCACTTGTGGGTACCCAGTTTCAGAACCCAGATCAGGCCCGTGTCTGATTTGATAACTCTCCAAAAGAGGTTCAGGTTTGGGAGATTTTGTTTTTTGTGAGGTGGGAATGTTTAGTAATTTTTATGAATTGCTAACTATTCTTTTGAATTCATTTTTTCAATATATTCAACTTAACTGTTGATATTGATGATTATTGAATTAATGGAAAACAGGTAGTTTGAAGCATTCATTATTTGGGCTTTACAATAGATCACATTATTTTTTCCCTTCACAAAAAACTTAAGATCCATTCATTGACAAAAAGAAGAGAACCTGGTAAGATAAGTGACTGGAAATCATTCCCCAGAGGGCCTGTCTACACCAGGATAATGTTGATTTCCTATGGCTGTAAGTGAAGTCATCTTCAACCTCATCTCTAGTGGTGCTGAAAGCTACATATGCATGTGTTGGTAGGATAAAACTGTTCTGTGCAATCATAGAAATGTGTTTGTGCTTACCATATTAATGTTCCCTTCTGTGACACTTGTATATGACGCTTTTCATTTCTTTTCCAATACTAAAAATCCAATAAATTGCTCTGCTAACTTGTTCTATATTCTAGTATTCTAACAGGCTATAGTGGTTGAATTGCTTTGTTTTTTCAGTCATTTTGAGGTGGTCATTATGACATTCTCTTACTATTAATCATATTCGCTTGCCACACCATCGCCGTTAGGAGTCAAGCATTTCCATGCCCATTGTTTTTTTTTCCACATCAAGGCCCTCTGCAGATAGGCAGGGGTTCAGATGATAATTTATGACAATTTATTTTGTATTGTTGAAGTTAATCTAGCAATATTGTTCTGATGAATATTGTATAACGTGGACTAGCTCAGAAGTGATCAACCTTCTGGCCCCCCAGGTTGGGTGAGTGACGTGGGGTTCATCTTGCAGGTGGAGTCCATTCACAGGCCTGATTCAGCAAGGGGTCTGCTTACCGGATTTGGATGCAGCACAACCCTGTGCTTAGGGCCATGTCATCAAGCCCACAGGGGTCCCCCCACAAGTCTGGAAAGGTGGCAATGTCAATTGCCAAATCTGGAAGCCAGGGCAGTTAGAGCTGCCACCTCTCCTCCATCACCAAACGTATGGATCTGTGGAAGCCCTGCAGGTCAGGTGACAGCCTTTTGGGCCAACTTCACTACATGAGTGCTGTATCTAGATGTGCTTAGGCAATGTGAACTAAGATATTGACTTGACCAAATGCACAGAAATCACTCATTGCTTCTGCTTCCACCAGGCTTTGGAAGCAGTCCTCAGTCTCTTGCCATTTTTCTGAGGACAGCTTACAACGATGCTTCTTAGTATTGAGCACTGCTCACTTGGCCTCCTTTCCAAAGATATTGCCAAATTTAGCTGAGAGAATAAAGTGTTTAACTGACTATTGAAATAATTTACTGGATTCTATTTGCAATTTATTCTAGGTGGGAAAACATTTCTTGAAGTTAGCAGAAGAACAGGATGAAGAACTCAATAACTGTAGTGCTGTTGATTGGCTGATTCTTGCTGCTAAGCAGGGTCGAAGGGAAGCTGTTAAACTGTTGCGTAGGTGCCTAGCAGATAGAAGAGGTATGTGTTCTTCAGGGGGGTGACTCCTTGCTCTTTACTTTTAACTGCAAACCCTCTCCACTTAAGGACTGAAGGAAGATGAGTTAAAAATTCACTCAGAATAAACGCATATTTGAACAGCTGCTGATAGCCTATTAGGTTCACTAATTTAAAAGACAACATTATATTCATTCTGCTCATAATAATGTTGGTAACAGTCAATTTCTTCATTGGATTCTTGCCCCTTATCACCTCTCATTGAAACTCCTCCTGCTTGCCATTAAAGCCCTGTACAATCACACCCCACCCTCAGATCTGCTGTTATTTTATTCTCCTGCCCCTCTCCCTCTTCCTTTATTCCCTGAAACCTTCTCCCACTTTAACATTCATGCCTTACTTCATGCCACATTCTACGCTTGGAATAGTCTCTCTCTTGTCTGTTAGGGATCTAGGCTCTTCTTAAAATCCATTTTTTCATGAATTATCTACTTGTTTTTATGCTGAGTGATCTATCCTGCTACGATCTTTCACTTGAATGGGTGTTACGGGCTTTAGATTGCAAACTCTTTGCATAAATTATTCCCCAAAGACATCTATAAAATAGAACATAAGGTTAAGGTCCATATAATTTTAGTTGGCAAGCTATAGGCACAGAAGAACATAAGAAAAACTTACTTTACTTGAAGAGTGAAAATGTGAAGCAGCTTGTCCAAAAATTTCAAATTAAACTGAAAACAATAATAAATAGTAAGCATGTCTATCATTTTTTTTCCGGGATATGGAATTAATGATCTCTAATATGCTTTCTTTTCTTGAGGCATCACTTTTGAGAATGAGCAAGAAGTGAAAAAATTATCATCTGAGACTGATTTGGAGAGAGCAGTGAGAAAAGCTGCTTTAGTCATGTATTGGAGATTAAATCCAAAGAAGAAGAAGCAGTTAGCAGTTTCTGAACTACTCGAGAATGTTGGGCAAGTTGATGGTGAAGGTCAGTATTAAAAAAAAAAAAAGAGAGAGAGAGAGAGAAACTCTATATTGTATTAGTGTATTAAAAAGAAAAGCTGAACTCGAATTAAAACCTTAAATGACTGTAAAGTCAATAAACAAAATGTATAAAATGTGTGCAGCCTATTCAGGAAAAATCACACTAACAACTTTGTGTTGTGTAACACATTATCAGTTATTTGCATGGTACCCCCCAAAATATATTTAATGTGCTACCTCAAATCTTGATTTGTATAGATCAAGAATCTACACAAATCAGACTAGAAATAAAGTCAAAAGTGAATATCCCTAGAAAAAAGGTAATTTTTAATTAGTTATTCATGTATGTATTAGTTATACTAATTTTAGTTATTAAAAAAACCCTGACCTTCCTGCTAGGTGCATGAATTTACTAGTTAAGTCAGTGTACTTTTATTATATATAGTAAACGCTAGTCCATTTTCTTCTGGCACTTTAAGATAAAAATGGAGTGTTAGGGCCATTTTCTTTTTACTTAAAGCACTTGGTGAAATGGTTTTGCCTTTAACATAAGTTTTGTTTTCCATACTGCCTATCCAAAACCTTCAAGGAGTACAGCAGATCCTTACTCTGCTTCTAGTTGGGCATTGGGCATGCATTTGTAACTTCCTTGATGGTTCTGGAGGAAGATTTGTTTGTGCCCCAATACCTTGTCCCTCTAGGGTATGTTATAGCAAGGCCTAATAACATATATCTCTGTATGTACCTGTTTCTCATTTGTTTTGAGGTGTTATGTCTCTACATATATTGCAGCTTTTGCTAACGGCATTTTGTCTTCATAGGTTTCTTCATGTTTCAGATTTGTTCACCTTTGTGAGGTTTTTTTTGACTTTTTGCAAATGTTTGTTTTTGAGCAGGTGGTGAAAAACAACCTGGCCCAGTCCCCAAATCTGTACAGAAGCAAAGGAGAATGCTGGAGCGATTAGTAAGCAGTGAATGTAAGTGCATACTTATTTAAAATATTTTCCATGCTTTTATTTTTTTCTTGCTAAAAAGGTTCCAACATCAGAATAAGTTCTAAACCAAGGTACATTTTCATAAACTGATATTGTAATTTTTTTGCAGTGTCTAATGTATAGTAATTGTTCAGACAGTAACTAATGAAGTAGAGTTAAGGCCAGGTTGTAAATATTCATCATCAGGTGTCTGTCTATAATTTGTTATATTTGATTTTACAGTGGCTAAGCTAATACCTGTTTACCTTTTTGTGTATCTTTTAAGGGAGACATGTAAGCATTTACAGCTCTGCATTCTTTCAGTTGCCTTGCCTCTAATTTATACCCTCAGATTTTGTTTTTTAATCTCATATTTATCTTTCCTGTATGAATACTTCAGCAAACAGAGACCTTTCTGTGTGTGTGAGATTATATCTAGACAGACACATGCACATCCTGTAGTATGTGTGTGTATATTAGGTAGCTATTTAATACCAGTTTTCCTCTTTTTGGAGCGTCTTATTTGGACTGTCAACCAAGATGGGGGGGGGGGGGG
>NW_017729033.1:29119937-29130134 GCF_001723915.1 Gavialis gangeticus | reverse complement strand
GGGGGGGGGGGTGTGAGTGTGTGAGAGAGAGAGAGAAAGAGAGAGAGACAGTGGTTGGCCTGCCTGCCATGGTAATCTCTGTGCTCCTAATATTGTCCTTCAGTAGCTAATCTTCATATATATAACTTAAAGAAACAGAAAAAGGAAAAGTAGAAGAAAATGTAGGAGGATGAAAGAGATTTTAAAACAAGATCATGCACGGACCAGAACATGCATAATATATGCTGTACCAAGAGCATCATAATTAACCTGAACTTCAGTGAGAGACTTGCAGAACAATTCCAATTTGATTTTTTTCCCCCCCATAAAAAATGTCAAATTCATATAAAGAGTGTCTTATTTTTCTTCATGGCTGTTCTAATGGTCCTGCAATTAAATACCTAGCAATATATAATAGTAAATATATTTTGTAGATTTCTTATTTTGTGTGAGTGAATGTGCATATGTATGTAGCAGAAAAGTTAATAATTATAACAACCACTAGCAACAATACAAATAAGAGAGTGAATTGTAGAATCATAGAAAATGAGTTTTGGAAAGGACCTCAGGAGGACATCTAGTCCAACCCCCTGCTCAAAGCAGAGCCATCCCCAACTAGATCATCCCAGCCAGGGCTTTGTCTAGCTGGGTCTTAAAAACTTCCAAGGACAGAGATTCCACAACCTTTCTGGGTAACTGGTTCCAGTGTTTTACTACATTCCTAGTGAGAATATAAATGTATACAGTAAATAATAAATGTATTCAATGTTTAGAAGTGTAATTTATGTCTTAGTGGCTTATTTTGGCTTTGACATGTTACAACTCTCTTCAGGTATGCGTTCCATATGGTTACTTTGTCCCTCTCCTTCCAAAGTTTGTATGATTCATTATATTTGGGACTTCCAAATGAACCTACAAAACTTTCTCAGGGTGAACTGTGGATTTTTGTAGCTTTTGTTACCTTTTTCATACTTGTAAGAAGCCTTATAACAGGGGAAGTTTGTGAGAGGGAGATGAATAACAGTACTTTAATGAAGGTACGTAAGTGAGAGCCAAGCTTAGGTTCAGGTCTCAAGTGTTAAACAGTTTAAGATCTTTTGTTACTCAGTTCCCATTTCCGAATGAATAGAAATCATCCTTCAGGGCCAATACTACCACATTTTTTCTTCTTGCCTTCTTGTAAAACATCCCTTTCTGAGTTCCCTAGATGTCCTTTGCTTTCACATATATAAGATGGTGCTGTTGTATGTTCTGTCTCTTAGTTACTGACCTTCTGAATCAGCAGTTCTTTTGTGCTGATGGCAGATATACACAAAACAGGTTATTCTGTTCTGGATCCCCTAACAATTCACAAGAGAGTCAGAAAAAGGGTCAGTAATTTTCTGAAATTTTAAATGGCAGGTATAAAATAACATGAGATTAAATGAATCTACAAGCAAGTGTAGGCAGAAATTGATGTGCATTTTTTTTGCATTGTAGTGGGGTAGGCAAGGGAATTTGTCATAAGCAAATTGAAGAAAAATCTGTGAATAATGAAGTAGAGCCTACAACATATGCTTTTAATATCAATTTAAGAGACACTTCAGTGTCAAAATACTACTAGCTTTTAAAAATGAAAATTTGTCATCAAATACTTAAAGTAGGAATTAACTATGGAAAGGAAATAGCTTGATTGTGGCTGCCCATAGATCAGGGGTAGGCAATTATTTTGGGCGTAGGGCTGTTTACTGAGTTTTGGCATGCCATCAAGGGCCACATGACAAGCAGCTACGGGCAGATAAATATTTTTCTAAATTTTTAGGGGCCCTGCAGGCTGGATAGAATGGCCTGTGGCCGCACCTGGTCCCCGGGCCACATTTTGCCCACCCCTGCCAGAGATGAACAGAAACAGCTATTAGTGACTTTTACTTCTTTACTTGACCGTGGGCAGTTACTATCTTTCTAGTAAGAAACTTTCCCCTATGAAGTGCATTGATGCATTTGGTAGGCAGTTCTAAAGCTAGGTATCGGTTTGCAGATATCCAATCCAGGGAAAGTATATATAGAATATTAGATGTGACATAGTCAGTGGTTAGGGGTTTGTTTGTTTATTTGTTTCTCTGTTCGTTTATTTGTTAGATTTATATGCCGCCCTCCCCAAAATAAACTGAGGGTAGTGCCTGAGAAAGGAAATGTCTTTGTTTGATATAACAGCATATCCTTCTCATAGCCTATCCCATAATCCTGCAAAAGTGCTGTCAAAGGATCTTGCTCTACTCCAGACACCTTTTGTTAAGCATTCTGCAGCTAAAAAAAACTGTTCATTTTTATAAATAGCATCACCTTCGTGTCCTGGTAGGAATGGGATGATGCATAGGGGGTGCATGCCAGGTGTATGTGCACTCCCTGAGTGTGGCGGTGCACCCCCTGCAAAAAGGCACCACCAGTGTCAGCGGTGCTTGCAGGCGGTCACTGCTTACCACCCTGCCACTGGCAGCATCTGCAGTCAGTCCTCAGTTCCCGCTGGTGGCGGCTGCGGGTGGTCACCAACCCTTGGTCGGTGCTCGCCACCCACTGCCGACAGCACCAGCGACGTCTGCGGGAGCTCCCTCACTCCCACCACTGCTGCCGTGTTCCCACCACCGCCATGCCCCTCCAGCTGCCGGAGGCACGCGCCGTTCATTAGTAGGATAATGCTGCCTGTTCATTAAGGATCTGATCTAAATGCACTGAAGTCGGTAGAAAGACTCCCATTGAATCCTGTGGTCTTTAGATCAGTCTATAAATCTGTGAAAGGAGTGAATAAGATTATATGAGAATACTAACAAAAAGTTAAAACATTTCATGGAGTTTTCTTTGGCTTAGAAGGAGTACTAGATGTTGTTTTGTATGACAATAAGTATGCTTGCAGTGCAGGGTGAGGATATTTAAAATTTTAAATTTTATGTTAAATACACAAACATCCCTACTTGTGAGGTTGAACATCAGGGTAAAGCACACTGCTGTATCTTACCTCTTTTTTTTTTTAATATGATAAGCTTCTTAAGAAAGCAACTTTGCTTGATTTCATGGCTTCAAAGAGCCAGTATTTAACTAGTAGCATTCTACTTTAAAAAAACAAACAAAAACAAATGTGGGTCTCAAACCCTCTAAATTTATTATGTCATTTTGAATGTAGTGGATTGGACTGATTTCCTGCCTTTAAGTTGGGCTCACATGGATATAAAACAGACCTGCTTCTGTATATTAGCATGTCAGCTGACTATTAAAACTTACCATGTAGGAGGTTTGTTATAGGTTTTGTCATTCAGAAGTCTTTTATATCTCAAGTAATATATGTGATGCTTCAGTGTATGAAGAAATTTGGTGTTAATTATATTTCCTTACAAATGACATCAGATTTGGCTTCCACAGAAATGGACTAATCCACACTAACAAGTAGGTCTAGATGTGGAAGGAGCTGGGAGTGTACTTGCACATCCTTTTTAAAGTTTTTTTTTTTAAAGTGTGGGTTACACACGTGTTTGTCTGAGGTTATCTTGCCTAGAACAGGAGGTTGGATTAGTTGACCTCATGTGGTCCATTCCACCCATATGTTTTTGTGCTTATATGTTTTGAAAGAGTGCACTGCACCCGGCCTCACAATCAGTTAAAACTAATAAGAAGAAAACTCATGTTTAATCATCTGTGTGACTTACTCATTTTTTAAAGTTAGTTACAGATATAATTGTAGGTTTGTGCAACATCTTTCCCAAATAACTGACACTTGATTCAGTAAGGCAGACTTTCAGTTTGACATTGGGTTTTTCTCTATAGTTCTTTTTAACATTGCACAAAACCTGCTCTTACTTAAAATGTAATTAATGATTTACCTCAAGGCTGTCCAACTTCTAAGTGATCAGGGGCCATATGCCCCTGGCCCACACCAGTGGGAGGTCACAGTCTCCTGGGCTGATACGCCTGATAAGTTTTTGTTACATTGTATTTGACCCCCACCCCTCATCCTCTCCAGCAGCAGTGCATGTTTGCATGGGCTCTTCTACCCCCTCCCACCTCCCCGGTTACTACTACTACCACCACCACCACCACCAGTGTTGTGTAGACATTCACTTCCCCAAGTCTTCTGTACACTGCATGGCCCTGGCCTCACCCTGAGTGCCTTGTGCCCTGGCCTCACCCTGAGTGCCTTGTGCTATGCCATGCTGTAATGCACTGCCCCCTAGGAAGGGGATGGAGGTGGGAGCATGTCATGGTCTGGTGGGGACTGCAACTTAACACCTTGTAGGCTGCATGCAGCCTGTGGTTGGACAGCCCTCATTACCTAAAGGGAGGAAGGAAAGCCCTGGTTCATTATGTTTCTTGAGCTAAGAAACCAATCTGAAAAATAATGACCACGTGAGCGCTTAAAGGGGCTTATGCTTATTCTAATGGGTAAATACTTTTTGTACTTACGCTGCAATCCTGGCAATGTTTTGATATTTAATATTAAATATAGCATATTGTGTTTAATTAAAAGCATTGGCCTCCCTCCTTTGAAGAATTTTATCAGATACCCATGTCCATCAGCTTTTTATCCATATCATTTGTGCATTACATTTAAGAAATACTTAAAACGTTAAAAAAAAAAAACATAAACGTGACCCACTCAACTCAGAAGATAGTGTGGTTGCTTGATAGAAGATAGTGTGGTGCCTGTAGAAGTAGTTTGGGTTTTTTTAGCTCATCTCTCAGTGAATCACTAAGTAGGGACCTGTTATGAAAACTTAGATTTCACCATAGTACCAGTCTACCATTTGTTTTGCAAATGACTTCCTTCTCGGTTTTAAGGAGGCTCATCCTTTAAAGCTACCAGGGTGTGATTCTGAAGGATTTTAGTAACTTCCATTTTATTTTTATAGCTAAGAAGTATATAGCTTTGGATGATTTTGTCGAAATAACCAAGAAATATGCAAAGGGGATCATCCCTTCCAACCTGATTATGCAGGATGAAGATGATGATGATGATGAATTGGCTGGCAAGAGTCCTGAGGAACTACCACTGCGACTAAAGGTAAAACAGTGTTAAGCACATATCTCATGAGACTTGTTGAAGGGTTCCTAATTTGTTGAAACTGAAGTGATTCTGCCTCTAACTTCAAAACTCATATTTAGTCTCACAAAATAAGTAGAAGTAATGTTACAACTTGTGTGGGTACATAATTTCATTTATACAGTTGCTATTTGTAAGCGATGTTCTGGGCATAGTATAAATCAGGAATCTAGAGCGGCTATCCTTGAGCAGATTAACATGCTAGATCAGTATGCATCATGGGTAATGAGACTTGGGTTTTTTTTCTGTGGAAGCAGTAAATATCAAAACAGTTGGATAATGTATAAGGACATGATAAGGGCAGCTTAAAATAACCTTCCCAGAAAAGGTTCATTTTGTTATCATGTCACATTAGGTGTGACTGGCTGCCTGCTGTTGTTTTAACGTGAAGAACACTGTACGTATACAGTGGTGTTGGTAAATACAACATATTTTTCTTTTTCCAGGTTGTAAAATATCCACTTCATGCCATTATGGAAATGAAAGAGCACCTCATAGAAATCGCATCTAAAGCGGGAATGCATTGGCTGTCTACTATTATTCCCACACACCACATAAATGCTCTCATCTTTTTCTTTATTGTCAGTAATTTAACAATTGATTTTTTTGCCTTCATTATTCCATTAGTCATCTTCTATCTCTCCTTTATTTCCATGGTGATTTGTACACTGAAAGTTTTTCAAGACAGTAAGGCCTGGGAAAACTTCCGCACTCTAACTGACTTATTACTTCGTTTTGAGCCAAACCTAGATGTTGAGCAAGCTGAAGTGAACTTTGGGTGGAATCACTTAGAGCCGTACATTTACTTTCTGCTTTCAGTATTCTTTGTCATTTTTTCCTTCCCTATAGCAAGCAGAGACTGCATACCGTGTTCAGAGTTGGCAACCATCTCTCTTTTCTTCACGGTAACAAGTTACTTGAGTTTAAGCACATGTGCAGAACCTTACACACGAAGAGCGTTATTGACTGAGTTAGCAGCTGGCTTCCTGTCACTCTTGCAGATACTGCCTGTAAACTTGGGCTACCTGAAATTGTTAGGTAAAACCTTCTTTACTGTTCCTGTAGGCCACTTCCTTGTTCTAAATGTGAGCATACCATGCCTTCTGTTTTTGTACTTGTTCTACCTTTTCTTTAGAATGGCACAACTGAGGAATTTTAAAGGTACCTACTGTTACCTGGTTCCATATCTAGTGTGTTTTATGTGGTGTGAACTCTCTGTGGTTATTCTGCGAGAGTCCTCTGGCATTGGTCTCATTCGTGCATCAGTTGGATACTTTCTGTTTCTCTTTGCACTCCCAGTTCTACTAGTAGGCATTGCACTGATGTTTCTTGTCCATTTCATAAAGTGGTTCATCTCTCTGGAGCTCATGAAGATTGTGGTGACTCTTGTGTTGTGTAGTATTCCTTTGGTTTTCCGATGGTGGACAAAAACTAACTATTTCATAATTGACATGCTTAAATCTCTAACCCGGAGCTCAATTGTAAAACTCATTTTGGTGTGGATCACCGCTGTTGTGTTGTTCTGTTGGTTTTATGTGTACCGATCAGAGGGAATGAAGGTTTACAACTCTACACTGACTTGGAATCAGTATGCCTTCCTCTGCGGACCCCGGGGATGGAAGGAGACTAACATGGCACGCACCCAGATTTTATGTAGTCATCTAGAAGGACACAGAGTGACATGGACTGGCCGGTTCAAATATGTCAGGGTTACAGAAATTGACAATAGTGCAGAATCTGCAATAAACATGCTTCCAATGTTTATTGGTGACTGGATGAGATGTTTATATGGTGAAACGTATCCTGTGTGTGACCCAAAAAATATCACTATGGAGGAAGAGGAACTGTGTCGTCTCAAGTATCTCACTAAACATAACTGCCACATGAAAAAGTTTGATCGATATAAATTTGAAATAACGGTGGGCGTGCCTCTCAACAGCGTAAATGGAACTAAACTTATAGAGGAAGATGATATAACCAAAGATATTGTGCTAAAGGCGAGCAATGAGTTTAAGAAAGTGTTGCTGAACTTGAGGCAAGGAAGCACTATTGAATTCAGCACAATTCTAGAAGGTCGTCTTGGTAGCAAGTGGCCTGTCTTTGAACTGAAAGCAATCACTTGCTTAAACTGTATGTCAAAACTTACACCTGCAGGAAAGCATGTGAAAATAGAGCATGACTGGAGAACCACAGTTCAAAACGCCATTAAATTTGCTTTTGATTTTTTCTTCTTTCCATTCCTGTCAGCTGCATAATATGTTATTTACTGGTTCAGTGGTATCTTCAGTGTATACTGCATTTACACTACCAAAGTCTTGGCTGCTTTAAAAAGGAAAAAAATAACTGCTGTAGCAATGTTTAAAAATATATGCTAATCTGAAGTACTGGCTGAGTTTTTTGTAAGTATATATGCTGTACCTGACCTGTGTATCTTGGGACTGAGGTGATAAATAGTATTACTATAAATTAGTGCAGAGAATTGCTGCAGATTAATTGCATGAATATTCTTTTATCCAAAATGGAGCCGCCTTTTCCTGTGGTACAAATACTAAGGTGTATTCATCTGCTTGATATTTAAAAGCACTTTATTCTTGAAATATTCACAATATTTATGTACTTTAACACGTATAATTTAGAATAGGTGTCTTGTAGACAGCACAAGATGTGATGTCCCTTGTATTTATGTAGTGGTATCTAGAGACAGGTTGACTGTACAGTTAAGTGAAATCTGATGTTGTGATGTGTGTCTACAGAAGAAAGCTGCTTTACCTGTCAAAAAGATTATTTGATATGAATGCTGCTTTTGGAGGTGGATGCCATTTTACACACTGGCAAGGCTGCTTCAAGAACTCGAGTTTCCATTTTTGGGTTATATTAAGTATTCTTTATAAAACGAACATGATATCCATCCTAATCTTGATATCTGTATGAATCACAGGCACCAAACAGTAAGATGAGTGTTGTGATGGTACTGGTAAATAGGTAAGCTAATGCAATTGAATAATGCAATTGAAAAACACTGTATCTACAATGGAGACAGAAATGAAATAACTGATTAATAATCTGTATTGTGCAAATAAATGTTGTTAGAAATTTGAATTAAAATGGGATTTTGCACTCATTGGTTATGCTTTGATATTGTGAGCAACTGATTCTATTCTTATAACAGCTTTACATTATAGTCCATATACGTTTTGAGTGTTTGGTATAAAACACATTTCCAGCCTCAATTGTATGTAATTCACATGATACACAATAAAATCAGTCTTTCCAGTTGCTGTGAACTCATGGTTACATGATCTAAATAATACACTTTTCTTTCTTAGCATCTTCGTTGTACTTCGTCATATCCAGATAATCTAATGCAGTGGTTCCCAACCTTTTTTTATACTGCGATCCAACAGCAGAACCGGATGGGAGCGAGGAGCCGTCAGACTGGGCCAGGCCAGGGGATGCAGCCGGGGACAGTGCGCATCTGAGCAGCAAGCAACCTGGTTCCGGGAGCTGGAACCGGGACTTGGCTTGTGCTGTGACCTAGCAGCCCACGCTTTGTGGCCCGGTACTCGGCCACGGCCCGGTGGTTGGGAACCTCTGATCTAATGTACTTATTCCAAATGCATCCTGTTTTTGACTCTTAACTTTTTTATTGACCCAGTCTGTCACTTTTTTTTAGAACTCCAGCCTGTGAAGGGAGAGGATCTGGTTGCAGTAGCTTAGAATCAATCTGCAGCACACTCGAGCCACAGAGGCAGCATCCATAGAGTCCTAGTACCTGCCTTTCTCTCTCTTTTTTTTTTTTTTTTAAATTCATTTCCTCTGTAGCATCTTGTGGCTGCTGTGGGGTTGCAGCCTGCAGTGGGGCTGGGTCTTAAGCAGTGTCCCACCATGCCAAAAGGTTGCCAACCCCTGCTGTAGGAGGATAAAGGACAGCCCCAAAAGTCCAGGTGTTGACATAGGAGCAAAATCTGGGTTTCAGAACTGGGCATTCCACAGACTTCTGGGGCTGAAGTAGTTTATACCACCTTGGTTCCAGTTAGCATAGCCATCACAGTGCTGTGCTGCAGTCAGACTAATGCACTCTGCTATCAGGGCTAACTCTTTCAATGGCATGTACATGGTGATGTACCAGTGTTGTCTCTAGGTCCAAATGTAGCTACAAGCAACTGACTGTTATGTCATCATGACCTAGAAAAGTATAGCAATATTCCCACAATGGCGCACTGCATCCTCTTAGCAGATTCTGTACAGCCCTGACTGGTGGTATCAATCCAGGACCAATTATTTAGAATTGGTACGAGTGTCTCATTTCAGGAAGTCCTCAGAAATACTGGGACACAGTACTAGAAAATCCCCAACAGTTGGTGGTACTGGTTTCATATGTTGGCTCTGCCTCCAGGAATCCTTTCTCTGGGAGACTATTTGGGCTGGAGCCAAGGGGATCCACTGCTATGAAGTGGGAAGCTTAAAAGCCCTGATAACTACAACTAGAATGGGAACTTCTAGGCTCCTTAGTTTGCAGCAGGAAGCCCAGGGGTGGGCAATTATTTAGGGTGGAGGGCTGCTTACCAAATTGTGGCAAGCCATTGAGGGCCGCATGGGTAACCCCACCCCTTGACAGGTGCCCCGTCCCCTGGTTGCCATCTTGTGACCAGAAGTCCCACCCCCTAACCCCTGACATTTGCCACCAGAAGTCCCTCCCCTTGCCCCTAGAAGTACTCCTTTCAGCAAGGGGTTTTGCCATCTCAGAACCAGAAAAATACTGAATTATATTGTAAAAAGTAAACATCTACAACATTCATTAATTAGATTAAAAACATTTTTTTCTAAATTTCCAGATTTACATGTGTTTGTGTAGTGTATATAGAATTGATCACACAATAGCTTAAAATGAAGTCTTAATCTTGTATATTGCGGTGGGATAGATATAGATTTCTGGGGAGCTGTGGGGGAGGGGGTGGGGGTCTGGGAGTGGGGTGAGGGAGCATGTGGGGGTGTGAGTGGGTATGGGATTTCATAAATATTAGGGCTGGAAGGGACCTCGGAAGATCATCGAGTCCAGCCCCCAACCCAAAGGGCAGGAAGTCAGCTGGGTTCATAGGATCCCAGCAAGATAAGCATCCAATTTGCTCTTGAAGGTGTTCAATGTAGGT
>NW_017729033.1:29119335-29119555 GCF_001723915.1 Gavialis gangeticus | reverse complement strand
GGGAGCATGTGGGGGTGTGGGTGGGTATGGGATGTGGGGAGGGTGGCTGGGGGTGTGAGGGAGTGTGGGGATCTGCATGTATGGTAGTGTAAGGGGACTGTGGTGGAATTTGCCCTATGAAAACATGCACACACACTCTTCCTCATCTCTCTCTCTCTCTCTCTCTTTCTCTCTCTCTCTCTCTCTCTCACACACACACACACACACACACACACACACA
>NW_017729033.1:29111048-29119300 GCF_001723915.1 Gavialis gangeticus | reverse complement strand
CACACACACACACACACACACACACTGTCCCTCCCTCATTGCTCTTTCTGTCTCTCTTCCCCTCTCTCGTTGCACAGATGTGCATGCGCACACACCTCTCTCTGGCTCCTGGCCCCAGGGTACTGGCAAGCGGCCAGCAGGTGGGCAGGGAAGTGCTGAAAGTGGTGGGGGGTGGGGTGGGGAACAGCCCCATACTCACAGCCACAAGAACTGCTAGGCAGGGACATCCAGTTGGGGGGCAGGAGTGGTGAGGCTGGGTGGGCCTTGCTTCTTAGTCTGGCCGCTAGCTTCCCCTGTGTCCTACTGCCCCTGGCTCCTGTCATCTTTGACAAGCAGCCAGGGGCAGATAAATACTAATTTTCTAAATTTTTAGGAGCCCCGCAGGCCCAATAGAATGGCCTGGCAGGCCGGATGCAGCCCGCAGACTATTTTGTCTGTCCCTGAGGAAGCCCTGGGCACACCATGATGGGATTGCTCTGGAGCTGCAGTCTCTGGAAGCTGGCTCTCTAGCAGTTGCCAGGCAAGCAGGAAGGAGCAGACCTAGGTCCACATCACTGTATTTCAGCAGAAATTCACTGAAATGGAACCTTATCTGGAACCCTGAGTTTTGATGATCATTCTTGGCCGGCCCAAGTTCCTACCTGAGAGAAAAATCTGGCATGAGGTATGATGGGTCTTAACTGATTTAAAAATTGTTCCGCCTGTTCTCATATTTGCCAGTAGTGAGAATCCTGATTATTTTTCCTCTTGCTTTCTGAGAGAAGAAGTCGAGCAATATTTCCTTCTCTAAAATATTTAACTTGCTCTTTCTCAGATGTTTAAGTGCTTAGACATTACTTTAAATTACAAAATGTAATGTTTTATTTTTGTTTAAGTGTTTTGCTCAGGTAAAAGCAGTTGCAATCTCTCTATTGCTCTCTGCTGGAGAAAATCTTTTTAATTCAGGTTGTTTGTTTCTTACTAAGAACACCAAGATAATGACTCATCTGTAGTGTATTTTATAAACACTACTGAATGTCCTTAAAAGGGAAAATGCAATACAGACACATGTGCAGAGCACCGGAAAGGCAGTCAGATTTGGTACTAAGTCTGGCTCCTGTAAGAGCTGTTGTTTGACTCTGGGCAAGTGATTTAATCCTTGTACTGCCATCCTTCTGTTTGTAAAATGGAGTGTTGTAAGGTTTAATTGTCTGTTGCTTTGAGGTCCTTGGATTAAATTCACCATAGAACTACATCCTGTTTTCTCTTGTATTATAAACTCAGTGGGGCAGGGGCTGTCATGGTCTACTTCTGTAGACAGCACCTGGCCCATGGTTTCAAACTATTTTTGCTGAAAACACTATGAGGGAAAATGTTTGCCCATTTTAAAAGAAAAAAATTCTTAAAACTGTTCGGTTGAAAAAATGTATGCTACTTAAATTTTTTTGTGCAAAGTTTTCAAAAGTTGGCAGGGAATAGAATATTTGTGCCTTCTGCTGTTCCTGTTTGAAACCAGTCGAGGCCGGCCAACTTACAAACCTATGAAAAACATTATTGCATGATCAGTATAGTTGAGTTAGTTTGGTAGCTATATTGTCCAAAGACTGTCTCACTTAACACACTCTACTCTACTCTACAAGCTCCAGTATGTCCAGACCATTTATCTTTGTATTAGAGCTCAAGGGTTGTGTAGCTGGGAAGGCCTTTCCACTACTGTTGTGTTAGTCGCAAGAACTGAGAGTAGGGAAACTGTCAGTGCTCACTCAGTGGCACCCAGGAATTCTGGAAAAGAAGAAAACATTGGTGAAGAGACCAACTTTGAGAGAGAGAGTTAGCAAAAGGAGCTGAATTGGGGACTGAATTGGGACAAGGAGCCTGGGACTTGTTGGGGAAAGAGAGGCTAGGACTTTTTGCAT
Organism: Gavialis gangeticus; assembly: GCF_001723915.1. Taxonomy (NCBI): domain Eukaryota; kingdom Metazoa; phylum Chordata; order Crocodylia; family Gavialidae; genus Gavialis; species Gavialis gangeticus. The sequence goes on along the minus strand of NW_017729033.1, from coordinate 29,117,405 downwards.
TTATATTGAAGAAGTTAGAAAGTATGCCATGAAAGGCAGGAGAATTACAGGAACAGAAAGGATAGACACATCTTAAAAGCAGATGGATGCAACCCTGGGAAACTGGATTCTGTCTGTATTTGCCACAGAGTTCCTGTATAAACAAAGAGAATTACTGCATATTCACCGATAAACATGACTAATTAGGGGGATCTCTTGTGCTGTGAGTGCATGCAAACCTCATGCCCACATTCTGTCATTGCATAAGGACCAAAGCCATCAAAAGTGCATGCCACATCAGTGGATAGGTTACAAATGGAAAGCATATCAAAAAGTTAGGCAAGGGTCTTGGGCCACTATAGCCACTTCCTCACCAAAGGTTATCCATTTCAGAAAATCACAGCTTAAAAAGAGCTCATTGTTCACATATAACAGTTATACAACTGATCGCAACATAAAAAACTCTGCTTCTGCTGACTTGAAGTCTGTCCTATCTCTTATATTTGGAAAATAACAAACAACGTAGATCGCCTTGGTGTAATCTGAGACCCTGAAATGTGCCGATGTGTCTATCTTACCATTAACAAACCCTGCAATAGGTAGGGATTCATATAATGCTTATTTTGCTCCATGCCTGATTTTGAATGGAAAGAAATGGCTGGATCTATGGGAATGATATCTTATCCTCTTTCTAGCACAAATTGTTCTCTTAAGTCTTATAACAGCATTGATAAATTTGTTTGTATAGCTTCAAGAAAGAAAATATAAAGAAGAGTACTTTCTTATGCTAGTGCTAGAGCCTCCTGATGTTAACACCTTTCAGGTTAATCCCAAATTCCATGCATGCTGACTTACAAGCAAACAAGTAGGCTTTACAATAGGCCTTGGAGTTTCTCAAAATATTTCCAAGTTTCCTAGCCTGTCCACATACCTCCTCTTGGCTTATGTGTCTCCCAACCTTCACAGCCTCTTGTTGTAATTTTCTATTTCAGTGGTCCTTTAGGTATCAAAGTTCATGGTCTATTGCAGATGTCGGCAGTGTTTCTGGACAATGCCAAAAGCACCTGCAATCTCAATTTGTAAGATGTTGGCATGCCAGGGCAGACAGTGGGGGAGCCACAAGGGGCATGAACCTTGTTATGTCAATGCACCCCTGGCCCCTTCCCCAAGGTGCCTGTGTCAAGCAAAATGTCATCATGTGCCATACTATGGCACCCATGCTGGAGGTTACCTACCCCTGATCTGTAGTATAGGGGGTAGAGCAATGGACTGACCTCAGGAAACCTGAGTTTTTCACACTACCCTGCTTAGGACAAGTCACTTCACTAATTTTGGCCTCTGTCTCCCCATCTGTAAAACAGGATTAATGATACTGATTTTCTTTTTTTAGATCTGCACAGAGCTTGTATGAGTTACACTATACAAACAAATAAATAATTGGTCCATTAAAATACTACTGCTTTGTACTGTGGCCTGCTGGTTGGCCAGGCAGGGATGCATATGTTCCATGCTCCGGGAGTGAATGGGAATGGAGCCAAAACCAGAGCCAGGCCTGTACCTGAGAGTAGGGTAGGGGGAGATAGCAGGGGCTGCAGGAGGCAAGCAGCTGCTATGGCTCTGACTGGCCCTGACCCAGGCTCAGCGCAAGGGTCAAAGCTGCAGTCATCAAAGGTCCTTGGACATCTAAGTCCACCATTTAGGCAACAATGATAACATCCCTAACCCACATCTCCTGGGTGACTGTGATAGTTTAGGCTTTGGGGTATTTTAGGATGGGGATTGGGTGCCTTTTGAGCAGACAGGACTTCAAGCACCTAACTCCAGGAGAAGCTTTGGAGTTACTGACCCCAAATGAAAGAGATCCCTTCTTGCCCATTTAGGTGCCTGACCAATTTTTCCATCTCATTCTTCTGTATCTTAGGTGCTTCTCTACTCAGTTGGTTCCTGAAGATCACACTCTTTAGATGCTTCATAGAATCACCATGGATCTCAGGATTCCATTAGGTGGCAAGGCATGTCTACTTGTAATGCCTCGATTCACTTGTCCTTTTAGGATCTGGGCTTTGGCTGTTAAATGTTTCATACTTTTTCAGATAGCAGGTGTCTGCTTTTTCATTGCCTTCCATTTCCACTGGAAAAAAATACTTCCTGAGAAGCAGAATAAATGTAGGGAGTACCTTGGGGTACTTTTTCTGGTTCAGGGGAAACCTGCATCTGTAAGTCTCTGTTAAAGTCAGTTCCAATGATACTCAAGTGAGGATGCTAAGAGATGCTGCTTTACACAGATAGAACTAGTTAAATGTTTTCCTACATGGTGTTCAAGGAATGCTATAAAAATGAGTCCTCAGTCACCAGCTGGTGAATATATCCTAAGCCTCTTCTAGGAGCTACATCATGAAAATGTACAAGAGCTACTAAAATACTTGTAGAAGAACTGTGGCAGAAATACCTAAAATAAAACTCTTTATAGTGCATATGCTTAAATTTAAGTGGTGTTGTAGTATGCACTTTACATTACTCCTAAAGTGCTTTAATTAAGTAAATAGAATTCCACAAAAGAAATGAGGTGTTTTCATCACTAAAAAAAAAAAAAATATTGAAGCCTTAATTTTGATGTTTAAAACAACTATGGCAACTTAAAATTTGCTACAGGTTCTCAAACAGAACAGGGATATTATGTGCAGCTCTTACATGAAAATGAAAAATACAATAAAAGTTCTTGACACTTTACTTTTAATAAGGAAAGTACTCTGCAAAAAAACAATCCTTTCTAATTGTGGCCAGCCATAGCAAGTAGTTTCTCTAAGCCTGCAACTTTGTTAGCTCTTTTCAGCCAGCTTCTTTATTGCTGTCTTTCTCTCTCTAAGTTTGTCCATGGAACATCATAAACATCTTGTATTCAGTTGGCACATTTACATGTGCAATTAATTTGAAGCAATAAACTCCGGCATTTATTGCCCAGGGCTGCTCTGACCTGGGTCAATGTAATGCAGAGGGCCTGGCTCGGGCACAAGGGTGCTCCAATGCAGGGCTAGCCAGCGGCAGCCCCCACACTATAATATCCTTGTGTCCCAGCCAGTTATGTTGGCGTCTACACATGACATTCTGCAGAGTAATAAAAACTCTGCAGCAGGGTAGTACTAGTATTTACTAGTAATCCTATTTACAAGTACTACCCTGCTGTAGAGTTTATTAGTTTACTCCAAACTAATATCCCTGTACATGCAGACACAGGACATTTACTGCAGAGCTAATTAGTCTACTCTGCAGTAAGCATCCCATGTACACGTGCCCAATGTTCCATAGTTTCATAGTAGCTAGGGTCAGGAGGGACCTGAACAGATCATCTAGCCTGAACCCCTGCCACAGGCAGGAATGAATGCTGGGTTCACAAGACCCTAGACAGGTGATCATCCAACCCCCTCTTGAATTTGCCCAAGGTAGGGGTGAGGACCACTTCCCTGGGAAGTTGGTTCCAGATTTTGGCCACCCTAATTGTAAAATATTGCCTTCTGATCTCTAATGTAAACCTACTCTCCATTAGTTTATTACCACTGTTCCTCATCACCCCAGGTGGTGCTGGGGAGAAAAGGGCCCTACCTACTTGCTGTTGATTTTCCCTGATGAGTTTGTAGGCAGCTACCAGGTCCCCCCTCAGCCTCCTCTTGCTGAGGCTGAACAGGTTCAGGTCCCTCAGTCTCTCCTTGTAGTGCCTGTCCTGCTGCCCTCTCACCAAGTGGGTGGCCCTCCTCTGAACCTTCTCCAGGCTGGCCACATCCCTTTTGAAGTGCGGCACCCAGTACTGGGCGCAGTACTCCAACTGTGGCCTGACCAAAGTCGCATAGAGGGGGAGTATCACCTCTCTGGACTGGCTTGAGATGCATCTTTGGATGCATGACAAGGTATGGCTGGCCCTGCTGGCTGCGGTCTGGGATTGGCAGCTCATGTTCATCTTGGAGTCAATAATGATTCCAAGATCCCATTCCGCCTCTGTGCTTTCAAGAGGGGAACTCCCTAGCCTGTATGTATGCTGTTCCCATTTACAAGTTCCCATTTGTTGATGATGTAGCTCATTTTGTCTTTATGGTTTAGCCAATATCTGGGTTTCTGTGGGTTGTTTCTTTTAGCAGCTCAAGGTAGAGCCATGTTTAAAGTTATTATGAAGTCTGGGGGTTTAGCTGTGGTCCTGAGGGGGGCGAGCACAGCAAGACTGTATGGTCAAGTTTCTGTGAAGCAAGTCTTTGGCCTTGAAGTGTTCCAGAGAGGCCAAGGGAAGCTTAAGAGCTCATAAGTCAGGAGCAAACAGAACAGATGTTTGCCCTTTGTGGGTGGGGACAGGAGGCATGTCTTAGAGCCGGCCTGTACTGGCTGAGATAGTGAGCAGGCTGAAGGCACTCCCACATGCCTCTCAAGAGGCTGTCAGAGAAGGCCAAACCCAGTCAAGCAGCTGGCCACCCCGATTGACCTGTGAGGCTCCTCTTCCCGGGTCTGTCCCCTGCCAGCAGGTAGCTGTCATTGTGGGACCCTACAAAAATGTATATGCAAATGAGGTGCAGGGCTCCACCCCATAGGGGGTAGGGCCATGCTAATCTGATGCAACAGGCTGAGAGAGGGGGCAACAGAGCCTCTCAGCTACATAGAAGTTTCCAGATCACAGGCCCTTATTCTCATGAGGGACTTCAATCACCTGGATATTTCTGGAAAGACAACACAGCAGTGCACAGGCAATCCAGGAAGTTTTTGGAGAGTGTTGGGGACAACTTCCTGGTGCACGTGTTGGAGACGCCAACTAGGAGTCAAGCTTTTATTGACCTGCTGCTCACAAACAGAGAAGAATTGGTGGGGAATGTAGTAGTAGATGATAACTTAGGCAGCAGCAATCACAAGATGATTGAGTTCAGGATCTTGAGGAAAGAAAGGAAGGACAGCAGTAGAATAAGGACCTTGGACTTCAGAAAAACAGGCTTTGAAACACTTGGGGAACTGATAGGCAGGGTTCCTTGGGAGACCAGTCTGAGGGGGAAAGGAGTCCAGGAGAACTGGTTGCACATTAAAGAATCCTTACTGAGGGCACAGGAGTGAACCATCCCAATGCACAGGAACATTGGCAATGCGTAGGGGGTGCATGCAGATGCCCATGCACCCCCTGAGTGTGGTGATGCACTCCCTACTGCAGGTGGTTGCCGGTTGCCACTCACATCCCCTGCCCCTGGTGTTGGCAGCATCTGTGGGTGGTTGCCAACCCCGGTCAGTGCTCGCTACCCCCACCGCCAACAGTGCCAGCAGCATCTGCGGGAGCTCTTGCTTACCACCGCCACCAGCACAGCCATGCCCCCCAACCACCAGGGGCACGCATGGTTTATGTACAGGAAGACTAGCAATTATGGCAGAAGACCAACTTGGCTTAACAGGGAACTCTTCAATGAACTAAAATGCATAAAGGAAACTTACAAGAAGTGGAAACTGGACAAACAACTAGGGAGGAGTTGTAAGAGTATTGCTTAGGCAGGCCGGGATGAAATCAGGAAGTCCAAAGTACAATTGGAGTTGTAGCTGGCAAAGGATGTGAAGGGTAGCAAGAAGGGTTTCTACAAATATGTCAGTAACAAAAGAAGAATCAGAGAAAGTGTTGGTACCCTACTGAACAAGGGAGGCAACCTAGTGACATATGATGTAGAAAAGGCTGAAGTACTCAATGCCTTTTTTACCTCAGTCTTCACTGGCAAGGTCAGCTCCCAGACTACTGCACCTGACAACAAAATATGGGGAGGAGGTGAGCACCAAAAAGTAGCAAAAGAATAAGTTAGGGACTATTCAGAAAATCTGCACATGTATAGTGCTGTTTTTAAGATTTTAGCTTCCAGAGTTATATTATTACATGAAAATATCAGCTTGTATTTAAAAATGATAATAAGTTTCTAGCCCTCCATGGTTACAGCAAAAAAGGCTCTAGGCTCAAACTGAAAGGTAAACAAAAAGAACCTTTTGAGTTCTATTTCAAAATCTCATGATCTTCAGTAAATTTTGTGATGTTTTGGAATTGGCAACGGGGCAGCAATCTGAACAGGAATTTGAACCAATGATGCAAAGAGTTCATATCTAGATCTTAACTACCTGGAATGAACCAGTTACTCCTCTGTAGCTTGGCATTATAAATCAATAATTGCCAACCCAATACATTTTTTTTGACAGTCTACAAACTTTTTACTGACTTTTTATTTTTTTTTTTGCAGACACAAGTTTTTACTGTCAGTAAAAAAAAATTCTTGACAATACTTCTCAACTGCAGCAATGGTTTTATTCCTTGCTACCCCCAACACAGGGGTATCCCACTCATCCCCACCCTCAGACACCCCTGACTGCACACTGCAGTGTGCT
>NW_017729033.1:29087815-29110880 GCF_001723915.1 Gavialis gangeticus | reverse complement strand
ACCCACCCTACCCACACAGCCTGACCTCTGCCTCTCCCATTCCATCACAGAACCACACCCACTGCCTCTCCCCCAGCCCAGTCTCATAACGCCATCTTGGCCACCCTTCCCTGTTACGCCCAGGGCTACATATTTTTGAGAGGGTGACTGAGCAGTCCTCACAGGGAGGCAATGGCAGCAGTATGTATGTCAGAAGAGAATGGAAAGGGAACTATGGAACCTCCAATGGGCCACAAAGCCCTGACATAGCTCCTGTAGGATACTGAGCAGCCCTCTCATACTCTATCTATGGATACCTGCATTTCAGTTTCATTGCAAGAGAACAACAGGTCTTTAAACAAGCAGTGCCACCTGTTTATGGGTTTCTTTACAGCCTGTTTTTTCCCTTTCAAACAGAATGTATAGGTAAGGGTTTTTAGCATCTTTTTCCATGCATTGCCTGTAAATTTATGGACAGTTGGCAACCCTGATTATAACCAAGTGTTTTTTCCTTCGGTATGTGCTCAAAAAGAGCCAGAAAAGAGAGTCCTAGGAGAAAGCCTGATAATTTTGTGCACGTAAGGATTTTTTTCCAGAAACTGTATACATTTCACTAACCTCCAGATGGAGCACACAAGTGTAGACCCTCCATTGTTTCTATTAGCCGCTCAGCAAATTTTGCAGGAACAGGGTGCTTTAAAATCGGAATATATTTACTTTCGAGCACCTAATCCTATTTTGCCAATTTTCAACAATAACTTATCAGACGTTGGAATGTAAGAATATTAAAACATTAGTAGTTTGCTCCATATATATTTTAAAAGACAAAACCCTGGTTAGATTTAATTTTGCCATCAGATGGCACTAAAAGCCTGCCCTGTATTCGCTGTCCTTTTTAATGTTCTCTCCAGAGAATGACATTAGCAAAACAAAAGGATGGGACTCTGGTTTTACTTCTGAGAGAGAGAAATGCAATTTAAAAATCTGATTTATAGGGTATGTAACTAAGGCCTTGTAGACAAATAGGAGAAATTTGAACTATTTCTTAGCTCTTTACAAAGAATACCATGAGGCTGATTAACAAAATAGGGTTTGTGATGTCTATTTAAATATTCAGGCAGGCCATTATAATGAAATAAGTCTTTGCTTGATTCTGTAATGGAGGTTCATATAAGAATGAATTAGCAACATGTGCAATAGAGTACATGCTGTAGTTGGGCACACTGGGGCTGTATTAAATGTGCTGTCCTGATACTTTGCAGTACAGCTGCTTTTTTAAGAGATTTCTCTCCCCATTAAAATAATTTTAATGTAGATTTTAACATTTACAACACTAACAAACAATAATTAACTTGCATTGCAACCCTGATGGCTCTCCTGTCAGGGACTGTGTTGCTCTTCTGTCCCTTGTTTTGTACCCAGCAGACTGTTTGCACTTAATCAAACTTGAATCTGAACACCAGAATAACCAAGGCCTGTACAGAATCCAGGTCACTTTGGTGCAAATAAGGTAGATTCTACTTTTGTAGAGAAAAATGGGAGACCATCTCTTACTTTAAATGTCTGTTACATTTTCCAAAGCCCCTCTATGCAATATATTTTGCATGGCAAGATCATGTCAGGCAAAGAATCTGAATGGCAGAGCTCAGAGTACACATTTGATGAAGTATATTGCAAGTAAAATGGAGATATGTAGCAGGTGTCTCATCACTGCCATTTGCTTCTGTTTTGCATTGATTTGAAGCTCATAGACAGTATTTTTTGTCAATAATAGCAAGTTCAGTAGCACAAAGGCCCTTGCAAATGTTGCTGTTGACTGTAGGAGATAGCAGTCATTGGCAGCAAGAGTTTAGTGTCACTTTGAAAAAAAGATTGGACTGAACTAAAACTCTAGATTCCAGTCCACAGAAACTTTGAGGGGGTTGGAACCGAAATATGGATCTGACTTCAACCCATTGTAACCAAATTCTTTTCTTTAAAGGAGACATTTCAACAAAGCTATTCTTTACATCCTTCTGCTGTTCCTCCCTCTCTATTTCAAAAAGATTCTGTGCCTGTGATAGCAGCAGTGTTTCCACAAGAACAATCTATTATATTGCCTTAGGTGAAGAATTATAACTACAATAAATAACAACTAAAAATGGCTTTGAGCAATTAATGGCTGGGTAATGAAAATGTTATTTTAAGAGTTTCCAAAAAGTGAGGTCTACAAACCCAGTTCCGAAATGGAGTATGGCTCAAATGTAGCCCCAGCTTTGTTTGTGAAAAAATCCCAATACAAAGGTGAGTTCTTTACAAATGCCAGGGCTGTGTGAAGCTTCAGGTGCTGATGCGATTCAGAGGACATTCGGCCTGATTTGGCAGCCAAATCTCCGAAACTGAATCGAATCAGGAGACCAATAAGAAGGTCTGAATCGATTTGAAGCTCTCTGAATCGATTCAGAAAAGATTCAGAGAGCTTCAGAGATTCGGGCAGTCTCTGCTCGCCGCCACAGGGAACTGGACCTGGACTCTGTGCCAGTAAGTGGGAGGAGGGGGGGCTGGAGAAGGGGAAAGGGGACCATGAGGGGACCCCACCAGGCCTCATCCCCTGCCTGCTCCCTCAGTCCTCCTGAGCGCCCCCAACCCCTGCCTACTCTTCCTGCCCTGCCCAAGGCTGACCCACCTGGCCCCAGCTCTTTAAAAAAAAAAAAAAAAAGCCCCCATTCACCAGCTCCTGCCAGGCAGGAGGCAGCTCTACACTGCTCTACACTGCATGGGGGCTCTGCCACAAGCCCTTATCCCTAGCCCGCTCTCCCAGCCCCAGTGTCCTGGCTCTTTTAAAAAAAAAAAAAAGCCCCACGCTCACCAGCTGCTGCAGCAGTCATTGGGCCTTCTGGAAGCTAGTGACAGAGCTCCCCCACACAGCACAGGGCAGTGGGGGCCAGCAGGGATCGCCTCCCCACCTGGCAGGAGCCAGTGAGTGGGGGCTTTTTTTTAAATTTTTTTTTTTAAAGAGCCAGGATGCTGGGGCTGGGAGAGCGGGTGGGGCATGGGGGTTTCTGGCTGAGTCACCCACACAGTGCGAGGCAGTGGGGGGCAGCGGGGATTGCCCCCCTGCCTGGCAGCAGCTGGTGAGTGCTGGGCTTTTTTTTACAGAGCTGGGAGGCTGGGGCTGGGCAGGGAAGCCATTGACGGGCTAGGAGAGCAGGAGAGCAGGCTGGGCGAATCAATTTGGGACAGTGATTCAAATCACCAAATCGAATCACTGTCCCCCAAATTGGCTGAATCCAAATCTGAAGCAAATACTAGCCGCTTCACACAGGCCTAACAAATGCTTTAAGAAAGTAGGTACTTGACATCAGAGCTCCCAATTTACCATGAACTGTGTCACTGTTCTAATACATTTTTTTCCAAAAACAGCGAGTTTTTGATAACTTTTAATAGTACATTCCAATTACAAGACTACATCCTCTTCCAATAAATATAAATAGGTTGGAGTAGACAAAGGTCACCTGGCTCTGTAGTTGTGAAGTTAAGGTTGACTCTATTTTCCTGTCTGATAAAATTGGTCACTGATGTCCACAAGAGCAAGCATTCAGATTAACCTTGGACAGTAAAGTGACATATGAATCGATACAATTTCTCTTGCAGGTAATGTCTCGACTTTTTACCTAGGAGTCAAGTACAATAAAGAGAAGTGTAGAGGAAAATGAATACCACTGTACATAGCCTTCATCGATCTGACAAAGGCCTTTGATGCAGTCAACAGACAGTGTCTTTTTACTGTTCTGAAGAAACTGGGTTGCAGCTTTGATTGTTCATAGTGAATCTTCCCTGCAAAATCTCTCGGGCAGATTTTCAGAATTGGACAAGAGCTTTAGGATGGGAATTAGTCTCAAGAAGACTGCACTCATGTACCAAGGGGTGAAAGAACCAACACCTGACATCACTCTGGAGGATGTCTCTTGGTGTCTGACTGTTTTTGGTACTTGGGTTCTATGACCATCAGGAATCTTGATGTTCAGGCTGATCTAACAGAATCAGAAAAGCTGCAAAAACTTTCAGACTATTACAGAAACATGCATGGAATAACAGCAAACTATCAGCTAAGGTGAAGATGACAATCTGCAAGACTTGTGTGTTGTCATCCCTGCTTTACAGTTCAGCAATGTGGACTACATATGCTAGACGTATCAAGACTGAACAGCTTCACCATGAAATGTATACATAAGATCCTGAAAATAAAGCGGGAAGACAGAATACTAAACACAGAGGTACTGGAGTGTGCAGGATTGACACACCTAGAAACCACTATACAGAAGAGGAGGTTGTGATGGATCAGCCACGTCAGGAATGGGAGAATACCATATCTCCAAGAATATTTTGTATAGCAAGGTACAAGACACCCCTACAAAGTGGTGTCACCATCTTTGGTGGTACCATGATATGTGCTAAAATAATATAAAGTCTTTCAACATTGATGTAGAAAGCTGGGAGGAGCATGTCAAATTCCACTGGATCTGGAGGGAACATCTGGCACTGGGTACAGCTCAACATGAAGCAGCCTTAATCCTGGGGATGGAAGCAAAGAGAGAAAAATAAGCCAACTGCTGTAAATTTGAACTCCGACTCAGACAACACATGGATCTGTGAAGCTCATAACAAGCTGTGTTGCTCTCAAATTCACCTTGTCAGCCACAAACAGATTCATCAGGCACCTGTACACTGTGACCCAGAGGATTGATGGTTGCCTACTAATAACAAAGTCAGATTTACTTTCACCTTACGGAGATTCTGCATAACAAAACAAAATATTTAGCAGGGTGAAAGTTGAAAGCTGATCTAAGATTCTTATCAGTTACTCTGTTATACTGCACCCATAGTATACTTACAATTGTAGGGTAAGTAAAGAAAAGAGAGATGCAAATATCAAATATTAGAGACATACAATTCATGATGAGACCTGAAAATCCTGAAATGCTGATTTTTTTTTTTTATCATTTCTGAGAAACATTAAAAATATCATGTTTTTTCCTCACCAGAGCAGGATCAATATTGGCCTACTTTGAGCACAACCCTCTATTTCAGGGGTTTTCAACCTTTTTGGGTCAGTGTACCCCCAGCAGCCAGATGTGGAGCAGGTGGGGGGGGGGCACAAGGCCGGACTCGGATAAGCTTCTCCCACCCCCCTGCATCCAGCTGGGTGAATGGGTGGTGCAAGCGCGGGATGGTGCATTGGTGCATGGCAGCACTCCATCTCCGTCCACCCGCACATACCCCCTAGGGCCTTCTCAAGTATCCCTGGGGGTATGTGTACCCCCGTTTGACAACCCCTGCTTTATTTTTAAAATGTCAAAGCCTGAACTTTGTGCTGCTTCCTTTTTGACATACACATATAATTTCAAAATATTGGTATTTGAGAGCAAAAGCTGCAATGTCATGAGCTTTGGGGGCTACAAACTAGGTTAAAATGGCATTGAGAGAACATTTTGGAAACAGAGATATTTTAAGAAATGGGTTTATTTTGCATAGTTCTCCAAATGCTGATTAATGGATAGCGTATCCAGTACACACTGTGCACATCTATATGAGAAGCCTTACTCGAGATTAGAGCAGATTACTAAACAGTAAGCATCACCATCTACACGTGCAGCCACTTACTGCATTTGCTCTACTCACGGGTAAATTTGCTACCTGTAAATACAAGTAGCAAATTTACTTGGGAGTAATTACTGTGCAGTATCGCATGTATAGACAGCCAACTGGGAGAACATTTTCTGTCAGTCAGCTGGGCAGCAGGGGATGGGAGATTGCTCCTTGCCCTTGGGAGCTGCCTACTGCCAAGGTGGGGACAATGTCCCCCTGCCCTGGCAGCAGGGAGCTCCCCCCGATCACAGAGTGGGGGCTGGGAGATAATTGTTCCACACAAGTTTTCAGATGACACCAAGCTGGGGGGAGTAGTAGATATGCTGGAGGGTAGGGCTGGGATTCGGTGACCTAGACAGATTGGAGGATTGGGCCAAAAGGCAACTCATGAGGTTCAACAAGGACAAGTGCAAAGTTCTGCGCTTAGGATGGAAGAATCTCATCCACCAGTACAGGCTGGGGGCTGACTGGCTGGGCAGAAGCTCTGCAGAAAAGGACCTGGGGGTCACAGTGGAAAATAAGCTGAATATGAGCCAGCAGTGTGCCCTTGTTGCCAAGAAGGCTAACAGCATACTGAGCCGCATTGGTAGGTGTGTTGCCAGCAGGTCAAGGGAAGTGATTATTCCCCTCTCTTCAGCACAGGTGAAGTCACATCTGGAGTACTGTGTTCAGTTGTGGGCCCCCCATTACAGAAAGGATGTGGACAAATTAGAGAGAGCCCAGCGGAGGGTGACAAAAATGGTGAGGTACCTGGGGCACATTATTTATGAGGAGAGGCTGAGGGAACTAGGCTTATTTAGTCCAGAGAAGAGGAGACTTGGAGGGGATTTAATAGCAGCCTTCAACTACCTGAAGGGTGGTTCCAAACAGGATGGAGCTAGGACTGTGGTAACAGATGACAAAACAAGGAGCAACAGTCTCAAGTTGCAGCAAGGGAAGCTTAGGTTAGATATTATGAAGAATTTTCTCACTAGGAGAACAGTAAAACACTGAAACAGGTTATCCAAGGAGATTCAAATCTCCATCCTTGGAGGTTATTAAGACCCATCTAGACAAAGCTTTGGCTGGGATGATCTAGTTGGGGCTGGTCCTGCTTTGAGTAGGGAGTTGCACTGGATGACCTCCTGAGGTCCCTTCCAACCCTAATTTTCTATGATCTCCCAGCCCCCACTACAGTCACAGGGCTGGGGCTGGAAACAAGCTCCCAGTCTGTTCCCAGCCTCAGCTCTGTGATCATGATCATGGACTGGGGGCTGGCAGCTCCCTGCATGGGGAGAGTTCTCCACCCAGCCTGGAGCTGGCCAGGACCTGCCTCTGACTGAGACAATTCCTGGCCAGCCCTAGGCTGTGCATGGAAGTCTGCACATGCAGACTTCCACGTGCAGCCTGGGGTCTGGCTGGGAACTGTCCAGGTCAGGGGCAGGTCCCAGCCTTGTGCCCTGATTGGGCGATTGAGAAGCAGCTCTTTCTAAGGCCTCTGCAGCCTGATTGGGGTGCCGGGGCCAGGAGTTCCCTGCTGCTGGGGCAGGTGGACATTTTCCCCAGCTGGGCTCTGGTGGTGGAGCCCATCCTAGCAGCAGGCAGCTTCCAGAGGCAGGGAGCAATCTCCCACCCTCCACCAGGAGACGCATGTCTCCTGGCCCTGTGCTCCCTGCCAGGCCTCGGCTTAGCACCCAGGGGGAGCCTAGAGGTCTGCCTGGCTGCTGCAGGGGCTGGTGCAGGGCCAGTGTGGGCATGAACAGACTGCTGCCAGAAGCAGTAAATCTGCTCCCACATCCCTACACATGTAGACACCTCCCAGGGTGGGTTTACTGTAGAGTAAACCCACCCTGGGAGGTGTCTACATGTGTAGGGACCTCTACAGTAAACCCACCCTACAGCATTTGCATGTGTAGACACACCCACTGTGCATCTTTAAGTCCTCAGGATGATAAATAGTGGAAAGATGATGAATCCTTGCAAATAGATTTGGCATAAATGGATTTTTCAGCCCTTCCCTTTATAAATATACGAAGGGATTTTCCAGAAGTAGATCATTCATAATTCTCTCCTAACGCTACTTCTAATAATTACTCAATTGTTTTTTATTTGCAGTACGTTAAATAGTGAGTCTCCATAGAAAGGTTTCAATCCTATATTTTGAAGAGTCCTTAGGCCAGGACAACTGATCTTCTGACTGCAGCCTAGATACAGCTGTTAAAACTGATGTCTTGAAAGATGGAAAAATTAACTGTATACAGGTTCTCTACATTATTTTCTGTTATAAAGTGGTTTTATTTGTAGCCATTATTTATTGATAGTTTTCCTTTAGCTCAGGGACTTCTGGACCCTTCAGTTTCTTGTATTAAAATAATATCTTTTTTCAAAATAGTGTATCTAGAAGGTAATGGTGAGCAAGATAGCCACACTTTTGAAGCCCCTTGAGGTCTGTGGATGAAAGTCATATATACGACTGCTGATTGTTACCTCTTGATCTATGCAGTATTAAGTGTCTTGTGCATTCAGAGTTTGCTTCTTGTTATTGCATGGAGTATGGCAAAGGATAGGTATCACAAGTCAGATCAGACCTTCCCATAGAAAAACCTCTGTCTTTTGGGATGAGGATATTCTACAAAGCTTGTACTGTGGAATTTTTCTCAAGTAAAACCTTGGGGCTTAGGTTGTGCATTTGTCCTCAAAAATTGACTTCACAGCTCATTAAAACTGACTTTACAGATCTTCTAAACTCTTCATTCCACAGGTGTTAATGACATTCTCTTCTTTTTAATGTCCGTGATGTTTCACCAATCTAGCTATCCTTTGTTCTGCAATTCTGATGTCTGCTAGCTGCTCCTGGTATTGAAGCTCCTATTTCACAGCCCTGCACATTGTTTTTTATTCATTCCAATTATGTTATAAGTGCTTTTGCTTCAATCTTAAACTGAAAATGCAGCTGCAGGCCTCTAGTGTATTAGTATAGCTTCAAGTTTCTTTTTACCTGAAGAAAAATGTGCTGTATGTGAATTCTATATTTGCCCATGCAGTGAAGCATAGAGTTATAGAGCAGTAGGACTGGAAGAGACCTTGGCAAGTAATCTATTCCAGCCCCTTGCCTAAGACAGTATCATTCCTATCCAAACCATTCCATACAAATCCATTATTTTAGCTGAACTGCGTAGTTGACCCTGACACAATATCCAAGATATAACACTGTAACCTGCCACAGGGAAAGCAGGGGGACCATGGCAGGAAATGTCCTGCTGAGGCAAAGTTTGTTAATGTACAACACAGAGATCCCAGGAAGAAGGCCATGCCCCCATGACAGGGGAAGGCTAAAACCCCCACAGTCCATACCAATCTGAACATGGGGTAAAAATCCTTCCTGACCCCAAATATGGTGATTGGTCTGATCCTGAGCAGAGATTTATGACACTTTTTTGCTTTATTAGACAGCAGGTTTAAAACAAACTAAAAGCAGTTCTTTTTCACACAGTGGGTGCATCTACCCAATATGTTAACTGTGCAATAACCCTAATAACATGGCACAGTAGTGTGCCAGGCAAAACCCATGCTGATATGCAACTGTGCAGTAGCATTAGGCTACTGTACAGTTGGTGTCTGTAAAAACCCGTATGCCAGCGCTGCTGCACAGTAGCACCAGTTACTGCACATTGATTTAGTACTTGGTTATCCAAGTGTAGATGCACCCAGTGTGTAATTAACCTATGAAACTCATTCCACAAGGTATATCAATAAGCCTAACAAAGTGTTGTGGAGGCTGGTAATTTTTTGATAGATTGTGAGACTGGAAGGGACCTCAGAAGATCATTGGGTCCAGCCCCCTGCATCAAGCAGGAAAGATAACTGGGGGTCAAGTGATCCCAGTAAGGTGACTGTCCAGTTTCCTCTTGAAGATTTCCAGGGTAGGTGGTTGCACCACCTCTGGAGGGAGCCTTTTCCACAGTCTGGACACCCTGATTGTGAAGAAGTTTTCTCTAATATTGAAACCAGAATTTGGTTTTCCAGGAGTTTGTGGCCATTACTCCTAGTTTTCCCCTTGGTTGCCCTGGTGAACAGTTGCTCACCGAGCCCTTGATGTACTCCCCTAGTGTAGTGGTAAGCTGCTAACAGGTCCCCTCTCAGCCTTCTTTTCTTCTGGCTGAAGAGTCCCAGATCCCTCAGCCTTTCCTCATATGGCTTGCTGTGTAAGACTCTAATCTAAGCAGAGTCTTACATGGTTGAAATTGATGAAAAATAGATCCATCAGTAGGTATTAAGCAAGATAATTAGGAGTATATCATGTAGGACTTCCTAGTCCTTTGAATACTGGAAGCTGTAAGGGGAGAGCAGCTGGGGACAGATTAGTCTGGATATGCCCAGCATAAACACTCTTTCCTTTAACATTCAGTCTCTGTCACTGTGAAAGACAAATACGGGGCTAGACAGACTTATAGTCTGATGCAGTATGGCATTTTGTATATGCTTAAGATTGCTGCAAAGGTCAGAGACTTCATGACTAGGAAGAGAACCCTGATTTGGAAGAGCAATGTCTCAGAGCCCTGGAAGAATGATAAACAGGGATCTTGGTTTTCTGTTTTCCATGGAAAAACAGAAAAAAACCATGGATTTTGCCTTTTAACAAAGAAAAAAGCAGATTTTGCATTTTAATGGAGAACCACACAAATTTTCCACTTTGCCAAAGAGCTCTCTGCAGGTTGGCAGAGTTCCAGCCTGCAAGAGCTTCTTGCAAGAATGGATGGCAAACCCTAAGCCCTGTTCTGAAGGGGAAGGGGTGGGGCCTGAGACTCTCAAGTCAGCCAGGTGTTGGCTCAGGCTCACTTTCCCTCCTGAAGCCTTTATGGTAAGTAAAGCTTGCAGGGTACTGAGGTCCCCGTCCAATGGGGCTGGGGGGCTCTGGTAGGGCTGGAGGAGGCCCTGTGGGCCAGGTATGGGTGCAGGTGACGGCCAGGCTGGTGGGGGGGAAGGGTTGGAGGCTGTGGGAAGAGCCAGCAGGGAGGGTGAGGGGCAGGGCAGGGGTGTGTGGATGGGGACTAACTGAGGCACTGGTAGGCTTCCAAGTTTCTTAAAAACTGTAAATATTTCAATAAAACATTGTGTTCCATTGATACCTATATATGTATAGTGGCCTTTCATTTTAATCCTGGATTTGGGAGTTTTAATCAGAGAATTCACAATTTTTTTTATCAGAGAATTTGCAATGTTTAAACAGAGAAAACCAGGTTCCCTGAACTGATAAAGCACAGTAAGGAACATTTGTCATGGATTGTCATGAAGGTTTTTCTATTGTGCTTAGCTCTGTATTTCTCACCCTACCTAAAAGAATGCTTCACAAATCATAGCAAAGTCAGGGTTTGTTTGCTTTAACTACCACATACGCCTGAAGAGAGAAACTGTAAACCAGAGTGCCCATGAAGTTGACACTCTGGGTAAGAGAGTGCTTAAGTTATGGAGGTAGCTTGCAGGTAGTTGGGTTCTGAGGGCCCATCTCTAAGCAGAACATTTTAGATGAAGACTATGCCCCTTGACTGAGTGCCAGAGATCTAATTCTAGAAGCAGTGATTTGTATCTGCCCAGATTCAGCAAGCCAAAATCTCATAGCTCCAGTGATGGTATGTAGAGGCTAACAGCCTGAAGAATGTCCAGAATGGGGCACTTGACCAGGAGTAATGAGTGTGCTACATGGCAATTTTCAGAGATGGGGATGTTTTCCTGTGTTGCCAGAGCTAAAAGTCCAATTTGCCAGTATATAATGTATTTCAAGTGGAAGATTTACCAGATCTGAATGAGCGTATCTTAGCAACCACAGATGCTTTAAAAATCCAGTTTAACTGGTTAAATTTTTAATTTATAACTGCTAGAGAGGCAACCATCACATGCAATACACAAAACCACTCAATCAGTTCATCACATAGAAACACAATTCTTTCATAAATAGTTTCAAAATGAATCTGATCAATGGAATGTCTATAATAATATCTTAGAGCTTCTTCTTATTATATATACTATCTATTCCCTTCACATAGGAAAAAAAGACTTCCATTTCAAGCAAAAGCTGAGGTTTCAGAAACTGTTTTCCTTCCTCCTTAGAAGGAAACCGAGACCTTTAAAAATATTCATGAAACAATAGAGAAATACACAGTCCCCCAACTCAAGGTATTTGAGATAAAGATTCAAGTCCCCAGTCTTTATCAGAGATCTGAACCCATTTCTCACAACCCAGATGAAAAACCTTCTGTGAGTCACTGAGGGAGCTGACAGACATGCAGGCCCCTGCTCTAATTCATGGCACTTAGCTTTACATAAAGTGCCATGAGTTAGAGCACCACCCTGCCCCTCTCTGCTCTCCCGACCCAACAAACATTTGCCTATGGTTTGGAGGTAGGGGAATTGAGCTCCACTTTGGAGCTGATTGAGCCTGAGGAGCCTGCCTGCAGCCTCTCTCCCCTAGCCCTACACTCCTCCCCTTCAAGCTCCAGTGCTGTCTGCAGGGGGCATTGGCATTGTGTAGGGCATGCACATGGGTGCACATGCACCCCCTGAGATTGGCCATGCGCCCCTTGAAAGCGCCAGCTCTGAAACTGGAAGCGCCGGCAGAAGTGCACTTCCAGTTTCACTGCTGGTGGTTCCGGGCTTCACAATCAGCCACTGGAGGAAATAGACTCGGGAGGCACCAGTCACCCATGGCAGGGGGAATTGAAGGATGGGGTTTGCCCAGCTCCAATCCATGCCCCCCCACCTCCAGCTCAGGGTGGACAAGCCCCAGCCTGTACCTTGCTCCCATTCCCCTCTTGTATATAGCATCCCAATCGTGCAATTGACCCCAAGAAACAGAAGTTCCCTAAAGCACTCCAAAGTGAAGTGCCTTCATTTGATCCCTCATTTGATGATGGTTAATTTGTCACACAATCAACCACGCTCTGCAGCCATGCATGTGCCCGAGCATGGCTGTAGAGCGGTTTCAGGGGGCTGATTGCACAACAAATGTAACTTCTGTCTGTGCCCTGAGTTTTTAACTGCTAGCACTAATACCTCACTGGATTGCTCCTTTCTGAAGATACTCCAGTCCCTCTCCCTGCAGATCATCTAGAACAGCTTCCTTCTTTCAACTCAGACACCTTAGCATATGCATTGCCTTGCCAAACAAATCTCATTAAAGTGCTAATGACTTCTTGCATTTATCTGTTCCATAGCTTCTTCCTGTTAGCTCTGGATTTAGGACCCAGATGCTTTCTTCCAGAGGGGGTGGGGGGACCCACCCTCCGACTGACCACAACCTCTCCATTCGATAATAGGCAAACGTATTGATTCACAGTGATAACAGAAAAGAAACTATACAAGCAATCAAGCAATTCTATATATCTACCAATCCTAGAACTGTCATCAGAGTCAAGAAATGTCTGGCCAGGACGCTTTCTTCACTCTGAAGGCTTTCTTAGGTGTCAGATGTCAGCATGTCAGCAGCCTCAAGGTGAGGTGCTGAGCCTCCCCCCACAGAGTGGAGTGGATGAGATGGGCTGGTGGTGTGTCCTCTGTCCATGGTGGCCTCAGGGACCCCTCCCAGGGGACGGGAACAAGGACAGGAACCCTCCTGGGGAGGAGGAGGAGGACCCTTCATTACTCTTAAATCTCTGCTTTTGTATTCTCCTTCCCTCCTGATGACTCTTCATCTGTGGCTATCTGATTGGTCTCTCTGAGGTTGTCACACTGTCTACATTCTGTTTCATAGCATATTCCAAATGCATCACGTGCACACCCTTCCCAAAATAGGAATTTCAGCCCCTCCCCCCCACACTCCCTCTTTGGCCTTGCAAGCTGGTGCCACCGTATTTCATGTTATAGGACAGTGTGGTATGTGCCCCCAGTTTCTCAGGCTGTGTCCTTGTTTGTTAGACAGCTTGTCTGCTTCTGAAGGCTGAGAAAACTGAGAGAGAGACCCAGGCTTTTAGAAATCAATTAACCCTTTCTGCCCATCCTGAACCATTCTAATGCATGTATACACTCCCCCCCCCCCCCAAACCAATTCCCAGAAAACAACCCTTTAAATACCATTTTCAAGCCATCACTTGCAAAGAGCAAGTCAGAGCAACTAAGCTTGTGGACTAAAGGGATTTCTCTGATTGCAAATGTAGGAGTTAGGATATTGTTTATGCAGTCTGTGCGTTTCAGGGGCATGTCTACACTGCATTGTCAATCCAGGCTTTTATTTGTGTTCAACCCTTTCACTATCTACATAGAAAAACCCTTGACCCATTTTTGGAGATATTTTAAGCTCAGGCTAGTTTTCATAGCTGTGGGTATGGACTAGCATACAGGTTTCACTTCAGTGCAGGATAGAACTTGTCTACTTTGTACTGAGGAGGCAGGTTAAATCACTAGAGTGTCTAAAGTCCTGCACCCCACTTCCCACAATTCCTTCTGAAAGAAAGATTGCTGTTCTTCATTTGACAGGGAAAGAAACCTAAAGCAACTCAGCACAAATAGCCACAAGGTCTCTCCAGAAAGCCACAGGAGAGTACAGAAGAAGTGAGGACTGACTGTCATGAGGACAAGATTTGCAGGGGGGGAAGCTCACCTAACTCTCAGGTTCAAATCACCCTGGTAAACTGCACTGTAGACCTATGTTAGAATTAGTGTGGAGAAGTGTCTGTGACCATAATCCTAAAAGAAAGCAAAAGACAAGACTTCTTGGGCAGGGAGCTCACAAGAGGGACACACTAGGGAATTTCTGAGCCAGGTATCTACATGTTCTTGTTTGTTTCTGCTACATTTGGGGAAGCAGGACTTTGTACCATTTTTATCCATTAAAATTAGTCTAGCATGTATATTATTAAAGCTATTATATTATAATATAATATAGGAGGGAATGATAAAAGAGCAAGGACAATTCTGTCTCTTCTATAACTCAGGTAGCTTCATTCTTCTGTTGTATCTAGTAGGTAACAGCCTCCAAGGTCCTTGTGCAATGAGAGATGGATTTCAGGAAATCCAGTGGAGATGGAAAAGCCAGTACTCAGGAATAGTCTGACAGTGCAGAGCTACCCTCCATTGACATACGCCCAAGGATTTGGTTTGCTGTTTTTTGTTGCAGGGGACTTGTGAGTTAAAGATGACACCAAGGTTATGGCCAGTGGAAGGCACCTATGCATCTATGGATTAATGCAGTGCCAGATGAGCCATATGAGCATATAAGAGATACTGAGCTATTTCTGAACAAATTAGCATGGGCAGTGGAAATAATATAGGTGAGTTTAGAGAAGTATTTGACTGGGGAGGAGTTTTGGTATCTCTGAATGGTACTGCATTGCACCATGTGAACGTACCCAGAAGTTCTGATTTGTTTAAATGTAATCTCAGTTACATATCAACATGATTAGATTAGTGATTGGAAAAATAAGTATTACCAATTCCCATTAATTTAGGATGTAGTCCTGTCTTTGATCAGGCACAACATGTAGGTATCCTTTCCTGGAATTTATATTATTTCCAGAGCATCTCAATCCTCCTGTTTTTACTATTTATAAAGTGTCACAAAGGATTCCAGAAGGAATAGGATTCAGCTGGTATGTGGCAGTACAGTATGCTGGCACTTCTCCCAAGCCGTTATCTTGCTTTCCAGAATCTCTGCTTTCATGTTTGTTTTTAAAAAAGCTGTTAAGGTTGCAAAGAAAATCTAAAAAATGTCAACTGAATTCAACCAAAGCAGAGACATCTATATGTGTTTGCTGAGATCAGTAGCCCTGTTTATCTGCAAGGCGTTAGCAGAGATGCCAAAGACGATATTTTAAATGTCAATATTGTCTCATGTAAGAGAGGGGAGAGTGGGGCAGTTAGATGTGCATAATTTACTCTGACAAACTTCTTTAGGTAAGTGGTGATATTGGCTGAAACTACTGGTTCCCTGCATCCTCTTCAGTCAAGAAAGACCTCAGCTCAGGTTTAGCAGAGTTGTTGGATAACCTCAAGTCCCTCCAAGGAATTAAATTCATGGTATTTGCTGGCCCACAAATGAATATATGAGGACAGTCTGTGCAACTTGCTGAGAGTGATGTCTAATATTGGTGGCTTAGTTGGTGGGACTTATTTTGTAAATGGATCACCAAGTGGAGTACCATAACCCTTTTTCCCAATGTAATGCCTGATCTCAGATTAAATCTATTTTTGTCTGTTTACACGAAGTCTTTCCAGAATAGACCATCCTCCTAGCTGGGGAATCCACTGACCCCTAGAACACACTAACAGATTTTTTAATAAGGATTTTGAGCCAGATCTGTAGCTGGAACTGCTCATTGCACCTACATCATTTTATACCAGTTAAGATTCAGATGTGGAACCAAAATCCTTATTTGACTTTCTGAGTCAAAGCACCTTTGTTTCTGACAAAGTCTATTCAGATTGATCTGATACGTGTTGATGGTTTAGAAATGCATGTTATCTTTCATGGGAAACTATTGCTCGATCTAGATATTAATTATTTTTAACAAAGACAGTGGCTTTCTAGAAAAGTGCTAAAACCATAGATCTACAAAAGAGTAATTTTTGTAGATCCTTTAGAAGTAGTGTTACAACAATACAATATATAGTCACTGTGGTAATTAAAATAATTTTAATGCAAATGTGCTCTGTTAAAGTACACGGTCCCTTTCATTGATTGCCTGCACTTAAATGACAAGACAAATGATTATCTACACCCAGGCTGATTAATTAATCTGTAACCTTGAAGACTGTTTTAGAGGAGGAAAGACCAAACACTTATGCCTAGATCAGGTACTCCTTACTGGAAATACCTTCACAGCAGGGACAGATTGTAGAGCTTCCTAAAGGTAAAAACAGTTGCTGCTTTTTGCCATCTTTGCACTGCCATAAAAATGTTTATGATGGCTTAAACACCAAGTAAAACAGGTGTCCATGCCCCTTGTGCTACAGATGTGGCCACAATGAAGGTGTGATATTCAGTTATGCTGCTCTTTAGTTGCAAATATCTGTTTACTTTATGGCCTCAGAGCACAGGTAGCCCAGAGCCGCTTGTATCCTCCAGCCACTGCAGGCAGGTGCTCTAGCGGCTTTAGAGGCCAAATCCTGTCTGTCTCTTCTCCCCTGCACCCTCCCCACAAGAAATTCCTGCACAGGATTGGGAGCATCTGCCTTGCTTTCCCTGCTGATGGAAACATGCTCTTGGGATCTCAGGGGCTGTCTCCCCTTAAGTGTGGGTTTCCTCACTTAGTGAGACATGCCCCCAGGAATCTCCAGGACAGCGCAGGAATTCCTGGGATGCACAGGAGTGGATCCCTCAAGCACCCCAGGAAAAACCTATCACCTATTGTCTTGCAGCATCAACAGGGAGAAGAAAGGGTGATATTTGTTCTGTCCACTGAAATGGATCAGCTGTGCCAGGATGTATCCTGGCACAAGTGATCCACTTCATTTGGTGATGTCTGTTTCTATGCTAAGTGCTCAAATCTACATTCTGGCCCAATGCCAGGGAATAAAGAAAGAATAGAATGGAATAAGTTTCTCTTTCCCTGAATTACTTTTACAACTCAAAGAAAAATATTTGCTGATGACACTAAGATGTGGGGGGATGTGGGCATGCTAGAAGGGAGGAATAGGCTACAATCAGACCTAGCCAGGTTACAAGGGTGGGTGGATAAGAATAGGATGGGTTTCAACACCAACAAGTGCAAAGTGATGCACCTGGGGAGGAACAGCCAGCACCATACCTACAGGCTGGGGAACTCCCTTCTTGTCAGCACGGAGGCGGAAAAGGATCTTGGAGTCATCATTGATGCCACAATGAACATGGGCCGGCAGTGTGGGGACGCAGTCAGGAAGGCCAACCACACCTTGTCATGCATCCACAGATGCATCTTGAGCAGGTCCAAGGAGGTGATCCTCCCCCTCTATGCGGCACTGGTCAGGCCGCAGCTGGAGTACTGCGTCCAGTTCTGGGCGCCGCACTTCAAGAGGGATGTGGACAACATGGAGAGGGTCCAGAGGAGGGCCACTCGCATGATCAGGGGGCAGCAGGGCAGGCCCTACGAGGAGAGGCTAAGGGACCTGAACCTGTTCAGCCTCCACAAGAGAAAGCTGAGGGGGATCTAGTGGCCTGTTATAAACTAGTCAGGGGGGACCAGCAGGCATTGGGGAAGTCCCTGTTCCCCCCGAGCACTACCAGGAGTGACCAGGAATAACAGTCACAAGCTGGCAGAGGGTAGATTTAGGCTAGATATCAGGAGGCACTACTTCACTGTCAGGGTGGCTAGGATCTGGAACCAACTTCCAAGAGAAGTGGTGCTGGCTCCTACCCTGGGGGTCTTTAAGAGGAGGCTAGATGACCACCTTCCTGGGGTCATTTGACCCCAGTACTCTTTCCTGCCATGGCAGGGGGTCGGACTAGATGATCTGCTCAGGTCCCTTCTGACCCTAGAAACTATGAAACTATGAATTTCCATATTGTACTATAAATGATCATGCATACAACATCAAGAGCATTGTATAGGATTCACAGAACAAATCCAAGCCCTGTCCTGAACAGCCTCAGGCCCAATTTTACAACCTTGCTTACAATAATCTTCTGGGCCTCTGGAAGATGAACAGATTCAAGCCCTGAGTTTATATTAGTGACAAGACGCAATTAGTGAGAAGATGAAAATGGGTAGGGGATATAATTGTAGGAATCAATAATAGCTGACTGAGGATATGATGTTAATGATGCACAGCAGTCCTTGCACTGGCTCTCTGCACAGAAATATGATTCACCTTAGTAGTGATTTTGGAGAGTTAGAAATTTGGTTTCTTAACTCTCCCCATCAGCTCAAACTAAATCAATGTATGAATTGCTGCACTGATGGCAATAGTAGTAGGAGTTAGCATGGAAGCTAGGGAAATGGCTTTTGCTAATGTAATTTTTTCACTGACGCATAAAGAGTTAAAGCAAATTACCCAGTGCAGCTAATAAATAAGATCATTGACATTTTCCAGAGCAATGGTATATGCCACCTGCTTTTAAGTCCATACTTCTGGGAACTAGAGTTGAAGAGAGAAATAGGAAAGGGGATTAGGCATATTGATGCATTTGTTCATGCATTTGTTTTCAGCTGGAACCTAGTCTACCAGTATCTATTTGTACTTGATAACCCAATGAAACTAAACAGTGCAAAGTCTGGGATTCTGCCGAGTCACTTTGCAAAGCAAAAGAAAACTTGCATGCAGGCCAATACCTGGTCCAGTCCTTCTTTCTTACTACTCCCAACCAAGGCCTAAGGTAGGCACAACAGTTTTCTGTTTGAAGAAATGTCACTCTGGGCCTAATTCATATCAGGACTTCAGCATTACCTAGCATTGTAACAGTTAATCTTCATGCCCTTGCCATCCAGTGTGATCTTCTGGTCAAGATTAGGTGCTGATTGATGCTCCCTCTGGGATGGCTTGGGACAGTTGGGCTATGTCTACCCTGTTTCTCAGGGCCAGTCTTAAGACGGCCCTTGAGGCCATGCCAGTCAATCACATTACATCAAAGACCCCTGTATTCCACCCTGCAACCTAACTTCCAGAAACTCTGCAGAATATAAGGGCCTGCGAGCAAGCCTCTGCCTATCCTGCCTTTCCACATGGTGTGTTTGGAACTTACCCGGCCACCGCAGACTGCAGTCACAGGAAGCCAGCGAGCACTAATCCACAACTTCCTGTTCCTAACTTGTAGCAATAAGGTAAGCCACTGGAGAGGTAGATATGGAAAGGGTAGCTTGTAGGATTCAGACTGATTGAAGGAACCATACTAATAGTGTAGACATACCCTTTGTTGTCACGTTGTATGCATGTGGTAAGAATGGTAATCACACAAGCCAATTTGCTGAGTGAAGAGCAGCCTACCTTAGCCAGTAAGAAATGCTAAGGCGAGGTAATTGGGCACTGACTTTAGCTGGGGAGTCTCAGTTGCTGACCCTCTCCTGGAGTTAGGTGCTTAAAACAGGTCAGTCCCCTTTCATGGAGAAAAAATACCAGGGAATAAAACTGCATGCATAGTAGCTCATTGGCTAGAGTGGGCACACCTGGAAAACAGGAGATCTAAATTATGCCTCATTGCCACTGTAGGCACATTCATCCTAAAAGAGGTACCTAAAGTCCCCGTATACCAAATTTCTAAAAGAAAAGTTCCCTGGGCTATTTGTGAGCATGCCCAGAACTGCTCCAAAGCTGAGAAGTTGGGGGCTAAACTCTATTTCATGCTTTACCCACCTGAGTGGTATTTACCTAAGTGTTTTTTTTGCACATACATAGAGTTTGACTTGAATAGCCATGCTCACCCTGCACGTCACTTTTTAGCTGCACTTGGACCACATAGGGTCTATGGCAGAATAGAATTGCCTGGGCACGTGTCTAACACTGAGAAAGTCCGAAAATTTTAGTTTAAAAAATTGCAATTAGTGAGTGAGGGAGCAAGGCAGAGCCCCACCCCCTGTTAGTCCAATAGGTCAGTGCTTAGGGCAATAGCCCAGGAAAGCAAGAGACCTAGGTTTTGAACCCACTCAGCTAGAAGGCCTTGAACTTACATCTCCAAGTTTCAGCAAAGTGCTTCAGCCACCAGGCCTAGGGATAGCCCAAGCTATTCTCCAGTCCTCATCTTGAAAGTAGCCCATGTTAAAGAAGAGGAGGTAAAGATGTATGGATCCAAAAAGACAGTAAGCTAGAGGAAGAGTGGCTTAATGAGACAGACACTGCCCTGAAAGGAATCAAGCCCTCAGTTCTTGGCCCTGAACCTCAATAGTTTTTCTGCATCTTACATTTATTATTCATTGGATAAAAGAATGAACAACAGTGGGATAGTTTCTGCCCCACTGGGCATCGCAGAGTAACAGAGTGCAGGGAGAGTTGGATCCCTACAATGGGATCCAAAGTAGCTAGCATGCTAGAACTAGTCACTAGGGAACACTGAGTCAGACAGTGTGTCAGAAATCCCACCCCACTCCAGTGATTAGGAGCCTGAGTTGGGGTCTCTGACAGGCAGTTTCCTTTACACCCTAAACTCCTCCTTGGAGGGAAGGCACATAAATTTTTTTCTTTGGAGAAACTGAATAAGGTTTCCCTTCCTTTTAGCACAATGGTAGTAGGGGTACAAACACTGGGCACATCTACATGTTCATTAATGTGTTGCAGTTACTGTGCATTAAGTTTAGTACTTGTATAATCAAAGCACAGGAACCGATGCTATTGCTCAGTAGCACTAGCGCATGCCTTTTTAGTGACACTACTGCACTGTAGCTTAATACTGTGCAGTAGCACGTCACAGAAGAAACAGTGTTAGTACGCTACTGCACAGTATTATTGGGCTTCTGTGGATTATAGAGTGGGTAACACCAGAGTATGTCCAGTGGAGAATGCACTGGATTCAAAGTACAGTGGGAGACTTGTTCTGCCACTCTTATTGCATTTACTGGGTGCATTTACATGTGCAATTTTTCTCCATAGAAAATTCAGGCTCATTAAACTGCTCCTGGACACATTTACACATGCACCCATGTTGGAAGCAAATTGTGCTCAACAGAAACAGCCTGGTCCAGGGCTGCTCCTGTCCTGTTCTGCTCCCCTGGTGCCAGCCTCTAGCTGTCCCAGTTCTGGAGCGCAGCTCCAAACTGCACAGGGTAGGGGGAGCTGTCCCAGCTTGATGGGCAGCTACCTGCCAGTCACTGGGAGATAGGGGCAGGCCCTGAGTCCCATAAGACAGGGGGAGCTGTCCCAGTTCAGCCTGCACAGATCTGGGCCCATCCCGATCTCCGTGGGGCAGGGAGAGCTTTCCCAGCTGTTGGGCAGCTGCTTCTCAGCCCTGTGGAGATCAGGAGTCATCCCAATCTCCACAGGGCTAGGAGATCTGACCCGGCTGCCAGGCAACTGCCTTCCAGCCACATGGAGATAGGGACCATCCCAGTCTCCGTGTGGCTGAGGCAGTGTCCCACTGAACCTGGACAGCTCTTCCTGACCCCTGTGGCCTCCTGCTGCCTAGGCTGACCGGGAGCAATTTACTCCTGGTCAGCATCTTCACATGCACTTTGGCACATTAGTTTAATGCACTGATTTCTTGTACCTGTATGTACAGGTACTAGAAAATGGTACATTAGACTAATCTACTGTGCAGTAATTGCTGCCCACATGTAGACAGTAAAGCTTTACTGCACATTAGATTAGTCTAATGCACAGTAAAGCATCTTATGTAGATGCACCCACTATTTATCATCACTTCACTCCTCTGTAGATCATCTCCTGCATCTTTAAATAGAGCATACTATTCTCATTGAAATCTACAGAGAATGATGTATGCTAAATGATGAGTAGTATTATTATATAACTTAGCTGCACCTTTCTTTGCTTTTAAACAGAATTTTAAAAATTATAAAAACAATAATTCATCTCTAAAAACAAGGCACAACTCAAAGTCATTTTTATGCATTTTTGCTGTCATTTTATTGAAAAAAAGCTGGTATTCACATATTTATATTTTTATTCAACAACAGTTAGCTAACTTGTGCAACACAAAGAATGCAGCCATGAACAACAGCTTTCAAAACAATCAGATTTACCAACTTTACCATCACTTAGTCTACGCCACTGAAAGCTCAAACCAAAAAGGAAAAAAAAAAGTTTTAAAAGTTTCACAATGACCATGTTAACTTTCTTACATTCAAGAAGACCAGGCAACCAAATTGTACTAGTGATGTCAGACAAGACTGGGATACTGGTCTTTTAAAGATGTCTAGATTTTTCTTTAATAGTCACATCTCATCATTTTGGTTGGGAAGTCAATAATTTCATAACGCTCCAAAGATTTACTTTATTTTAACAAGATCTTTTTGGTACCCAAATGTGAAACAGACAAAGGTACTTGAAATAAAATATTAGAACTGTTGTATTAAGATCTGCTTTATAATAAATTATCTATAGAATCTCATTTGAAGATGTTAGAAGCTAAATATATGTTTTACAGTACTTCTAGCTGCAAATGCCAGTATGAGCTGTTAGCATTTTGAGCTGCAAAGGTTAATGGATGAGGCCAAAAGTCAAAGAAATTGTATGATACCCTTGAAGCAGTAGTTTGGCATTAGCAAGATTTCTATACAATTTACCACATTCTTAAACCTTTTTACAAGAGAAAAGGTGATTGCTAAATTGAATTAGAATATGTACATATAATACTGTCCATGTCTTCTAAAGCATACAGTGTTTTATAAACAAACATTCCTCATTCTCTTGAAAGTTAACCTACACGTTTCATACGGTATGTGTATAGTATGGTTGGAAACTGATGCACATGCGTTTGTGCTTCTACACACAAAAACTATACAGCCTCGTTCTAGAAAATTTTAAAGGTACGTATTTTGTGTGTCATGGCAAGACTTCATAGAAAAAGTTGTAGCTTTTTTGTAATCCTTGTTAGCAGATTTCCCACCCACCCCACCCTCCCCAAATC
>NW_017729033.1:29078933-29087591 GCF_001723915.1 Gavialis gangeticus | reverse complement strand
TTTCCCACCCACCCCACCCTCCCCAAATCAAACTATAAAAGCATGCAGGTCCATTTATCAGTTCATTCTCCATTAGTTAGGAGTCAATGCAGAATGGTTTAAGGTCATAAAAGAACCTTTCTATGTGAGGGATTTTAATCAGTGTAGATCAGACAGATCATCTGAATCAGTTACACTCCTTTATTCGTGATTTGAAAAGAAATCATTTGGGGTAATATCTGTTTTCTGCAGATGTTAGTAGGCATACAGAAAGATTTCCTAAATTAAATGCATTTTCAAAACAGAACATCACACCACTTGCATATAACTCTCAAAAGAAGCATCTGCCAATTATATTGCAGTTCTTTTGAAAACAGAATTGTGTAAACATTTCCCTCCATTTAATCCACAAATCATTTCTGTGACCTTAACAGTGGGGCAAGCTGAAAACTTAACATTCACTGAGCCATGGTAACTGCTAACTCTCATAGCACTTAGAGATACTGTGGCATATGCTGCATTATCTGGCTATACTGAAAACACATGTGACATCAATAACTGTGATGCAGTAAAGAAATGAAGGATTTTAAGAGTGCATAGTTTTGACCTGGCTTTGCACCCATTGGCCATATCCAGACAAGCGTGGATGTGCAGTATGTGGTGCCACAGACCTGTCTGTGGTACTACACACTGCACATTTAGGCATTCCTTGCACTGCTACTTTGCAGTGGGGGTGGGGGATTTGACCCCAGCAGATCCCAGGCTAAAAATCCTGCACAGAAAAAGCAGGGTAATGCATGTGGCGGCCAGGCCAGCTGTAGGAGTGCCATGGCTGCAGCTTCCCTAACCCCCAGGATCCCAGGGAAGGCTGGAGCCAGCACAGTTGCTGGCCTCCCCTGCCCCACCCAGGATAACCTGCTCTACGCCACAGTGCACATGGCACAAGCATGCCCCAGGGACAGGCAGTGGCACAAAGTAACCAAACGTCCACCCTCATCTGGATGTGGCCATTGAAATCAAATATTGACTTCAATAGCAGCAGAGTTAGGGCAACACGAGTGCTTTTGAAAATCCCACCCCACTATTTAAATAAGTCATGTGTACATCTCTTTGTGCTCTGAATAGTATGTAACCAGGAAGTAGCAAGTATTGAATTTTTAAATAGCACCCACTGTAACTGGTATCTTTACATCTACAGCCTGATTGAATAGAAATGTATATGCAGAGTAAATTGCTTTTTATAAGAAGAAGCTGAATAAATCTACAGTAATTCATTTTTTTTAATCAGAAAGTTGAAATACAAAGTCAGGATTTTTAGCAGACGTAAAAAAACTGTAAAAGTGTTTGTGGAACTCCGGCACTCCTACAGAGGGAGGGCAAAACACTAGAGATGGAAATATGGCAGGTGGACCTGGAGGAACTTTTTTGCTTGTTATTAAGGGAAATAATTTATTTTGTTTCCAGTTTAGTAACTGTCAAGATCTTTTTTCTCTGCGCTGTGATATAAGGGGGATGGAGCTATTCACTGAGAAATAAGTCCATGTCACTTTGAAAGCCTGTAAAGCATTACTGAAGAAATCAAGAGCCTAGTGTAAAAAGCTCTAATAATGTGGTAAACCTTGAAGGCTGCAGAGGAATGCAGCAGCACAAGACCCTGGTCCTATGAAGCACTGAGTTCCTCTGAGAGTTAACCAGAGTGGAAGGTACTCAGCACCTAACAGGAACAGTTCCCAAATGAATACCCCTGATTGTTTAAAAAACTGATCTAGACCAAAGTACTGAATCTGTAGTAGTATTTGTATAATTACATAGTTGCAGTGATTTAAAACTGTTGGTTGCCACCAATGATACAGGGTGAAGGGTGGAGGGATGGATTCTACAAATTCCACCACAACGACCACACTTTTGCGAAGGTCACGTCCTTCTACAACTCTCAAAAGGCTGGCTTATAAATACAGGGGGATATTGATAAACCTAGTGCATTTCTGAGTTCACTTTATCCTGAAATATGTACAGATTGTTTGTCGCTGCTATAGCAATTATGTTCTCAGTTGGGTGCCATGCTGTATGCAAGATCTTCTTCGTAAAGTCCAAACTGTCGACACTGATGTCATCTTTCCTTCGTTTGCCTCCAACACAGACTCGGCGGGGTTTCAGAATAGCTCGGGGCTTACTGCTCTCCCGGGATGCCTCCAAAGTAACGTCACGTTTGGTGTTTCGGTCAAACATTCGAAAGAAGTTGTTATATGCACCTGTCATTATGACACTGCAGAGAGAACACAGAGGCAAGATTAAATAGAAGGATGTACTAACTCTACTAACAGGAATGAATCAATACAGCAGCACTTCACTGGTGCCTTTATATATTCTTAGGGGCAACTGAGATCATACAAGCTGGCCTCATCTACACGAGACAGTGGCTGTGCAGTAGCTCATTACTACTGCGCAGTAGCATCACATGGCATGAAGCATGACGCAATGCTACTGTGCAGTAGTAACGAGCTACTGCACAGTCAGCATCCCCAAAACAGCCATTTGTTGACACTACTGTGCAGTAACTCCAGTTACAGCGCAGTCATTTAGTACTAAATGACTGCGCTGTAACAACTATACAGTCAGTGTCTTCTGTAGATGCGGCCCCTATGTCATTTTTACCCTGTAGCCCCTGTGGTGAGGGAAATGCTTTTCCTTGCCATGTGATGGAACGCTGTGGGGTCCAGAAGTCTGTGCTATCTTATATATACGGTCTTACTAGTTCACATGACCTATCATTGTCTTATAGCATTTAATAGATTTTATGGCAACTTCTGTATTTCCAACTCCAAGAATTAAAAAAATTGGGATATATGATTCCCCAAAACAAGGGACTGATTTATATCATAAGATTTTAAAAGCATTATATCTTACTCTATTTTCAAACTTTTTTCTGCAACTACAAAGACTAGAATATTCTTCTTTTTATTATGGAAGCCAGTTGCCCACATGACTCCAGGACTGGGGCATTAAACAAAAATGCCAAAAGCCACAAAACTGCAGTAGTAGAATAGCCACCTGGACACCACTTAACTTGCACATCTTTTGTACTGAATGTTGCCAAGGAGGTTATGAAGATCTGTCAAGTGTATTGTGCAAGTGAATGTCATTTTTTCTTTTCCTGTTGAATTCAGTTCCTAGCCAGATGCCATGTTAACATGTCTGGGGAAATGGGTGCTATTAGAACATTTACCTTCCAACGCTCCCATAAAGATACATTTATTGATAAATTTGATGTGACAGTGTTTGATCATTTACCCTCAGTCCTCCACTCCTGCAACTCAGTCTGAGTACGGAAGATTTGTGTAGGAATATCTGCAGGGTTTGCAGACACAGGCTCAGGCTTCTGAGGACAGAACATTTACTCTTCTTCCTGCCTGCAGGCAGGTCTCTAATCCAGCCCGTGGTTTAAATTAATAAATTGCATGCTCCTATCTCTTCCCTCATGAGGATGAAATCCTGCCTCTATAAAATCTGTGGGTGTTTTATCATTAGTCTGGAGAAGACAAGACCGAGGGGGTATTTAATAGCTGCCTTCAACTACCTGAAGGGTGGTTCCAAACTGTGCTCAGTGGCTGCAGATGACAGAACAAGGAGCAATGGTCTCAAGTTGCAGCAAGGGGAGTTTAGGTTAGAGAGTAGGGAAAACTCTCTCAGTAGGAGGGTAGAAAAGCACTGGAACAGATTACCCAGAGAGGCTGTGGACTCTCCATTCTTGGAAGTTTTTTATGACTCAGCTCGACAGAGGTTTGGCTGGGATGATCTAGTTGGGGATGGTGCTGCTTTGAGCTGGGAGTTGGACAAGATGACCTCCTGAGGCCCCTTCCAACCCTAATTTTCCACGATTCTATGATTTCATTCAATGGAATCAGGATTTTACTTATGATCTAAAGCCACTTGAATGTCCTTCAGTGTTTATCACCACTTAGGCATACCACTTTCTGTAGCCAACAGCACACAAAGGAGTCCTCTCCTTTGTCTGCCCAGCCCAAAAGAGCAGGTTGTCTGGGGACAGCCCCTGGCACACATCCAGAATGAGTTTCAAACTCATATCTCTGGATCCACTCTTTAATAGCTTGGCCACTAGATTCCTGATATTCTGGATCCTTAAACAATGCCCGTTGTCAAAACAGCGATTTCTAATCAGTGCACAGAGCTTATGGGGGCCCTCCTGCAAAGCAGATCCACCCTTTCACTTTCCTCACCGCATCACAGCAGTGGGCTTCGGTTGTGTGGCGAACATGCAGTTTACCCTCTGCACTAGAAAGGAATTTCACCTGAAGCCTTTATGGCCTTTAAAAGAGGGCCTGGGCTGTTTGGATACAGTTTCATGCACAACGCTGGCACTCAATAACTGATGTATTCCAACAGAATATATTTCATAGGCCCACATCTAATAAATTATTCTCATCCCTGGAAAAAAGTTATTAAAAGTATTTTTTCTGTACCTTTTTGTTACTCTGCACAGTTTATGTTACATGAGAGACAACACAGTTTAGAGTCATGCGTTCTGTTTGCAGCTCTTCCTCAGACTTGCTGAGTGACCTTTGGCATGTCCTTTGCCCAACGAGATTTTAGGCTCTTCACTTCATGAATTTTCTTACTCTTCACTCTCCATCTAGCACAACGCAGCCTGGAACCCAGTTTGGGCCACTAGTGACTAAACAGTATATTAATCATAACCTAAAAAAATCTGAATAACAACTGTGCAGTTAAGTGCCTCTGAATTGTGTCTGCTGAGTCATTCTGCACAGTTGGCTGAGGTTTCATTTCAGAAACAATATAGAGTCACTGAAGAAACTCTATTCTGCCCAGTGAATTGGGCAAGCTTCTATGCTGTGAATCATTAGAAAAACTGTCAGCTCTATCCTAAGTCCTGTTACTGATGGTGGAAAAGAATTTGACAAAATAGCATTTTTCTTAGACCAGATATCCTGAAATGCTGAAGGTAGCAGCAATGAATCAGATACTGGTAGTGCAGAGACTGTGCAGGACACCCTAGTCAATAAAAGCTTGTACCTATGCTGGAATGAATTGTCAGGCACAGGGACCATGCCTGCTGTCACATCCCTTTAGAGGACCTCCCATACTTATCCAGTTCTGTTGACTAGGTCAGAGCCACCGCTTTCCCCTTTCTTTCCAAAGGGACCCTTGCAGGGAAGGCTATACTCGGAGGAGGGCAGAAATGGTTGTGACCAGACACTGTACAGGGGCAGGCTTCTGTCTCCCTCCCCATTAACTGGCCAGTCACAAACCTGCCTTTCTGCTGTGAGGTACCAGTCCCAAACAGTAAAAGAAAAGAAGCCAGAGTAACAGCTTGATTAAATGCATCCCAGTAACAGCATAAAGCCTATTGATCAAGATTAGTGCCTGTTTCAGAAATTGAATCAACAACAGTAAATCTAACATTTCACTCCTTCCAAATCACCGTGTCTTGTCATTAGGACTCCTGCTGTAATGGTTATTCACAACATGAAAAAGTAGAGGGTATTTCATATCTCGGTGCTAACATACACAATTTGTGATTCTAACTGCCTAGCCGAGTGCTGTTTTTTCCCCTGGGCAAAATTTTGAAACAGGTTCGTAATGAAGGGGCATTGTGTGTCACGGGCTGCAGAGCTGTACATGGCTGGAACACATTTCCCTGGGGAATAAAAACCCTTCCTCCAGATGAATCCAGAAATAGCAGGTTTTTGCACAATGTGCCAATTGAACAGAACTCAGTGGTAGTCAAAATTGTCCCCTTCTCCATCATATTTAGTTTGCAGTAGAGCTGCCTCTGCAATCCATGTGACTCCTCATTGCTTGAACTACCCTATATTTTAAAAGTCTGTTTTCTTTGGCAGGCTCCCTTGGCTGTACAGTGGCATTTTTTACAATAGTGGCCCTATTGCGTTGTATGTAGATAACTACTTTTCATGCTGGCCCTATTTTCTGCAGTTTAATGGCATTGTAAAAATAGCATTATGTAAATGAAAAGTGCCCAGGCTTCCTCACGGTCATAAACACAGATGAGTGATAACCTTACCTGATGTTTAAAATAACAATAAGAGAGAGAACCTAGTGTAGGATGGCTATTATTCCTGTTCAGAAAAACACTGCATAACATATAACAACACTGTATAAGTAACAGGGAGGTTATATATGTATCCAATACTCCACATATACCTATACATGTTTTAGAGTATAAAATGTAGCTACCTTGGAAAAACATATCCTTCCCTTAAACCTTTTTATGCAGGTTTAATTTGGACAGCAATGTTAGTATACTGGTAAAATGCTTGCATATAGTATCCTGCCATTTAATTTTTCAAGCATGTGTATTTTGAAGAAAAATTGCTGTTCATTATTTTTTTTTACATACTGCATTACCAATGACACTGAAGTATCGTGCATCTTCTTCATGGTACAATTGTTGTAAATTAAGCTGGGCATTTCAGGGTCCTTATTAGAAATGCAGTGCAGGGCTGTCTTGAAATTAGAGATGGAAAGACCCATTTAGTCTGTCCTGTTTATCCTCTGTCCCTGGTCTGACCAGAACAATTATGGTACTAATACTGTATGCGCTCCCTTTTCCCTCCCCAGGGCTAGAATTGGCCAGAAAGTTTCTCCATACCTCGATCACTACCAGCCAAATTCTTTGGCTTTAGCTTCTCTCTGCCACAAGGGAAACAGAATAAAATATAGGAACTCTGGTGAATTGAATTGAATGAACTACTGTTATGCTTGTTTTACTCCCATCTCCTTCTTCTTTTGCCTCCACTCTATTGTCTATATCTATTTTTATTTCCCACTTTTACTCTTTGCCCGTATTTCCAATTGATTTTTCTTCCTTGTTTTCTTCCTCCTTTTTCTGCTTTTTTGTTTTTAGTCACTCTTCACAGCCCTCCCTCTCTTTTTCCTGATTTTCTCTGTTGTTCCCCTTCTCTCCCATCATCTGGTATCCAAGTCATCTCCCTTGCTTTACCCTCTGCCCTACCCATCTTTCCCTTCTTGGATCTTCGCTCCCTCTTTTGCTTTTCATCCATCCTATCCCTCATTTCCCATTTCAATGTCTAATCACACATCTCTCCCTTCCTGTCCATGCCAGGAAGCCCTCACCTGGCATCATAGCACCTCTCTAGCATCTTCCTATCAAGGGCTTCCTTGTCTTCTTCCCCCTGCTCTCAAATGTCTCTAATCTCCTTTCTCTTTCCCCTTTGGGCTGAATCTAATTGCTTCTGAATAAATCAATTGGCAGATTTCCTCTCTCATCGTATATAGATGCCTTGTTCCTTTGCTTCTGAATTTGGCATGAATATAGGGTACGCATGCTAAACAGACTGCAGCATCAGCAGTGCTGGGCAGCCAAATGGGATGAGATGAAAAACAGGTATCTCTGTGTGGTTTGACAGGCCAGAGAAGAGCTCACTGGCACATGATGCTTACCAGAAAAGATGCAGAGGGAGGAACAAACTCTGAGCTGTTTGTTCTATGAATGCTTTAGATTCTTGCCAGGAGTCAGAGAGGTCTGTGTATGTGTATGTGTATGTGTGAGTGTGTGTGTGTGTGTGTGTGTGTGTGTGTATGTGTGTGTGTATGTGCAGGGGGGGAATGAGACATACCTGGCTCTAAGACCATCATGCAAATTCCTAGGCTACCGTGCTTACTGCAGCAGCAAAAGCGATAACAGAATTGGCAGAATGCTTAATGCTGCTCCAGAAATTGGGCAGTGGGGAAAAGGTGGCCTTGTTAATTGCTGTTCCCCCTCTGCCAAATTTACAGACCTATGGGGAGCCCTGTAGGCTGGTTAATGTCACCCTGTGTGCTAGATTTAGCTGGCTCATGGGGTCAATCCACAATCAGATCTGGAGCATGAATGGTGCATTCTGCTAGATATGGTGTTCAGGGCTGGATCTGACATGCAGGGTCATGCCCACTTGCTCACCCCATGCTGCTTCAGGTCCACAGATCAGCCCCAAGCTGCTCATCCAGCCCAGGGGGGCTGGAAGGTTGAACACCATTGCACTAGCCCACAGTATCTCTGGTAGCTCACACCATCTCTTGCAATTGCCAGTTTGTACAATTTTGTGAAGAAAAGGTTTGCAAGAAAAGAGTTTCATTCATCTCATTTCTTTTACTTCTGTCACAAGTCTCCCATTAGAAAAGAAAACAACAACTCTTAGTGGGACACATCATGTAAGTGCACCGTTATTACAATGCAAGTATCTGTGACTGATATTATTTTACTTAGTCATGTAAGGGCAGAATTGTAAAAGTATTCAGGAACCTACTGACACACGGGTACTTAGTGGGATTTTCAAAACCTCCTAACTGCCACTGACTCCATGTCCATCATTAGGTGTCTAAATGCCTTAAAAAATCTGGCACTTCTAAATGAAAATCTAACACGACTAGTTTTTCTCTCTCGGTACATCTGTTTCCCTAGCAAGAGACAGATTTCATTCTCCCTCCTACTTCAGCAACATTAGGGAAACTGAGTAGGATTATATCATTTGCAGTGATCTGGGTCTTTAAAGTTTCTATATGTTTTTCCATTGAATTATCTTTACATGCAGATTCCATCAAGTCCACCAGCTACTTAGAACATGTGATGGTTCCATATTACTATTATTTCCATCCATTCTCAGGTGGCATGTCTATGTG
>NW_017729033.1:29056615-29073933 GCF_001723915.1 Gavialis gangeticus | reverse complement strand
CTGGGTCTTTAAAGTTTCTATATGTTTTTCCATTGAATTATCTTTACATGCAGATTCCATCAAGTCCACCAGCTACTTAGAACATGTGATGGTTCCATATTACTATTATTTCCATCCATTCTCAGGTGGCATGTCTACGTGTTCATTAATGCACAGTGGTTACTGCACAGTAATTTAGTACTTGTATAATCAAGTGCTAAATAAAATGTGCAGTAACCAGAATTACTGTGCAGCAGCAGCACCAAACATCTTTTTAGTGATGCTACTGCACAGTAGCCTAATAATACTACTGTGCAGTAGCATATTAGCACTGTTTGTGCTGTGATGTGCTACTTCTCAGTATTATTAGGCTACTGCACAGTTAGTGTCTTCTGCAGATGCACCCAGTTTCCCTAGCTGGGAAGAAAAGCTGTCATTTACCATGTATGTTGGCCCTTGTTTGCAAACATTTTCTTATAAGTTACCTGAACAGCTTATCTAGATGCTATGTGCATATCAGTAGGAATTTGTGCATGCCTATGCAGGAGGAAAAATCCCACATCTGCTCTATTTTTATATTTAAATCCTGTGGTCTTTCAGCAATAGACCTTGCCCATACTGGCTGCGTGATTGCATGTGTGTGCACACATGCACATTTCATAAATAACTGGAGACTAATTCTGGCTCAGATTATCTCATGCTAGTTTCACATCTGAAGAGTCCTCCCCAAATCTGGCTTTTGCAGGTCCTACAGTTAGGATAAAAATTCATCTCTATGAGACAGTTTTCCTCTTCATCATTCTAGGCCATATACAGGTAAGCATCTGCACTGTGCAAGGGAGCAAAATGGAGGATGAATGGACAAGTTAGGGTTTGGGATGGATGGACCAGCCCCTTTCTCCTGGACTACCAACAGAAATTATAATACAGGTTGGGCTGCATTATCTCTTCTGCACTGGAGTTCACTGTTGCTAGGGCAACACTTCCTCACACCAGACAGCGCCAGAACTACTTTCTTCCAGAGAAAAAGGAGATGGCACAGCAGTCCAAACAAGTGCAAAGGTAGGAAGAGTCTCTCCACAGCTCTGACTGCAGATTTCATCATCAAATTGTAAACCATGCTCACTGCAGGCGCTCAGTAAGCATTTTATATTTCACCAAGACACATTACCCAAACAATTATATTTTTGATTACTGCAGTTTTTAAAATCACATCAATTCATTCCCTATGAGTTATGTGAGGAGTGTATCTGTAACCTTCTAGGCCAGGGACATCAAACATACAGTCCAGGTCCAGCCCACAGAGCAGTTTCCTTTGGCCCACAGAACTCCTGGTGGACTTAGAAATTCAGGAGCAGGGCAAACAGGAGGAAAGGCCTGCCCCAGAACTCAGGGCTATGGAGCCCCATCGGGCCTGGCTACTGACAGCAGGCAGAGAGTGAGAACTGTGCTGACACAGTGCTACTTGCATGGCTGCTGTTTGCCACAATATCAGGTTCAGCTCTGGCCTGTAAAGAGCCCTGCGGTCCAAATCTGGCTTTGCAGGCAGGTGAGTTTGACACCTCTGTTCTAGGCCATGGTAGGCTCAGGTGGATGCTGCCATCATGGCAAATGAAGAAGAAAGGAAAATATTCAGCAAAAGACTCTCCAAATACCTGTTCTTTGAAAATGAACATTTTCTAGGACAAAGGAAGGAGACAGTGGGTGTTTCTACACATGCATTAAATCCAGGAGCAGTTTACTCCCACTTCCCGTGGCCCTGCAGTGAGCCCCTGCTGCCACTGGTGGAGTTCTAGGCTCTGCCAGGGTGTTAGCCTAGGGGCTGGCAGGGAGCACTGGGCTGGAAAACAGTTGTCTCCAGGCCAGGGCTGAGACATTGTACCCTGCCCCCAGGGGGGCTACTTGCTGCTGGCCCCACCTCCCCAATCAGGGGCAGGGGACTTGGAAATTGCTGCAGGGGAGGGGCAGGTCCCAGTCTCCTGCCCCAGTGGTTCAGGGCATGGGGCTGGGACCTACCCCACCTCTGCAGCTCTTTTCAAGCCCTGTGCCTCTAACACCTGATCAGGAGACAGGGCTGGGATCTGCCCCTGACCGGGACAGTTCCCAGCACCCGTTCCACAACTGCAGGGCACAGCCTGTGGAGTGTGATCCCCACTCAGCTCCATGAGCATGGAGCTGGGTGGGGAACAGATTGGGGAGCTTGGGCGCTGTGACCACAAAGCTCGGGCTGGGTGATAAGGGACTCCCAGAGCTGGCCCTGTGACTGCAAAGCTGGCGCTGGGAAATAAGGATCTCCCAGCCCTGCCACTCCACGATCATGATGGTGAAACAGGGGCTGAGAGATAATGATGAAGCAGGGGCTGGGAGATAAGGATTTTCCATCCCCAGCTCTCCAATGGTGATCTCGGAGTGGGGGGCTTGGAGCTCCCTGCTGCCAGGGCAGGGGGACATAGTCCCCACAGATTTGCTTCTGGTCAGGCATCTACACAATTGCTACTGCACAGTTAGTAATCACAAGTAAATTTGCTACTTGCATTTGCAGGTAGGAAATTTACTTGCAATTAGTGAGGTTTCTTGTACAGTAAGCATGTGCACGTGTAGACACACATGCATACTGCGCAGTAAACTACACTACTGCATAGTAAAGCATCTCATGTAGACACACCCAGTCATTTGCAAATGACTTTCCCCTAAGGTGGTATGTTCATTTCTGGGGAAGTCTGGACACTGATTGACAGGACGTGAAACACAAAGCCTCCCGACTGGAAATCAAAGAGGATGCACTGCTTCAAACCTCAGGGCCATCAGAAGCAATGTTGGGGGACAGACACTGAAAAATAATTCAGAAGCTCTAGCATGCGTAGGATGGGGAATGAGGAACCAGGGAGCCTGACAAACTTCTTTAGAAATAAAAGTTAATATGATGAGTCAAACTTGTCATGTGGTGCTAAATAGTGTCAACCCACCCGTTGTACATGACTGCGGTACAAAAATGTACATTTAAGTCTTTATCAAGGTAAGAGTAGGCTCATTTGATATTTGGCCCACTGGGACTTGCAAATTTTGCAGGATTAGAGTGGAGTCAAGAAGCTGACTGGATGATATAGTAGGAGGCTATGGCCAACAGCAAGGGCTCATGTCAAATGCAAGGGCCTCAGCAGTTGTATATGACTTCATTCATCTACTTACAAGGTCCTTGTCAGAGTTGTATCCAAAGCCTTCCTTGAAGGTCTTCCCCTTAGCTTTAATTTTATTTTATTTTTTGAGGTATTATGTATATAGTCATGGGTTTTACCTGACCTTCTCCTGTAACTCACAGATAAGATGCTCAATGGGTGTTAAGTTGAGGATTTTTGCAGCAGAATAGTAGAAATAACTTGAACATATTTTTCCTGCTTTGTTGGCAGTTGAAAGGAGACAGCGTCATGCAGATCATTAGTTGATTTTTACATGCATTTGTACTCTGAAGTCTTTAAATAAAACAGCCATATAATAAAGTTTGCAAATTCCATCTAGTCACATTATCATGAAAATGTATATGATATGTGACACAGTTTAATAGTCAAGGAAACATAATAAGTGTTCAGTTGGTTGCATTATTTGTAAGATTCTCTCTTTACTCCTCTGACCACTGTTCTTGCCCAACTACATAATGATTAATGTGCCCTTCAGCAAATGAGATTGGCTCTGTCTGATTGTATTAGTTCCTGTTCATTGGAGTTACTGAGCATCAATCACGTTCTAATCAGAGCTTGTGTACATTGATTTTTATAAACAGCTTCAACCATAGGGTTTTATCATCATCCTGAATTAACTCCTTAATTGTGACAAAAACTAATTTAAAATAATAACGAGCATGTTTCTATTTTTAAATGCTGGCAAGTATGATTCTAATGTTTTACTTAAAATACCAATCTAGTTTTAGGGCACGTAACAGGTTAAGAAAGCATCATGATTATGTTTTAAAGTATTTTTATTAATACAAATATCATACTATGGATGACATCATAGGCACTTTTCACCTTTTGCAATTATTCTGTATTAAAATATATACATTATTAAGAACCGGACCTTAATATTAAGAGCTGTATTTTTATTTTTTTAAAGATGGGAATTCTTCCTTTAAAAAAAAATACTACACAACCGATTGAATTACACCTCATTAAAATTCCTTGTCTTGAACACAAAAATACTTGCCACTTCTCTGAGAATGATCAAGTTTCCCTGTGAAGAAGCATCAGTGCTAGTGTCACCTGCTTTGAAGATGAAAATTAGTACTGATGCATTTCATTCTCATTCTGATTGGTAAAAGGAAATGTCCACATTTGAGAGACAAATAATAATATGCTCAACTAAAAATAAGTGCCTTCTGCCGAATGTCTGGCCAAAAGTGGTACTCCTCAATTGCAGATCGAGTGGTAGCTTATCCATTTTAAAGAGAGGTGCATTGTGTTTAGTGATGGATTCAGTAATTGTGCAAGACTAACTATCCTCCCACATATAGGCAGTACAATAAATTAAACCTTTAAAAATGGAATGCTTCCACTTAATGAGGACCAGTTGATTTCACACTATGTTGATCTTTCTGATTTGTCAAGTGGGAATTAGATTAAAACCATTACATTCATTTTAAAACCTGATACTGAACAATTCTTCTATTATTAACATGCAGTTATCCAGTAGCATGTGCTACTTTGATGAGAAGGTTTTATTCAACTACTGAAGGGAATATCAGGTATCTATCAGCAAAACATCTTGGAATTGGTTTTGAAAGTACTAAAAACCTCCTGAATCTTTAGGAAGATTTTAATATATCTGAGTAAGGCCCTTTTGCCTAAAGACATACACTCCCAGGTTCAGGTAGGGATCAGAAGTGTCACTATTACTAAGATGTTCTCTTTTGGTATTTCCAGAAGAACTACAAGCCAGAATCACTATGTATTTCCTGAAAGAGCCTGTGCTGAGCTCTCTATCCACGCTTTGAAAGGTTTGAAGGGTTCAGAAAAGCATCCCAAAACCAGATGCCTATACCCCAGTGGCCAAACATGATAAATTCATGCCCACCAGCATGAGTTTTCACTGGCATTGAGATTTTTCAGTGAGCTCTGACCCTGGAAAGCCTAATCCCTACTTGACACAACATACTGAGTCTGAGAAGGACTGCCCCCAGTATGGTGCCTTTATATCATTTTACTGGTCGACAGTCCTGACAACAGGAGAACTTACCCAGTGCTGAAGGGCAGCCAGTGGAAATTCCCATCATAATATTTTTAACTGGGGGTACAGCCTGTCAAAGGCATTGACTTTGCAGCCTCCCTTGTCTGATCATCAAAGCTAGACTGAATTAATC
The DNA here is from genome assembly GCF_001723915.1 of Gavialis gangeticus. NCBI lineage: Eukaryota > Metazoa > Chordata > Crocodylia > Gavialidae > Gavialis > Gavialis gangeticus. The sequence goes on along the minus strand of NW_017729033.1, from coordinate 29,068,604 downwards.
ACTTTTACACTGAGAGGCTGGCATGACTCATTTTCTTGCTTTTACTTTCCAAGATTTTCTTGGGAATTCCATGAATTGCCCAGGTCAGTATATTTGTAGAACTGGGAAACACTTGCCTACTTACAGAGCTTAGGGAATGGACTGTCGTTTAAAGAATAGCTGCCATCGATCAGAAAACTTAAGAGGAAGAGAATAGGAACTTAGCTAAATTGACTGTCGTACATAAAAGCTGTATCCAAAAGAGCTATTATAGGTTATTTTATGCATACAAAACAGAAATTCGTACTGAACGTATGATCTGATACACTGCAGTAACATGGGTGATGAAGCTCACGTATCACAGATGTCCCACTAACTGCCATTTATGATAATGGGAATTCTGTTCAAGGGATTGCAGGGTGCTTAGAAAAAGTAACCTGTCCTCAGATATTATGACATAGACTGTGGTATAGATTATGTTAACTTGGTAAAAGTGCAGATCAACTTTTATAATGTGGAACTGAGTTATGGGCCCAATCTACTCTGTTATCCCAGTGTGAAGTTGAAGCCTCGTGTGTTACGCTGGTGCAAATGAGACAATTTTGTCCCCTTCATTATAGTTCCCAAAAAACATTCACATTTAATTAGAATAGTCCTTCACAAGTTGTGGGCAGTGGTCTACAAAGAACTGGCTGGTCACCTGCTTCTGGTTCTTTTCCCCTCCTCATTTCCAGTTGCTAAATTGGATTTGTGAAGAAGCCAGTTTAACTTGTCTGAGCATGCAATTGCTCTAGCAAACCCCACACTTCAATGGGATGTGCAAATCATTTTTAGTAAATAATCTTTTTTATTCTTTCAACCCATTTCCTGCTTTTGGGAAAAATAGATGGAAATTTGATTTTTCTCAGCTGTAAGATAAGAAATAATAATTCATAAAGAACAAAGAGAACTAATGCTTAAACAACTAGTTTAGATTGTGGCTGAGGAGGTGAAAGGTACAATACCACTAACATACAAACACCTTTAAAAACTAGATGCTCATGACCTGATATGCAAAACAGCCACATGGCTTACTGGTTTTACCCCACTACATGGCAATTTCTCTGCTAAATTAAAATAGTAATTGGAGATAAGGATGGATTACCTGTCTGATCCATTCCACGCACATTCAAACTTGTCAAAGATGCAGTCATTTTCATAAAGGGAACACAGCTTGCTCCTAAGGTAATCATGGACCTGTTTTACAGAAAATGATAGAGCAGTTACTTAAAAAGCCCACACATTTGAAATGTCCTATTGTATTGCCTTAATGGGCTGGTAGCTTTTACAAAGGTGGTATCCTTCCATCTTTTAAAGTAAAGTTTGTACTTTCCCTAGTTCAATTTGAAGAATGCTGTAAAATTACCAGATTTTCTTGCATGCCACACATCTCCAAAAAAGACACACATCTTGTTTTTGGAAAGCATAATGTAGAAAAAAATATTTTTTCCACAGTCATTGCAGACTGTGTGACAGAGTAACTCCTCCTGGACTTACTCCGGGAAGTGTGGCATCCTAGGAGACAGTCTAGGTGAGGCAGCAGGAACTTCCTGGTGTCACAACAGAGAAACATGGCTAGGCCCCAGCTATAATACAAGTCCCCTGCAAAAGCAGTAGCAAGACCACTACTTCTTTACTGTAAATAGTTCTTTATACAAGTTCCTGTAAATAATAAAGTGCTGTTTCCACACCAAAAGCCCCATCGATATACTACAGACAGCATGCAGCAGCTCACTTGCCCTGAGACAGCTTAATTGCTCATTCAGGCACCAAGGTACAATGCTCAGCCAACAGCTATGGCTGTTAGGGGGTTAACACAGGACTCCTCCCCTTCTACATGCTGGGACCAGAAACAATGGCAGCCATCTTGACAGCCATTAGAACAGTGTCTGCATGCTTTTATTCCAGTGAAGAAAATTAAGACATGCATCCCCAATTAGAAGGGCTGATTGTTGGGGTGGGAGGGTACACATAGTATGCAATTATATAAGGCAACATAGCAGGAAACCTCATTCTAGAGCATGCCTTCCTACCCCTGCTCTAGATCACCCCTTTCAAACGTGCTTTGTTCCTGTCCATTTTTTTAACTGTAGCCCAATTTCAAAAGAGATTGGGTAGCTGATACAACTTATGTGATGATCAGTGTTTAAATTAATCTAAACTAAATTATCTAATTTAAATAGTAACTGTATAAAAATCTAAGATCTATATGGACTCCTATTTAATTATAGTAAAAGGCTTTGAGAGAGATACCTGCCCCACTTATAAAAGGTATAATACATGCCAGTGCTAGCAATGACAGGTCAGAAGCAAAGTGCAGGAAGATGTATGGAGTTGCTAATTTTCATAGGCTAATGCTCAAAACACTATCTTGGTTCATGGCTATTTCGTATCAATGATAAAATCTGAGATTTGAAAACAAAAACCAACAACTTATGTTGCGTACTCTGGAAAATCTCATTTTAGGTTGCATATTGGAAGTGGGTGAGAGTTACTGTAAAATAATGTATATGAAGGACACTATCATTCCTCTACTGAATTGGATTCTTTAAAGTCAATCTCATTTGTTTCACACCACAATAAAATAATGAGCCTGGGAATTCTTGTCTATACGAAGCCTAGTAATCCATTTCACATTCCTTGTTTTCTAGTGGCTGTTACAGCATGTTTGATCACTAGGCAGGACCTGAAAAACAACTATTTCAGATACTAATGTTGCATGGATGACCTCTGAGGAGCCCATATTATTTTTTATCAGCACCATATGAATACAACTGCCTGGAGACCAAATTTAGTACTGGCATAAGGAGGTATCACTTCCTTTGAAGTCCATGGAAGCTGCACCTGTGTATTCAAGAGCTGAATGTGGCTCTCTTGACTGTGGCCAGCTCAGTATCCTCTGCTTGCTTACGTCTTGGAATTCCCTTCAACATGGTAATTTATTCTGCTCTGTCTGGTTACTTCATTGAAGTTTTAGTTCATATAAAAGTCTCTGCAACATCTGCAATGTCTATGGCACCAAATAAATCTGTAAATTAACTTAAAATTTGTTATGGACTATACATTTCTGTCATGGATCATTGTTTCAGAATTTGATGAATGAGCCTCCTAGGCTATATATCAGCAAACAGATCTTGTCAGCTGAACATGCTACTTACTTAACGGCTAATAAGCAAATGGGAGACATGGGTAAACTGATTCTTAGTTAACTGTATTTACCACACGGTGCATGTGTCAATGTGCATGCTTCACATACTCTCCCCCCCATGAGATGTTTCTGCCTTCCTAGCATTCATAACCACAGTTCCTCTACAGGAACTGGAGATGGTCATTAAATGTTTCTCATATCTGGGGTGATTTAGCCATACCTATATTTGTTACTAGTTATTATTTATGTTAAGATATTTTATTAGAGAATAAGGGCCTTTTGACATTACTCTGCTAAAGAGCACTTGTCTAGATGAAAAAGGAGAAAGGTGAGAGGATAAAGCAAAAATAAAATGACTATTTTTGCATAGTAATAAGTAGTTAAAATTCACTGGGCGCATCTACACGAGACATGTTACTGTGCATTAGCCTAATTTACTGTGCAGTATGGGTGAGTGTCTACATATGAGCACCCTTACTGAGCAATAAGTTCCCTTAATCATACTTAAATTTGCTACCTGCAAGTGCAAGTAGCAAACTTGAGTGTGATTAGGTCATGCGCAGTAAGGCACGTGTAGATGCAACCCAGCACTAAGTTTGCTGCCGAGTCTGCCCAGCCACTATGGGGGCTGGCCTGAGGCTAGCCCCAGGGCTCCTGGCTGGGAGCTTCTCCTGCTTCAGGGTTGGACTGTCTCACTGGCAGCCCCTGTCTGCAGGCTATAAAAGCCAGCCACCATTTTCTACCCTGGGGCACACACCACAGGAGCCTGAGGGCAATGCAGGTCCTGTGTGTCTCCCTGGGCAGGCCACAGCGCTGCTATGCCTGCCTCACACTATTCCAGTGCTGCTGCTCAGCCTGTGGCTGCTTTCTGATGAACTTTTGACTGCTGGCCGGGGGGCTTTTATCTGCTAAACATGTGGCTGCTGGTGGCAGCTTGCTGCAATCTCTGGGCAGGTCTGCCACCCCCAGGGCCACCTGCAGGCAGCTGAGTGCAGCACAGCCAGCACCACCAACAGCCTGTTCTGTGACTGCAGGTGCAATGGTGCATAGCTTCAGCCACACGGCTCCCAGTCCTGTGCTGTGCGCCTGCGCTGGGCGATGCTGGCAGCTACCCAGGGCCAGCACCACAGGGACAGCTGCATGGGGGCCCAGAGAGCCAGTGGGGCCGGGCCCAGGTGGGGGGTGGTCACATGAGAAACATGTCCTCACCATTCAGGTCTGGTACCACCTATGTATGCATGCCTGTGCCATCCACCCAGGGCCCCAAGTGGAGCCTGTAGGAGACTGGTGACTTCAGGGCACTCTGGGGCGAAGCGGAGATCCAGAGACAGTTTGAGTGAGGGGGCAGGATACGGGAGCGCAGGCACTCCTGGTCTGTGCAGCAGTGCTGCATCAAGGTCAAGGCCTTGCAGGCACAATGGGTGCCCATGAACGACCGCAATTATCAGTCTAGTCATGCCAAAATTACCATGTCCTTTATGCAGCAGCTGACCCAGTTTTTGGGACTCTGGGACCCAGGCCACAACCCTGAGGTTTTTACCAGCAGGGAAAGCCTGCCCAAGCCCCCACCCTGCCCTGACCCCTCCAGTGACATGTCACCAGACGAGGGGCCCTTGGGTGCTCAGCACCCCGCCCAGCTCCCCAGTTGCTCAATCCATTAGCAGCATGGGGAACTCTGGCCAGCAGCTGCCTCAGCAGGTGGGTAGCCCCAGATCCCACCACAAGGAATGGCCAGCCACATCACCACCAGCCATCAGCAACACCATATATTTCATAGACACTGGGGATGGAAAGGACCTCATGAGATCATTAGGTCCAGCCCCCTGCCCAAAGGGCAGGAAGTCAGCTGGGGTCAGATAACCCCAGAAAGTTAATCATCCAAATGCTTCTTGAATGTGTCCAGAGTACGTACGTGCACCACTTCTGGGAAGAGTCTATTCCAGACTCTGGAGACTTGGATGGTAAAGAAGTTACCAGTCCCAGACACATGGTAAGCCCCACACTGGGGGGAGGGTGCTGGCCACCTGCCCCCAGGCTCTGCCCCCTTAGCAGTCCCACCCTATGGCACCCCACTCCGGACACAAAAACATGGACTTTTGTCTTGTAAATAGTTTTGAAACTGGGAAGAGGGATTTTATTGTTGGTGGGAGCGTGATGGAGGGGCTCTGTTTGTTGGGGAAGGAGGGGGGAAGGGGCTCTGTTGATTGAAGGGGGAGGGGTGGGGTGTGTGTTGTGAGGGTAATAAAGATTTATTGTTTAAACATGTGCCTGTCATGAGAGTGGTGCTGGGGATAGGCTGGGGGTAGGGGGCCTGTGGGCAGCTGGGTAGGTGGGCTTGAGTGGGGAGTGGTCCATGAGGTGGTCTGCAAGAGCCTCCTACACCCGGTGCCCTGGGACCCACTGGTGGGTGCATGGCTTGCACATCTCCTCTGCCCAGGCCTCACAGATATTCTGTAGCACACAAACTGTGACGATGGCCCAGGCAAGGTTGTTCTCAGCCACTTCAAGGTGGGAAGTGAGGGACAGCCAGCAGCCTTTGAGTCAGCTGAAGCCACACTTGGCGAGGGCATGGGTTCATCCCAGGCACCAATTGAAGTGGGCCTGACACAGATTCAAGTGGCCAGTGTAGGGCCTCATCAGCCAGGGCAGGAGTGGGTACACTGGGTCCCTGATGAGCAGGCGTGGGATGACAACAGTGCCGAACTGCAGGTCCTCCACTCCCAGTGCAAAATGCCTGCAAAGAGCAGAAGAGCAACGGCAGCCCTGGCTGTGGCCTCTTGGAGCCACTTGTCAGTGTCACTGGTGGCAGCAACTGCATGGCAGCAGGGGCCTTTGGAGGGCACGCGGCAGGCAGACAGGCAGTCACTGCATGGGGGGGAGTCTGGCAGAGCGAGACGGTCATGGGCCAGGTGACAATGAGTGCGGCAGGCCAGCAGGATGAGTGAGGGGGCTAGCAGGATCAAAGTACCCTGTTAATCACTGCCAGGAGCTGGGGCAGCCATAGTGCAGAGACGCAGAGGGGACGCAAACACAGCTGCCATGTGCTGCCTCTGCACATGCCATGCTGCTCCTCTTAATCTTGGAAAGTAAAAGAAGAAAATGTGCACAGAGCAGGGCTGTGTTCTTAAGATGGCTACCAAGTGCAGGCAGCTGGATCTGGCTTCAAATATAGCTGCCAAGTGTTGGCAGCTGCAGTAGGAGGCTGGAGCTCCCTCTGGTGGTGACAGGGTCACATGGCCTTTGAGAGGACTCAATCAGTTCGCATTGTGTTTCTTCTACTTTATCTTCTACTTCTTTTTCTACTTAGGTTTGTTTCTACATTCATTACTCCTTTTGATTTTTTGAAGCTCTCAACTCCTTCTTTTTACAGCCCTGCTTCCTTGTCTACAGGCATTCATTCATTCATTAGTGTCTGCATTTATTTGCTGGATTTCAGTTTTGAATTTTGCTTTCACTCTTGCCCACAAAGAAGCCTCCAGGGTGATTATGAAAGGTAACACTGATGAAATTTGAACTTCTGGCTTGTTTTCATGGTCACCTCCTGTTCACAAGAGTGACAGGTTTGGGACTGTGTTAGGTAATCAGACTAGCATTCACTGGTATCAGGGAATTGAACAATATAGTAAAGGCAAGCATGCGCCAGCACTACAGAACATCTTGCTAGGACTTGCTTCTACAAAGGGAGCAGAGTAGGCTTGGTGAGGAGTCCAGCCAATGACCTCATCCATCCCTGTTTCAGTCAACAGACCTGTTGTGGAGGGAAGCATACACTAATGGCAGAGGGTTGCCTCTTAAGAGTTTTGGGAGTCTCTGCATGAGCCTACAAGGGAGTTGGTAGCTCAGTAAAATATTATTAGAGGGTAAAATGGAGGTAATTTAGAAAACTATTTTTAGGGAATACTCTGTAATTAGTGTAGCAAACACACTCTCCCTCCCCTCCAACAGACTTAGCACAAACTATAAAAGCCCTGCCATTTATACACTTAGGCTTTTTATTATTATTGATCCAGTGTAAGTGGATGGAGCTTGATGAGTTCTTGAGATAAAGATGCAAGCCCACGCTATATTGAATAATGATAAAATTAGATTAGATTTTTATTATCCATATATGAAAACATTTTCTGGTTTCCATAGAAGCTGCCACCAGCAATTTCCTTTATAGAATCACATTACTCTGTTATGTAACACTTTACCAGAATCATCCAAGCATTCTGCTCAGGGTCAACACAATCATATGAATATGGGGGTTCAATTAAAAGATGCTTGAAGCCCCTTCCAACTCCCTGAGTATGTGAGGGCAGCTACTGTTTTGGGGTAAATAGTCAGGAATTGTGAAGATAAATGACACATCAATCTCAATCTCTGTCCTACAGGCCTGGTCCACCTTCGGTAAGTCTAATACTAGCTACAAATGTTGTTAGACTTACCCAAGATGGACTTGATTGGTTTTTCTATTGTGGCATAATATGACCACAATGAAGATCCAGCAGACAGATTTTTTTTTTTGCTTGAGAAGTATCATAGTTATTGGAATATTTGTTTCTTAGACTCTGCAAATAGAAATAATTTTTGTTTTTCTACACTGGTAGTAAATATTGGCCAGTGCACTATACTGGCTTTTCCCCTTCTATTACGTACAATACATAGAAGGAAAATTTGTTGGATCTCTGCCAGAAACAGAAAAATATATATTTAAATAATTAAATACTGTAAGAGCTACAGTAATTTTCTTCTGATGGCAAGAGTAGATGAAACTTGAGAAAACTTGCATGAGAAATCAGAATTTCTAAATACTGTTAGTGGACCAATTATAAAACTTGGCTTTTCCTGCAAGTTTATGGAATTTAGTTGCTATGACTTGTTCACAGGATTCTCTGAAACAATCTTATCTAACCTCCAAAATATATATATTTGAGGTGATGTAGTGCTTTGCTGTCTAAATTCAGATATACAGCAATATAATAATGGCAACCCCAAAGGAAGGAAGGGGATATAAGATATGAAGGAAAAGAGTGACAAGAGAAGGATGTTGTATTGTTTAATAACACACTCCAGAGATGTGTGTGAGAGTGAAAGAGAGAGACAGAGGTTATATAGGTAAGCTGTGGAAGCAGGGGAAGGGAGGCAAAGTGGTAGGAAAAGAGTTGGGCTTCATCAGAACAAAATACAGAAAGGAGGTGCAGAGCATAAAGGCAGAGGTAGCAAGAAAAATAAAAATGGTATTATTCAGGAGAGAGTATGATGCAGCTATAAGCCATCAAAACTTAGTGAACTCATTGTGAGAGTTATTGAATACTGGTTAGTGCAGCTGCCTCTTGGAGACGCTCAGGGTTCCCTCCCTGCTGCTACTGCAAGTGCCTGTGGATTCCAGACACCTGATGCCTTTTAGAGGCCACCTCTCAACACAGCAGGAGCCTGGGGGCTGGGCTGCATGACATGCACTTACATCCTTATGTGGAGTCTTCCCAGCAATTAAAGAGCAATTGGAAAAGAAAATGAAGGGAAGAATATTGTGCTTTCTTAATTTATGAACAAATCATTAGGAGAAACCAGGCTCCTGCACAGGCTGTACTTGAAGCCTGTATATCCTGTTAGTTGTGAACATTGTAATTGTTAAAGCAAACAGTAGTGCTATTATGAGAAACACGAAAGAGACTAGTTGAAAATACCATCTTGTACTGGATACTATAACACTGCACCAGGGCCAGTGATGGATGCTGTTCATTATATGAGAATAAAACTGCCCTTGACCTTTAGTTACTTATTGTTCATATGTCCCTGTTATCAAGAACAAACGTTTACAATTGCTCCCTGTGACATTACCTAGGATAAAAAAATATATATATTCTTTTGCCTACAGAAAAAATGGACATAAGATAATATTAATGTAGAAATTGATTCAGTAGATTGACAAAACAAAACAAGCATCCTTTATGCAAAGCCACCAATATTTAAAGGAACCTGATTATGTTTAGTACAATAAAAACAGTTTATATGCATTAGAGTAAAAGGATAGAACTCAGATTTTTCTCATGTTTTTGTTCATCTTATGTTTCATTTCTCTGTATGCAGACTTCCTTTTGTATTTTGTTCTCTGTCAATACCATCTGACTATATCTTGCAGTGTAAATTAACATATCTGTATTAATTTGTGTCTGTTTTGTGTGCACTGTGTTTATTTTGTACAAGTCAAAAACTTGATGAGAGAAAACCTATTTTTTAAAGCAGAACACCATTTTTGTTGATGTTTTGTCAGCTGCAAGAGATTTATTTATATCAAGGGCATCAGTACATTCCTTATAGGATGTTGAAAAGAAAAGTGTTTGAAAAGAAAAGTCAATTCAGGGGTTAATGGACAGCAGCAAAACCTTGGGTTTATTTTTTCAGCCTTTTTATAAACTTCTGATTACTGCTATCAATGCTGGAACAATTACATTTTACTTATTTTCCCTATCTCACCACAGAGAAATGTAACTTTTTAATTGGCCCCACTGCTAAATGTCAGACTGATTTTAGACTAGCCAGCTTATTTCAAAGCTTCCTGCAGGAGGAAATAAAAGCAGATGCCAGAGTCAAAACAAACAGGTTGGACTGACCAGTCATTTCCCTCCAGGGACAAAGATGCTTACTGTATTAGCATAAATGCACAATAATACATCACCTGAGCCTAAAATGTTAGACGTATCAGCCTTACCAAGTACAGTTTTGTTTTTACCATGTTTCTTGTAAGCACGCAAATCCCTTACACATTTCAGTATGATGCCAGTCACATTACTGAAGAAAGCCAATGTGGTGGTTTTATAGAAATACAGGTGAAGATTTTCAAAGGCTTGTGGGAGATTCAGTCACAATGAAATGTCATGGGATGTATTCCAGGAAAAGGAGTGCCTACTGGTCTTCTGTCCAGTTAAATATAATAAAGATCCAAAATGTTATTAATGCCTTGACAATAGCTCTTCTAAGTCAAGCTATTGAACTTGTATCAAATATTACAGGCAGTGCTGGTAAATAAGTATTTTTTTAAAACCCTACCACAAGACCAGAAATACTGTACCTTATCTTCACTGATGTATTGTGTACAAGACACACTGTATATATACAGTTCTCAAGTCCAACATCTCTGTAGGACTCCAGATCTGGGCATTACAGCCAGCCAAATAATACTTTAAAAGGTTGCTATGTGTTTCTGTTGAATATTCCTTAATGGCTTTTTCCATTGTATTTTTATAATACAATGGGTATTTCTTAGGTATTATGGATACACGTTGCCCATTCTGATGGAGCATAAAAATGCTATGCTCAGACCATTCTTGTCAAATGGCAGAGACTCCAGGGCACAAATTCACAAGTAGCTAAAGCCAGTGAAATAGTGCCTGCGTACTCTGATGGTGAATTTGATCATACCAAATGTGCTTGACTGGTATTAGTCAAAGTTTTATAGTGATGATAGCATTATGATTTAATAAATATTTATTTTGTGTTCAGGCTAACTCAGTACTTTAGGTAGGAATGTAAGGGTATGATTTTCTAAAGCACTCAGTATTCACTTAATTCTGCTTCTGCTATCCAGAGTAGAAGTAATAGGAGCAGAGTTAAGCCAGATGCCAGGAAGTGTTGAAAATCCTGCCTTCTATGTTTATTATATCTATTAATTGTGGACTGTCATGGTAAGGTTGTGATGCAGAATTGAAGAGATGATCCTCCTCACTGTAGGTATTAATTTTAAGAACTAAGTGTAGCCACTGACTCCAAAACAGTTAAACTCCCTTGCCAGTGCTGAAACTGTCCCTTCATTGCTCATCTTAGTGGCATCTACTAAGTTTTTCTTCAATGATCTTAAGCTTTCATTTAGCGACCACCTCATTAAGAACAACAATTGACGAACTATAGTGCAATTTTAGGATTTGAAATATTGAGATATTCTTACAGATACAGAAAACACTTACTTGGTATGTTTCTACAGGCTTTGTTTCCATGTTCAGATCCCAAACTTTGACAGTGAGGTAATCCCTTGTCAGCATGTATCTGCCACTGTGACTGAATTTGACATCTGACACAGAGGAGATAATTTCTGAAAAAAATGATCTATTACTGGGGTCTTCTGGTTCTTCATAAACTGTTCAGTAAAAAGAAAGAGAGAAGGAAATAAGATATTACATAGGAAACTGTGCTTCTCTTGAAAAAAAGCAGCGTGATAAAAAGGAGATATTAATGTATCAGACATAGATATTGATATAGGTGGGGTACAGGAGGCTAGCGCCAGCACCTAAGCTGACCTCAGCAGCCTTACTTGGAGTCCTGGGGACCTCCCAGGGCTCCAGCAGCAGTGATCTGGGTGCGTGGGCCCCCTCACTTTTTTCTGGCATGGGTTTTTTTGACACCAGGATCTCCAGGTAACCCCCACCAATGCTGCAAATTAGCAGCATGGTGAATGCCTGAAGGTGTGGCGCATGCGGTTTGCAGTGCTGCAGACAGGCCTGCAGCACTGCAAACAGGCCTGCAGCACTGCAAACCGCACATGGCCTCTTGTGGGGACGCACCCATGCAGGCTAAGTTAAACTAAAGGCAAATAAATGTCACTTTAGAACTAAGCTACAATAATTGCTTGCCTGTGCATGTGACATGCCTTTCATGAAGACTGCTTCCAAACTACTCCACAAAACTACATACATAAGCAGCTCTTCATCCACCACAGAAGCACAAGCACCTGTGAGTTCATAAACATCCGTCATTGAAACTCACTGGGACAAGGGGTATTTTTTTCATAGTTTCATAGTTTCTTAATTTCTAGGGTCGGAAGGGACCTGAGCAGATCATCTAGTC
>NW_017729033.1:29041806-29056604 GCF_001723915.1 Gavialis gangeticus | reverse complement strand
ATTAGTGTAGAGGCATTTCAGGCCTCCTGGAGATGTGGTTTCTGTTGTACAGTGCCTAGCACTTTTATGGCTGACATATTCAAAGAAACGCAAGGGAGTTAACTATCGTTAAAAAATCCCTTTCTAAAATGATAATGTACTATGCTGTGCAGAACACTAATGTTATGCATTTATTAGAGGTGTACCAATACATTGGTCCATATTGTAACGGCACTGAGAAAAGGAAAATTGACATTATGGGCAATCAGCTTTTTGTGGCTGATGTGGCCAATAATGTCACTGATAAATGTCGCATGCATGAGCGCAGCCAAGAACACATTTCAGCAGCATGGAGGTCACCATCCAGCTGGTAAGTCTGTAGGGAGGGAGGGGCATTGGGGGGTAGGTTGAGGCCCCCATGCAAGGAAGGGAGTGGAGCTGGGGCTGCAGCAGGTGCTGGACAGCTGGGGTAGGGAGCAAGATGGAGTTACGGCTCGTCTGGTGGTGCAGGGGGTTGGGAGGTGGAGGGTGGTCCCCCTGCTGTGTGCAGCCCTGGGGGAAGCATGGGGGGCACATGCCCCCCAGATCTGTGCACAGGGCAATGGCAGGCTGTCACTGTGCACTTGGGGCTATGGGGCTGTACTGGGCTTTTCTCAGTGTGTGTGCTGGGTCTGGACTGTATTTGGGCAGGGTGCGGTGGGGCAGGTGGCAGCAGTGCTAGGAGGAGGGCTACAGTGAATTTTGGGGTAGCTGTAGCCCCCCCCTCAGTGCCACCCCCACCCACCACAAGCGTAGCCCAGGCCCAGCCCCACCTGCTGGGAAGAGGCCAGCACAGCTCCCAGCCCCTAGCGTGCAGTGGTAGCCTGCCCTCACCTCGCACACAGATTCAGGGGCACATGCCCTCCCCACCGTGGTGTATGCAGCAGCAGAAGCCACCTTCCTCCTTCCCGCCCCCCTGCAGCCCCTGGATGAGCTGAAGCTGTGTTCCGTGCTCTGCTCTGGCTGTGCAGTGCCTGTCCCTGCCCTTGCCCCAGGCTCAGCCTCACTCCTTCCCTTACCACAGGAGCCTTGATCTGCCCCCTAATACCTTTTTCCTCCCCCCTGCCCTTTCCCCACAATAGAATTACCAGCTGAATGCTGCTCTCCAAGCTGCCGGGCTGCACATCATTGATCAGATTGGTAGTGGCCAATATGACTGGTCAATAATTGGCCATTGCTATTGGCCCAAAAAATGTTTATCAGTGCACCCCTAGCACTTATATGTTTAATCTGAGGAGTTCAACATAAGCTTAAAAAGAACTATTGCCAGAGGGCTGTGATTTGTTTATGTAGGCACAGCTGTTTATTCAGACAGGCCCCCACTTACCCTTGCTTCTGGACAGTCTCCCAGCCTTGTCCTCACTCCAGTTCTGGCCACAACTAACTAGATGGCTGTCCAAAGTTGGAGAGCCTGGTGAGAACATGGCAAGTGATTCAACTACCCCTAACCCTCATCTTAACCTTGTGATTACTGCCAGACCTCTGTATCCAGAATGACTCTGTTCTCCTGATGCAAACATGAGCAAATTTTTAAGAGTAAATTCAATAATAAAATACATAACATCTAAATTGCTAAACAGTACAGATAAGGAATATCAAGCAAATTATTAAAATTTATAAAATGTGCGTTTATCTGAAGAAATAATATTTTTAACACTTGAGACACTCTATAATTAATTTCTCTAAGTCCTAAAGTCTCAGGCTAGTATAACTAGTATAAGTGACCGGAATCTGGTTCAAATCTGTAACACAACAGAAGCTTAGTGCACATAAACTGCTTTCAGAATGGCCAAAACTGGTTTAAGACAAACTTAGATGGCTGTAGTATCAGACTTAACTGATTTAGGTTAAATCAGTTGATTAAACTTCTGTTCCAGTTCCATTCCAGATTCAAGTTAACTCACAGTCCCCCAGCATCCCAGGATGCTTTGCACTTCCCACGCACACACCCCCTTGCAGGGTTGGTGGGCTAGCTTTGACCCAAGTTGTCTGCTCCAGCCGAGCAAGGAAGCATGCTCTAGTCCCCGCCCCCCCCCCCCCTCCACTCCAGCTTCTGGTCTGGGCCACTGTAGGCATGTGGGTGCACTTCCAGAATCAAAAGTGACTGTCTGTTCACTTGCTTATTGGTTCAATCTACACAGTTTAGACTGAAGATTAAATCGATTCAGCTTCAGGCTTTTTGACTGTCTGTATTTAGCCTCAGAAAGCCTTTAACAAATGGCCAGCCTGTTATGGAAAATGACTTCTCACCTGGGTTTCATATTAAGTTTTAAAAGAGCACTTTTCTTAGTTCATTCACAGATGGGCTATTCAGCAAGATCTGTGTAGTTCAAGACTGAAGAGCATAGATTCCAAGATGAACACAGATTTGTATCTAATATATCAAAAAGCTTTACTAATATACCAAAACTTACTAAATAAGGTAAATATGATATACACATACACACACACACTTACTAAGTAAGGCATGTGTGTGTGTGTGCGCACGCGCGCGCTTATAGGTGCTACTCTGATTAATACTCATATGCTTATTTTTATTTCCTATCTAAGCTATATCAGGCATGTCTACAGGCTCATTAATGCACTCTAGTTACTGCACACTAAGTTTAGTACTTGGTTAACCAAGTACTAATTCAATGCACAGTAACTTGTGCTACTGTACAGTAGCACAAGTTACTGTGCATTGAATTAGTACTTGGTTAACCAAGTACTAATTCAATGCACAGTAACTTGTGCTACTGTACAGTAGCACCGACACATGTTTTTTATGATGCTTACTGTGCAGTAGCCTAATAACACTGTGCAGTTTTATTATGGTGCAGTTTTATATGGTTTTTGACCAGTATGCTACTGCACAGCATTATTAGGCTACATGCAGTAAGCATCTCGTGTAGATGCACTTATCTTGTCTAAAATTAGCCTTGTCTAATCACTAAATATACTTTAAGTGACTTTTATCAAGATACATAGGTTAGCTTTTTTCCATTCCATCTTTCCTGAAATTTCTAAAATGGTTCACACCTTGCAGTGTCCTCAGCCTGATCATTTTCTTAGCCTCTTATTCTCTTACCCAAACTTTGGTCAACAGAATGCAAGAAAATGCTACACCACATTGCCATTAAGCAGTTGAAGGCCTACTACAGTCTATACCATTACCACCTAGAATACTCTCTGAAGCTTTAGATTCCATTGGATGTGGTTTTCAAAAGTTATCACACATGCAAATAGGCAGAAAAATGCCATCAAGCTACAGCTAGGGCTCCACTTTGTTCTGCCAATTAAAATGCATTTTGTGAGACTACATTTTGTAGTCCGCCAAGACTTCATTCCTCAATTAAATTGCCTAGGAATACGATTCAAATTGCTGAAACTATCAAGGTTATAGCTTCTGGTTGTCAAAGTAATGTTATGCTGACAGAGAAGAGAGTTAAATGTATGTGGGGGGTTAACTCAAAAAATGATGGACAATTTTCTTTGAGGGTGGGAAGAGGAATGCAACCATGCATGTTTATGAGACTGAACACTGTACCTGAACATATACAATACATTTAAATGATAATGAACCATTTTAAAAGGAAACAAAAAACTTTTTTCTTTTCAACCAGAGAGTAAATGAACACCTTTAAATGGCTCTTCAAAAATTTGCCTAGACTTTCAGTAAGGCAGATATTTTGTAATTATCCTGTCAGGTTTTCAATAGAGGCCTGATGAGCACAAAGCAATTATCATCTCTCACACCTCTTCTCTTTAATCTGTCCAAACTATATATTGTGAATGGCAGGAATTTCATTTTTCTAATTATGATGTGAGGTTTCTATTAAAACCTGAAAAGTGTGTGTGTGTGTGTGTGTGTGCGCGCGCGCGTGCACGCACGCTGAGAGAGGAGAGGAGAGGGGAAAAGGAAGCACCAAATTGCCTATACATTTATAGCTCTGATGAGTTTTTTTCATGTTTCTCAATTTAAAGGCCTTTTGGATTTGGCTGAACTCCAAATGGATGTAAGAGAATTTAGATCAGAACCTGTGAGCTCTGTATGTCATAATAGTCATATACAAAGCTATTCCTTATTTAAGGAATACAGGTTTCTCTCATTATTTCCTCTATCCCATTTTGATTTCCTACACTTACTACATTAAATACCCTGAATATTGAAAGTTAGTTTATTTAATGTGCTGATAGAATGTGGAGGTAAATAAATACACCTTCTAGGCAAAACCTAGGGCAAGCCTAAAATAGAGAAAAACTTGTCTTAAGAAACACCTTCTGGGGAAACAGCTTTGCCACTGCAAGATGGCTGTCTAAAGGAAAATTAATTTCACTTTAAAATAGCTTTTGGACACCTCTAGCAATTTAAAACTGATAATGTTTTGTAATTTGGTAACTCATCATCATCATCATTGCACTCATTCACAATGATTTATTCAATCTTTTCAAAAGTGACTGGTCGTTGTCAATGTTTAGCTTTATTCGGACTTCTACAAGGACATCTCATTGCTGCACAACAGAATGCAAATGAACAAAGAAGGTGGAGCTATCTAACAGCTACTTTGCCTCAGTGGCACAAAAAAATGAAGCTGCTTTTATAGAACAGAAACAATGTGGTTAACCTGGGACTTGGAATAAGAGCTTTAATAAATTACATTATACTTTTCCACTAATGTCTCCCTGACTTTGTTAACTACTAAGGCTGCTTGCAGATGTCAACAAAAAAAAAAGTGCTTTACTTTAAGCTTGGCAAGCCCTCGCTCCAGGCATATCGCATGCCCAGAAGAGGCATCATGTTAGCTGGACCCAGCTCACCCAACGTCTATATAGATCGGGTGTTTCAGCAGGGCTTTTTGGTGCTTTTACCTAATAGTTGATTGAATCAGCTATTGGATACAAGTGTCAAAAAACCTTGCTGAAGTGTCCAATCTATACATACATTGGAGAGACAGGTCCAATTCATGTGCTTCCTCTTCCGGTAAAGCACCTTTTTGGGGAGTGTTTTTTCATGTCTGTCCATGCCTGTCTGTCTAACTTTAGTTATGGAAAGCCAGATGTAACACTCCAACCATGAAGATTGTGTGGGCGCCGTCACATGTAGAAGTCAGAGAAGAATCAGAGGAGTTTTTTCTAAGGCTCAGGATAGAAGTTACACAAAAACCAATTTGAGAAACCAGAAGCTGGTTTAAACCTGTAACAGAACAGAAGCTCAGTGCATACAAACCAGTTTCAAAATGGCTGAACCTGGTTTAAGATAAACCTGGTTGAATATAGTATCAGACTTAACTGATTTTGGTCAAACCGGTTTATGGAACTTTTGTCTGGTTTAAGTTAACCAGAGTTCCCCAGCATCCCAGCATGCTCTGCAGCCCTGGGCTGGGCTCTGCTCTCTGCTCCAGAGAGCAGGGCTGGCCCTGCCCCTCTGCTCTCTAGCCTGAGGAGGGGTGAGGATGTGGCCAGACATGTCCCAGTATGGTCCCATTAAGATAAAGTGGGCAGGGAGGTGGTAAATTCTTCTCTCCTCCCCTCCCGTAGCCGGGGTCTACCTGCCTGTGGGTGAGTGGCAAAGGTGGAGGTGGCAGCTGGGGCTGGCAGACCCCAGCTGCAGTCCCCAGGGGCAGAAGGGACAGAGGGAGGAATTAATCCCTTCCCTACCCCCTTTGCCTTAATGGAACCATACTGGGACACCGTCTGGCCAGGTGCACGCCCCCGCCACTGGAGCAGTAAGGGAAGGAGGTAGGACAGCAGCCCCTGTCAGGGTGCCCCAGGGAGCACAAGCATGGAGGGGGTTTATTCCACTCTTCCCTTCCCTGTCCCACTGGCAGGGACTGCAGCTGTCCTGGCATGGCCCCATTAAAACTAAGGGGGCAGGGAGGGGGTTATTTTCTCCTCCTCTCCCCCACAGAGCCCCTATCCCCACCCTGTGGCAGTGGGCAGGGAGGAGGGGGAAGAGTACCCCTCCAGCACTGCACAGCACCCCCCTCCCCACCCAGCAGCAGCAGGGGAGAGGGAGGAGGAGGAGGAGACAGAGTCTCCCTCTGGGGCTGGGCAGAGGCTGTGTGTGTCTGGATTGCTCCTGGCTGTCAGAGAGCCACTGCGGTGGGCAGGGCTCTCCGCCTCATCCTTCTCCTCCTTCCCTGCCATGGGGGTCTGGTCATACACCCATCTGGCCACAGTCCACACCCAGCAGGCCAAAGCTGGGGTTTAAACTCACCCTTACTCATATTCAGGGCTGCCGAGGTCTGCCCCCCCAGCTCAGCTTCCCTGCAGAAGGGAACGGAAGGCTGCTCTAGGGCCCCAGGCTTTTGGCCTGAGCCACTGCAGGCACGTGCCTGCATTTCTGGAATGAAAAGTGAATGTCTATCCACTTACAAATCAGTTCAATCTCTGCAGGTTAGAGTAACATGCAAAGATTAAATCAACTCAGGCTCAGGCTTTTTGAATGTCCATCCCTAGACCAAGACTGACCAAGGACCTTTATTAGAATAAATTAGTGTTTTATGCCAGTCCTCAGGTTTCACTCATTTTTTTAAATATGGAAAAAATAATGGAGAAATTCTTCTGTTGCAAAGAACTCAGAAAGACTACAACAGGTCAGAATGGTTCTGACACCATGTATTTCTATTTGAAATCTCTGGGTTTATCCTGTAAGTCATGTATATGTGTCTGCACACCTAAGAATGCCATGGCACCATGGTTGAGAAATACTGGAATAAATTAACAGCACTAGTTAACAGCACCAGTCCTAAAACTATTCTGTCCTCCTCTCTGCAGCACTGCAGATCTTCTGGTTAGAAGCTCTTGGCTTCCCTTCTGTTTGCCTTCCTACACATTTTCACAAAAAAGATTGAGTGGGAAGAAGGGGGTGAATTGGAGTAATTCCATATTCCAGCATACTGCTGCACAGAAATCTGTAGAAAATTTGCAGACTAAAATCATGCTGCTGCTTCCTCAGAACTCTAAGAACTGGGGCTCAAATGTTTTTCCCTTTCATAGGTTTCTTAATATAAGAAAGAAAACACTATAGGTCAGTCTGTGCATGGACAGATCCAGGGTTATGTATAGGGGAGTAAAAGAGCAGTGACTGGCTCTACAGGGGCAGCTGCACTCTCAGCTTCTCCCCTTATTGGGATTGTGCATCCTCCCAGTGAGAACCTCAGCTGGGAAATTATTTGAAGTCCCTCAATCCGGTAAGAATCTTCCCTCCCTCATTCCTTCCCCTCCATGCTCAGCAGCACATCTTCTCTCCTCCCATTTCCCCTTCCCACCACTGCCAGTTTCCAGAGGACCCAAAGGTGTGAGGAGTGTGCTCTAGAGCTGCTCCTGGCCACTCCAGCCAGCTTTGGCCAGAGACAGCAGCAGCAGTGGGTGGTTTCCCTTCTCCTAAGCCTACTCAAGAGTTGACAGAGAATACCTTAGGGGGAAAGTAGGGGGGAACTGGGAAAGGAAGAGGAACCCACCCATTGCTGCTGCTGTCCCTTGCTGAGCCAGACTCTTCATGCAGCATGGCTGGAGTGGACAGCTGCAGCTCTGGGACCTCTTCCACACCTGAGGCAGCTGGGGACGGTAGCAATAATAGGCAGGGAAGTGAGGAGAGGGAAGAGTCAGAGAAGGGAGTTTCTGCTCAGCAAGGAGGGGAAGTGGAGGAATCCTTACCCAATTCAGGGACTTAAAAAAAAGCTGCTTCTGCAGCAGCGTTAACTGAAAGAAGGGTGGTGTCCACTCCACTGCACCCTTTGAATCCACCCCTTAGCATGTGTGTAGTATAAGGCCACTGGAGTTTGAAGCTTGCCTTTCCACTGCTTTGACCTGAGCCTGTTTCTACCATTCCCCGTACTCAGACATCCACTGAAAGCAACATGTTTAATCACATAAGTGAGATAATCCATGCTTGTAAGGTTTATAGGATCAGACCTTCTGCATGCAGCAGTCAGGCCAATACTCATTTTGAATTAATTATCATTATCATGTTAATAAAACAGTAATTTTCTGATGGCACACTCTATTTTACAAGATAGTTTCAATGCAGACAGTACAGTCATTATGTGATCACATACCATTTCTTAAATGATGCAAAATATCCAAATTGGTGTTGGATTATTTGTTTCATTCTTTCTGCTTGATGGGTAATAAAGAATTTTATATATTTAACGTCTTTTTCCTCAGCAGATTAAATGCTTAATTTATGTTAAATACAGGGCCAGATTAACACCGGTAAACTAGGCACATGCCTAGGGCCCTGCGCTGTGGGGAGCCCTGGTCCTTCCCTCCACAGTGGCAGGGTAAACGGACCCGTCTGCCTCCCTTCCCTTCCCCTCCACCGGCCTCACTGCTGTGCTGGCTGCTCCCTAGTGGCAGCTCCAAGCCCTGCTTCCCACAGGCAGCAGCGCTGGGTGGGAGTGGGGTCTCGACTGGCCTGGGGCCCACAAATTTGTTTGCCTAAGGCCCACTAAAGTGTTCATCCAGCTTTGGTTAAATAGAACATTTTTTTCATCCCATAAATGACAAAAGTGCATTGGCCAAATCACTGCCTAGTGTACAGTGGCAGTGTACATTATGGCAGCAAAGGGTGTAGCCTATAATGCATATTTAATTTTGAGCACTGATAAATTCAATCCTACATAATAACCCAAGTAATTGTATGGTTAATTAAGAGTACTGAACCCCAGACATTTGCTACAGTAGTTCCGCACAGCACTAATTTAGGTGCATTTAGATGCAGGTCAGTTATAACCTAGCTCATGCTTCCCTGTGTCAGATGAAACTGACAACTTAGACAAAGAGAAGGAAATTTGAATTCATTCAGATATAATATGTATAATATGAAAGAGGCCAAACCAGGCTCAGTGGCTCCCTACCAAACTTACATTAGCTAAGGATCTGGTGTGAGGACTTTGCCATCATTAGGGATCCTGGTTTTCTCTGATTTAAAAAAAAAAAAATGCAATTTTTGGATTAAAAAAAGTAACCCCAAATCCACATTTTCCCATGATTAAAATGAAACACCACTACATATATATCTATATATTAATGGTGTTTCATTTTGATCATGGAAAAATGTGGATTTTGGGTTACTTTTTTTAACCCAAAAATTGGGGGTTTTTTTCAAAGCAGAGAAAACCAGGATCCCTGAATCATTTTAACACTTGGTTAAGGTATCATACGGTAAGTTTCATAACCGACTGAAACTAAGGTTACAGGTCCCCTGGAGTTAAACTAATGAGTGGATTTCAACATAAATTAGAAGTACTTTGGAATAACTATGGGTATGCTTAAGATTAATATGTCTATATGTTTGTTCATGAAAAATGCTTAGTTATTAATTATCTTTAGCTAAGCAGTGAGTTCTGGAATTAAAGGACATTTTATCAAGGCATGGTTTAAATATCTAACTTTAGAAATATAAACTATCAATGTCAGTTTATAGAGAAAAGCTTGATTGAAAAATATGCAGTGATCCATATTTTCTGGACTGGCAACAAATTCTTTTCCTCAGAATCACACAAAATTGTCTTATCTTAATTTAGGATTTTATATTACATAGTGTCTAGGTGTCCTTACACATAAAATGAATCATGATAGTGGAGTTCCTTGTGGAATTCAGTGTCTCTAGCAGTGCTATCGACTTAACAATTTGCAATATGACTTTGATTTTTTACTATTATATATTTACTTTTATTCTTTAGTTCTTAATATATTTTAATGCCTCTTACTAATGTCACTTACATGAGAATTGACTTCACTTTTTAAACCCTCTTATGTAATCATGTCTATTTTGCCTATCGTAAAATCCTGTTTACATCTAAACTCTATGTTGATTAATAAATACGTATTTTATTAACAATTCTCAAATGTGCTTTTGGTAATAAATCTGAAATTCTATGATTTCATAAGAAATGCAGTAGGGATAATTAATTAATGAGAATTGGTTTTTAGCTGTTTTATAGGGCAGCCCTAATATTCTAAAAAGTCCTCCTCTGTTCTACTTCAGATGCATTATGTTCTTTATACATTTCAGTAAATTAGTTCTCAGGTATCCTGTTCATTTTGCTTTCATGTTGCCAGTTGTTTTTGTATTAATTTACCCTTTAAAAGGTAAGTTTTCTGGAGACTGAAAATACCAAGCACCAACTAGCACATCCTGAGCCAGTGACCCATTATTAAAAGCTAGATTTCTCATCAATACCTCTAGAGAGTCTACATTTTAAAAGCGGACCATAAATCAATATTTAAGAATCTGTTTTAGTGTCTGGTATTCTTCAGTGAGTTGCTGCAGCACGTCATAAGCAGTAAAGGACAGTGGAAGAGGGCTGAAAGATACAGTCAAGATCAATGGCTAAAGATCAGCTGGGGAGGGCTTCACCGCAGAGCTGCTTGTTTTAATGTAACTTCACCAAGCAGTTTGTTAATAAAGAGAGACAGTCCTAAAAAGAGACACATGCAAGGAAAGGAGGAAGGGGGTGGAATAATCTTAAGGCAGAGCACCTCTAAGCAACAGCCTCACAAAAGCTTGGGCACATATTTAACTTTATGTACATGAGTAGCCCCATTGAAGTTAATGGAATGCAGGATTTAAACATATGAATAACAATCCTTATGAGACTGAGCTCTAAGGTGGATAGATTTTTTTTTTCAGTGAACTAAGATCTTGAAAGAAGAATGGATTACAGAAGACAATGGAAAGTGGTTGCAATTAAAAAATAAACAAACATGACAGGAGTTTTAATTGACTCAATAATTAAAGAAATCTTACAGTAATTATTTGCTTTATCTGTGTGTTTGGAGAGGCTTAATGAAAACCCTTTTTAATCATAAATCATTTATCAGTGCTTCAGGGCTATTATTTTTCTTATTATTTGATAAGTAAGTACTTGAATTAGACATTTGCTTTTTACTCTGATTTAATTTTAATATATTTTGCATAATTAAGGCCAGCGCTGCACAGGTACTGCTGAATTTCTCAGCAGCAATTCCTAATTGTCATTAGCAATGTTAAATTACCATTGTCATAGATATGGTGTACCCCAAATATAATCTCACACTTGTAGGGCTGCATCCTGCAGGTGATCCAACTACATTTCATCCACCTTGCTCCAGTAAGATATCTGTACATGGAAGACCCCCTTACAGGACACATAAACCTCTACTATGTGTGAAATTAAAGTAATAGATCTTCAGTGACAGCTGTAATTAGGAAATTTATGGAAAGTACAATTACTAGGATACAAGCACCTTTTTATATCAAGATTATAGAAAATGAGAGGCTTCATGTAGCAATGGATACATGCGTTTAGTGGCTTATTTTTAGAGTCCAGGTCAAGAGTCAAAATACGGAAAATAAACTGTTATTAAGACATGCAATACAAATGTTATGGGATCTTAGATTAGCCTGACCTGTTTTTTCTACAGTGTCACATGTAACCTGAGAGATTCTGCCTGAATTGGACCTGCTTTATTACAACTACTTCTGAATGCACATAATGTGAATATTTTTTCCCCTCTCTCATAGGATAGTTTTGCATGAGGACATCAGCAGGAATTTAAGGATATTTTCCCTTAAATGTAAAGCTCACATAAAAGATAGTCTTTTTTCTAGTCATACAATAAGCATCATTCATTTGGAAAGGTCAATATTAATTAGCAAATCCAGCAGGGGCAGTCTGTCACAGGCTTTCTTGTGCATCTGGTTATTCTTTGTTTCAAATGAAAGATAATCCATTCAGTTAGAGGTCTAGGAGCTGGCTCTACTCTGTAATTCCAACATCCTTTCAAAGACTGGTAAAATCATACATGTTATTTCTACAAAGCAATATGTTAGTGAGTTCCATTTCTTTTATTTTCTGATTTGTTTTGACTGGTCCTATGGTTTTTCTGGCTGCTTTTGTATTTTTGTCTTTTGCAGGTACTGCCAACAACGGAAAAAATATTTGATTGTCAGGTTGGGAGGCAGTGGCTGTGATTCAGAAGAACTGACAGGAGGAGGAGGAGGGAAGTGCACAAAAACTTACTGAACGTTGTACTAGGGATTATGGCCTAGAGTTGCAAAAATGCGTATGTGTTTCCCACAGTTAATGCAACATGCTTGAGGGATATATAACTGATGTGACTGCCTGCTAATTAGGAAGGCAATATGCATCCTCATTCTATCTGTGCAACTAATCTAAGTTCTGGAAATCCGGACCAGCATGCCTAGGCTAGAGGTCAGCAACCCCCAGCACACCTGCCAGAACATGACATGCAAAGGATTTTGCTTGACATATGCGCTTTGGGGCTGACGGCAAGCAAAGGGATGGTGCTGCAGTGCCACAACAAGGATTGGGGCCTTCTCAGCTCCCCTGCCATCCACCCCAAGGTGCACATGCACCTGCTGCCAGCAGTGAGCCAAGCCAGGGCTCCACAGACCCCAGTGCAGCTGCTTGAAGCCGCCCAGCTGCCTGCCACAGCTGGCCCGGGATCTGGACAGGTCCCTGCCACTGGCCACAGAGCCTGGGCACCTCACAAGAGAAAATAGAGAAGCTGCCAACAGCTGTACCAGGGCCTCCAGCTCGTTGCTGGCAATGGGGGGCACATGCACCTCTGGGTGGACAGCAGGGAAGGGCCTGGGGCTGTGCTGCCACAACAAGGATTGGACCCCTCATGGCTCCCCTGCTGTCTGCCTCTGGCACACCAACTTCTTACAAATCGAGATTGTGTGTGTGTGTGTGTGGGGGGGGGGACTGGCACTTTGCCCAAAAATGTTGCTGACCCCTGGCCTAGACTGTATGCCAAAACCCAGCCACCCTCTGCAGCAGCAACAAAGAGAGGTACCTCAGTGTTTAAATATAAAAGCGAAGAGTGCAGCAAAGGAAAGGGCAAATCAGTTTGCCATATATAGCCTGCTGGTTACCTACTTCCCAGCCTGTTCTGGATGACTGTTGCTGGCTCTCACCCTAATTACTAATCGAAGTTAAGTCTCTAGAAAAAATTCTTGGAGGCAGGAACATTGACAATATTTAAAATGGTGAAACTGCTTAATGCCTAAGAGAAAGGCATGCTGTTTAGGGGAATAAATCCATGGTTTGGAGGCCCAGGTTAAAGAAACAGATTTCAAAATAGTACCATTAAGAAACTTCATGTTAACAGATGGCTGAACCAGTCACAGCTTTGGAAAGCACAACTTGCTGCATGTCAAAAACACAAGAAAACTGTAATTTAAAAGCTGGCTTTGGAAGACATCTGAGAAAATGTAATTTAGGCATTATATATTCTAGACTGTGAAAAAATTAGGACTTTTGGATAAGCTGAAAATGATACTGAGTACTCCTGAGGAATCTAAATGACAGGTTCACAAGGCATTTCAGGTTCTCATCCCCTTCCAATATATAAAGACAGAACAAAGTAACGGCATTATTAATATTCTCTGCAACTGCTCAGTTGTAACATTAGATACAAAAAGCAAAAAATTCCCGTCTTTCTTCTTAATAAGCACAACGGTATCTTTCTCTGTAGTGGTAGCAGCGTTTCTTTGATGCCTGGGACACAAGAAAAAGCAAGAGTCTTGAGGCTGGAGGGTCAACAAGGACTGATTGCTGATTCTCTCAACTGCAATCTTACAGACAGGGCTGTCCAACTTCTAAATGTCTGGGGGCCACACATCTTTGGGCCATACTAAGAGGGGCTGCGCCAACGGCAGTCATGGGCCCCAGCGGACACACTCTAATGGGCCAGGCACCTCGGTGCCCTTCCTCCTGCTGCATTACACACCTCCATTCCTGCATCACAGATGGAGCACCTCCCAGCTGCACCGGGAATCCAGACCCCCCTGCACTCCATATCTTCCTGCTCCACCCTCTGCTTCTGCTCCCCACACTTTCCCTCTGCACTAGGAACACCCCCCCACACACACACACTGCACCTCCTTCTTCTGTTGCTCCTCATGACTGCCACTGCACTACGCTCACAGAAACCCCATCTTGCCTTTAGCTTCCCAGCCATGAGCTCACCTGCTGCAACATGCCATTCAGGCACCCCAAACTGTGAGCTCCCTTGGTACTGAAGGCTGTGTTGCACTGCACTGCCCTGTTCTCTGGGGCAAGGGCAGTAAGGGGAAGCTGGAGAGAGGGAGAGCAGGAACTCCCAGTTGCTGTCACAGCCAGAGCAATAAGGGGAGGGACAGCCCAGTGGTCACAACTGAACCCCTTATAGGCTGCCAGCCGGACAACCCTGTTATAAAAAGCTCACTTCTTAACTAGTCTCAGAGGACCAGTTTTAGAGATTTACAATGAACTACTAGTCATGTAATTCAGTGGTAGTAGCTGATGCCAACAGTAGTGTCTCCTCGGGTCCTATGCTGCTTTAAGAGACATGGACATAGTTGTCATATGTTGCCTTTGGATCAAAACTGTAAGACATCTATAAACTTACATAAAACGTGCCATGTGTAGGAGCAAATAGCTCCATAGTCTATAAAGGAGTAACTAGAAGTAAAATATGCTGTTTAAACACATAATTGCATCCAATGGGACAGAACTTTCCAAAGCACTTAAATGACTTGAAAAATCCATGGGCCTTGTGCTCTTATGCTCCTCAGTAACTTATGGGCTTTTGAAATTTCCATCTATGATGAAGGAATATAAACTTTCTGCCTGTTACAAGGTACACCTGGTAATTCTATGTGAACTCCTGAAAAGTTAATTCTTTTGCACTCCATGTAGTCTAAGCTTGATTTTCTTCAATTGACTGCTTGTTGAACCCCCCCCCCCCCCCCCGCCTTGTTTTTCTCCTTTGCAGCTGGCTTGGGTATAGAGTAATTGTGT
>NW_017729033.1:29031711-29041660 GCF_001723915.1 Gavialis gangeticus | reverse complement strand
CCCCCCCCCCCCCCCCGTAAGTTTATACCTTGACTGTAAGCTGCTTAGGATAAGTATGCATGTCTGTAAAGAAGTACCTACAAAATAATTAATAATAGCAGTCAAGAATTGCATGTGATTTCTCCTTCCTGATGTTAATTTCAGGAAATGAAAAAAAGATGAGGTCACAACTCTCCCTTATTTGGATTGTAGCTTCCAGCATTGCTAATGCTGATACTTTAACTGCTGTTTGCATTGATCCATTACTGGAGCTGCTTTCCAGTATTCTGGGATTTTTCTATATAGTGCTATTGTACCTGTGCCCTGAATAAGGGGTGCCTGGGTAACGACCTACTATTATGTATTTTATGGTATATATTATTTGAGTTGCCATTAGAGCTTTGAGTATAAAATCCCATCTGACATCCCTACCCATATCCCTTTGGACAACTGACACTACCTCTTCCCATAATCCTGTACTATCGTATATTCTCTGCAAGCATGGAGATGCACCTGTTTTTTCACTCAGCTGGATATTTAGGGCTAAAACTTCCCTGTTATTTGAAACTCTAATACAGTGGATTAATTCCATACATGTCTTTCTATGGTTACTGATTGAGCTTTAAGGATATCATAACTTTCATAACTATTTATGCCTACACACCCAACATTCAATAGGCATTATATTAAGAGGAGGCATAATAAGTATCAGATGTAGGTGCTAACTGCATTAAAGAAAGCAAGTGGGAGGACTGCAACATGAACACATTTTGACAAAACAACAGCACCTCTGAACATTTCCACCTTTATATCAAGTGGCTGGTATCTGAAGACACCAGTTCAGGGCATTATTTGAAATGGATTTGGTGGTCTGAGTTCATTTCCACATTAAACAGGGTGCATGAACTGACAGCCTGCTGGTAGTCTTGGCAGAAGCAGCATGGGAAAAGCAGGAAACCTTCATATCCTCTACATCAGGACTGTGACAGTGGGGAGGGAACCCTTGAGTGTGGCTGTTGTGCATGCTGAACAAGGTAACTAATGGACCAGACATTGTATAGCTATGCTACAGCACTGCTCCAACTGGGCTAACCTCCCCTGCTTCCCAGTGCTTTCAGACATTCCTTGAGTCAGTGATTCTCAACCAGGGTGCTACAGTTGCTGTGGTCTTTCTGAGCTCTGTGCAACATAAAAATTGCTCTATTTTTCTGTACTCAAAACTGAGTGAAATCTAAGAGCTGGCATTTTCCAAAGAGTACCTTGAATCTATTGAGGGGTGCCTCATAAAAGGTTGAGAACCACAGCCTCGACTCTAGCAATCTACCAGCCTTCAAGAGCACTGAGATTTGTTACTGTTTTATGTTAGTGTGAATTACATTTATTTATACAGCATAGTGTGCTGCTTCATATGACTATACTAATGATAGGTAACCTCTCTAATACGCTTGCAATCTACATAAGACTTAATGCAGGAAAGATTCTATGACAGGGTGAAGAAAAAGGAGTGACATTTTAAGAGAGGGGCTCATTTAAGTCCTTTGCTATATGTTATTAATTCTGAAATATATTAGATCCTGGGGCTGGTGTCTGGAACAAAGGCTGCAATAGCGTTAAGTGAGAAATTGAAGTGAAAGAAGTTAATTTTGCATTGGGATTTGCAGGTGTGGAACAAGTTTGCAAAGTCCAAGAAGTAGTTCTACAGGGAGCAGTGGACAAGCTAAGATGGCAGAGAAGAGGACTGTGTGCACAAATACAGCAAACAGAAAACACTGGTATCAAGAGACCTAATATTCACATTATGCAGAGATGGTTCTGCAAGCATTTGAAGTCCTAGCTGACTCATTGTTAAGATTCATGCTTTAGATTGCTGCAGAATTTAGGTAATTACTGTTGCATGTCAGAGAGCTATATTCAAATCAATCCCATCAGCAGTACTCAGTTCCCCTCCTTGTAATACTTTGAAAGTTCTATCTTTAACCTTATCAATTTTTGTGTTGAACATGCTCTACAAACTCAGTTTCTCAATGAGCTCGACTCCAGTTCAATGCAGCAATGCTACATTAAATGGCTATTTTCTAACTCACAGATCTGGAAAATAGGGTTTAATCAATGCCCATTAGACCTTGCTCTCCCTTCTGGCATAAAATGCCTACTTTTCATCCAGCTTTACTTTATTGTTGTTTTAATGGGCTATGATTGGCATTTGGTACCGTGTTGCACAGGAAAGATTATTTAACAGGAAGAAATGGAAGTACTTTAAAACAGAACAATGTAAGCAGAACAGAAAAAACAACAAAAGACCCAGTTTGTCATGCTCTCATTTCATCACAAGGTATTCAGTTCCTCCTCCAAGTACAAAGGTGTAGATCTAACAAAGACAAAATACTTCTTCGTATAAGAAATTGTTCTGGAAGGATAGTCTTCAGGAATAAATAGTTGCCTCCTAAGAGGTGCTGAACCCGTGTATTTTTTCTTGCAGCTAATGGACCTAAGTATGGCAGTTTTATTCAGTGTCTGCTCAGGTAAAAATTCAATCCTGTACAATAGCCTACCCACAAACTGCATGACATTTAACCTCTCCAAGGCTGCTTATTTACCATTCAGAAGACCTGACTGCCTCAGTAGGAGGCCTTTTGTTTCCACTGCACAGGAATGGAAGGAATTCCACTAGAATTTGCAGTTTCTCAGTGAAACTCTCAATGAGCATAAGGATGTTGAGGATGCACCAAGGACTTGATTCTGTGATGTGTAAAATGCCCCAGGAAGGCTGAGTCCCCAGGGTGTGTCTGAATTAGAGCTGCAGTTGCTCATTACACTCTCAGCTTCTCAGGAAAAACTGGCACCCAGCGGTATAGGGAATGGCAGCTTTGTGCCCTAAGTAGCCAGCCATGTGACACCCAGGACTGCTGTCCCAGTTGCCACCCCTTTAGTTATGCTACTGCTGGCCAAACAACAATAGGGCAAACTTCAGAAGTCCAGGTGGTGCACAAAGAAAAGTGCCGAGGGCTCAGGGTTAAAATCCCAATCTGCATTACCACATACAGTGCAATGAAGAGCTAGATGACTGGGACAAGGAGAGGTGCAGTAGGACAGTCCAGAACAATGGGTTGTCCATTACAGAGACCATACTAAGGATAAAAGAGCAAAGGAAGGATAGGAACAATAGCAAGAAACCAGTCTGGTTGAACAGTGAACACTTCATTGACTTGAAAATTAAAAAGAAATCTCATAAAAAGTGGAAAATTAACCATATTACTAGGGATGAGTATAGTACAGGTACACAGAGATAAAATTTTAAAAAATCTTAGGTACAAATTAAGATACAGCGAGATATGAAAGACAATAAAAAGCATGTTATAATTAGGTCAAATTAAGAGGAAAAACGAGGCACTTGTAGGCCCCTTGGTGAATGGGAAGTAGACTCTAATAATGCGTGATGAGGCTAAAATATTTAATGCCTTTTTAATTGCAGTCTACAGGTTATCTGTCAGGTGATGAGTGCTGTTAACAGCCAGGATAGGGAAGGACATAATCACCTGAGAATATGAAAGAACAGGTTAGAAATTATTTGAACAAACTGGATGTTGTTAAGTCAGCAGGATCAAGTATGATTCATCTTACTGCACTCAAAGAATCTGCTGAGGTGACCGTAGAGCCATTGATCATTATTTTTGTGAACTCATGGAGATAAAGGAAGATCCCAAAAGACTGGACTAGGGCAATATAAGGCCCACCTTTAAGAAGGGGAAGGACAAGTATATGGAGAGTTACAGACCAGTCTGACCTCAGTACCAGGAAAGGTCATGGTGCAGGTCTTCAAGGAATCTATTTCTAAACACTTGGGGGAGAACATGGTGATCAGGAGGAGCCAACATGAATGTCTCAAGAGTATCAAGAGTAAGTCAGGCTTACCTAACCTAATTTCCGTCTATAATGAAGTGATGGGTTTTGCAGATGGGGGAGAGAATTGGATGCAATATACCTCAACTTTAGCAAGATTTCAACAGTGTCTCTATGACATGCTCATTAGTGAGCAAAGGAAATATAGTATATAATCAGGGCTGTCTAATGTGGTAGCCCAAAGGCTGCATCTGGCCTAAAAGGGGTTAGTGTACAGCCCATGGGCTCCTGCCTGGCTGCCACGCCTCACATTGTGCCTGTTGCTGTGGCAGCCAGAGTCTCTAGGGCAGGGAAGAATGATGAGAAGGGCTCAGTGACCCTGTTGTCAGTGTGAGGAGGTGGGGAGGGGGAGGATCACACTGCTAACACAGCAGCACCAGTCAAGGATGGAGAAAGGCTTGGCTTGCGTTGCCCACATGGTGGAGAGTGGCTGGGCTGGCCATGCAATATAGTTCCCAGGGAGCCCATGCAGTTTGCAGCCCCTATGGCATGTGACCTACATGGCATGCACTCTTTTATCTGTACCCAGTGCAGTGTATGGCCCCCAGCCACTTTGAAGTCAGCCCTGGTCTAGATGAAACTGCTCTAAGGTGGATGCTGCTACTCTAAGGTGGAAACTAAGATGGATGCTACTACTCAACTGGTTGGATCATCATGCTCAAAGGGTAGTCATCAATGGCTCAATGTGAAAGTAGAAAGAGGTTTCAAGTTAAGTTCTCTACAGTGTCTGTCCTGGGTCAGGTGCCGTTCAATATCATCATATGTTATATGGAGGACGGAACTGCAGGTATGCTTACTAAATTTACAAGTAATCCCAAACAAGCCGAGGCGGGCTTCAGCTTCTTAGACAACGACCCACACGTCAGGACGAGACACATGCTCGGATAGGATGGGCTTCACCTTTCCCCCAAAGGTAAGCGTGTGTAATCTTCTAGGTTGGTTGATCTCCTCCGGTGGGCTTTAAACTAGGCTCGTTGGGGGAAGGGGAAGACGGCAGAGGAAGCCTTAGACCAACAAACCAAGCATCACCCGCAAGAGCAGCCCAGCCTAGACTGATGACGAGCAGAACAAATACCCAGGTAAGCAACAGGGGCCCGGGTAGTACTGGGATTAGGGGGGCAGTGCGTGCATCTTCAGAAGGCCTCAAATGCCTCTACACTAATGCTCGCAGTATGGGCAACAAGCAGGAGGAACTTGCCCTCCTGCTAGCTAACACCAACCCAGACATAGTGGGGCTCACCGAAACATGGTGGGACTCAATGCATGACTGGGTGGTGAACATCAAGGGCTATAGGCTGTACAGGAGAGATAGGACAGGGAGGAAAGGTGGGGGTGTGGCGCTCTATGTCAAGGAGCAGTACACATCCTCAATGAGTAGTACTGTGTCAGGGGAGGAGCAGACTAAAGTGCTCTGGGTTAGAATACAGGGAGGTCAGGGAGAAAGGGACTTAACAGTGGGAGTCTACTACAGACCACCCAAACAAGGAGAAGAGCTAGACCAGGAATTCTTAAGTCAGCTCACGGAGGCAGTTAGGTCAAAGGATGTGGTCATCACGAGTGACCTAAACTTTCCAGACATCTGCTGGGAGGAGCAGTCAGCCAGGTCTGACCGCTCACGTAGGTTCCTAGCTGAGATACAGGACCTCCATCTAACCCAGGAGGTGCACAGCCCCACCACTGGAGACGCCTTGTTGGATCTGGTCTTGGCCATGGACCTGGTGGGGGGACTGTAGGTGCTCGACCACCTGGGCGACAGCGATCATCGCCTGCTGGAATTCACCATCTAGTGCAAGGTGGTGAAGACCTGCAGCAAGGCAGCAGCCATGGACTTCAGAAAGGCGGTTTTCAATGAGGTAAGGAGACTAGTGGGGGAGACACAGAGGTCCCAGGGTGGGGGGGAGTTGGGTGTCCGAGAACAGTGGTTGTTCCTTAAGGAGACGATCCTCCAAGCCCAAAGGGATCCTACAGGGATCACAGGAGGCAAGAGGGCGCAAAGACCCCCATGGCTTACCAAAAGCATCTGGAAATGTCTCCAAGCTAAAAAGGATGCGTACACCCATTGGAAGGGAGGGGCCATCACCAGAGAGGACTATACCTCGGTTGCTCAGGGCTGCAGGGGGGGGGGTCAGGAAGGCCAAGGCAGAGATGGAACTGGGACTAGCTACCCAGATCAAGGACAACAAGAAGTCCTTTTTTAAATACACAGGGGTACCGGGTAATGTGAGGCCTCTGCAAGACACGCTAGGAAATCTGGTCATTGCATCAGACAGCAAAGCTAACCTATTTAACAATTTCTTTGCCTCCATTTTTCTGAGTAGGGACCTGGTCATCCCCCCATGGGGATCCCCGTAGGCCCTGTGGGAGGCACACCCAGGCCTAGGATCAACGAGGACCTAGTCAGGGAACTTCTGGAGGGACTGGACGTATTTAAACCAGCAGGTCCTGACAATCTCCACCCCAGAGTGCTGAGGGAATTAGCAGAGGTTATTGCGGGACCTCTGGCATGGCTTTACGAGCACTCATGGTGCTCTGGCAATATGCCGGAGGACTGGAAAAGGGCCAATGTGGTTCCCATTTTCAAAAAAGGGAGGAAGGAGGACCCAGGAAACTACAGGCCCGTTAGTCTTACCTCGGTCCTGAGGAAGCTTTGTGAGAAAATTATCCTGGCGTATGTCCATGAGGGGCCAGCAGGGGAGACTATGCTTAGGAGCAACCAACATATGTTCATTAGAGACTGGTCCTGTCAGACCAACCTGGTGGCCTTCTATGACCAGGTCACAAAATCCTTGGATGCAGGTGTCGCAGTCGATATAGTCTTTCTGGACTTTAGGAAAGCCTTTGACACGGTCTCTCACCCCATTCTCATTAAAAAAATTGGAGACTGTGGTGTCGATGCCTACACAGTCAGATGGGTCACTAACTGGCTGGAGGGCCGCACCCAGAGAGTGGTGGTGGACAAGTCTTATTCAACCTGGAGGGACGTGGGCAGTGGGGTCCTGCAGGGCTCGGTCCTCGGGCCTGCGCTGTCCAACATCTTCATCAGCGACTTGG
Source organism: Gavialis gangeticus (assembly GCF_001723915.1). NCBI lineage: Eukaryota > Metazoa > Chordata > Crocodylia > Gavialidae > Gavialis > Gavialis gangeticus. The sequence goes on along the minus strand of NW_017729033.1, from coordinate 29,034,730 downwards.
ACAAAGGGGTAAAATGCACCTGTTCAAATCTGCAGATGATACTAAGATGTGGGGGGATGTGGGCATGCGAGAAGGAAGGAATAGGCTGCAATCAGACCTAGACAGGTCACAGGGGTGGGCGGATGAGAACAGGATGGGTTTCAACACTGACAAGTGCAAAGTGCTGCACCTGAGGTGGAAGAACCAGCAGCAGATCTACATGCTGGGGAACTCCCTTCTCGTCAGTGCAGAGACAGAAAAGGATCTTGGAGTCATTATTGAGGCCAATATGAACATTACAACTCTGGATTTAAGTGACTAGATGGCACTTAATTTTTTTTTTTTTTTGGATCTAGGCTTTTTTAATATATAAGGGTGTTTCAGAAACTCATAGCAAAATGGCTACCCATACTGTATATCTGCAATAAAGCTGGAAACTACACAGCATTGCACACAACACACTTTTATTTCAAAATTCCCATTACTTTCTGAAACATCCTTGTATGTGACAAGTATCCTCTCCATCAAATAGCTCAGTAGTTTTAAAACTAACCTGTTTAATTTCTTCTCTGGCTAGATGTCAAAAGCCTTCACTATCATATTCTCTTTTATCTGGATGAAACTGAACTAATAGTCAGATGAGTACATTATGAATTATATACCTCACATAATCCCTTACAAACTGTTCATAAAGCAAGATAGCTTCATGTTAACATTTTTTTCTTCTGTGATCATGAACTTACAATAACCCCATTTTTCCTTTGCAGATTCCACATTCCCCATTTGGCCTTCAGATAAAATACTTAAACCTCCTTAAAACAAATCTCAAGATATATAAAATCATATCACGATAACTAGGGCATAGCTTTTATAGCATCAAACTTCCTTATTCCTGCTGTTCAATTTTGAAATAACCTTGGAACATTTGAGACTGCTTAGAAATTTATATTCACCTGAGAAAAGTCTGGGGCCAAATTTTCAAGACAGACTTTCATCCACCCTAAAGATACTTCCCTGCATTTCTGTTTGCAGTACAAGCAATGAAAATGTACTTATCCCAGCACTCAAAAAGCAGTTTCACATTTAAACTGAGCAATCATTTAATAGACCCTCCATAGAGGAAATATCTAATTTATTGCCAGCTATCTGTCTTTTGATAGAGGGTTGTGGGTTTTTCACTCCACATCGTAAAACAAATTACATAGTTAGAGGAGTGGTTGCAATCAAGTTCATAAACAACTCTTGCACACATTCAACAATTTGCTCTGTTCAATTTGTCCAATCTTCATGATTTTGCTGTGGTACCATTTTCTAAAATGTACCTGCAGCTGACAAGCTAAAACATTTGCAGGTACGCATATGCTGTCTATAAATAATAAGCTTTTAACAAATGCTTGTGGTGAGACACAGCCTAGCTACTTACGTTTGGAATGTTTGTCACAGAGGGCTGACGCCCTCATGTCACAGAGTCTCAAGGAGCCTTTGCTGCTGCTGTAGACGAAGAGATTGCAATGATGGGGATGAAACTCAGAGGCAGTAATCACTTCCGTCAGGTCCTCCATATTGGCTGGCTTTATATCTACAATGTCTGAATGGAAGTTTTATTAAGGAAAATGGAATTTATTAAGGAAAATTATGACCCTTCCCTTGAAGAAAATGTTTGTCTAGACATTTGACGTAAGTATATAGACAAACAGATTACACTTTCAGATGAATCATTCTTATTTGTTTGAGAACAGAAATTCAATGTTATACCATTTGTCAGTAGGCTTTTTTATGTATATACTATGAAGATAGTTCTATTTTTATAATTATATTAATTTAGGAACACCGTCCATTAAACACTTCAAGTAGGTGTCATCAGTAAGTCCACACTGGCAAGTACTTTGCAAATGGTGATGTCAAATATTGCAGAGCAGTTCAGAGGATTTAGATCCCTATCTTTCATTAAAACTAAAAGAAAATGAGCAGGTAATCACTATCACCAATATTCTCCTGTAAACCAGTCCTGTATCTTCAACAACACTGAATAATAAGGACTAATATACATTTCACTTTGTTCTTACCTGACTGCTTCTAAATAACTATCCTCTTCCGCTCTTTTGCTCTCAGTCTCCCCTATTTCACTAGCTTCTTGTCCATTACTTTATTGAGGAAACAGAAGAATGGGAAGTGCAACAGGAGACCAGCCTGGCTAGTCATCAATCACTTCAACGAGTTGAAACTCAAAAAGGAATCCTATAAAAATGTCAACTTGGGCACAGCACTAGTGAAGAGCTTCTATATCAAAAGTAAGAGGAAGACCAGAGAAATCATAGGTCACATATGGAATGCAGAAGGCAATCTAACTACAGATGTTGCAGAGAAACCTGAAGTATTTAATGCCTTTTTTACTTCAGCTTTCACAAACATGGGCAACTATCAGATGACAAATGCAGTCAGTAGCAAAGACAGGGAAGGAGACAAACAATCTACAGTAATAGCAGAACAGGCTAAGAATTACTTAGAGAAGCTAGATGCTTTTAATTTGGCCGGTCTGGATGGAGTGCACCCTAAGGTACTGATGGAATTAGCTGAGGTAATTTTGGACCCATTGAGGTCAGGTGTATGTACTATGATACACCTCACACCAAGATTTGGAGTGAGGTGGGCACGTTAGTAGGGAAGGACAGATTACAACAGGACCTGGATAGGTTACAGGGGTGGGCTAACAAAAATAGGATGGGTTTCAATACAGACAGGTAGAGGGTGCTGCACTTGGGCAGTAGGAACCAGCAGCACACTTATAAGATGGGAAACTCCTTCCTCGAGAGCATGGTGGCAGAAAGAGATCTTGGAGTCTTTATTGACTCCAAGCTGAACATGGGCCGACAATGCAAGGTCACAGTCAGTAGGGCTAACCGTACTTTGTTGTGCATCCACAGATGCATCTCAGGCAGGGCCAAGGAGGTGATCCTCCCCCTCTATGCAGCCCTGGTCAGGCCGCAGCTGGAGTACTGCATCTAGTTCTGGGCGCCGCACTTCAAGAGGGATGTGGACA
>NW_017729033.1:29015721-29026711 GCF_001723915.1 Gavialis gangeticus | reverse complement strand
CCGGGGACAGCAGGGCAGACCCTATGAAGAGAGACTACAGGATCTTAACCTATTCAGCCTTCACAAGAGAAGATGAGGGGGGTCCTGGTGGCTGTCTATAAACTCACTAGGGCTAGACCAGCAGGGTTTGGGAGAGACCTTGTTCCCCTGAGCACCCCCCGGGGTAACAAGGAAAAATGGCCACAAGTTGTTAGAGAGTAGGTTTAGACTAGACATCTGAAGGCACTACTTCACAGTCAGGGTGGCTAGGATCTGGAACCAGCTTCCAAGGGAAGTGGTGATGGCTCCTACCCTGGGGGTCTTTAAGAGGAGGCTTGACGTCATTTGAGCTTTTGACACTGTCTCTCATGACATTCCCATTAACAAGATAAGGAAATACATACTAGATGAAATAAAAGTACTGTAAAGTAGATACATAACTGACTGGATGCTCAATGAGCAGTCATCAATGGTGCAGTGTCTAGATGGGAGGAGGTATCAAGTGGGGTTCAACAGAGGTCTGTCCTGGGTCTGGTATTATTTAACATGTTCATTAGTAACTTGGATGATGGGGTTGAGTGAACACTTAGTAAATGTGCAGACAACACCAAGCTGGGTGGGGCTGCGGATAGAGGGAGTAGGATTAGAATTAAGGACTTGACCAGGCTGGAGAAATGCTCCACAATCAATCAGATGAGATCAAACAAGGATAAGTGCAAAGTCCTGCACTTGCCATGGAATAACTGCATATATAAATATAAACTGGAGAATAACTGGCTAGGCTGCAGTAATGCAGAGAAGGAGTTGTGGGTTACAGCAGAACATAAGATGAATATGAGTCAACAATGTGCACTTCTTGCAAAAAAAGACAGTAGGATACTGAGTTGTATCAACAGGATTGTCACTTGCCAGTGAAGGGAAAGGATTGTTCTGCTCTATTCAGCACTGGTGATACTTCACTTGGAATATTGTGTCCTGTTTTGGGACCCACACTTCAAAAAAGATGTGGACAGTTTGGAAAGAGGCTAGCATAGAGAGAAAAAAATTATTAGGGGCCTGGGAGCAAGACTTATAAGGAAAGACTGAAAGCACTCGGGGTTATTTAGTCTGGAGAAGAGAATACTAATTAGGGATTTGATAACTATCTTTAAATACATGAAGGGCAGTTATGCTGCAGCAGAGGAAATTTTGGATGGAGATTAAGAGGAATTTTCCAGGAGGGTGTCCAAGTATTGAAACAGGGAACCTAGAGAAATTGTGGAATCCCCATCCTTGGAAGTTTTCAAAAGTGTGTTATACAGACACTTGGCTGGGATGGTTTTGTCAGGGATGATCCTGCCTTGAGCAGGAGGCTGGACTAAATGACCTCATTAGGTCCCTTCCAGCCCTATTTCTCTATGGTTCTATGATACTAAGCCGCTTAATATTGCTTTTCACAATTTTTTCCCAACCTAAAAATTGCTCCTCTTATTTCCTTTTTCTTTCCACATTATTATTTCTAATTATTTAAATACTCTTTCCTAACCACTCCCATTGGTCTGTTTCTCGTATTCCCAGGTTTTCAGTTTTGCTCATGCTTCAAATTCCTCCTTGAAACTTACTGCTTTCTGAAAGTCTACACGTGTACAATATAAATCACTGAGTGGATGGAGAAATAATATTAAGAGATGTTAGTTTTATAATGTTTGTAGTGAATGTTCCTTTAATCTCAAGCCAAGCAGATGGAAGTCCAAGGACTGGTAGAAGTTCTATGCTGACAGAGGGCACAGAAACAGCAGTTCAGGCAAAAGTCATTCAGAAGAATCACTGCCTACCAAGAGATGGCCAAGCAATGTGAACTACAAGGGTACTTCACACCAAGGAGGTGCCCAATGCAATACAAAAAGGTGTAGCAGGTATTACTTTTAACTTTTAAGTTACATTGATGTATATTGTGTCATGGAAGCTCTGCAGTGCCTATAGTTAATCTCCATCAATGCAAGCTCAAAGAAGTGTTTACTGGGGAAAGGGATCCAGGAAATTACATACTAATAAATCTAAAGGCTTATCACTGGGTTCTGGTCTTATTTAAAGCAGTTACACCACTGAGGTTGATGGAGCTACTCTTGATTCACACTGATACATTTTGGGAGATCAGAATCAAACAGATTCCGGAAAACTTGTATATGGTAGCCATATTATGCAAATCACTCGTTTGTATCATTATGTGACATATGAGTTGGCTTTCAAAAATTCTTGTGCTTTTTTGCTTGTGTAAAATGTTCACAAACTCAGATGCATGCAAATTGCTTTTAATAGTATGTGCCAATCTGAAAAAAATTAGGGTTTGCTTTTGCACAAAAGTTTGATCATATACTATTGTGCACTCCTTCAAAAGTCTGGCCATTTACCACTAAGGGCTAAATACAATAAAGCACTGTCTAAAATGTTGTCTCCAACTTTCCACCTTTTCCCAATAGAATTTTTCAAAATAAGCCCACGCCTCTTACCAGGAAAGTCTAGTCACTGACTATGGTGGGAACAATTTTCAGCTCCACAGTAATGAATGCAAAACACGTGCCTTCCTAACAACCTATCAACTGGTGCCTTCCTAATAACCTATTTGTACTGGTGAACACATCTTGCAAGAACAAGTCACAGTCTGTGTATGCATGTTCAGTTAGAAATGTGGGAATGTGCAGACACACTTACAGGATTGAGGAAGGGCCTTTTGAAAATTTACCTAAGCATCCTATTTTGCTACAAGAAATCATGTAACAGACTGTTTGCACCACTACAAATGGAAGGTCCAAAACTGCAGTCCATCCTAGAAAACCAGAATGAAGATAATGCCACCTACTGAAATTAATGTGAGTTTTTGTGAACCCAGTCTATAGATATAAGACCTTTAACTATCTATATTTGAATAAAAATAAGCGAAACAACCAAACACCATAGTTTCATGTGTATGTATCAGCTAGTCTGATTATTATTCTTGTTAACTGTCTGCACATAACATAACACAGAATGCTTTTCAGTCACATAGACATATATAATTTCTCATCTCCCACAGTGAGCTATAATGTAAATTGCATGCATAAATAAATAAACAAACCTGTAAAAGAGGCAACATACATGCATTTGGAGAAGAAAATGGATCAAGAAAGAAAAAGTTTGGGAAAGACTGCTGCTAAGGAAAAGGGTGAAAGAAGCGCTCCTTGAACAAGGGGATTTTAAGGAAGCAATAGTTGAATAGCTCTACAGTGCAAGGAAAAGGTAACCCCATGCGGCAGGATATTTGAGTAAGACTATCCATGCCCTTACGTTGCCCTTATCACTGTAGCCTCTGTGACTCTACTATTAATGAATTTATCTTCACGCCCTTCCTGCAAGAGAGGCATGTATTATCATTCTGTATTATAAATGAGAGTGAGAAAAGAGAAGAAGTGGCTTCCTCAAGGTCAGAGGAAACCCATGACCAAGCCTGAAAGTGAACTGTGGACTACTGAGTCTCAGTTCAGTGCCTTAACGATGAAGCCATTCTTCCCCCACTGTCCTGCTTCCCTAAACACAAAAACTGAATCAATTGGCAGAGGATGGAATTTGAACAATCCCAGTGAATGATATATAATGGGCAATGTTGTTTTATTGATAGCCAGAAAATTCCTGCGTTGTCATACTGAGCCTGAGCCTCTTCCTACTGAAGTACATGGAAAATCTTTAATTGATTTTAGTGGGAGCTGGGTAAGCATCACAGAAATTACAGATCTACATTTGAGCTTTCACAAAGCTTTAGATTTCAGAAGCACTAACATAAAATTAAAATTTAAGGTAACCATATGCAAACTGCAGATATAATTATCATAATGGCTTCACAAGACCATACATATATCACACTGATATCATACACTGGCTTAGTTTTAAAAAAGAAAAAACAGCAGTAGAGCAGCAGAATATTCTGTGACATTTAATAATAAGTGGGCATGAATTAATGTTACATTGCAATGGCATTCCTAAGAAATTACTTACAGTATCACATTTGTATCCATCTCCAAGAATCCATCATGATTAATGTTACCACAATAAATCCCAAGATGAGCAACGTGTCTTTACCACCTATTATAAAGCATGTTCTTAAAAACCTAACAAGTAGAAATATCCTTTATTTGGTTATTTGTATTTGGTAAATCTGTCTTAAGAAATCTCTTTCAGTAAAAGCAATTGCTTTCAGTGATTAAATTGCTATCAGGAAACTGGAGGAATTACAGTAACTTGATGCAGGAATTTCACCTGTTAGTAGAGAGATGAATAACTGCTGAGTGATGAGAAAGATATAAAATATAAATAGAGTGTGTGAAACAGTCACACAAAGTATCATTTTTCTGGAAGCTGAAGACAGTATTGATGAATTTCCCTTCACTGTATAAAATGAATAACCCCATGCTGAATAATGAAATTAAATATTCCATTCCCCCAGCTGAAATGCATAGTACACTCGGAACAGACTGTGTTTCCAGATGTGATCTACATCTCCACTGAGACAGAAAAGACTTCATTGCCTATGGAGCATTGGACATTTAATTGCACTAACAAACCCCCAGAATTTAATCAGATTTAGGCAAAAATAAATAAATAAAACAATCAATATAACACCTTTATTAAACCAAAATGATCAAAAGGATTCTTGTTGAAGACTGGATTTGCCTGCAGTAAGTTTGTAATACTATGTAGAAAGAGAACCCTGTGCTTTGACGGCTACAGAACCTGACATATCAAAAGATCATGTCACACAAAAGAACAGATTTCTCATCTCATGATTTTTGCCATCTATTTGAACACAATCAAGTATGGCTTGACATATGATGTGTGGGAACCATATTTAAACTAGTGTGATGGGGAAGGGCAAGCATCTCCCACAAGAGACTTTGCATTTTTATTTTTCTATGTTTCCTTTGTGCTGCCTTTTTGCACAGTGTTAAGAAGCAGAGAAATACAGAGTAATTCAGCGAGAGATTCTACCCCAGATCCAGCCCCTTTGTGCCAACCAAACATCTCAAAGCAAAAGTTGGCCACATGAAAATTCGTCAGCTGGGAAAGGAGGGATGGGGGAGACTCAGCTGTTATAAAGCTGGTAGAGCCAGCTCCTATGCCAGCTACCCCTCCCCATCATCATGTGAGCGTGTATGGGAGGTAGGGAGTGATGTGTGGGAGTGCAACATAGCTGTTACATAATTCACAGCCAGCATATGGTCCCTTATGGCTCATAGATGATGACATCTTGATGGCCTCTTGCTCCGCCTACCCCAAACGCATTTCAGTGCAAGAGAGAATCTAGGCCAACAAGCTTTTAAGCACTGGAAGAGCCAAAGAGACTGGTTTACTATCAGTTGTGCACAGAGTTACAATTCGCAGCTCCCTGAAAGAGCTGGAGTTGTTATGCCCAGGCAAGACAGGATACACCCTGAGAAAAAGCAAATGATGTTTACACTACTGCCATCCCTCGGTGAGCCTTGTCAGGGGAAACAAATTTTAATATGTAGCAGAGGCCACGTTGGTGGAGGGGTGGGCTCAATCAGCATGTCCACCTTATGGTCCCACCGGAGCCCTTTTTGGGAGCTATGCATGCCAATGATGGAGAGGGAACTGCAACACTACTGCAGCAGTGGCTCTTTCCCCTGGCACGCACTGGCATAATGTTAATTCAAATACAACAAGAATTATTCTTTTGTTCACCAAAACAATAAATGTCTCAGACCCTTGTAACTCAGCTCAGTGCCTTCTTGTTCCACACATGGCTGTTTTTCCTTTGCCCAGCTCTGTGACACTGGATGTGGCTACTACATTGCCAACAGAATTTCTAGGGAGAGTAGATCTTCAAAGGACAAATGGAGCACAATTTTAATAAACTTGGAGCTGAAAGTGGGAGGAATCTCACAACTGGATTCCCAGACCTGGAAGAAGCATGGAGTTAGTAGTCGTGGAGGTACTGCTACAAGAACAGGGAAAGAACTCATAGGCAAAGAAAACCAGGTCTTGGACTGCAACTGGGGTGTCTTGCACATCTCCAGGGGAAACGCATTTGCTCCCTACATTTAGTGCCTTGTGGGCTACTTGGTGGAACGGTGGTTACTCCATATGCTCAAGAGCAGGGCTGTCCAACTGTGGCATAGCCATGGGCCAAACACTGGGTGGTCCCTCTGCTTTGGGGGGTGTCCCCATCAGCAGCCTTATCCCACCACATGGGCTACGCTGGTGGCCCCCAGCCATATGAGCAGCACTGGTGGTACATGGTCCTTTACCCCCTGCCACACAGGCAGCATCAGTAATGTATGGCACCCTTCCTGAGCCCTCCTGATGCACAGCAGTTGGAGAGGCAGTCACAGGGGCCTGTGGGCTACTTGTTAACTGCTTAGGGGCAGCCACTTGGACAACCATGCTGTATAGCATTACACTAGGAATTACTTAATCCAGAGGTGGGCAAAATGGTGGATCCGGCCAGTGGCTGGACTGTATTTCCCAGCAGCCTCTGCCTGTGTTGCTGTGGCCAGTTTCCATGGAAACTCCAGGAGCAGTGGCGCTGTGACAGGGCAGAACCAGGGTTCCCATGGAGACTGGCCCCAGCAGTGCTGGCAGCATGTGCAGCTGGGTGGGGAGCTGCTCTGGAGCTGGGGATGGGGCTGGGGCTGGGACCTTTCAGTGGTGACCACATGGTCCACAGCCAAGCCAGAGCCGCAATCCACTGCCTGCACACCCCTGCCCAGGGGTACGGATAGTGGATCACAGCCGTGCCCTGGCTCTGGACATGCTGTCAGCACCACAAGATCCTAGCCTTGGAGCAGCTCCCCACTCAGCCACATGCCCTGCCAGTGCTGCTGGTGCCAGTCTCCATGCAAACTCTGGCCCTGTGCTATCACATCACTGCGGCTCCTGGCATCTCCATGGAAATCAATTGTAGCAATGCAGGCAGGGGCTGCTGGGAAATGGAGTCTGCTGCGGGTCCGATCCGCCCCACGGGCTAGACTTTGCCCACCCCTGACTTAACCCCTATGCAACATCCATCAGTTACACCCTTGTGTTGCCAGCCTTTGACGTTTTCAAGGGGCCTTGGCCAAACTGCAGAAATGTAGCTAAGCAGAGGGCCCAAAGCCTGTTTCTGAGTAATCATAGTGTGAAACTTTGCAGATGTGACGATTAGCTTAGTCAGCAAAGTAAAGGAAGCCATCAAACACAATTTAAAAAGTACAAGGCCTGAAAAGAGATAAGAAAAGACCACACATTAAATAATACATATACACTATGACTATATCATAGTTTTATCTGAGAATAGTAGTCGCAAGGATTGATGTAACCAAATGTATTGGATGTTATTTTGCTATAATAGATATATTTTTGTTGAACTGCTTAGATAATTTGTAAAAACAAAAACAGCCTTTTAGAGAAGAACATAAATTAAGGTAAAGAAGAAACAGGAACAGCATTCCGCAATGGGGAAGGAAAAGGGATAAGAAACCCACCCTCTTTCCCAACTAATTGACATCTTCCAAGTCCACAAGAAATCTGGTTCAGTCCAGTTCCAAAAGTGCCAGTGAAACAAAGACACTGAAATAAGACCAATCAGCTATTATTTATTAGAATATTAAAACCAGGCATCTATAAATTTTGGGCATAGGCTGGAGGGAAATTTGGAGAACTCAGCAAATTCAAGAAGACCTGCTGCCAATCTGAATACCACCCTCCTCCCACTTCTCCAGTCTCCCTGGCCAATATAGGTGAGACTTTATGTTATGCTGTCACGGGCAGCCAGACAGATTTTGGGATAAATGTTTGTTTTCATGTTTTGAGGTACAAGCAAATAAAAGGTTGAGCAGTAGATCTGTTTCTACTTCTTTTATCAGTAACCTACCCACAAGGTTACCTATAATTTAGGTAATGCTTGGTAGTCAAGAAAAGGAGCTTTGAAGTGTGGGAAGGGAAGAGTGGGTATTAGAAGGCCAGTGGGGATGCACTCCTTGAATTCTGAACCAGATGTTCCTTACCCTCCACACCTGGGGTAGCTGACACTAACTCTATGGAGACCCAGAAGGCATGGGGCAATTCCCACATCTCTCTTCCAAGACTAAGTCAGCTAGGCTGCTGGATGTGCTTCTTTCACAGGGTTCCCTTCAGAGATGTGAAATTTCCCCACTATCAGTGTTGATGTTATTGTTTCTTTACTATACTATGCTGATAGGGGATGTACTTTACCAGACTATACACATATGCTCCCTGTCTACAGGACCTTCAATCAAAAATAAAGGGAAGGCTTACTAACAGGAAGAGAATGATGTGTGACATGGAGCAAACAAAACCAGAGTGGACTATCCAGGGAACACCAAGTAAAAGAAATGGGATTTTGAGAAGAGAGGGGAAGCATAATGGCCACTCCAGATGCAGCAAGAGCAGAAGGAGCAGCCTGATAAATGACATGGAGCTGAGAATGGGCACGTAGACTCAGAGATTAGCAAAGGCCTCAAATCTTTATTTTAGCCACTCAGAAATTTGTCACTGACTTAATGGGAGCAGGGTGGATTCCTAAGCGAGCACAGAATCTCCTCAAAGTACAGGCCCCAGGTTCCGTGTTGACAACTGTTGTGAAGATGATATTAAAATTAGGACAATGTGAGAAGATTTGTTCCACTGCCTTTGGGCTATTGCATCTTACACAAGCCTCTTCTTCCGGGAGTAAGTATTCACTATTTTTTTTTAGTGTTGGTTATGAAGATGATCTGCTACCTGATCCAACATGTGCATTAAATGAGACACCTTCACTTGATCAGCTAAAATATAAATTGGCATTCCTATTTTCCACTCATGCCAAAACACATATAATGAGAATGTGGAAAATAAACAGGACTCCTGCTGAGGAAGAAGGGTTCCAGGATATGTTTCCTTGTATGATAATAGAAACACCACAGTTTACTTCAAACAGATTAAACTTTCTCTGAACTGAAGGGTATGCATAAAAATTAGCTAGTTCACCGACCAGAAACCACTAGGGATTGACACAAGGAAGTGATTAGGTAGAAAACTTGTAACTGGATAAACTCACAAATAAAAGCTATAACATACAAGGAACAAGCTATACCATACAGCCCCACGACTCTGGCAAGATCCTCACTGGCTTCAATGGGGATTTAGTCACAGAAAAGATAAGGCAAAGCTGGCACAAAGAGGAAAACAGTACAAACCCATTTATCTAAGTAGAAAGCAGGACACAGACTGAATATAGGAGATTTACCCTAAAACTGATGCAAATTGCAGAAAATAACCTGAATTCAGACAGGATTCAACCTTGTCACAAGCAGGCATCTGCATTCTTACTTCTTATGAACGTGAATATCTGCAAGAGCTTTCCTAAAAGTGGGTTCCTCTACTCCAGCCACAGAACAATACTGAAACCCCCTCACTTACACTATACGCCTGGGCTAGCAAGATGCATGAATCATTTGAAACAATAAACTTTTCTTAGGGCCAGATTAACCCCTTAGTAGGCCCTAGGGAAACAAACTCGTGGGCCCCGGGGTGGTCAAGATGCTCCTGCTCACCTGGCACTGCCACCCCCAGGGAGCAGGGCTTGAAGCTGACACTAGGAAGCAGCCACTGTGGTGGGAGGGCCAGCAGAGGGGAGAGGAAAAGTAGGGAAGGGAGGCAGATGCGGGTATTTGCACTGCTGCCGGGGAGGGAAGGACCAGATCTCCCTGTAGCTCAGGACCCTAGGCATGTGCCTAGTTTGCCTATTTGTTAATCCAGCCCTGACTGTTCTGCATCTTTATAAACGCTGCTGAGCATAGAGTAATTCATCAGGGCTGTCCTGGTGGGGTTTTGTAGTGTTTTCATTCTGACATTTCTAGTGCACACCATTTTCAATAAAAAATGACAATGGGAACAGTTGTGCTGTGACTCCTATAAGATTTAGCTCTACCATTTTCAAACACTTTTCTCTGATAGGCTGATTAGCTCAGTCCTCTGCTATTCCCATTTTGAGGGGAAATCTCCTCCAATTCCCTGCAGTCCATTTTTGGTCCCTGTACATTGCAGGAGCAATAGACAGGGCCAGGGACAGAATCAGTATGTGCAGCAGCACAATGACATTATTTAGGTCTATCTAATACATGCATATATACATGCCTGGATGATCCGCCACCCCCACTGCCTAAGCCTCTCTACAAGGAAGAAAGCACTGTAATATATAGGTTGTTAAAAATTCATTCACTTAATCAAAACTATGGTGGGGTGGGTGCCTCAGGTTCAAAAATGTTGGGAACCTCTGTTTTAACAGAACTATGCAAGAAAGAGCAAACAAAAGCTAGCATAAGAATACAATTGGACAAAGCATCCACTTTTCTGAACCTGTATCTTTCAAACCTGTTGTCCGAGAGTCTATGGAATGGATTATCAATAGGTTAATGGATCTGGCCACCTCTCTTGATTGCAGTGTCTTTCCTCAGGCAGGGAGATGACCCAGTATTTATATTCTAACTACTCCTAATGGCTACAGTGGAAATCCTTTTCTATCATCACAGTTTCTTCCATTACTTTTGTAAAAGCAAGTATTTTTAAAAGGCAAGACAGTTTCAATTACATTGTCTGTACAATTCACCTCTTCTGAACCATAGCAGCGTAAGTGTGATGCTCCTTCAAGCCCCCTTGTACCTAACATCTGCTAATGTAAGTTATTGATCTGATACTCTACAATAACTTAGTGAAACGTGGTTAGTCCAATTTCTTTCTTTAATTCCATGATCTGTAAGACACTGGTTCTTTGGAAGTCACATCAGGCTTTGAACACTGGTGCAAAGTCATACTTAGCTGGAAGTTAAACCTTAGATGAATTAATCTTTTCCCCCTCAGTTACTATCAAGCACAGATATTTATGTATTCCTCATTTCTGTCATAGAAAAGCACCTCAATATTTTTAATATACTTATTCTCACAATATGACTATGAGATATGGAAGTTGCAACCCCAGTTTACAGATGGAAAAATAATAAAT
>NW_017729033.1:28994798-29010721 GCF_001723915.1 Gavialis gangeticus | reverse complement strand
GAATTAATGTTTTCCCCCTCAGTTACTATCAAGCACAGATATTTATGTATTCCTCATTTCTGTCATAGAAAAGCACCTCAATATTTTTAATATACTTATTCTCACAATATGACTATGAGATATGGAAGTTGCAACCCCAGTTTACAGATGGAAAAATAATAAATAGAGAGGCTAATACTCAGGTCCTTAGAAGTATGTAGGTATCTAACTCCCAATGGTTTTAATGGGTGGCAGGCTCAATTGTACCTTGCAGGATTTGGGACTGATTTACCCAACGTTACACAGGAAATCTGTGATGGAATAAGGATGTGAACACAGATCTGAAAACCAGAGGCTATGGACCAGATCACTGGACCCTCATCTACATTATTCTCAGTTGGGAGACTCAATGCTTAAATAACAACAGTCATTTTTAGATAGCACTTTCCCTGCATAGATGATTAAGCATTTTAGAAAAGCATATTTTATCACCACTTCCATTTTACAGGTGGGGTAACTCAGGACCAAAGAGACAAAGTGACCTGTCAAAGCAAGCTCACTACAGAGGCAGGAAGAGAGACTAGATCTCCTAATTGTCAGTCCAGTGTCCTTCGACATATGCTCATATAACTTAAGCACATAATAATTCTCTCAGTTAATTTTGTGATTATACTAGATGCCTGTTCAGTCATCTAAATACTCTTATTTAATTAAATTTCCAATAACTAGCAATGAGTTTCATTCCAAGCTATTTTACACCAGGGTATCTCTTTGTCTTCATATAAATGTCATGGGTAAAATCAGAAAGAATTGAGATCAGAAGCTGAAAGTCCCACAACAAATCAAAACAGTATTTTCAACATAATCTCCCACATTTCAGACCACTCAGTCTTACAAGCATGTACTCACTGTCACATGTTTTGAGGCAGGTCAGTCACAGAAAACTGATATACTTCACTAAACACACTTTATGGCTAGAAGTAGGTGAAAGCTTCTCAGATGTGGCGATTAAGGGCCAAAGCCTGAGACAGACAGTACGGCTGACTACAAGACTGAGCCTTATACACAACCTATATCCAAACTTCATTCAGAAATAGGCCTGTTTAACGTTGTTCTTGCTAATTTGTTTAGAAGAAGGAAGGCTGTGTCAGGGTGATATCCTTGAGAAATTTTCTTTTAAAAAGCTGTGGCTGTATGGCATGTGCCTGCCTGTATACACACTAAAACATTCAATGGCATAGAAACTATTATATCCATACTAGCGCAGCAGAATCAGCTGGGTGCACTTATCTGTGTAAAAGCATGATTGCACTTTTTAACATACAGTATTTAATCACCAGGTTGCAGAGCTATATCTTGATGCATTTGCATGTGTAATTAATTATGATTTGTATGAAATCACTCTGGGATGCGTTATTCTCTGTCTTTTACACTTCAAATAACAGAAGGAGCATAGGACCATATAAATTAGAAATGGAAAAGACCTATTCAGTCACAAAGATCAGTTCCTGTTAGGCATGATTCTCCTTTGTTTTGAAACCCTCTGCATACCTTAATTGTAAGTATTCTAACATCAGTGTGAAAAAGAGAGGAGATGTGCATACGACAAACTAGGCTGCTCTTAATATAATACCTGAGATGTAGTCAAAATGTCAATTTGGTCGTCAGAAGTTTCCTTCTTGATTCTTCAAATTAAAGAGAAGCTTTAACCCAGTGAGCTCGGCAAGTTACACTCTGTATTTCTTTCTGGGTGCCTACAGCTAATGCTCTACGAAAGATTACATTTTGTGAGGTTAATTTCAAGTCCAAAGTCACATGGGAATGAGAGTAATTAGACTCATTTAAGAAAACTCTTCCCTCTGGCAAAGCTGGATGAATTATTTATACATTATCTTTTTGTATAATTGTACCTAGAATGGTTTAAATAGCTTTTTTGCCTAACTTTCAATAAATTCATAATGCATGTTTTTCAAGTTGGACACATCTTCCGCACCTGCGACTTTAGTACATACTTCATTTTTAAATCAGAGCATTGAGAAATTAATCCAGAGGGGAATAGAAATACAAATTCTAAAGCTTCAGCAGTGGCACTTTAGTATTGAAAACTCATCAGTTAAAAAAATAAAATCAGTAAAACAATACTTCTTGGACCCAACCTGCCAACCCTTTCCCATGTGAATAATGCTACTGACACTGATAATACTGATGTAAAAACTATCATGTAAACAAAGTTTACAAGAGAAGATCTTCTTAATCTACTTTAGGAGCTGCTATTACATCTCTTTCTCTCTCTCTCAAATGCAGGATTTCAGATTCCAGCTGCGCCTAAAAGATTCCAGTGGGTCAAACCACTGGATCATTTCAGCAATCATAAAGATGCCTGACACAGCCCATTATTACAAATTTGTGTACAATGTAGCCATCTACTTGTGCTAAACTGAGTGGAATACCATGTGGTCCCTTAACAAGTTGGAAAATAATTCATGCCATGTAAAGTTTAACAAAAGACAGCTATCTGTGGTAAAATGCTAACCTGCTTTATAAAACATATGACACCATATGGATCACTTATTACAAACATATAAGAATATGGGTGAAAGCCTGGTCTGGTAGAAATCAATAGGAGTTGATACATACTGTGGTGGGAGCTCTGTGGGACTACTTGTGAAATTTCCTTTAAATTACTCTATCAGGAATGGGATATGGGTAGTCCTGCACACCCTAGCCTACAGAACAAACCAGGAGTTTGGTCCAGAAATCAAATGGTCTCAGGAACAAGGCAGTCCATGTAGGAGTCCTGTCAATGCTTGATTTTATATCACTGATATCAATATGAGCTGTGCCAGTCTCAAAAAGTAGGAAAGACCCTTAGGACTTGTCTATAATAGCAGCCATCTGCCAATGAAGAACAGCCACTACAGGTATGGCCTCAGTTCATGTGCACATCCACTCAGCTTCTGATGACTTCCCATGACTATACTGCGCTAGCAGCGTTAGCACGGTGTAATGGGAAAGGCTGGAAGTCATTAGTGCTGAAGGGACCACAGAAGTCAACAAGTGAAGTGCTGGCTATGAGGGTGGCAGAAGCCTTCTTTGAGTGTTTCTCAGTCGACTGAAGGAGAAGGTCCAGCTGTCATGGAGCAGCTTTGCATCTTATCAACAGAACTTGCCGAAGAGCCTACACAGCATAGACAAGGGCAGAGTGTGTGAGATTCTCAGGGCAGAAAAAGGCAATAGGGCAACTCGGGCAGAGCAAGCAGGGCACCAGTCCCAGGCACTGATTTAGAAGGACCCCAGCAGTATCCTGCAGCAGTCTACACTACCCCTCTGCCCCAACTTAACAGCATCTCTGTCCTGGGCGCCCAAAATTGCTAGTTACACTTCTGAAGAAAGGAGACAAAAGACTTTTGTCTTGTCATGCATAAATTACAGATATGGTCATTAGGATTACTGTCATACCTAAAGATTAAACACAGTAGTTAGTAGTTGGCTCTCCATCTGCAGTTCGTCCAGCTCCACCTACACTGTCTGTTCTTAAGTACTGTAAGCACTTTCCATCTAGACTTACATAAATGGATGAAGTAAAGCCGTTCCTTTGTTAAACTCCCTGTGTGGTTCTAAAACCCATGTGAATTCTAATGCCCCTGGCTACCCTTGTCTTACCTCTGCAACAACTTAATGATGGGTATGTGTCTCTGTTTGGGGAGAACTACATGACAGGGAAGTCCATGTGAATGGGTGCCAGATAAAGAAGAAACCCATTAAAAGGATAACTTAATCACATACTTATTCATTCAACCTGTGTATGGACAGGAGTGATAAGTAAGAAAATTAGGTATTTTGATTAACAAATTAATATTTTTATTAAACAATAAAACTGCAGTGCTGTAATTATCCTAAGGCTACAGCTATGATAAAACCATCTTAAATTAACTTATTTAAAAGCAAACCCTGTTAAAAAGGAACGACTGTTCTTTGCCAAGAATCCAATAGATGTCAGCTGTAATCTTTTTTTCCTAACCAGTTCACCATTTTCAATTTATTCTTAAAAGCATAGTGAGGTATTGAATATCTGCATAATGCTATCCCAATCCCCTGCAGATATTGGCCACCTGTCCCCCTGCCTTGTGTTGTGTGATTTTTGAAGTTTGTTTAAAATTATTCCAGGATGGTCTCAATAGGCGTCTCAGTGCTGGGAGCCTACGCCATAATTCTCAATAGCTACCATCATATCTGTGCTTGCACAACCCACTTCTTGGCTGGATCATAGCCATACTGGGATAGAAGGCACTTAAAAAGAACAGGAAGGTTAAGAACCCTGTAGTCTGGCTATGGAATAGAGAGCACCTTTGAGTAACCAAAACTCTTGTGATAGATCAACACATCTGAAAGCTGAGCATCTCCTTAAAGATGCTGAAACCTTGTTTACAAAGGGAAATGACAATACTTAGCTTCCTCCAAGATAGGGTCCTTCAGAGTCCCTGTTCACACTGTCCACATACTGTTACTATTATTATTTATATGGTAGGATCCAATCCTGGATAAGAGCTCCATCATGCTAGGTGTTGTATGAAAACAAAATAAAAGGATGGTGCTTGTCCTGAAGAGCTTTCAAGGTAGGGATCATTATTCAATAAAAGCACTCAGATATGCAGTGATGAGCAAGGCAACTGAGTGCCTTCTTCTAATCCCACAAAATTAATTTGAGTTCTGCCATTAACTTCAATAAGAGCAGGACTGAAACCCCAATCTTTCCTCACAAATCAACCCCTCCTGCCTCTTTAATAACACTCTTCCATAAGTAAGCAATACCTGTGTAAGTGTTTGCAGGATCAAGTTCTTTGAATGCAGACAGGTTTATTTTCCCTTTGCACTTTTCCAAAAAGGAGATCTAGAATGTACTTTATGACTGAATCTATTAGCATTTGTGAAAGGCTTGGTTATAGCTAACAATAGTTAGCATTGGACTAAAATGACTACTTACTGTACTATTAGCAGTTAAGCATATTTAATACACTCACTAACTTTCTTGTCATGTCATTTCAATAGGAGAAACCCTGCTGTATTTTTTCCTAATAAGCAGCTAAAACATACATCAGGGATTTTTCTTTCTTATTTCTAAAACCCTTGCTACATGAGGTATTCTCTCTCAAGCTTAGAATTCTTTACTTCACTCCAGGTATTGACTACACAGAACAGGTGTCTTATAGGCTGTTTAATTATATGCCCATGGAGCCAGAATGGTCCCAGAGCTATCAATCAGGAGAATTCTTCACTCCTTTTATGTTCTTCTTAATTATTATTTATCCAGTGTTATCTATCCAATTAGTTTGGACCCCCCATTGCACCTGAACCAGCTTTAAGAAAAATCAGGCTGTATGCAATAATGGGTATCTCACATACTTTGCTTATGGGTTCCATTATAAAAAGATGATGGGGCTTCATTCACTGAGTGTTTGCCTTCAATTTAATGCTCATAATAAAAGAAAAACAACGTTAACATGTACCATTTTGTTATTTTTAATTTGGATAGTTTTGTTTGAACCTGTAGGTAGAATATGATATGTAGTGACATATCAGTGCATAAGTATGATAAAGTCTAGTGATTACTGCATTTTGTTGAAGCTATAGCTGTTTGGGAGTTTCATTTAATTATAAAACTAACAGGATATAAAGCACACACAAACTGTTTCATGCAGATGTGATATATAAAAGGACTAGAAAGCAATATATTTTGTTGCCTCTGTTTCTTCAGCTTAAAGATCCATTGTTGAATTTGTCGTCAGTGGGCCTACCTACACAAGATGTCTACTGTGGAGTAGGCTAATTAACTCAGCAGTAAATGTCTCAGTATCTACATGTGCAGGGCTATTAGGCTGGAGTAAACTAATAAATTCTGCAGAAGGGTAGTACTTGTAAATACAAGTTTAAATACAACTACCCTGCTGTGGAGTATTTTACTCTGCAGCAACACACATGTATACACTGACCTGGCTGGGTGGGGCATGAGGCTGCTTCAGTGCAGGGGCTGCCTGCCAGCTAGACCTGCACTGGAGCACCCTCCTACCCCAGCCAACCCCTGGACTAGCAAACTGACCCCCCTTCCCCACCCCCAGGCTGCCTGCCAGCCGGGGCTGCTCCGACCTGGCTCAATGTGCCATGGTCCCAGATGCATGAGTAAATGCAGTGCCCAGGAGCAATAAGCACTGGATTTTACTGAGTAGTATTAATATGTACGTGTAGATGCATCCACTAACTACTAAATCAGTTAGCAAAGGCCTCTGTGGTTCTTCTATAAGCTAAGTGCACAAACCTAGAGTAGTTAGAAACCAAAGGCTGTTACCATTCATGCAAACCTCTCTCTTGCTCTCCACTTGGACTTTAATAACCAATACCATCTGTTGGGAATTTCTCAGTACAAGAGGAAATTCAAAGGCCCCTTTTCCAACAATGAAGTAAAACAGTATTTAGTTTTTCTGCACTCTAGGATTCATTCTAAATCAGATTGTTCAGAGGATGGTGAGTCTGAAGACGGCTTGCTTGGAATGGGGTGCAAGGAATAACGTAAATAGGTGGCCTTATTTCGCTTACATTGAAGTCAGTGCATGTTAAAACTTTTATTAGTTTCAGTGGCTACTGCAGTTCCCCAGATCAATTAATCCCATCCTGTTTTGTTTTATCCATGTCCATGTCATGAATAGAAAAAGTCCATAAACTTTGGCCAAGTTTTTCATAAACCATTTTTAATAGGAGCTGCTGGGTGCTCATCCTTTTTAAATGGGACATCACTTATTTATATGCTTCTAAATAAAGGAGAAGGAGCCCCATTTCAGGCAACCACATATTTATACTCATGGCCATGCTTCTTACTCTTGGGCATGTATACACTCACAGTGAGGCTTCTCTGATGTACTATAATTACAGTGCATCAGAGCAGATTTGATTAACTGAGTTTGCTTGAGTGTGGTAATTACTGGACTCCAGTGGACTTGTGTCCCATGTACTAGCATCCCCATGCTGAAACATGGCTCCCACTGTCATTTTTCAGTGCAGGGATGCTTATACACGAGATGCTCCAGGCACTTTAATTAGAGTGGCTCTCGGAGCCACTCTAATTAAAGCACTTCATACCCCCCCAACTCCTGAAGCATGTGTATAAAGGCCCCTGATGGCTAATCTGAGAGGGAGGGAGAGATAAAAACCCAGGAAATTATATGACAAAGAGTAGTAAAGAGTTGATAAATTTTCCCAGAACAAAGGAGAATCCTCTAGAATTCAGGGACATCAGAAAAAGAACATAGAGATTAAAGATGAATGATAAGCTAATTGGACTTTGCTCTGGTTGCTAAATAGAATATGAGCCCTCCAAGAAGTTTTCCAGCAAGCTGTTTTGCACCACTTAAAAAAATGCCCAGGATCCTCATAGTAGGGCTTATACCAAAAGCCAGGTGGATTTAAGAAAGAATTCTTTTGATGTCCCACATACAGCATTGTGCAAGTGGCTATACACTGTATAATAGAGCTTTTACTTATCTCAAAGATATAGATTACTGCCAGAGGCAGAATACTATCTTGGATAAAACCAATCATCTGTTGCATTATAGTCATTCCTCCACATGTTCCTAGTTGGCAGAGCTGAAAGTTGGCCATAATAGTATTGCATGATACCTGAAGTAATGCTGCTAACGTGATATATAGTTAATTAGACTTCAAAGAACCCAAATATTAACATTATCTCAATATACCTGGGTCCCCTAATTACTGCATGGCCGAACAGCAGCAATGTTACAGCTAACTTCAAAATAATTTTTAAAACAAAAACATGTAGCCTAAATATGCAGTACTGAATCTAGTAGGTATATAAGGCATATAGCGCACTACGTGACATATAGTGCTGAATGTGGTTCCTATTCAAGCCATTAACTGCATCTGACTGGAGGACTTGGTAGCAGTGTGGTGGGGTTACTCATGGCAGGTTAGCTCTTATAAAATAATACCATGTTGAAACCTCAAGAGTAAGGCAAGTATAGGGCACCTCAAAATCCTAACCCGCCCTGCCTTGTGGGTACTCATTAATTGGAGAAAGGCTAAGGGACATCACTCTGACAGAAACGTGCCCTCACTGAGGTGTTAGGCAGTCAGCAGCAGCTCAAATATGTTGCTTTCTGGCAGAAACTACAACCATTGAGGCACTGAACATCTGGACTTGGTCTGGCCTGTGGACTCTTGTTTCAATGAGCTAAAGGGGGGATGGTAGGTGTAAGACAGCCTCCATTCCCCCATATTCTTGCCTAGGCATATGCACTGAAGGCCCTGGGGAAATGGTCACATACACAGACCTTTTGCACGTACACCATGATCCAGAGGATCGATGGTTGCCAAGATCTTTAAAATAGTAATATAATGCTGAATGTGAATTTCCAATCATTTAGCATAACAGTTCTTCAAATGTGTAAGACATTAGAACCATATGGACCCCAGGTTATTCGGTGCAGGAGACAACAAGGTAATAAGAACATTCCTCAGTACGACAAAACTGTTTAGGTAGCATGTCTTGCCTGCAGTCATTGTCAAACACATGTTGAGCTTTGGAACTACCATCTCAATCTTGCAATAGTCACATGAAAAACATCACTCTGAGTTACCTGTGCAGTACACAATAAAAACACAAATCCTGACAACATAGCCTTTACTAGTCCACAAAAAGATATAGAGCGAAACACCATCCCAACACATTACAACCTCAACTGCCTTTCAATGGCATAATTTTTTCAACCACCCTTCCCTCCCATCCCCTGTGGCTGGGAGATCACATGAGCTACACTCTCCCAGCCTGGGGAATGCGTGGGGTCCCCCCTGTGGCTGGGAGTCATTTATCATGCTATTACTTGATTGAATATATGGCCAGGTGACCACTTAAGGCATGATTAACTGATTAATCGCACCTTAAGTGTAACATGTAGATGGGACCAAAGAGAGAAAGTACAGAGGGAGAGGCATTCCAGTATACGAGGGTGAAAAGGAAAGTGTGAGGAATGAACGTTTTTCTTTATGTAAACCCATTTAGCCTTAACAAATGACCACTCAGATTCAGCAGGCAGCAGCTCTTTTTGGCAGAAGGTCCTAGCACAGAATATGCTTTTAAACGTAATAGAGAAAGTGGCAGAGCTTTCCTAGGTGGAAGAAGCAACACTAAAAATGGATTATATGCACTCCCTGGGAGAAGGGACGTGATATATGTAAACTTCCCAAACTAAAAGTGCACATCTTAAGAAAATGGGGCTCCATGAAAGTAAGTGCATTTTCTTCAAGGGAATAGAAAACGAATTACAAGTAGAGTATGTGCAGTCATCACGTTTTCAGACTTTTATAGAAACGACCTCATCTTCCTTCAAGGACATAAATCTGTCAGCATACAATGCCACAAATATCAAGATAATGCAATGTATTTGTGCTCAGCGTTGCATCCAAATGCACCGCACTGAAAAAGGCAGATACATGCTGGGTATGTCTACATGAGACATTTACTGCAAAGTAGATTAATTAGATCTGCAGTAAACTTCACATGTCTACACATGCGCCCCTACTAGGCTGGAGTAAACTGATTAACTCTGCAGCAGGCTAGTACTTGTGCTATCCTGCTGTAGAGTTTTTTTACTCTGTCACAGTGCATGTGTAGATGCTGCCCCGGCTGGCTGGGCACGAGCGTGCTTCAGTATGCGGCCTGCCTGCCAGCTTACTCTGCACTTACCCTGCATTACAGCACACTCATGCTCCAGCCAGCCCCTCCAAAGCACATTGAGCTGAGAGAATCAGGAGTGGAGGGGGAGGAGCAGCCCTGGGCTGGCAGGCTGACCCTCAGGGCCCCCTGCCAGCCAGGGCTGCTCCAACCTAGCTCAACATGTTGTGGCCCTGGGCACATGTTCAAATGGTGCACACAGGAGCAATAAACACTGGTGCAATATGTTCCAGAGTTTATTGCTTTGCATTAATTGCATGGGTAGACGGTCCTAATGTATTATCATTTCTGAGCCTTGGAGCTCAGTTACAGAGTAGTTCATACGTATTGTGTTACTTAAGGGCAGTCATACCTCCAACAAGGTAGTTCCTACATTTGTATGTAGTTTTATTTTGGTATTGCTATTTCTTTTTATTTGCTTCCAAAGTACATGAATTCTCCCCACAACACAGAACTTAACAATGTGACCATCCATGATATGCTCCAAATGCTGGAATACATTAAATTATAAAAAGTATTTGCTTTTAGTGATTTGCTAATTTATTTCACACTTTTGGGATATTAAAAGAAGGATTTTTATTAAAACAGGATAACCCTAGACTATATTGATCTGACTGAGAAATGAGTATTTTAGTCGAGATGAGTCTCAAAATGAGTACATACTGGAAAGGGTGATGTTGTTACCATAGCAATACCATGGCAGCCTCTACAGTGAAATAGCCTGCTACCAGGAAATGAAGGGAGTTCAAGTGCTATGATCTGCATAGTGGTGTGACAATCCAAATACATACTCATAAAGAATATTTAGTATGATTAGATAGTCCAAAGATTGCTGTCAATGTGAAGTAAGCCTTATCAGTATGCTTCCAGCAATTCTGTTTTCTCATTCGCAACATCCAAGATGACTTATCTAAGGGCTTAAGCTACAGGCAATACTGCTAAGCCATTTCAGACAGAACACTAACAAATACAGCAACCTCAGTGCAGAGTGTCATCTGTAATAAAGGATACAGCCTCTCTCCCTCTGTAATGCAAGCAAACACATTAAACCTTGTAGGAAAGAAAGAAGACATCCTATAAGAAATCATTTACTACCTGAACTTCTTTCCCATCCCAGGCACTGAGCAAAACTGCTTTCTAATAGAGAGAATGCTTTAAAGAATGTAGCATCCCTGATACAAAACTTCCTTTCCTGCTTCACAGAAAGATGAAGTTAACACTAATAAAAAACCCCCACTAAATAGTTCACTTACCTAAAACATATCCAAGTCAAAATTTGCAAACTGATTTAATGTACGTTCCATAAAAGCCAGAAAGAAATCAAGCTTAAGGTCTACTTTATCTTTGTATTTTCAGAAAAATGCATGATTTCTGATGACTTCTAATGCTGTAAAAATAAATAGCTGCAAACCATTTAATTTTATTTTCCTTACAAGGCAAAACTATTTTAAAATGTTCTTTAAAAATATTCAATATTTTTCCTGGGTTGTTTTTCTCTGGAATCCATAAAACAATTAAGTCTATGTCCAGAAACTCTACTGCTACACTGGCTGTTTTTGTGTTGCACTCATATCTAGTCTCTTCAGCAAACAGAACATAGTTCATTGTATGTAGCAGGGCTGTCTCAGAGGACAAGCACTAAGCCAAATACGTAGCACTGCCAGATTACTTGCAAAGAGCTGCCACTTTTATGTAAAATATTGCCTGTGTATTGCTTTGACACGTATATCATGCAATCAGGTTTCAGATCTAAAATATAATTGCATTGTATTCAGGTACCTTCTATGTAGCAAGGGGTTAGGAAACAACAGTGCTTTTGGGACTGTAAGAGTCCAGACCTTTACAATTCCCAGTAGAAGGCATGGAGTCTAACAATACTCACTTACAGAGAGTTTGACTGCCAGAATTTTCTTTTAATGTGCCCAGTCTGAACTGTATCATGCACACGTCATGCTTTTACTATTACTATGGGCAAGTTATGGACAAGGGTGGGTTAGGTTAATGTTGTGTCCTAATATTACCAACAGCCAATCCCACCTACAGCAGACACAGCTATATTCTGCTAAGACACTTGTATTGTAAAAAAACCAAGAAGTTGTATGTAAACAGTAGGGGTGTTCAAAGCAGGCAGTATTCGATTCAGATTCAGCCTGATTTGTGGGACAGTGATTCGATTTGCTGATTTGGATCACTGTCCTGATTCAATTCAGTCAAATCTGAATCTGCAGATTCAATTCTGATTCAGAGAATCAGCAATTCGGCCATAGACACAGCTTTATATGTTTTTTCTACGTACCTGGAGGTACCAGGTGTGGCTTGTGAATGCTGAGATGGTGGGGCAGATGGAGTGACCCACAGGAGTGCAGGGGGCAGTGGCAGACACAGAAGTGGACTGGAAGTATTTCTGGTCCACCGAAGAACATGCAGGGGACCCCCCTCCAGCTCAGTGGTTGGCTGCAGGGGACTCTGGGTGCCCTCCAGACCCAGGAGGCACCAGCTGCTGAGCCAGGAGGTCCCCCATGCTCATGGCGGTGGACCCAAAAGTGGACAGGAAATACTTCTGGTCCTCTTCCAGGTCTGCTGCTGATCACATGGGGACCCCCCTGTGCTCCTGCTGGACACTCCAATTCCCCCACTATCTCAGCATTCACAAGCTGTGCCTGGTATTTTGAGGTATACAGAAAAAACATATAAAGCTGTGTCTATAGCCGAATCATTGAATCTCTCTGAATCAATTTGGAGGCTTCTGTTTCAACTCAGAGAGATTAATGGGTCTCCTGATTCAATTTGAATTTGGAGATTTGGCTGCCGAATCAGGCCACGTCTCCTCTGAATCGCACACCCCTAGTAACCAGTGCTTTCTGTGGAATGGGAAGTAAAACAGAATGGGACTACAGTCTCTTGGTACTTGCTTATTGGTTCCTTCAGTCTCAGTAAGCCAGACTTCATAATTTCACTACAGTAGAGGACTCTGTATATTCTTTTTTGGGCAACTACGGACAAAAATATATTTGAATATAGATTGATACAGATACAACCATCCTCTACCATCTCTTCCAGCTGTATTACCTTCTTGTTAATCCCATATTGGCTCTGGAGTATTGGCTCTAATGTTACCAGGTAAGTCCTACCTAAAATCTCTTCATAAAAAACCCTACACGGGTCCCAAGCCAACCTACTCCCCCCGATGAACACCCAACACTATCCAACTGGAGGACACAATTCAGTGTCATGTGGCCATATGCAGTACAGCCTGTTATGCTTCCCAATGGTCAGAGCTGGTTTAGGCTATGCCTCAGAGAACTACCACCCGAATTCTCTCTTTGCCTACTCTGAAGTGTACTCATGCAAACTTTTCTCCATGTCATCCTGACTCCTAGATACTGAGTTTTTAAAAAGTTGATCAAGATATTTCTTTTATGATTCTATATCTTTCCAAACAGCTTTGATGTAACAAAAAGGACACAGGTACTCTTTTGTATCCCAACTATTATTTAGACATGTACTCTTGGATTTTATTCCTTAGAAGTCTCAGAATAAACATGGAAATTGAGTGTTTTCTCCAGGAACTGGTTAAATCAATGGTTCAACAAAACTCTAAGAACATCATATATGATCAGCAAACATTCCACTGAGTGAAGTTGTGAGTGCATGAAATGCAGCTCTCCTAGTAGCAGCTGAAGACTAATTAAATGCATATTAACAGCACCACTAAACTCCTGAATGGTATTTTTAAATCTCATACACTTATGCTTTCCAACTGTCCTATCTGTAAACACAGCAGTGGCTGTGGCCTTAAGAACCCAGTCTCCTTTTCAGCTTTCCTATTTCATACACATTTGCCAGAATTTTTATAATGCATCTTGAGGATCCAGGCTTTTCTGATGACTGCAAAAAAGAGTTTGTATAGTAAGGTAAATGTAATATAATGTTGTTTGAATCTAGGGTAAGGTCATATTAAGCAGTTTACTTAAACTTTCTGCCTCGGTTTCTGTTACATAAAAAAAAATCTCATGTACCTACTTCTAAGTCCGCTGTGAGGATTAGCTGCATGTTGTGTGTAATGTATTTGAAGATAAAAGCTCTACAGAAATGTCAAGTATTATTACACAGAAGCATGTTCAGATCATTTAAGTTTTGATTTTATCACCATGTCCACAGTAAGCTTTTCATTTCCAGGGATTTACACATATTTTGGATATAAGAATTCAGCTTGAGCTGATATTTCGTATGCAAACTTTCACTATGGGAAACCACCTTAAAATAATGAATCTGGTCATCCTGAAATATAATAAATCTTTAAAGCTGATTAAGGTGGTTCTTTTATGATCCTATATCTTTTTAAACACCTTTGGCATAACAAAAAGGATTGCTTACAACAAAGTTGTTATCTTTCATAAATATGTTTGAATATACATAGCAAACATTCTGAATTCAGGAATTGTTATCCTGAATCATGCCAGTTATTGTTATCCTGGATCATGTTTCCAAACCCAGTGTCCCATCAACAGAAGTGGCTAGATACTTCAGAAGAAGGTGGAAGAAAATATACAATTAGCATTTATGGAATAAATCTAGGTCAATGTAAAGAGGGGTTGAAAAGAGCAGTTTCTTATCCTGTGAAAATCTCCCACTTTTTTCCCTGATTGAGGTAACTAGTGCTCTCCTCCAGCTCCCTCTACCCCTGGGACCAGGAGACCATACTTGTTCCTGTTTCCATCCTCTTTATCCAGCAAAAATAACATGCTCAAATTCGCCCTGATCTGGATTAGAGCTTTTCCATAGATCTAGAGCTTTGGCTCGACAATTACTGGTAATGCAGTACCCCTTCCCAGAATTCGCGTGAAGGCACACATGTGCATGCACGTGGGCATGTTGGGGGTAGAAATGGGGAGAATGGCATTGGTAGATGTCTCTATATGGCACCCTTCCACCCTGGCAGTTTGTGTACGTTCCCCTAGCAGAGCTCCATATTAAAGGTGATTCAGAGGTGATTCACTAGGGTTTTCAAAGAATGGGATGCTGCAGGCTGCGTAGCAGCATCTTTTGCCAAGCTCCTGTTGCCAAAAGTTATCTCAAGAATGAGTTAATAGAGGAATGAGTAAATACAGAGGGACATGAACAGGAGCAGACCAAGTTCTGTGCAACTGCTTGGACAAAGAGGAAGGGAACAGCTAAGCTATAGAGAGGCTGAACCTATCCATTAGTGGTGTTTGAAATGAGCTCTATTCGATTCAGATTTAGATTTGAATTCGGCCCAAACTGGGGTCAGTGATTCGATTAGTTGATTCAGATCACTGTCCAGATTCGGAGATTCAGCTACTAAATTGGGTCAAATCTCCGCCAAATCGAAACAGGGACTGAAGCTTCGCACCGCCCTACTATCCGTGTACGTAGTAGGCCTGTGTGAATAGGGAAGTATTCCATTTGGATTCAGTTGATTTGGAGGACAGCGATTCGATCTGGAGATTTGGATCACTGTCCTGAATTGATTCATTTGAATCGGCATCAGAAGATTCGGTGCCGATTTGGAGAGATTCGGAGATTTGGCCATAGACTATATTGGGGAATCACTAAAATACCTATAACTTTATCATTTTGGGGCAGATTTGAATGAAAACAGCAGAGTTGATAGCCCCTTTTATGGTCACAAAGCCTGCCAAGTTTCAAGGAGATAGATGCAGGGAAACTGCACCTCAAGGTGCTGACAAGCAAAATGTGACATGTGAGTGACTTTGTGTGTGTTAAGGCACAGCGGGGTGAAAACTGCGGGGATGGTAGCCCCTGTTCTCACCCTCACAACTCTACTGCAATCAGTAAGCCTCAGGCCTCTCAAAGATCTTACAGGTCTGGGTTTTCCCCAGCCAGGACTGTGCTGTGGCTGGAGGTTATCAGGTGCCTCTTGCTCCTACCTGCTTTTCACCAGGTAGGTTTGTGGTCCTGGCATTTCCTGGGGCTGCCACTACGCCCACCCAGGCCTCCTTACCCTGGCCGGGTGCAGTTTTAGGTCATGCTCAGGATGATGTGGGGCCTCCTCCTCCCCATATAGCCCCATTAATATCTCTTATTATTAATGTATGTATGTGTCTGACTTCTCTGTTGCGTCTAGTTTACTGCATGTGTGTGTAACTAACTAATATAGTTTCATAGATTCATAGATTAAGGGTCGGAAGGGACCTAGTAGATCTTCTAGCCCGACCCCCCG
>NW_017729033.1:28989490-28989798 GCF_001723915.1 Gavialis gangeticus | reverse complement strand
ACTGTGCTGTGGCTGGAGGTTATCAGGTGCCTCTTGCTCCTACCTGCTTTTCACCAGGTAGGTTTGTGGTCCTGGCATTTCCTGGGGCTGCCACTACGCCCACCCAGGCCTCCTTACCCTGGCCGGGTGCAGTTTTAGGTCATGCTCAGGATGATGTGGGGCCTCCTCCTCCCCATATAGCCCCATTAATATCTCTTATTATTAATGTATGTATGTGTCTGACTTCTCTGTTGCGTCTAGTTTACTGCATGTGTGTGTAACTAACTAATATAGTTTCATAGATTCATAGATTAAGGGTCGGAAGGGAC
>NW_017729033.1:28983948-28989479 GCF_001723915.1 Gavialis gangeticus | reverse complement strand
CCTAATAAATCCATGCTGATTGCCCCTCAGCATCATTTCTGATATCTCTTCTTATTATTTGATTACTGTATGTATTTGTCTGACTCCTTCTTCTCTGTTGTATTTACTGTATGTGTGTGTAATTAATAATATTAATATCTCTCCTTCTTCTCTGTGTATGTATGTGAGTGTGCGTAATATATGTGTTTTCCTGCACAGAGATGGATCACACTGCCAGGAAAAACACAGCTTTCTCTTTAAAAACTGGGGGTGGAAAAAACCCCAAGAACAAATAAGAGGTTTCTGCGGGAAAAATAAATTGAAAGAAATGGATTGGATAGGGATAAGTAGAGGGATTCTAGTTAGTAAGCTGTAGCCAATCCTTTCCAAGAACAGAAACTAGCAGGAGACTGATTAGGAAGCCAAGACAGTCCAGTACATTTCAGATGCTGTTGCTCAGGCAGAAACAGCTCACAAAAGGGACAGAAAGGTGGCAGACAGAGGCTTATATGCTGTTTCTATGTCCCTCCCCAGGAGCACTGTGATTGGAAGGGGACTCAGGGAAAGATCACAGCCATTGGCCAGCTACAGATGTGAATCTTTCCCCCCCTGCTCTCCCTCCCTCTTAGCAGTTTCTGTTCCCCTGAAAGACTGCCTTCCGAATCTCCAAATCTTTTTCCGAAGCAATTTGGAGGCTCTGAATCAATTTGGAGGGGTTTTTTTTTCTCCTGATTCGATTTGGATTTGGTGATTCAGTCTCCAAATCGGGCTGAACCTTCTCTGAATCGAATCAACAACTGAAACTTCGCACACCCCTAGTACGTAGCACCTAATTCCAAGGAGCAGAACCTTCTATGTAGGTACTTATATATAGATTTAGATGCTTTATTTTAGACTCCCAAATTTGGACAGTTTGTCTCTAATTATAATTCTTTTTATGAAAGTGACCATAAATATGCTTATAGACTCACAGAGAACAGTTACTTATAATGCAGGTCTCAGAGCCTCTTTGCTTAGAATAGGCATAGCAAAGACTGATGTGCAGAGGCACAGTTGTGTGTGGAAGCATGTACAGAATTTGTCAACTCCTAGGCCAGGCTCTAGGCAGTGAAATCAATCTTTTAGTCTCCTGAGCGATTAAATTAACCTCGTGACCAATGAACAAAACAAAAGGCTCTACAAACAAATCTAACTGAAACATAATGTTCAACTAAGGGGGAAGTTGTGACAGAAACTGGCAGAAATTAGATAATTCTACTGGATTCCATGTCCTGGCTTTTCTCACCTTGTGTCATGGCCCTAATGCTATTTATGGACTGGGATGTGTATTTAGAAAGAGTGGAACGCATGGCTTCCCCATTCTATTATTCTGGATTTGTAATAATGTACTGCCTTTGATTCAGGGATGTGCTGCCGATATTTTAACAAGAGACCCCCAGCAACTTTTGACCTTATGCTTATCATAAACCCCATATTACAGAGACACATATGCTTGCATAGAAGAGAACTGGCAAAGTGATGTTTAATTCTCCCATTTAAACAAACACCTGCTCTCTCAGAAACATGATCCAGAAGGGAAGTAACAATGACTTGGAAATCAAATTCAGATGTAAATGAGCTATGCAGGAAATCTCCTAATTTGTTCCTGAAAAACATTCTGAGTAGGTTGGCTTTACAGGACACAAGCCAACACCCTAATCTGAAGAGTGTGAGAGAAATAAGAGCCTGGAGGTATATTCTGTATGGATGTCTTTTAGCACTACCAGCTAAAGGCAACAAAGGTTTTGCTTTTTAAGGATCTGATCTAAAAGCCTATTGGCTTTCACGAGAATCTTTTCACTGACTTCGGCTCCAGTGTTACAAATGACTCAGTGGTACTGAAAGGGAGGAGAAGAAGGAGGAAGGAATTTAACTACAGGAGGGAAATCACCAGAAACAGCTCTTCATTTTGATGCTTTCTCACAGAGACCCTCTTTCAGAACATCCTTGCCTTCACTTCAAATTCCAACAGTCTATTAGGCAAAACCTCCCTAAAACAATCAGTACAAGAAAACTGGAATGGGGGAGGCAAAGCCAGGATTCAGACCTGGCCTCAAAGTGGCTCTTCTCTCTCTTACTGGCCTCTTTACATTGCATAAAATAAAGAAACACTCTTCTGCGTGCCATGTTTTCCTCCTCCAGACCAACTGCCATTCCCCACTCTGGTGCAACGCAGGTGGTGCCTTCCTAGATGGTTAGAATGAACATCCCATAGTATACAACCAACAAGCCAAAAATGTCATGCGAAGCAGCCGGGTCTGGTAGAATATTGCTTGTGTTTCAGACATCAGGTGGGAATGAACAGGGGTAAGAATGATCAGTTCTGAAAAAGTTTATTCCTCTACCAAGAAGCAATCTCCCCTACAGGAGATAGAGGTAATGAGGTATACCCTAATTAGGTGCTTAGCGATGATTCAAAGTTCATCAGTTTCCTGATAATTATTCATTAACCAATTTGGAGGTTGGTATTTATCCTATACAATTCCCTGGCAACCAATTACATCACCTAGAGCCCCTGCAGAGTGGTGCTCCAGAGTATGATGACTTTATCTGCTAATTCTGATGAACATGAGGTGTATTTTTAAAATCAAAAAACAAATGCTAAAGCATATGTTCTATTTTTAAATACATTTTTGAAAGCACTATTAGCCTGAATATCAGTGGAGCAAGCAATCATAATAAAGGATACTGAAGCTCCTGTCTGTGATTGCTAAGTGCCAGAGGTTAATCCTGAGATCATCAGCTGACATGTATGTCTCACAGTCGCTGTTGACAGAAATTGAGTTGACGTGATAGGTGTGACCATTAGCAAAGATCCTCCTGGGAGTGACTTCTACCATTAAATCCATAGGTTTCAACACAGGCACCTGAAAAAAAATGAAAATGGGCAAATAATAAGTAATTTCTGTCCATATGATGAGAGCTTTGGTGCACAGCAGAGAATACAACATAATTACATTTTACATGATTTATTGGGTTTCTTCAAATGCCTTATCAAAAAAATTCAAATGACAAAGGGGCAGATCCACACTGACCTTGTAGACACTCCTATTGCAGCATCACTATACCTAAGATTTCCCTGAGGAGTGTGATCCAAATTAACAGATTAGGTACCTATAATCACTACATAGTGAAGGGGGACATCTAGGGGCCTTCCAAAGTCAATTCAGAGTGCACAGATGCTCACAGAGGTACCAAGAACAAGTTAATAGGAAAAGTGAAGTACAGGGGTGTGTCTGAATTCCCACTCCTCCTTCAAGCTCAGCCATTTGGCTCAGAGCTCCTCATTAGATCCTGAGATGCAAAGGATATCTGGACTGCCTGGAGAGAAGACGCCTACCAGAACCAGGATGGCTAATTGACAGTATACAAGCAGTTTACATTCTCTTTTGAATGCTGATCATCTTTTGCCTAATAACCCAGTGGTTAGACCCTCCACAGCCTATGGGGACTCCTTCACATCCCACACTATTCAAGACTGTGCCTTACCTACCAACCTATAATAAAATAGTCCCTGGGGAAGCCCCACTTCACCTCTCCTATTGAAGCTTGGCCACTGGGTATTCAAAAGTTGAATAATCACAAGACAAAAAGGACAACACATATGAGGAAGGATAACTCTCTAGCAAATGAAGAGTGTTCTCTGGACTGCTTGTGCACTTTACATTAGACACCTCTGCCCTTCAGCTCTTTACTCCGGCTGAGTTCTTCCCTAAAAAAACATTAAATGTGGCTTCAACTCTTAAACTCCAAGAGATAACCTGGGGTACTACATCAGCTTGCACATATTCAACAGCTCAGCTCAGCCATTCTCTCAGCAGTGTTGTGGTAGTTAAATTTCACAGGCGATTGCCTATTGGTTTACCAAATGAAGACTTCAGCTGTACTAGCTCATCCCTGGCTGTCTTCTCCCAGCAGTGCATGTCCTTACCATCAGTTTTACCTATTCCACATGCCACACTCACAATGGGATGGGTCATTTCTTTCTTTATAATGAAATGAACACATGCCTGAATTTGGCTCATTTTGTCTGAATTTGTCCCTTCAATTGCTCTGAATAAGACAGGAACCCTATTAAACAGGAACTTAATATATAATGTCAGAAAAATGAAGAACCCCGATGTGAAAATATGGTAATTCAAACTTTTAAAAAAAATGTTACTACTTAAACTAAAATGATGCTATTTTTAAACGGTTTTCATGTAGATTATTAAACTATAAATCATTTGCTTCTTGAAAAAAGTATGAGAGATTCAAAACCAGATTCTAGGAACTACAATTCCAATCCAGGAAATGGAATTAATCATAAGCTTAAAGTTATGCACATGCTTAAATTCTTTGCTGAATGAGAGGAAAAATATCAAGCAACTGGAGTTTGGGGAAAGAACTCTCATAAAAACCAACGTCTTACCTGTAGTGATGTTACTGTAGAAAGATCTTTAAGTTTCCCTTCTTCATCTTTTAAGTTATATCCTTCTGGTCTCTTATCTCGTTCAGTAATTTTCCATAATTTGATAGTTTTGTCTTTAAAAGAAGGAAAGAAAGAAATTGAAATTGTTAAATAGCAAAGGGATTGTTAGTTCTGGGCTCCCCAGGGGAAGACTAGGACTAATGGTCATAAATTGCTAGAAGACCACTTTAGGTTAGACATAAGGAAAAACTTCTTTACAACTCGAATGTCCAGGGTCTGGAATAGGCTCCCCCCAGAGATGGTACAATCACTTACTCTGGATATCTTCAAAAAACGTTTGGATGCTCACCTTGCTGGGGTTACCTGGCCCCAGTTGTCTTTCCTGCCCAAGCGCAGGAGGGTTGGACCTGATGATCTTGGGAGGTCCCTACCAGCCCCTAACATCTATGACTCGATGAACTCTGATCTCTGCACTTGCCTTTAATAGAATAAACATTCCTGAGAAGGTTTCACATTTCTGATCAGTTCAGTTCCATACTGCAATAATCCCATTCAGCTAAATGGGATTTTGCTGCTCAGACCCACTTTTCCAACTGGCTCCTCAAACCTTGACATGAGTTAGCTGGTTCCTGGAGTTATCAAAAATGTCTCAAGCAGATGCTGCTCGCGTGAACCAATCAGCCATTTTAAAGTCAAGTGGACTAAGAACTCTTCCTGCACGAGGCATGGACTTGGGAACCTAAGGCTCCTGTCTATGAGAAGGAAATAATGATGCAATTTATGCCAGTTTGCTTGGGTATCCAAAAGTGGCACAATGGGAAACATGGGATGGACAGGGAGTGGCACAATGGGAATACGGGATGGATAGTTGATACCTGACCTGCTGCCAGAGGCAAAGATTTTTTATTCTGAAAATCATAAGCTGGCAATATTAATCAAGACTGGGCAAAGACTCCTATTCAACTATATTATTACACTAATACAGTTCATCCTTAATCCCAATGAATATTTTAAAAATAAACATTTGATGCATTTTTCATATAGGTGGATTTGAACTCTATCAATTAACACATCTTTTTTTTTTTTTTTTTTTTTTTTTTTT
>NW_017729033.1:28979500-28983805 GCF_001723915.1 Gavialis gangeticus | reverse complement strand
TTTTTTTTTTTTTTTTTTTTTTTTTTTTACAGGAAAATGTGTTTATGCAGTGATTAAGAGACTGTATTTGCTGATTCCTTTTTTACCTATGCATGGTTGCTGGTCTCACAATGCTGCTTTAAAATTCAAAGCATGGTTAAGCTTTGAAAAGTGACTGTAGAAATGGCATTGTGAGGTTCCATAACCAGTCTCATGGGTGTGGGAAAGTTTAAATTAATTAATGTCTGGAAAGCAATTTGAAATCCTCAGACATAAGGCTCTGTATGGGCCAAATTCTATCTCAAATCAGAAACTGGCTCAATTAGTGCAAAGAATTACCAGTGAATCATAATAATTTGTTGTTATAACATCACATTAGTTCAGTTTACAAGCTAAAGTATAATTTTGCTAACTGCAAACACTTCAAACCCGCACTGGGACCTGAAAGCCACAGTGGATTCCTTCTGTCTCCATTAATTAAGATGCTGCAATCAAAACTTAGTTGACAACTTGTTGAGGATAGGTGAACTGGAAAAAATCCAACTTCTTCTCCCATAGCTGTATGGCCTGCAGGGTTTTCATCATGTATTAAAAATGTCTTTTCCGTTAGAAGCAAATATATGAAGACGTGCAGCCAGCTTCAGACATATGGGTGCTACTTCCATTTGAATTCAGTGGGAGCTGCACATCTGTTTTTCTAGGTAATATTTGCTCTGCTGGGAATGTGACCATAAAAATGACATCCAAATGTGTAATGTAACTTTTCTGACCACAACTTATGCTTTAAATTTTCAGTGTAATTTTTCAAAAATCTTCCTCATGATAATTTTGTATGCAAATAGTGAATTCAGAAAACACATCAGCACCACCACCATTATCCAGTGTTCATGTACTTTGATGAACCGATCAGCATGGGATGTGACCCCATCACAACTGTTAATGTATTCATCCTCAGAATAAACTTGGAGGTAGGCAAGCACTATTACGCCCACATCTAGATCAGAAACTGAGGCACACCAAGAATGAGTGACCTACCCGAAGTCATACACGAATCTGGAACACAGCAAAGAGT
Organism: Gavialis gangeticus; assembly: GCF_001723915.1. Lineage (NCBI taxonomy): Eukaryota > Metazoa > Chordata > Crocodylia > Gavialidae > Gavialis > Gavialis gangeticus. The sequence goes on along the minus strand of NW_017729033.1, from coordinate 28,982,754 downwards.
TTAACAAAGATCTCTAAGTCCCTGAGCTGTGTCCTAAGTACCAAAGCATCCTTCTACAATGCCTTGGGCCCAAGCTTCAGCTCTTCATCTTTTAGAACCAAGTAATCAAGAAATCTGCTCACACAGAGGAATTTTTGGGCACCCAAAGACCCAGCATATACATGTCTGTACATAGGTCTCTCCTCTGCATAGCTGGGAATACTAGAACTGGGAAGCGGGGAAGCAGAATACTTCCAGCCAGCTCAGCACTGAGCAAACACAAAGGTGACTTGAGTTAATATGTGCCAGCCTTAAACTGACTGGCGCTGAACATTCAGCCCCCTGTATTTCCTGTGTTTTCCAAAAACATCATTTAGAATGGAAACAAAATAGAAAATCATTTTCTGCATAGTTGCAGATGCAATTGTCTTTTACACTTGCTTGATTTAGGGAATTGAATTGAATTTGAACTGAGAAGAACAGACCTGAACTCCCCAACCATACACTTAGTATGTGAATGATTAATTTAGCACACACTATACCTAGCTTTTACAGGTCTACTTCATGTCATCTGCCAAGAGGAAAACCATGGGTAAAAATTATTCTACACACATGAGGAAGTATGACAAATTTAAGCATATATTCTGTTTTTGAATGCATCAGTGGCAGTTCCTATCAGTATTTAATACCATAATAATTATAGCCTGTTATGTCAAGCTGTCCAAAAATTAAAGTTTTATAAGACAGTTCTGGGTCAAAAGATTAAGAAACAATGCTCAGTACTGAATTAAATGTGTGGGTATTGTTTTGCTATTCCAAACATTAACTAGATACAGAGATCTTGCTTTAAAGTTATAAATCTGTTCTAACAAGCAATTTTCTAAAGTTACAATAAGGGCTTCCATATTTGTTGGACTGTAAATGATTCCTAAATGTGCTCAATTGTATAAGTAATAACTTTTTTGAAAGAAAAGCATTGTCACTGCAATCTTGGATCTGAAAATCAAGCTGGGGTTTTTCAGTCTCATGCAACTTCAACAATAACAGAGATTCTGGAAACCAAATATGTCCCTGGTGCAACTCTACTGCTTACAAATTATTCCCCCAGTGACATATTTGTAAACCTGCTGTTCCTTCTCCCTTGCCTGCTTTTATCCACAACTCTCAAAGCATGTTGCAAAAGAGAATCAGCAACAATATCCCATTATTTCTGCCTTGTTTTCTATGGACATGCATACATATGAGTGAACATTAGGAACTTTCTAAACTTTGAAACAGAACTCTGTTAATGCCACCTGAAAAGTAGCCCCCTCCACCCCATTCTCTCTCATATATGTTCATTTTGCAATGCTAACTGAAGTTTAGATAATGAAAAATAAACTCTGTCCTTCACTGAATTCAGCAGGCATTGCAGAGTACACTTTCAAAAAATAGCTGTTGAATGCCATTTTCAGAGTTTCTTTCAAGATAGAGCTGTATTTAATAGCAAAACACGGTCAACTCCCTAAATGCCGCATGGGCCTCCAGACAGGAACTGTAAAGCCTGTGAATGGAAATGCAACTTACAAGTAATAAATACAAAAATCAATATAAGAATGTCTCTCCTGGAACTGAAAGCTGCTGGAACAGAAATGTCGGTTAAAATGATACTGAAAAGTAGCGCATAAGAGAAATCAGTCGGCAATGAAACGAACCACGGTAGAATAATCCTGACACTTCCCCGGGTCTTTCTTCTGTCTTACCATTTGTTGACAAGAGAGAGTGGGCTGCATTTTGCTGTGGTAGCCACTTGATCTTGTTTATTTTTTCCTCTATCTCCAAGCTCTTCAAATAATCAAATTCAGGTTCATGGCTCTGGAAAGTGCTGTAAACATTGTATTCACCCTGATTGTAAGGCTCATTTTTGCTCTGCAGAAAACACAAACAAAAATGCGTCTGATGGTGTCAGTTTTTAATCTCTAGGTTCTGAGTTCTTTGAGGCAAGGTAAGATAACAGCCACTATAAATATAACAGTCTCAAGATATAATTCAATGTCAATGTTAAAACAGGCTGTTGACTGTTTACATATCTTTTACACAAGTGAAAACAAATATTGTGTTTAACCCGCTTGATTATGCTTCGTATTCAGAAAAAAGAAAAACATTAAATATTGGAAAGAAAGATCCATTATTTCAAGAAAAATAATTTTATTGAAGTGTTAATTATGAAAACACAAAAGAGAAAAATCTCAGCAAAAGTCAAAGTTTAAACACTAAGAACAAGGAATTCAGAGTTATTTTTTTGCTCATAAGCTTGACGCTGACCATTCCTTCTATCCCTGAAAATGCTTTGCTGCAACCCCCTCACCCTGTTCAGCCCCTGTACTAACATGAAACCTACATTCTCACACCGAGGAGCGAGAAACGCTCTCTCGAGCCATCCCTGTTTTCTAAGCCTACTCCATGCATGCACCTTGCCTCTCATCTTTCAACTACAGATTTTCCCACCCCCACATCTTCACTATTGTCAAGGGACTGCAATAATTTCACAGCCTACAGAGAGAATCTGATTCTCATGAACAGCAAGGTACACTCTAGCAGCTTAAACACAGTAAAAGGTAAGAACTGGGACAAGATCCTCTGCACAGCTTTAACCATTTAAATGATAAACCACTCAGTAACTTACTGAGATGAATCTGTTCAATCCACCATATTTTGGGGAGTATACAGACTGCTATATCTAACAGATTTTCACAGCATGTTTCTGTGATTGAAGTATCCATATAAAAATATTCAGCCTGACCTACGCATAAGCTACAGTGTGCATCATTTTTAAGGCAAGGCAGAATATTGCAAACTAGGCAAACTAAGCAAAAATAGTCAAAAAATATTGGGTCATGAGTCCTGTAGTTATTATTGTTAAAAGTAAAAATCTCTTATTCTAACGGACCATCTTGACAGTGTATTTAATACTTTATTGTTGGTCATTCCTACATCTGAGTTAGTATTACGACACCTCAGTTAAGGTTTTTAGCTTGAGTTAAAACAGACTGCAGGGGGCTGTGAAATAGAAAGCAGACGTTAGCAGGAATGACTAACAGACAGCAAAATGGCTGAAGAAACGATAGTTTGAATAGTCGAATATAAAGAGCTTTAAAAAGGATAGAGGGTCATCAACAACTGTGTGTGGGGAGAGGGTGGCTAGGGAGGGTTGTGGAATGTGTGGAGGGGGAGGGTTTGCTCACAGTACCCTCCCACCCCATCCTACAGCAGACAGAGCCCCTGCCAGCACTCCT
>NW_017729033.1:28973414-28974500 GCF_001723915.1 Gavialis gangeticus | reverse complement strand
GAATTTCCAAATTATTTTTTTAAAGTAAAAAAAAAAAGTCCTTAACTTTGAATATATCCACTTTTATGAATTTGTACTGAGGACCAGAAAGAAATAAGGGATTTTTTGGAAAGCAGAACGTAGGAAAAAGGTTTTCCAGAATAATGGCCTCAAGGGGCATGTCCACACATGCACTTGCAGCAGCTCTAACAGCGGCACAAATTTGAGCCGGGGATTTTTGCCTAAGCACATGTGCCTGGGCATGCACTTTGGTGTGGGGCAAGTTGTGCCACTTGGGGCAAAATAACCCTGCCCAGCTCCTCCAGATCTAAAGCCAGGGAAGCTAGAGCCTGTGTATAAAAACACCAGCAGTATAAAAACCTGCCCTATGCTGGCTCCACCAGTATAAAAACCTGCCCTGGCTCAGGGCTACTTGTTCTCAGGAGCTTCGTTGTCTGGCCAATTGGCATCTGGGGACAGTAGCCCCTTGTGCCACCTGGATGGCTGAAGCAGCCCTAACCATGTTTTCCCTGCACCCTCTACCCGCTGCAGCAGTCTGGCAGTGGGGGCTGCTGCCTAGCTATGACTTGCTGCCTCCTGTGACACCATGTGCCCCCAAGACTGCATGGCCACAGCAGAGGCACCTGGACCTCTGGGCCAGCTGCCAGTGGGCTGTGGCTGCACAGTTGGCCTTTGTGTGGCACTACTGCCATGTGTGCCACCGTCCTACCGTCTGGGCAGCTATCGCCCAGAAGAAATTCTCAGTGTGGTTGCCTGCTTTGAACTGTCAAAGCATGTCCTCCTGGCCCCAAATGGCCAGGAGGTCAGCCATCTCCACCTGGGTCCCGGGTGCCAGCCCTAAGCAGGCTTCTCTGTCTTGGTTCTGCAACTTGCGTCACTAGCAGGAATTCTGGTGTTCCCTATTTGAAAACTGCAAAATCTCTGACAAAAAAAGCCCAAATTCACTATTTAAAATACCTCTAAATCCATGTTCTTCTACAATTAAAACTAAAGACCACTATATATCCATATCCATATGTATACATACATATCCATATATATCTATATCTATCTATCTATACACACACACACACACACACACACACA
>NW_017729033.1:28972984-28973384 GCF_001723915.1 Gavialis gangeticus | reverse complement strand
CACATCAGTTGGGCAATGTTTTATTGATATATTTACAATGTTAAAGCAATTTGGAAGTCTACCAGTGTGTCTATCATCATAATACAATTAATTCTAAATATGTACATGTTTTGATGTTTGCTTTTGGTTTTCTTATCATAGAACAGTTAGAACTCCCTCTGACCCCTTCACTACCCCACAGCTCCTGCCAGCAGGTCTCACCCTGTCTGGCAGCTGGGCATGATGGGTGTGTGATGGGGGAATGTGGGGTTTGCGGGAGGACAGTGGGAAGGGGTGTCAAGGTATGTGAAGGGGCGTGGGGTGTGTGGCTAGGTGTGGGGCAATTGTGGTGGGACTGTGGGTGTGGGCAGGGCTGCTCAGGAGGGGTGGGTTCCCTGCCTCCACAGGGCACAGCCCCACT
>NW_017729033.1:28966273-28967984 GCF_001723915.1 Gavialis gangeticus | reverse complement strand
GATTTTCACAGCATGTTTCTGTGATTGAAGTATCCATATAAAAATATTCAGCCTGACCTACGCATAAGCTACAGTGTGCATCATTTTTAAGGCAAGGCAGAATATTGCAAACTAGGCAAACTAAGCAAAAATAGTCAAAAAATATTGGGTCATGAGTCCTGTAGTTATTATTGTTAAAAGTAAAAATCTCTTATTCTAACGGACCATCTTGACAGTGTATTTAATACTTTATTGTTGGTCATTCCTACATCTGAGTTAGTATTACGACACCTCAGTTAAGGTTTTTAGCTTGAGTTAAAACAGACTGCAGGGGGCTGTGAAATAGAAAGCAGACGTTAGCAGGAATGACTAACAGACAGCAAAATGGCTGAAGAAACGATAGTTTGAATAGTCGAATATAAAGAGCTTTAAAAAGGATAGAGGGTCATCAACAACTGTGATGGAGAGAGAAATTAGCAGGAATCAGGGAGATGATAATGAGCCATGAAATCAATCAACCTTCTTGGTCCTGTCTGAAATGTCACTTCCCCTTCCATACAGTTAATTTTGAAGTTTCTTATACCAAAGAGAATTTGAAAAGGAAAAGGAAATGTGAACACTACTGTATGATTTCATTTAATAGGTCATGGAGTGGTGGCTGTAAATGGCAGAGTAACGTTGCTGAATTATGAATTTCCAAATTATTTTTTTAAAGTAAAAAAAAAAAGTCCTTAACTTTGAATATATCCACTTTTATGAATTTGTACTGAGGACCAGAAAGAAATAAGGGATTTTTTGGAAAGCAGAACGTAGGAAAAAGGTTTTCCAGAATAATGGCCTCAAGGGGCATGTCCACACATGCACTTGCAGCAGCTCTAACAGCGGCACAAATTTGAGCCGGGGATTTTTGCCTAAGCACATGTGCCTGGGCATGCACTTTGGTGTGGGGCAAGTTGTGCCACTTGGGGCAAAATAACCCTGCCCAGCTCCTCCAGATCTAAAGCCAGGGAAGCTAGAGCCTGTGTATAAAAACACCAGCAGTATAAAAACCTGCCCTATGCTGGCTCCACCAGTATAAAAACCTGCCCTGGCTCAGGGCTACTTGTTCTCAGGAGCTTCGTTGTCTGGCCAATTGGCATCTGGGGACAGTAGCCCCTTGTGCCACCTGGATGGCTGAAGCAGCCCTAACCATGTTTTCCCTGCACCCTCTACCCGCTGCAGCAGTCTGGCAGTGGGGGCTGCTGCCTGGCTATGACTTGCTGCCTCCTGTGACACCATGTGCCCCCAAGACTGCATGGCCACAGCAGAGGCACCTGGACCTCTGGGCCAGCTGCCAGTGGGCTGTGGCTGCACAGTTGGCCTTTGTGTGGCACTACTGCCATGTGTGCCACCGTCCTACCGTCTGGGCAGCTATCGCCCAGAAGAAATTCTCAGTGTGGTTGCCTGCTTTGAACTGTCAAAGCATGTCCTCCTGGCCCCAAATGGCCAGGAGGTCAGCCATCTCCACCTGGGTCCCGGGTGCCAGCCCTAAGCAGGCTTCTCTGTCTTGGTTCTGCAACTTGCGTCACTAGCAGGAATTCTGGTGTTCCCTATTTGAAAACTGCAAAATCTCTGACAAAAAAAGCCCAAATTCACTATTTAAAATACCTCTAAATCCATGTTCTTCTACAATTAAAACTAAAGACCACTATATATCCATATCCATATGTATACATACATATCCATATATATC
>NW_017729033.1:28952344-28965604 GCF_001723915.1 Gavialis gangeticus | reverse complement strand
CCCCCCAAAGGGCCCATGGCTCCCCCCCTGCAGGGCCCCAACTCCCACCAGCAGGGCCCCAGCCCCCCACAGGGACCCAACTCCCACTTGCAGGGCCCCAGCTCCCCAGCCTCCCCCCCTGCAGGGCCACAGCCCCACCACATGGCCCACATGCCCCCCACACAGCCCACCCCACCCACCTCCGCAGGGCCCTCATACCACCCCCCTGCATGGCCCACAGCTCACTTGTAGCAGCAGTGGCTATCGGGGCACTTGGGGACTCCTGGCACAGCCCCCACACCCCACACACAGCGTGGGGCAGCATGGCTCAGCCCTGGCCATCTGGCACCCAGCACTGCCTGTACCATATTATGCAAGCCTGGCCCAGCTCAGTGCAGGGCCGTGCACCTTCAGGCAGCTCCAGGCCACTCGGGCTGTCACCTGGGGCCCCACGCCACACGTAGGGACCACCTGTTGTGCATGGGCCAGGTCCTGTGTGCCCAACCTGATGGTGCACAGGGCCCATGCAGGCAGGACCTGGCTCAACACGATAGGTGGTCCCTGTGAGTGGTGCAGGACCTGGGTGAAAGCTTGAGTGGCCCAGAGCTGCCCAAAGTCGCATGGGCCTGCACTGAGCCAGGCTGGGACCACGCGACATGGCACAGGTAGTGCTAAGTGCCAGGTGGCTGGGGCTGTGCCAGGTTGCCCCATGTGCCCCGATGACTGCTGCTGCTGTGGGTGATCTGTAGGCCGTGTGGGGGAGCTGTGGAGGGCGGGATGTGGGCCATGTGGGGGGTGGGCAGGGAACCTACCCCTCATGAGCTGCCCCCCCCACAGTTCCCCACACCCTCACAGCCCCCACTTCTTCTAGGCCCCCTCCAGCCCCCTACTTACCTGGAACAGAGCCTGGGTCCATGTCACTGCAGTCTTCATTTCTGTTTACCCTGCACAAGCAAGCAGCATGCTGCAGCATCGGGTCAAGGGGCAGGCATAGAGATGTTCTGGCCAGCTATGAGAGCATCTCTTTGGAGGACCCAAGCCTCCTGCTCCACTTTTTTACTGTTTTGGTTTTTTTTTTTTTTTGATACTTGGATATCCAGGTATCAAATTTTGAACCTGTGCTGGAAATATGCAGTGCGGGGAACATTTTTTTGTTCCCAGTGTGCCTCTTGCCGTCCCTCAAACTGCTTTGAGACACAGCCAGAGGCATGTAGGGGCACATCTGGACGTACCCAGGATGGCTTTTTTCATAAAGCCACTGTGCTACAGAATGGCTGCCAGCTTCTGTCCTTTCCAGTGTTAACTCTTTCATGGTCACTTGCAAATTAGCACCATTTTTGGGCAAGTTTTATCCTATAACAAATGACTATAACAATGACTAACAGACAGCAAAATGGCAGAAGAAATGATAATTCGAATAGTGGAACATAAAGAGCTTTAAAAAGGATAGAGGGTCATCAACAACTGTGATGGGGAGAGAGATTAGCAGGAATCAGGGAGATGATAATGAGCCATGAAATCAATCAACCTTCTCGGTCCTGTCTGAAATGTCACTTCCCCTTCCATATAGTTAATTTTGAGGTTTGCGTGGAGCAGAAATAAAAGGACGGAGGAGGGGTGCAGCTGTACCACTGAACGCCCCCAGATCCACTTCTGATGCCACCTCAGTACTACATACTGGGAGCATTTACATGAGATGCCTAACTGCACAGTTGCCTAGTTTACTGCACAGTAATTGCACTTGTCGTAGGTAGCACATTTAAGCACAATTAGTTACTGTGCAGTTACACACGGGTAGACACAGCCCAGGAGCAAATTTGCCCCCAAGTCAACCGTACCACTATGGGACCGGCCTTAGGATAGCCCCAGGGCTTCAAACTGGGAGCCTCTGTTGCTCCAGAGCTAGGCTGCCTCTATCATAGCTCCTACCTCAGGCTTTAAAAGCCTGCAGGCATTTTGAGCCCTGTGGCACATGAGCAGGGAGCCTCAGGGTACCACAAGCCCCTTTGTCTCCATGGGCAGGCCACAGCCTAGCTCTGCCAGCCTGCCTGCACCCCAGTGCTGCTGCCTGGGACTGTGCTGCCACGCAGCTGCCAAAGCCACACCATCCAAGCCCACAGGGTGCTGCAGACTGCTGCAGGCTCCAGCCAGCTTCTTTGCCCCCAGGCTTAGCTGCAGGCAGCTTCTGGCTGACAGGGCCAATTCCACCTAACTTCAGCTCACCCCCAGCAGCCTGCCCACAGCCTGCAAGTGTTGTGGGGCATTGTCTCAGCCATGTGGGTGCCAATCCTGTGCTGTATCCCTGCAATGGGTGCTGCAGACAGCTGTCCAGGCCGAGGAGCACACAAGCAGCCATACGGGGACCAAAGAGCCCCTGGATCTCTAATGGCTTTCCCCTTGCCCAGGCCCATTCCCACACCCGTGCCCATGCCTGTGCTTGCCACCCCACCATCTGAGGATGCTGGCCAGAGCAGCATGCAGTTGCTGACAGCAACAACTGAGTGGAACCATTGGCCACACTAGCCCCAGCCATGTCATAAGGCTGACACAGGCCCCCACCTCCCAGTCTCGGCCCCCTGCCTCCCATCCCTGCCCATACTCCCCTGCCCCTGGGTTCCCCCCAACCCCCACAATAAGAAGGGAGGTGGGAGACAGTGCAGAACTTTACTGAGCAACCCATGCCCCTAAAACTAGGCAGGCATGGGAGTCTCACATACTGAGGAACATGCTGATGCCAGTAGTGATGGCCTCCTCAGTTAGAGGGGGCAGGGATGTGTAGTGCAGCCACAGGTAGCCCTTGAGTTGCCAGCAAAGGTTGCCACCTGCACCATCATAGCTCATGGTCCTGTATTAAGTGCGCAGGTGTGCCCAGGGCACCATGGCAATCAGCAGCATCAGGACATAATGGGCCAGGCACCCTTCAGTCTGCACAAACAGTTCCTCATGTACTGCCCATGACACATGCACATGGGGAACAATCGGGGCACAGTGCCAGTGCGCCAGAGTTAGTCCCAGGGTGCTTCCCCGGAGAGGCTCCCTGCAGGGAGGAAAGGGGTGCAAGTAGCTCCTTGTCCCAGTCATCTGGGAGCCCCGCACCCCACCCCACAAGCCTGCCCTCCATGGGCTGAACAGGAGCACAGGTCCGTGGCTGCCCTACGGGGGGAGGGGGAGTGAGTTCTGGAACCACAGCAGCAGGTGCTGTCAAGAGCCTGGCCTATCCCACTGTGAGAATGCGGTGGGGGAGGCAGGCTGCCCGAGGCCAACACCCAGAAGCCCAACAGCCCCTGGGGAGCACACGGGGATAGGGGGCTCAGCCAGCAGCTGCCTGGGCCCGGGCTTGCCCAGCCGATTTACCATGGTCCCTAGGGACCCATGCATGCCTGATCTGGGGCCAGGCGCCACATGGCCCCTGGTACAGAGCCTCTTATCTGAGAAATATTGCAAACTCCCACAAACAGCTTCTGTCTCATGGTTCTGTAGGTCCTGTAGCTGCACGCAGGGAAGAGGCCGCCCTTGGCAACTGGAATGCAGCCGCAGGGTTGCCACCACGCACAGCTGGGTCCCTGCTGATCTGCCAGCTCCACCAGAGGTGGACATAGGACTGCTCCGTCCTACACCTGGCGGCTGCTTTGGAGGACTGGCTGAGAACACACAGGTCTGGTGGGAGGAGGATGCCGCCCACAAGGATGTGCAGGACTGGGCAGACTGAGAAGTTCTGGGCACAGCTACTGGCCCTGGAGTCACCTTGCTGCAGGAGCAGAACACAATCCTGGCTGAGGCAGTCCAGGCCACAGACAATGACTGCTGGGTGCTGGACACTGTTCTGGCCCTGGCAGTTGCCTTCATGCTGCCCCCTGCTGGGCCTGGGAGGAGGTCTTGCACCACCTCCAGCAGCCAGGAGCCCCTGTCCTGGACCCCACCCTGAATCCGGCGCCACCCAGGCCCCTCACCTGGGCCCAGTGCCGCTGCTCACTCCAGCACCATGCAGCAAGGCCAGAACCACACACCAGACCTTTTAGCCCTGGACACAGGCTGCACAGCCCACATGGGCGAGCCCCCTACGTGCTGCCCTCACTGTGGTGTGTGCACCCACAAGGGACTAGCCAGTGGCCAGGATGTTGGGCACCAGTCCCCAGGCTCTACCCTCTAAGTGCCCCATCCCACAGCCCCCCACCCTGGGACACCATACAAAGGACAGCTCTGGCAACTGTACAAAGGCAAACTTGGGAAAACTGCACAAAGGCAGCCTCAGGGAAAACTACAAAGTTTTCAGAGGGAAGAGGGTGTTTTATTGATGGTGGGTGGGATGGGTGATGGAGGGGCTCTGTTTGTCGGGGAGGGAGGAGGAAAGGGGGCTCTGTGTGATGTGAGGGGAATTTGTTCTTCTGCGATGTGTTTGCAGTGAGCGTGGTGCTTGGGGGAGATCCAGGGCTCCTTAGGCAGTGGTCCAGGTGGGCTACAGTGAGGCGTGCAGAAAGAGGTGGTCGGCCAGGGCCTCCCACACCTGCTGCCCTGTCCCCTGCTGGTGGGTGTGTGGCTCACCTTAGGCCTCAGTGGGGGGACCCACTGCTGTTGCTGCTGCCACAGGTGGTGCTCCGACTTCCAGGCGTCCTCTGCCCACCTGACCTCCTCCACCCAAGTCTCATGACTGATCTCCCCCTGAGCCTCACAGATGTTATGCAGCACATAGGCTGCAACAATGACCTGGGGGAGGCTGTCCTTTGGAAACTCGAGGTGGGCAGTTGGAGCACCAGTGCCCCTTGAGATGGCCCAAGTTGCACTCCACCAGGATGCAGGTCCAGCCCAGGCAGTGGTTAAAGTGGGCCTGGTGGGGTTCCAGCTGGCCAGTGTAGGGCTGCATGAGCCAAGGCAGGAGGAGGTAGGCAGGGTCCCTGGTGAGGAGGGGTGAGACGGTCATGGCACCCAGCTGCAAATCCAGCACCCCAGCATGAAGCACCCACTTTCCACCAGGCCCAGCAGGCCAGAGCTCCTGAAGACGCAGGCATCATGGGCACTGCCCTCCCAGCCATCACTCATGTGCATGAAGGCCCCACAGTGAGTAGGTGATAGGTATGTGGGTTCCGCCCAGGGCCCCAGTGCACTGGGTGAATCCCAGGGCACAGAGCCCCGCTATCACTGCCAGGGGTTGTGCACGTGGAGCACCATGTGCCCCAGCATGTCCTGGAGGGCCCTGAACACCTCCAGTATGGTCTCCCCTGATGGTGGGGTCTTGCCCACCCCAAAGAGATGGCCCACATAGCAGAGGCTTGCAGGTGTTGACACCTTGAGCAGGGTGAGAGCTAGCTGGGTGTCCACAGGGAAGAGTGGCTATATGGCAGTGTCCTGCTGCTCGGGGTGGGGCCAGAGCTGCTCGAGAAGCTCCTGGAATGTGGAACGGGTCCTGCGGAACATCTTCAGCCATGGCTTGTCATAACAGGTGTGCTGGATAATGTGCAGCCACCACTCCTGGAGGCCCTGGAACATGATGGCAGCCCTGGTGGTGGTGTCCCTAGCCTACTGTCAGTGTGTCTGCTGGTGGCAGCTTCACAGAGGTGGTGGTGGCCCTTGGAGCTCCCCCCCATGACAACAGGGGCCCATTGCAGGGCTGCAGGAATTTCAGTGGTAAGAACAGCAATTTTTCTGCCTAGTCCCTGCATGTATAGATGCCTGCACAAGAGAGTTTATTCTAGAGTAAACTGATCCCAGATCAAATGCATGTGTAGATGCACTCACTGTTACTCAGATTACAGGTAATCATGTGAGTTAGCTTTGATAAAAGAGGCAGAAACAGGTCTACAGGCCAACCTGTTATTTGCTTGTACTTCAAAATACAAAAATCCCAAAGTCTATCTAGCTACCATGCAAACACAACACAGATATTTACCTATTGGCTAGGAAGACTTATTGGCTTGAGAAACAGGAGGAGGGTGGCATGCAGATTTGATGTTGACTTTTCTGAGTTCTCTAAATGTCACTCCATCCTATACCCTATATTTATAGAAGCCTGGTTCTAATTTTCTAATAAGTGATCTTTACTGGTTTTATTTAAATTTCTTTGTTTCACTGAAACATTTAGAACTGGACTGAACCAGGTTTTGTGGACTTGGAAGGGATCTATTTAGTTTGGAGTTATTTCCTTGGGAAAGAATAAGGGAGAATTTATCATCTCCTTTCCTTCCCCATTGTGGAATGCTGCTTAACATTGTCCTGTTTCTTCTTTACTTTAGCTAATGGTCTTCTCTCACAAGGCTGTAGATTATAAATTAGCTAAGCATTTTTTAAAAAAATATATGTATTATAGCAAAATAACATCATGCATTTAGTTACACCAATCACTACTAATAATATTTTAAGATAAAGTTATAATATACTATATTTGTATTCATTAATGTATGGTCTTACCTTATAATGTCTACTTTCAGGCCATGTGCTTTACTGAATTGCACCTCATTACTGGGTTAAATTAGACATGTTGATAGGTTCCTTTATTTTGATGACCAAGCTAGGTGTTACATTTGCAAAGGTTCATACTATGGTCACTCAGAAACAGGCTTTGGGGCCTTCTGCTTAGTCATACTTCTGCAGCTTGGCCCAGATCCCTTGAAAATGGCCATGGCTGGCAACAATATCTCCCGTGTCTTTGTTATAAAATGAAACTTGCCCAAAATGGATGCCAATTTGAGAGCAGCTGTGAAAGAGTTAACAGTGGGCTGTGCCCCTCCTGCTTCCTAGAAGGGACAGAGAAGCTGGCAGCCACCTTGTCACAGCATCTTTATCCTTCTATGCCTCAATGCAGTGAAATTCGGGCAAAGAAAATCCCCACTTAAGACACACACCCCAGCATTGGCTAGCTGTTTTTTTGGGAAAAGGCAAGCGTGATATTCCTAGAATCACAGAATCAATGAGTCGGAAGGGACTTAGACAGACCATCTAGTCTGACCCCCCGCCACGGGAAGGAAGGAGCACTGGGGGTGGCAGGGGTCATAAGACCCCAGCCAGGTGCCTATCCAGTCTCCTCTTGAAGATTTCCAGGGAAGGTGAGAGCGCCACCTCTCTGGGAAGACTATTCCAGACTCTGGCCACCCTTACAGTGAAGTAGTTCTTCCTAATATCTAACCTAAACCTATCCTCCCTCAGCTTATGGCCATTGTTCCTGGTGACTCCAAGGGGGGCCCTGGTGAACAGACTTTCCCCGAGTCCCTGCTGGTGGCCCCTGATAAGGTTGTAGGCAGCCACAAGATCCCTCCTCAGTCTCCTCTTGCGGAGACTGAAGAGATTCAGGTCCCTCAGCCTCTCCTCATAGGGCTGGCCACGGAGGCCCTCAACCATACGAGTGGCCTCCTCTGGACCCTCTCCAGGTTCTCCATGTCCTTCTTGAAGTGCGGTGCCCAGAACTGGACACAGTACTCCAGTTGTGGCCTGACCAGCACCGCATAGAGGGGGAGCAAGACCTCTCTGGACCTGTTAGCGATGCCCCTGTTGATGTATGACAGGGTGCGGTTGGCTCTGCCTATTTGAGTAAATACAGTACATATTACTGGCCCTAAGGATAGCATCGTTCTGGACAATGCACTTTCTGAGGACCCTTCTCCCCATCATATTTCTGCACACGAAACAGGAAACAACGTCCCTCTCCCACAGACATTGTTATAAGTTTTGCCACTGGCTTTAGTGGGGCCAGGATTTCATCTTGTATTCTCACAGTCAACATCTGTAACCTCTACAATTTGCTTTGCCTGGATGAGTGGCCTGTAGAAAGTAAAGAAATGCTGCACTTCCTAGTCAAATCAACATAGATGACATCCATTTTTGTTAAATCTTGCTAACATAACACAAGGTTTGTTGGTAGAATTCCGTATTGTAACAGAAAAGACTTAGCAAACAGTTATGATGAGAAATAATAGCAAACGTACCTCAGGTTCCCTTTGGAATATAACTACCCGACCTCCCTTGTCCCCAGTAGCCAGCAGTTCTCCAGTATGGTTGAACTCAACTGTAGAAATAATATCAGCTGGAGAGAAAAAGTGAGAAAAGACAGACATTAAGCTAATGCTGTAGAGCAAAAACCATTAGAACCAGCAAGAGGTCCATAAAAATACCACAAATTATGGATTCACAAGATACACAGAAGAATGCAGTGATAAGGCATTAATTTAAAGGTCTGCCTGCCAGTAAAATAGGACATAATAGGTACATATATGTATAATAGGCAGTTTTGTGATTTCAGCCACTGCCTGAAATTTGGGAGAATGGTTATGCTTCAAGAAGTGATCTCAGACTGGTACAATGTTTCTAGCAGTGGGCAAATACCAAAGTGCTTCGCTTCATCTTCTGGTAAGATGCAAGGCTCAGTATAAAGGCCCAGTTCTAAGGAACTGTATGCTCCCTGCCCTCATTGAGGTTTCAAGCACTTTTGTATACACATCACTGCCTCAAAGCTTGTGCATCATGAATGCAAGAAAAATGTGCATATGGCTAGGCCCTGCACAGGAGCATGAAGGCAGAAGTGCCTCCTTGTGCACTTTGCCCTCCTTCCATGTCACAGAACAGTGCCATACCAGAGTTGCTTAGTACGTCATTTCAGGACTACAAAAACATATAGTGAGATGTTTTAAAGAGACAAATCCCTCAAGAACAATGTTGTGAGGTTAGACCAAAATCACAAACCCACAAGACAGTCAAGAGTACCAAACAGTGCACAACACAGCGAAAAAAGAGAAAAAAAACAAGCAAAAAGGAAGAACCAACCCATTTATGAAAATAAATGCTGGAATCATAATCCACAGTTAATCCTCCATTATTAGCATAATTTAAATTACAATGCCTAGTGTGATGGCAAATTAGGAAGACATCTTACATGCAGAGTCACAGACAAATATAGTGTATTGCTAACATATTGCCCATGTCGGTTTACTATAATTATCAACATTTGGTGAAGTATGGGCCAGATTTTAAGACAAGTTCTATACTCAGCTGCTCCCAGTTAGGAGCCTAAAGAAGCAGCCAGATTTTTAAACCTGCTCAGTATCCATCAGTTCACATAGAGAACAACAGGAGCCACAGCTGTTCCTGTTTAATAAACCAGATATGAATTTTAGAAGCCTTCTACCACCTGTGGGATTCACTATAGGAACTGTCATCCAAAAGGCAGATACTGGACATGGAAGGTATGCATTTCAGACTACAGAGAGATGGCTTTTCCTACCATTTCTCCACCATGTCTAAAAAGAAATTCAAGAATACAGACATCGTTAAAATCAGGATGTGCGATTGTTTCTACTTAGAGTTTTTGGCTGGAGGAGACATCTTTTCACATTATAGGTCAGAAAGGCTGTGATTTTTCTTTACAGTTATATAAAATGTGGCTCCATACAAGTCCTAGGAGAAGTCTAAAGAAAAATGGACTCATCACATTTCTTTAATAATATATGCAAAAAATGTATTTTTACTCCAACACTAATCTTCACAAATGCACACACAACTGCAAGGGAATCTAATACACTCTCTACCACAAGTGGCAGTTCTTGCCACTTCAAGAACACTTTTAGTATAGCATGCTGCCTGGGAAACAACATTTTGCATCAGGAACCACTGTTTCTCTTGAATGCTTTTTTGTATCTTCTGAAATGAGTATGGCGCCATGCCTCAGTATCTACTGATACTCAAAGCACTTCCTCTTTATCCAAGACGGAAAACTCGAGATTTGTTCCCTAGAAATGAGGGTGCCAATTCAAAACACTCACGTGGTTATTTAATGTGTTGTGTTCACCTGGTGCTTTATTTTTTATGATAATCTACACATTAAGACCAACGGTATTTGGTTGCAACCCAAAGCCTATCCAACATCATGTGGTTATACTGGATTTTAAATCAAGCTCTTTGTCAGTAACGGTCGGGACCTCCATGGAGAACAGGGAGAGAGACCCTGCCCAAGAAGTGAGGGTTAAAAGGTACTAAGCAAATTTATTTCTGGTGGAAAATGTTCTTTTAACTTTCTTGTCTAAAATTCATTCTTTGACATGACATTTTCTGACCAGATATTTAGACATTTCATGCTTTTTCTAAAGGAGGAAATACCTAAGAACTCTTTGCCCTGACCCTGCAAAATTCTTATTGCTATTAATAGCAAGCAAACAGCAACCTGTTTATTTAGAAGATGATATATGAACGTTTTTATCCACTTGGGGCCTTTTCCAATCCTCCAAGCCTCTCAAACAGAATGCCTCTTGATTTGAACTGGAAGTGAGATGCATTGAGTGGTCATAGGGTTGTGGGGTTTGGCTTTTATGTACTGAATAAAACATGGGAAACATATGCATGGAGGGAAGACAAAGGAGTTAAATATAAGTGTGTGCGTGTGTTTTTTTATAAGAGCCAAATACTGATGCCCTATATTAATAAATGCACTTGTTCCTGGATCACTCACAATGTGTTTTCTTATTTTGTTCCTTTGACACTAAGATCCTCAAGCACTAGCTTACACATTAACGCACTGTACAATACACAGGACCCGAGCCAATGCCTACTGAAGTCAACACGAGTGTTTTCATTGAATTCAACTAAAAGTTAGATCAGGAAGGAAACAATACCACATACTGTTGCTACAGTACTGTAGGTAAATTACATATCCATTGCCTTAAAGCTTTGAAAAGGTAGCAGCTAAAAAGAGTTATTACCAACAAATAAATATTTAGTCCTCTCTGACTATAGCATTCTCAGGTAAAAACCATTCTCTCTCAGGTGGTCTAGGTGAAACTTCTCTTACTTGCAGCACTAATCATGAATTAGATTTTAAAAATTAAGTTGTTCTGGAAAAGAGCAGAGCAAATTCTCCATCATCTTATTTTATGAAGCATGTTGGTAAAAAACAAAACAAAAACACCCCCCCATCACCTTGAATTGGAAAATCGCTTTTATTGATCCAATGAATAAAGAACTGAAGATAGTCACCAAAAAAAATCGTATACAACATATCTGGCCAGCAGGCAAGCATTAGTCATGCTGCTTTAATAAAGATTAGCCAGCTTGGCTCTTTCTAAAGGGGGAATAGGATTGATCAGAAGAGCCTTTCATGCACTTCCAAATAATTCTTTCTGGAACATTCCCATTCATCAGTGCTTTGGAAACACCACCCACTGTAGTAATGTCTTGTACGAACTCTTACTCTGGAAGACTCTTACTGCCATGTACAGTGTGGCTAAGTGCCAGGTTCCCGTTTCAGAATATGTAAATGCTCCATGCTGGAAGAGAGTTGATTTGCTCATGTACAGTAAGCTGTGTACAAGGGACGGCTGAGATAAAAGCCCTCCCCTGCCTCCCTGTTCAAAAGCATGCCTTTCACATCTCTCCCGGCAGTGCCACGCTTCCCACTAACACAATCAGGATTATCAGAGACAGGGAGAATTTGCTAGGCAATGAATACTGACGACGGCTTCAATAGCCACTGGGCAGATTGTAAATCCCAGCTTTCATTTAAATATAAAGCTGCCCATTGCATCTATAAATTCATTCATTTAATGTTGCTCTTTTGCTTGTAAAAAAATGAACTGGCCTACAAAGCAGCATTTTAAAACTGAAGAGCTGATTGTGTTTAATCAAGGAAAAATAGCTATAAATTGGATGCTCCAGATACTCATGTTTCTAATTAAGTCTTCATAGGGCATCATTAACTAAAGATAGAAAAGGTCTACCTGGTCATCTACTCTCCAGCCAGCCAAAGCAGGATTGTTTCAACTAGTCCTGGGCAGCTAGTGCTTTCAGCAGCCTAATATAAAAGTTTTTCCAAGGCAGTGAAATTCTTTCTCCAGCCTAAGCCCTCCATCAGGGAGTTCTCTTGATTCAACCAAAAACATTCCTTTCAACCCATTACTCCTACTTACACGTGCCATTTTGGGAACAGAGAACTGGAAGGGGCCCCAGGCCATTGAGCCCAGTCCCCTTTATTTATGGGTAACTGTCTATCCAGAATTCTAAAAATTATCCACTCCAAACCCTCGCGTATACCACAGCAACATAAACACAAAAACAGCCCCCTAAGGCATACTACAGATCAAGGGTCACTGTCTATGTCCTGCCACTGCAGTGGCAAAGAAGTATTTTGGTTAGTGTCTGATCAGAGACTCCTAGGAAGAGAACCATGCCTCATGCTACAGAAGAAGACAAGCTGAATTGGGAGAAAAAAAATCCTTCCTTACTCCAGATCTGGTAACTGGTTTAAATCGTGATTGCTTTTGCATCTCCTGAACCAATTCCTCTGCAGATCACCACTGAAGCTTTTTAATGTTTTATTCAGTTAAATTGTTCCTTCATAGCTAGTGCTTAGTTACCTTATGCATGTTCAGCACTTTTAGGGCAGTAAAATGCTTTTACCTGTATGAGTGATTGGAAATCGGTCTATACCTGCAACTGTACAGAAGTTTGGCACACGGGGCGCCTACACACAAGCACAGAGGCGGCTTCGATGCACTGGAATTCCAGCACGTTAGAGCAGACGTGATCAATCAAGTCTGCTGGAGCATGACAACTGTTGCGTTCCAGCGGCCTCCTGCATCTCATGTATCAGCATCCCTGTGCTTAAAAATGATGGTGGTGGCACTTGAATGAACTTTAGTTCAAGTGCCCCCACCGCCATTTTTAAGCATGGGGATGGTGATACACGAGACACAGCAGAGCTTTAATTAGAGTGGCTCTCTCCCCAAAAGCACCCCAAACTTAATCTCCCTTGCTAAAAGCCTGCCTAAATAAAAAAAGGTCTTGCAGCACTCCTGAAGGTGCCCAGATGGGCTCTGAAGGGCCTCAAGTGGGAGTGAGTTCCAACTCTGAGGAGCAGCTATTGAGAACACGTGTTTTCCCTGAACCGATATGGCGCACAGATAGACTTGGAGGAAGTTGCTCTCATCTGATGTTAGGGATCATAACGGAACACAAAAGAGGAGCAGTCCCTTAGGTATGCAGGGCCTGGGCCATTTAAGGATTTACAGATCAAAACCAGCACTTTGATTATATTGACTTAAGCTTGAACAGCAGAAGAAAGATAAAAGGCCTGCCTGATTAGTAGGGGTCCTGGTTTTCTCTGATAAAAAGAAATCCAAAATTCTCTGATTTAACCCCCCCATCCACATTTTTCTGTTATTAATATATATTATACATACACACACGTATATACATATACCCACACACACACATACATATATAGTAGCATTTTGTTTTAATCATGGAAAAATGTGGATAGGGCGTTTAAATCAGAGATTTTTTTTTTTTTTTTTTTATCAGAGCAAAGTA
>NW_017729033.1:28945824-28947344 GCF_001723915.1 Gavialis gangeticus | reverse complement strand
TATCAGAGCAAAGCAGGATCCCTGATTATCAGGAAGCTCAGAGAAGAGCTGCTGCGCATCAGCAGAGCAAGGATTGCTACCAGGGTTTCAACCATGGTATAGCCGGATGCTGCTCATCTTCCTTCAAAAATAGAGACCTTTGGAAGTTGACGAAGGTCCTGGTTTACAAGGCTGTCATGCTGACCACCCTCCTCTACTGCAGTGAAGCCTGGATCATCTACTGATGCCACATTAATACCCTCAAGAGCTTTCACTAGCGGTGCTTGCATTGAATCCTGGGGACCAAATGGGAGGACTGCCAGACCCGTGCGAGTGTCCTCCATGAAGCTGTGTCCACCAGCATCGAAGCCTTGATTTTGAGAAATCAACACCGATGGGTGGGCCACTACTTCTGGATGACCGAGAACCACCTCCCTCACCAGATTTTCTTTTCGCAGCTCTCTGTTGGCCAACGCTCAAAGGGCAGTCAAAGGAAACAGTACAAAGACACACTCAAGGTTGCCCTCAAGCACGGAGGCATCGACACCAAAGGCTGGGAGAAGCAAGCTGCTGACCACTCCGTGTGGCATCACCTGGTCCACCAAGACACACACTGCTTTGAGGCCCAAAGACTTGATACTGAGGCAGAATGGCGGTGGCAGAGGAAGGAAAAGGAGACCAACTGAGGGCTGTGAGTCCAATGCCCCCATGCAACAACATGCCCGCATTGCCACAGAATGCATATATCCACAATGAGGCTCATCAGTCACCTGAAGACCCATCAAGCCTGGCATACATCATCCTCAACTCAGAGGGACTGCTGATGACAAAGAAGAGCCGGATGCTGCTCATCTTTCTCAGTGCCTCAGGCTTCACAGAATGTACAATGAGGCATCTAAGGAAAACACTTAAGGATGTACTTAATCCCATCAAGACAACACTAACCCACATGCTTAAGTGCTGTCTCAAATAAGGATCCTGTCCAAAATAGGGGTCTAAATGCTGTCATTTGTGCTACTAAGATTTAACAAACCAAACTTATCTGATTTACTGCATACAACCTATAGCTTACACAATATGCATTATTTTGTAAATACATTAAAACTGGGATAGAATATTTAGTATGTTTAAATTCAACACAATAATCCATCATGTTTGGACTGCATTTGTCATACAAAATTAGCAAGTGGCACAAAAAGTACTGGAGCAAAGTCAATGGGAAAAAGGCTCTTTTGGCTAAAGCCTAGACCTGCACACAAGTGAGAAGAGGTGGATTCTGGTTTGAGTACTAGCAAAAGACTTCTGATGTGACTATTATTACTGAAATTGAAATATTTCCAAAAGCTATATATATATTTTTCTACCCAATCCTGATGGGTATGAAATGGCCTGATTTCCAAAGTTCTAAGCACCTACAACAGTGGTCTCTAACCTTTTTATGGTGAAGATCATTTTTTTGTAAGTAAAGGGCACCCCGGGATCTACTGCCCCCCTACCTTGCCTCGCCCCCCCCCCCCAGCCCCACACTGCCTGCCCCGCCT
>NW_017729033.1:28940407-28945476 GCF_001723915.1 Gavialis gangeticus | reverse complement strand
GCCTCCCAGCCAAGCCTGACCCCACTCACCCAGTCTGGCCCAAGCGGCTATCAGAGGCTCCACAATTGATCAAGATCAACTGGTTGGTGACCACTGACCTACAACTATATTACAATGTATTACCATGCAGACCAGAACCTCTGAAAATTAAGTCAGTGGGATTAATCTGATGCCATCAAAGTCAATGGAAAATCTCCAATCACATTGGTGGATCAAGCCCCAAAATTTCAGGCTCAAACCTAGAAATGTAAGATACTCAAAAGCAGTGGCCACTTCTTAAAGTTTGGCCATAATACATATAAGCCTCAGTTTCTGCTACTTCAAAGTGGTTTCCTTGACTCGAGAAGGCTTTGTGATACTTAATTTATTAATTCTGCAAAGTGTTCTAAGATCCTTTCCTGGACAATTAGCAGCTACTACAATAGTAGTCTTGATCGTATTAAACTCGGTAACGCTATTTCCTGTATTTGACTGTGTAAAGCCCCTCTCTGCAATATGAAATACTGCCTGGACTAATTTAAAAAGATTTATTTTTTTTTCTTCACGTGTTTCAGATGCTATATTTCCTTTTCACATGTTTCACTACAGTGGCGATGCGTACGGGGTGCACATGCACCCCCTGGCAGCCAGCATTCCCCATTTAGGTGGTGAGTGGGGGAGCAGGCGGGAGTGCTGGCGCCCCCCCTGACAGTGCTGGCCGAGGAGTGGGGGCACCAGGAACAGCACCGCTGGCACTTCCGGGTGTGTCCCTGACCCTTCTGGGTGCGCCACTGGCACTTCTGGGCAGTGTTCCTTCTTGGAGCCAGCTTAGAGGGAACGCTTCTTCCGGGTCGGCATGTGTGACTGGGCATGGAGGGATCCCTCCCGGTTGTTGACTGGCCACTGGGGGGGCAAGTGCCCCCCAAACTCAGGAGGCACCGGTTGCCCATGTTACATTATCTACATCATCATTGTCAAAGGCAATGACTTGGTAATTATTCTCAATAGTCATAAGACAAAAATAGAACTTCCAAGCTCCAGAAATGTTTTTGCTTGAAGCTAGCAATAGAAATAATCTCAGCTGCTCGTTCTCTCTCTCTCTGTCTCATTAAGATATACCCCATGCTATGCAATTTATTTGGTTTTGTGAAAAAATGCAGCTGGACATTTATTTCAGTGTTTGTTGGCAAAAGAACAAGCTTTATTTGTGGAAGACAAAGATTTAGCATTAGCCTTAAATTACTCTGCCCATACACGTGATTACACTTAGAAAACATGTTGATCCTCTCCTATTATAAACTCACAAGAAAATGTGAAAAAAGGAATATTTGCTGTGGACATCACAACATGTATTTATGACTCCATCACTGGGTAAGAACTGGTATTCCATGAATAAAGCCTGCCTGAGTTGTGAGATTTGCATGTCCCTTTGTTAATTTCATACCAAGGAGGAGCACAGATTAGCTGCCAACAGCAAATAGATTAGAAAAGATGTTCCCAAGTATTAAAAAACACTAGGCAACAGGGCTCAAACAGGATCCTGGAAAGACCTTAAACATAACCCCACCATATCAAACAAACAAATGTCAAAAACTGAAAGTGCTCAATGTATTGAAGAGCATCTTTCCCTATAAACCAGTTTTATTCTTATCATCTCTGTTCACGCAAAATAAATGATGATCAATGACCTGTAACAAGCATAAAATTTGTGATAAAAGCAATTGCAATTTAAAGACCAAAAGAAAAAGAATTGTAAGAACTTCAAGGAAACTTTCTTTTAAAATATTAGATAGTTTGTCAGTACCCCCTGGATATATTAGAAAGCCAGCATCGATAAAAGAGTTCAGTATGAATGTGCAATTTCCCATGGATTAAACATCAGTTTTAACAGGATTTTGCCATCATCTAATTCTGAACTTAATGTTTTAAAACTGAGCAATTAAGATCCAAAGGTACAGGTGATAGGAATTATCCAAGCAGTTCAGATACAGTATTAATAATAAAACAAAATACTCATATTTAGCACTTATACAACTGTGTTCATGTTCAAAACATTTACAGGCACTATAGCATTAAAAACCCCAGCTCCTCTGAGGTAAGTAATGAAGTGCCATTGTTCCCATTTTACCCAGAGAAAAGTATTTTGATCCAGTGGTGTGGACACTGGGGAAAGTGGCCTAGAGGTTGAGAGTCTGCAGCCATAGCAGAAGCGCTCATGGTATGGCCATGTCACATTCCAATGAATCTGTAAATCCTACTAAATAGCTTGTCAAAAGAACAAGAGCAAGGAAAGGGACTTGGAGGAAAAAATTAGACTGACAGGTCAACTGACTTGCCCAAGGGCAAAGAACAGATCTCAATTATACAAATGCTGAAGGACAGATAGCCCAACCTCTGGTCCAACAAACCAGTTAAGTTCAGAAAAGCACTTACATTTCAGCTTATACTTACATCTCAGTGCAAGCCATGTAGCAGGGTTTTGCTGAACTGGGGCCCTAACAAATAGAGCATCACATTTGGACAGACTTGGAAGATAAAATCATAAGCCCAACATAGGGCTGGGAAACCATGTGGTTTGACTGGATCCAGCTAGTCTCAGCATGGAGTGGTGGTAATGGGGAAGTGGTAAACGCATTTGTTCTACTGAATGTGAGCCATGGGAATCAGTGTCATGCACAGGCCAACTCTACATGCCTTGGTTTGCCAAAATTCTCCCTCTGCACTCTGCTATGGAGACTCCTAATGGCACTGTCTTCCTCAGTATGCAGATGGGGAGGAGGCTTATTGTATATGTTCTGTGTAGTCTGGACTACCACTAGCACAGTGAGTATAAAGCATTTTGCAGTTTTCAGCCATGATAACAGCAGAGTTAGACTTTTAGTAGGTCTAAACCCTGTGCACAAGACAATTCACAAAATGAAACCAACTATTCCAATTAAAAGTTCAGAGTATTATATACATTCTGCCCTGTTGTTGTCTTTTTCAGTTCTTTGCAACAGAATAACTGCTATATTATTTTTCCATTATCAAAAGGTGAGTGAAACCTCAGAGCTGGTATTTTTTGAGGGGTGCCGTGAGCCTAAGGAGACTGAAAAGGTTGAGAAACACTGGTGTAAGCAGTCAGAAAAGAGTTGATGTGGCCAAGCCTCATTGTTCTTCATTCCTGTTGTCCAAAAAAAAAATTTTGAGTAACTGAGCAAGCCTGATTCTGTGTGGTTGAAACCAGTGCAAAGATGGTCTCTGACTTCACTAGACAATCTATCCCCATGTAATTAGCAGGAACAAGACACTAATCAGAAGTATTTTATTGTTTAATCCCCACACATCCAAACACACAAAGGTAAGTGACATGGAGGGTGCCCCTACAGACATTCAGGTCCCTGCTATAATTCATGGCACTTTACATAAAGTGCCATGAGTTAGAGCCACCTTTCCTCCCCCCGGCCCAACAGACATTTGCCTGTTGGGTCGGGGGGGATCAAGACAGTCTGTACCACCCCTCCTGACCAGCAGGCGGGTGTGCTCCAGCAGCCTCCAAGGCATTCTGTAAATCAAAGCACCTTAATCTAATACTTTATTTGATGAGGGATAATTTTTCCCTCAATCAGCCTTTTTAAAATCACTCTGCAGCTATGCACTTGTGTTAGGTCTGAGCTGTAGAGTGCTTTCAGGGGCCAGACAGGGTGAAAAATGTCACTTCTGCCTGCACCCATGGGGCGAATCCACACATGCAGGCATGTACGCTTACAGCAGCTCAAACAGAAGTGATGCATATTTGAGCCGGGGCTTTTTGCCTGAGCACATGTGCCCGGACATGCATTTTGGTGTCGTGCAAGTTGTCCCACCTGGGGCAAAATAACCCTGCCTGGCTCCTTCCGGATCTGCAGACAGGTAGTGTTATTTTGTACTGATGGGACCAGCAGTATGAAAAGCTGCCTTGTGCTGGCCCCATCAGTACAAAAAGCTGCCCTGGCAAGCAGCTCAGGGCTACTTGCTCTCAGGAGCTTCTGGGGCCCGGCCAATTGGTACGTGGGGACACTACCCCTTGTACCAGCTGGACAGCTGAAGCAGCCCTGAGAGTTCCCTGCACCCTCTACCCACCGCAGCCATCTCGCAGTGGGGGCTGCTGCCTGGTTGTGACCTGCCATGCACCTGCCAGACCCGGATGGGGACTGCACAGCCAGTAGAGGCATCTGCCCCTCTGGGCCAGCTGCCAGTGGGCTGTGGCTGCACAACTGGCCTTTGTGTGGCACTACTGCCATGTGTGTCCCTGCCTGGTCATCTCGGCAGCTGTTGCCTGGAAGATGTACCCAGTGTGGTGGCCTGCTCTGAACTGTCAAAGCATGTCCTCCTGGCCCCAACTGTCCAGGAGATCAGCCACCTCCAGCTGGATCCAAGGTACCAGCTCTGAGCAGGCTCCTCCACCTGGGTTCTGCCACTTGCCTTCCTAGCAGGAATTCTGGTGCTCCCTATTTGAAAACTGAAAAATCCTTGATAAAAAAATCCCAAACTCACTCTGTGAAATATCCCAAGATCCATGTTCCCCCACAATTAAAACAAAAGAACACGATATATATATAGAGAGAGACAGAGACAGAGACAGAGCCAGAGACAGAGAGACAGAGATCAGTTGGGCAATGTTTTACTGATATATCTAGAGTGTTAAAGCAGTTTTGGCCAGTACCAGTGTCTCTATCATCATAATCATAAAATGAATTCTAAATATCAATGTTTTGCTGGTTACCTTTGGTTTTCTTATCATAGAGCAGTTACAGCACACCCCCCTTCACTAACCAGGATGTGGAGACAGCTGCCCCTGCAGCCCCAGCACCTGCCAGCAGGTCTCACCCTGACTGGCATCTTGGCATACAGGGTGTGTGCTGGGGGGATGTAGAGTTTGCAGGAGGGGGGTTGGAAGGGGGTTGAGGGATGTGGGTGGCCGTGGAGAGATGTGGGGGGCCATGGGGTATGTGGGTAGGTGTGGGTGGATCATGGAGGGATTATGGGGAGGGATCTACTCAGGAGAGGTGGGTCCCTTGCCCCCCAGAGGGAGCAGCCACCCCTGCACAGGTCACAGACTGCCCCCTCAC
>NW_017729033.1:28934895-28935407 GCF_001723915.1 Gavialis gangeticus | reverse complement strand
ATGGAGGGATTATGGGGAGGGATCTACTCAGGAGAGGTGGGTCCCTTGCCCCCCAGAGGGAGCAGCCACCCCTGCACAGGTCACAGACTGCCCCCTCACAGAGCTACAGCCCCCCCAACAGGGCCCACAGTCACCCCAACAGGGCCCATATGCTCCCTAGAGGGGCTATGACCCCCTGCAAGCCCATGTGCTCCCTTCCCGGCCCCAAACCCCACTTGCTCCCTCTGCCCCCCGATGGCTGTCCCGTCCAGCCCCAGCATCCTGGCACTTAAATTAAAAAAAGCCTCACACTCACCAGCTGTAGCCTCTGGGGCCTCATGATGGAGCACCCCTCCCTGCACAGCCCAAGTGTCCCCGCACTGTCAGACAGTGTGGGGTGCCACACAGCACCCTGCCAAGCTGCGCTGCACCCACACAAACTGACAGCGGCAGTGCAGGGGTCAGGCAGTTGAGGCCAATCCCTACTGTCCCCCATTGCCCCGTGTGGTGCGGTGGGGCTCTGCCATGAGGCC
>NW_017729033.1:28932751-28934757 GCF_001723915.1 Gavialis gangeticus | reverse complement strand
CTAGTGGGGGGGGGCTCCCTATAGTCCTCTCCCTTCTCCTCCAACTTCCCCTACCCCTTACTGGCACAGAGCCCAGGTCCAGCTCCCTGCACCTGGCACATTGCCTGTGCTGCACTGGCAGGCAGCGTGCTTCAGCACTGGGGCAAGGGTCAACCACAGAGCCACTCTGGCTGGCTGCCAGAGTGGTTCTGTGGAGGACCCGAGCCTCCATTGCCTCAGGGCATGGTTGGGGACCATGCCCAGCCCTGCTTTTTTCACCTGGGGTATTTTTTGACCCCTGGGGGGTCTAATTTTACCCCTGTACTGCAAATTTGCAGCTTGGGGAATGTTTTTGTCCCCTCCCCCCCAGAAAAAGGGCTTTGAGACACTGCAAGACATGTGTATGCTTGTCTGGATATGCCCAGAGAGCGCATAGCGAGGGAAAAGGCAGTCAGAATGTACATGTCATTGCTAATTTTCTAGTTTAAGCAAAAATGTGCATGTTTCTTCTTTGTGGGATGTAAAGTGGAACACCAGATATAAAACAAGAAAACTTTGATGCCCTGTTATTACATGTTCTTCTGACAAAGTCACGGGTATACAATCTGCATATGCCATTTTATTATTGGGGATTTTTAAGTTAAAATAATTAGTCTTATAATAAAAAAATCATGTAGCTTCCCCAAACTATGAGCCATACTTTCAGAAGAATACATGGAATTTTGTATTTTAGAAAACAAACAGAACTATCCCTTTTCCCCTACTTTTTCTTCTCTGATTGTCAGCAGTGGGCCAGCACACAAAGGTCATGCATAGGGCTTGTCAGCTGTCATTGGAGCTGGATGCCATGCTGTGTAACACACTCATCTAGCATTAGCATCTGTTTGCTTGGTGGGTTCCAAAGGCAGTTGAACTAACAGCCTCTGAATTTGCCTTTGGGTCTGTCACAAGACTTTATGGCTGTTGGCCTTTAGGGAGTGCCCAATACTTCTTTGATAAGGATCATACACATCATGATACATTAGATCTTTCCTGAAATCCTTTGAAAGCAACACTTACAACCGTTCAGAACTATCCCTGTACTGTAACTAGCTTGGTTGAGTATATTAAAAACGCAAACCAAAACCAAAAGATCTTCTAATTAATTCCCATTGCTTAGATCAAGATGCCTTCATGTTGATCCTGTTTATATAACCTGACCTGAAGATCTCAAAACAGTGTACGATTAGAGGCAGAACATCAAAGACCAAGAGACAAAGAAATCTACTTCAGTAGAGATGAATGGATGAATGAACAATAAGCACATTTTTAAGAGTTTCATTACCAAGCACAGGCTCTTTAGGATAGATATACTAGGCTGGTTCATCATTGTCATTGCCTCCTGCAGTGATTTACATGGATGCTTTGCACTCTCAGTTTGCACAAAAATGAGAGAGTTTGATAGCTACTGACACCCATTTTGCAGTGTCTTTGTGTTGATGTAGGGCCTCCATTCTCCAGGGTGTTGAAAGCACAGTGGACCTAATCCTTCCAAGTGCTTAAGCACCTACCTAACTTGAAGAATGCGAGTAATAATATTTTCACAGGATACTGAGATTTAAAAGCTCAGCACTTTGCTGAATGAGATTTACAAGACTCGGTACCTTGGAAAAATCAAACTCAAAGTGACCAGATGCAACGCAATGATGAATCAGGCCTACTGTCTTTAAATGCATGGTACTTCTCCAATGACTTGAGGTGTCTCCTGCACATTGTCCCCATCTCAGCTCCATACAGTAAGGTAGGGATCATGAGTACTAGATAAACCATGATCTTTGTTTCTAATCTGATGAAATGAGCTTTGAACACCCATTTTTTCAGGTATCTGAAGGCTGCACTTGCACATTTGAGGCAATATTGGATTTTTTCATCTATGTCATCCTTCTGCAATAGATGGCTTCCAAGGTATGGGAAGTACTCAACTTTCTCCTGTGAATCTAAATCACCAGATCTGGGGACTGCTCATTAAGAGCTTGTTGATGGAGGAG
>NW_017729033.1:28916494-28927751 GCF_001723915.1 Gavialis gangeticus | reverse complement strand
ACAGTAAGGTAGGGATCATGAGTACTAGATAAACCATGATCTTTGTTTCTAATCTGATGAAATGAGCTTTGAACACCCATTTTTTCAGGTATCTGAAGGCTGCACTTGCACATTTGAGGCAATATTGGATTTTTTCATCTATGTCATCCTTCTGCAATAGATGGCTTCCAAGGTATGGGAAGTACTCAACTTTCTCCTGTGAATCTAAATCACCAGATCTGGGGACTGCTCATTAAGAGCTTGTTGATGGAGGAGCTTAGTCTTCTGAATGTTAAGCATCAGTCCCATTTTCTTGTATGCCTTGGTAAAGACGTGAATGATTGCCTGAAGATCTGCTTCCCAATGAGTACACGCTACAGTATCATCAGCGTATTGAAACTCAGTGACTAAGGTTGGGGTAGTCTTGGTTTTGGCGCAAAAATCGGCTGAAACTAAAACAGCTCAACTGAAAAGTTAGTGGTGGTCAGATGTAGCATCATGGTAAAGAATATCAAGAAGAGTTCTGAAGGGATGATGCAGCCTTGCTTAACTCAGTCTTAACCTCAAAGGGATCAGTGGCGGATCTTTCACATGCAGTGGGAAGATAGATGCACCGAAGTTAACGTCATCTCACAAGCAAACACCATAAGCATCAAGGCAATGATCATCAAAATCAACTTTACTGGGCGAGCCACATCATCCAGATGTCCAACTTCAGACTCTCAATGCAAGTTTTATTCCCCCAGCTCAGTGAAGATGTACATTCAAGAGGAGGGCAGGGAAAGTGTTTCAAGGACATCCTCAAGGCTTAACTTGAAAAAAATGCAAGAGCAACATCAACGCATGAGAGACTATCACCCAGGACCACCCCAAATGGAAGAAGAGTCTGCTGCAAGGAACTCAGTAGTTTGAAACCTCATGACAACTACAAGAGATGGAAACGTGGGAGTGGCAGAAACAGTGTGTTGTGGATCAAACCAAGAGTCCAGAGCCACCCACCCTACATGGAAACACATACCCAGGTTGCGACAGAACCTGTTGATCCCTGACTGGCTTTGTCAGCCATCTTCAGACCTCCAGATAAGGTAATCACAGAAGACAATCATCCTTGACTACGAGGAATTGCCAATGATGAATGATTTAAATGCATTATGTTCCCTTAATTATCAATAAATGACAATTTAAAGAATATGCTAGATTCAAAAATAGGGCTGTCAATCGCAGTTAACAGGCATGATTAACACAAAAACAAATTTAATGCATTATTTTTTTT
Source organism: Gavialis gangeticus (assembly GCF_001723915.1). NCBI lineage: Eukaryota > Metazoa > Chordata > Crocodylia > Gavialidae > Gavialis > Gavialis gangeticus. The sequence goes on along the minus strand of NW_017729033.1, from coordinate 28,926,499 downwards.
TAAGAAGAGTTAATTGAGTCTGTTTTAACCAGGGGCAGGCAAAATAGGGCTAGTAGTAGCCAAGCAGAAGCTGCTGCTCGGCCCAGGGAAAAAGCAGCTACTTCCCCTCGCTGCTGCCAGGCTCTTCTTGCTTCAGCTGCCCAGAGCCTAAGCCCAGGCTGTGTTGCAGTGCCTCTCTGCCGCTGTCACCACCACCTCCAGGCCACCCAACAGGGCAGCAGTGGCAGAGGCACTGCAGGGCAGTGGTGGCAGAGGCACTGCAGGACAGCCCAGGTATGGGCTCCAGCCAGTTGCAGAAGAAGGGCCTGGCAGGAATGGCGGTGGGGGGGTGCTATTCCCCTGTGCAGAGCAGCACTCAGCAGCCACTGCTGATCAGCATGGGAGGGCAAGTCTGGAGCAGGCGTGGGGTGGGCCAGAGTCAGGGTTGTGTGCATGGGTTCCAGCTGGTCTGCTCTGGCCAGCAGGAGTCTGGAGTGGGCACAGGGCAGGCCAGAGTCAGAGCTGGAGCTATGCGTTGGTGGTGGGGAGGGTGCTATTTTTTTTAACTGTGCAATTAAAATCACAATTAATTGTGACTTTTTTTAATCTTGCAATTACTTTTTTTTTAATTGTTTGTCAGCCCTATTAAAAAAATGCAGTGATCCTATATGCAGCCTGTGTCTGAAAATGAGACGTCAAACATTACACACAGCCTCAAGAAATATATATTTCACTTCTGTGATAGTCCCAAAGGACAGAACATAAAGCATATGTGCAAAATGCAACATGGGAACAATATAAAATAGCAGCAGAAGCACTGACTAGCCAGGAGGGTGCCAATCTTGCCTTTCCCCTTCAACTGCGTGGACTTTAGCAGTATGTACGTAGATTCTTGACCAGTTATCCTGAGCTTGCAGGACACTCGCCCCAGTCAAAAAATAGGAATTACTATGCTTATGGCTAGGAAATAATAAACAGCAAAGCATTTAAATGATAATAATGCTAAGGACAATGGTTTTGTTTCACACAGAATAAAAATTATACACACAAAAAAGTCATTATTGAACATTAAGTCTGTAAAATAAAAAATAAAAAACCCCAGGAAAAGTAAATATTAATCCACCAAATCTCTACTTCCTTTAGAGCCACCTGAAAGAACTCTGATGAGCACCTCCTTCAGGCAGGAGGGGCTTCAGAAATCATAGTATTGACTTCCCAACGCAGCAAGGCACCTTTTCTAGTGGCACAATTATTGGCTCTGTCTCATAAGAGAGCTACCTCTGTTGACTGCAGTCAGATGCAGGCACAAATAATTATCAGCCACAAATAGCATTTAGATAGTGAACCCCTCATTTGTGGGTGCAATCGGACAGAGAAATGTGTAAGTGAGATTTTCTGCAGGTTAGACCTGAAGTCAGTAAGGGGTTTAAGACTTGGCCCCTTAAAATTATTGCACCCCCACTCCCAAAATGCAGAGTAACCTTTCTTACAAGATAGCAGCTCCAGTAATCCAAAACACGTCCATGCCTGAGAGCACTTTGACACATATTTTAAGTGCAATATTACTTTAACAGTGTGAATATGAGGTTTGGTGTGTGCCTAAAGATGAGCTTATATTAAAAGATACAGAATGCAAAGGAAAAGGGCTAAGAGGTTTAAAGGCCAAACAGCTAGAAAAGAGCCTGATCAGTTTATCAAACTGTTCCCCCAGTATGGACCACAAAGTAGATGCTGTCTACTTTTCCAAAGGCTGAGGGGGGGGGGGGGCTTCCTGATACCAGCGTTGGCTGGAAGTTGCTGAGATGCCTGAGGGCAGGTGGCACCACACTGCAATGAAGAGGAAAGAAGCAAGCCTAGATACACCTTTGATTCAGGGGGGAGCTGGCTGATCGAAGCAATTTTTTATTATGTTGTCATGCTTTGGGCAAAAAAACTACTACGTGACAATTAGCAGCAAAACAATAAATATAGCCTATTTTAGAGAGTAACACACCAGGCTTTGCAAAGAGCACCTAATAAGATACAATACATGTCATTTCAATTTTATTACTTCTTTCAGTGCTTGCAAAATTAGCAGCTGATGCCACTGAGAAACAGAGGCTGTGTCCAGACGAGAGCAGCTGTGTGGTATGTGGTGCTGGAGACATGTCTGCGGAGCCACATAACACATATTCAGTTCTCTGTGCAAGGTAGCAGCATGGGGGTGGGGGGTTTGACCCCAGGGGTCAACAAAAAAAACCTGAGCAAAAAAAAAAAAAAAAAAAAAGGTGGGGAAGTGCACGTGGGGGCAGCATGTGCTGCGCAAAACCAGAGCCTGGCTGCCTGGAGTCATGCTCTGCCTGCCAACCAGGCTCCAAGCAGCAGGATTACCACGACTGCAGCTCCAGCAAGTCCCCAGAACCCCAGGTAAGGCTGCTGGGGCTAGCCCAGTGCTGGCCCCAGCCTCCCCTACCCCACCCAGGTTAACTTGTCGTGTGCCAGAGGGTGCATGGCATAGACATTCCCCAGGAAAACAAAACGCCCACGCTTCTGTGGACACGGCCTGATAGGGGTACCCTACTTTCTCTGTACACTACCTGGAGGCTGAAATGCCAGATAACCTTACCCTTTCCCATCCCACAAACAATATCAAGCCCTTGATCATTAAGAATTCTCCACTGAAAGCAGTAAAAAGACTATTAACACTACAGTAGCATTTAGAAACCTTCCCCACATTGGCACTATGTTATACAAGAGAGACTCCAACAGAGGAGTCACAGAATCACAGAATATTAGCATTGGAAGGGACCTCAGGAGGTCATCTAGTCCAGTCCCCTGCTCAAGCAGAACTAGCCCCGACTAGATCATCCCAGCCAAGGCTTTGTCTACTTAAAAACCTCTACGGATGGAGCTTCCACCACCTCTCTGGGTAACTTCTCGCAGTGCTCAACTGCCTTTCTAGTGAAAAAGTTTCCCTTAATATCTAACTCAAACTTCCCTTGCTGCAACTTGAGACCATTGCTCTTTGTTCTGTCATCTACCGCCACTAAGGGCAGTCTAGCCCAGGAGTGGGAAATTATTTCAGCTCAAGGGCTACTTAATGAGTTTTGGTGAGCTGTCAAGAACTTCATGGGTAGCCCCACCCCTTGACAGGTGCTCCACCCCCTGGTTGCCATCTTGGGACTGGAAGCCCAGCCCTTAACCCTTGATCTTTGTCACCAAGAAGCCCCCCCACCTTGCCCCAGAAGTACTCCTTTGGGGTTGGGGGGTGGGGTTACCATCTTGGAACTGGAAAAAAACAAACAACAAATTGTACGCTAAAAATCAAACACCTACTAGAATACAATTTTAATTTTGTTTTAAAAAAATTGTCCTGACTTACATGCGTTTGCATAGTGTTTCTAGAGGTGATTGCATAACAGCTCAAAAATAAAGTTTTAGTCTTGTATATTGTGTATCGGTTGTATGTGGGGTGCATGTGGAGGAGAGGGTGTGTGTACGTTGGGGTGTGTGGGGCGTATGGGGAGTGTGGTAGTGGGGGGAGTGTGGTTGTGGGTGTGTAGGATGTGTGAGGGCTGTGAAGGGGTGTGTGAGGGTGTGGCAGAGCACCCACCCCACACTCCTCCATGGTTCACAGACCCCACTGCCTGCAGCTGCAGTAGGTGGTGGACTCTCAGGGTGCTCATGGCCCACACAGACGGAACAGGGTGCAGGCCCTGGGATCTGCGCTCCCGCCCAGCTGCAGCTTCTCTCTGCCCCCGGCACTTCCCTACCTGATCAGAGCGCTGCAGCAGGGACATGAGGAGGAGCCATGGGATCGAAGCAGTTCCCTCGGCAGCAGCCGCCCCACCTAGAAGCTGCATGTGGGCTGGGGCCAGGGCTCTCCCCAACACAGGGGTAGGAGCTCAGCGTGCTGCCCCTGTGGGTGTGGGCAGGACTTGGGCATCATGAGAGTGCAGTAGGGGCAGCCACAGGCTGGGTGGGATACAATTAATTGGTGGGCCGTATTTTGCCTGCCCCTAGTCTAGGTCCACCCTCCTTGGAGCCACAGGCTGCTATTAAATCCCCACTCAGTCTTCTCTTCTCCAGACTCAATAAGCCCAGTTCCCTTAGCCTCTTCCCAGGCCCAAACCATTTTCATTGTCTTCCGCTGGACTCTCTCCAATTTGTCCACATGCTTTCTGAAGTGGGGAGCCCAAAACTGGACACACTACTATAGATGTGGCCTTCCCAGTGCTGAATAGAGGGGAATAATCACTTCCCTTGACCTGCTGGCAACGCTCCTACTAATGCAGCCTAGTATGCCAATTAGCCTTCATGACAACAAAGACACACTGTTGGCTCATATGGAGTCAGTCCATAACCCAAAGTGGCAGCGCAGAGGAAGGGGGAAAGGATGTGATAAACAAAGGCATGCAGAGAGGAAGTCACTTGCCAAAAGTGTACAAGAAGTCCACAGTAGAGGAAGACCTAAACCAAGGTGCTCTCAGTTCTAGACCTGTGCTTTGATCACAATATCAGCTTCTCACTTTTATAACAATCACGGAAAACAGATGTCATCAGAACTTCTTAAAAATAAGCTGTCTTTTTAACTACTGATGCTGGAATCTCTACAAGAGCCTTACTGATTTGGAATACAGCCTTCTTTAAGGGGGCAGCCTTCCCCCACAGAAAACTGCATGAGTTTGTTTTCCTTGTAAGGCAGACGTTTTAGCAACTTGTAAAGGAAAGTCACTCCAAAGAAAATAAAAGAGTAATCCGTCTTGGGTCCTCCAACCAGATTATTATATCCTCTTCCTATAATCAGAGCTGCTACAGTCCAAGGAACTGTCCGAGTATTCAGTGTCAAGACATTCTTCCATTGTAACTCAGTGGAGTGATCCTGCCCTTGGATTCAGAAGCAAATCCTTTGTCATATGTACACAGAAGGATAAATTAATCCACACATCAAGCCAAGTTGTGGATGCATTCCATTGATACTACATTGATGTTTGCACGGGCAACTGGTGTCTCCCAAGTCCGTAAGAACTACTTCACAGTCAGGGCGGCTAGGATCTGGAACCAACTTCCAAGGGAAGTGGTGCTGGCTCCTACCCTGGGGGTCTTTAAGAAGAGGCTTGATGCCTACGTGGCTGGAGTCATTTGAGCCCAGTTTCTCTCCTGCCCAGGTGGGGGGGGTCGGACTTGAAGATCTACAAGGTCCCTTCCGACCCTACTTCTATGATTCTATGAACTCTGGGGGGGCACCAAATCACCAATGGGGGGGGGTGTCCCCCAGCAGCCAGCAGCCAACAGCCAAGCCAACGACGAAACCAGAAGTGCACTTCCGGTTTTGCAGCTGGTGCTTCCAGGGGATGCACGTCCACCTGCATGAACCCCCTGCACATTGCCAATGGATGTTTGCACCTTGAGAGAAGAGGGCCCGTCCAACAGCTATCCCACTACCAACCCTGTTCATGCAGCTCCTCGGTGCAACTCTGCCCAGGTCTACCTGGGAAGGGTAAGAATTTAGGACACAATCTAGTCCTGAGCAAGGACACCAGCAAATGTTTGTCCTATAATATACAGAACTCAGATGGTGATGCCAACAAAAACAATAAAAAGACTGCTGCTTTGGAGACATTCTTGCACAGAAATCCAAGCTCATTGCAATGGAAAGCACATTTTATCTGTTTGAAATTCATCCTAGTGCTGCTGGTTCCAGGTGCACCCCTCTTTCAACTGGGGATTTGTTTGCCATAAAAATCCAACTCCAAGGACTTACTAAAAAGGTCAGTTTTTCAGAGCACAGATGAATGAAAATCATTATGATGGAAATCCATTACGTGAAAAGGAAGTAGATAATCCTAGTGCTGCTTTCAATGCTGAGTTTACATGAAGGGCCTTTTGAAGGATGTTAGGATTCCTGGCGAGGCAGAACCTGAAAGCCCACTGTTGGGTGCAGAGATTCGGCTCTAAAGCACATCTATTCTTTTTTAAATTGGTAATACTTGGTAAGACATTATGAGCCACACTTCAAATCACATGCATGTAATATGTCTCTTAAAGAACTAACATGATTTAGATGCCAGCTGGTAAAATAAGGAAGGGAATGGGGCCAGTAAAACTATACTGAGGCTAAGAGGAACTACTCTGTACTAATTAGAAGCACCGTGCAGTTTGATGGCACTTTATAGACTTCAATTATCATACGCTGCAGGAAGGAGCTTTCAAACATCTGTATGATGATTATTCTCTGCTGGGATGCCATTTACAGTGCAGAGTATTAAAAACAGGGCCAAAAATCAATTATAATCTTTGTAAATGAGCATATTGCTCATCATCTGAGAGAGCTGAACTTCTATGGTGGAAACTAGCTTAAAGAGAGAGAAACTGATTTAACAATGAAAATTATATTGATTTGCATGAAAATAATCTCAATTATTAAAATGACAATAAGATTATAACATTTGTGAATAAAAGAGTATTATCAGAAACAGTCTGAAACAAGTCATATCCATGGAGTCCTAGATGGGATACATGCTGAAGTTTTATTTTATTTTTTTTTTTAAATCAGGTCACTGTCCTACAAAATTTTTCCAGTGAAATCCACAGAAATACTCAATATTAAGCAAAATTACATCTGCAGTCTACTGTTTGCAGAATGAAGTCCTTAATTGTTATTTCATGTTGTTATAGATGTTCAGACTGCAATAGCAACATACAATGAGTGTTAATGCAACTATACAAAAATAATGTGGATATAAAGATCACGATAGCCAGACAACATTGTGTCCATTTTTTCACATTTACCACTGAGGGTTATATCGATGAGCATAGATTTTATTCCTGAAATTGAAAGAAAATATGAACACCACAATGCAGAAAAACATGCCCAGTAAAATATTAGCACAGTATAAGACACAACTATTTTCTCCTTAGGTGATCTTGTTAGTAGGCTCTAGTGTTTGATCATAAGAACAGGACCTCAATAATTAAACAAGGGTGACTTGGTGAGTTATAGCTGGCTCAGGTTCAGTCGCTATCAGACGGACATAATACTGGTTAGTCCGGGGAAGCAACTGGAAAGTTTGACCAGTGTTAAGTGTCAGTACCTTTAATCAGGAAAATGCAACTAACACTGTCAATATTAGGAGCTAGCAGCCATAGCCAGGTGTGTCTTTTTGCATGCATATGGTGGAGCAAGTTCTTTCACACAGACTGGGCTGTTTGCCCTTTTCTACCATCAGCATAAATTAATGTGCCCTCACGTGCAGCTACGCCTTGAGACCACTCAGAACTGGAAACCAACGCAGATCACAGCAGCTTGCTTGTGGAGCAGTTTCATGCCAAGAGCACATAATACCAGTATCTCAGCAGCTGCAAAGAATCGCCTCTGAGTGCCTAAGCAGGGAGTAATCCAGGGCATTGGTTTTGACCTCTAACATCCTAAGTGATTCTGGAATCAAGGTGAGAGTCTCCCTCTCACCGTCTGTATTATACAGTAACAACTTCAGTCTGTGGAGGCTCTCCAGCTGGACCTTGCCTGTTCCCTAAGGGAAGTAGCTGTGTTCCCACTGTGATATTAGTCCTTCGCATGGTCCAACAGCATCTGAACTTAGTAAGCTTCCAAACAAAATTTAAAACTCATATTTCCTTTAAAAGCAGGTGGGGGAGACAGTGGCAGGGCAATGTTTATTATATTATTTTGTTACGTGGGAAAATATTGTTAGGTGGGAGAAGTCCCTTCCATTTTTGCTTTTTCTAATGATTAAATTATGGGAAGCTGCCTAAACCACAGGGCAGGAGCTCACTGCTCATTTGTAGATCAAAATATAATTGTGAGGCTAGATTTGCAATCCAAGCTTTCTGCTCCCCCGGAGGCTAATATCACCAATGCACTAGAGGAAGAGAACAGCACAATATGCTTAACCTGCGCTAAGCATAAAATTTCATCTGAAGCCTCAAGATACAGCTGGCCTGGCACGCACCCTGCCTCTCCTAAACACCTCTGTAATCTGAGAGATGTCTACATAGCTACTAGACTATATACATTTGATTATATATACATTTTATATATCTGTATAGATCTAGCTCTCTATATATGTAATGGTATATTTTATGTATATGTATATACACATATATATTCATATATAAAATATGCCATTATATATACACATTTTATATATATTAAAATATGAAATGCATATATAATCTAATATTGGTTGGACTAGATGACCTCCTGAGGTCCCTTTCAACCCTACGTTTTCCTATGATTCTATGGTCTCTCTTGTGGGCTTCCACGGAGCAGCCCCAGATACTATTTTCAGCTGCAACAACTCCTAATTTAAGCAGAAACAGCAGGTGGCTGCACTGCCCATTGCTAGGGATAACAAAGCTTGAAACACCTCTAACAGGCTACCTAGGGATTACTGCAGCTATATATAGTGCAGTTAACAGAAAAGGAGGCCAGTTGTTCAGATTGACACAACTGCAAAATTCTTGTTCTCACTAATGTAAATGAGAGATCAGGAATAAACAGTATTTCATTCTCTGCTGCCTTAAGACTTATTCCTCATCTTATGAGCTAAATGAAGCAAAACCCCCATTGATTTCAATCAGAATGGGAGCAGCCCTTAGACATTAACCATCAGCAGTTATTAATACAGAATTATGAGCATAAACCATATTGACTAGTTGATCTAAATACTTTATCTTCATTCATCAAAATACTATGCTCTAAATTAACTTAGACAGACAACTGATTCCAGTCCAAAGGTCAAGCTAAACTTACAAATTGGAGTGTCTGGCGACACACATTACCATCAGCAGCAGCATAACACTGGTATTGCATCCTATCAGTCTGATGGCTGTTATTGTAAAGGGAAAATAAAGCAGCTCCATTGTAACCCCAAGGGAAATCTAGCACCTTCTAGAAACTGGATGCCTCAGAGAGAAAAAAAACTGTGACATGAGATAGGCTATAAAAATGCTCTCATACATCTGACTACATGCTTATTTGATGAATACCCCACTTTAAAAAAAAAGAGATGCTAAAATAAGCTTGTGACTATAAATACACTGCAGCTCTAGTGAAAAGCTCTTTAGCCCCATTAGCAACCTCTAAAACTGAAGAGAAATACTTTATGTACTGTACAAGGCAAAAAATCAGTGACAAGGATTCTGAATTTAATTATGTGAATAGTATTCCATATACACTTAATTGCATAGTAGTAACACAACCACTTTCATTACTCTTTATAGCTTCAGATGCCCATTAGCACAATCCCCAAGGTTCCCTATGAATAACTAGATTAGGAAAGGAGAACGTTCTGATGAAACACAGTAGGATGTAATATGAAACAGCACATCTTGAATCCAGATGCTGACATGACAACATCATGAAAAGCCAATTTGCACATCCAAATTAATACCATCATGATGATAATATAAAAAGGAAGATATGCATATTAAATAAGCTATGGAAAATAGTGACAAAAAGAACTGAGCTATGTAGGCAGTATATATACAAGTTTTTGACATGTTAACCTCATTCGATACTAAAGTGAGTGTCATGAAGATAGCTGATTCTTTATCAGATTTATTTTATTATTTTTGTAGTAACCTGTTTGATAGTCACACACACAAGATACACATGGCACCTATAAGCAGCTGAAGAATTTTATTAGATTTCACTGTTCATCTGTTTTGTGTCCCAAGATGTGGGGGGATGTGGGCACATTAGAAGGGAGGAACAGGCTACAAATCGGACCTAGACAGCTTACAGGGGTGGGCAGATGAGAACAGGATGGGTTTCAACGCTGGCAAGTGCAAGGTCCTGCACCTGGGGAGGAAGAACCAGCAGCATACCTACAGGCTGGGGAACATCCTTCTCACCCGTGCAGAGGCAGAAAAGGATCTTAGAGTCATCACTGATGCCAAGATTAACATGGGCCAGCAGTGTGGGGATGCAGTCAGGAGGGCCAACTGCACCTTGTCATGCATCCACAGATGCATCTCAAGCAGGTCCAAGGAGGTGATACTCCCCCTCTATGCAACACTGGTCAG
>NW_017729033.1:28910300-28916397 GCF_001723915.1 Gavialis gangeticus | reverse complement strand
ATCAGGAGGCGCTACTTCACGGTCAGGGCGGCTACGATCTGGAACCAGCTTCCAAGCAAAGTGGTGCTGGCTCCTACCCTGGGAGTCTTTAAGACAAGGCTTGACAATCACCTTGCTGGGGTCGTTTGACCTCAGTACTCTTTCCTGCCATGGCAGGGGGTCGGACTCGATGATCTGCTCAGGTCCCTTCTGACCCTACTAACTATGAAGACCTCATATTCAGTCTCTTGTGCTTGCAGATAACAAATATAATCAGCAGGATTCATACAAACACACCACAACAACAAAATAGCTAGTAAAAGAAGCTCCCAAGGGGCTACAGGAAAGACAAGGGCTTCACCAATGTCTTGCAAGAAAATTGGGTAGGTTAAAATATGCTCAGATGAACCCAAGTAGAGGAGCATGCCCTGCATTACAAAGGAAAGCAAAAATATACACGGAGTATGCCAATCTGACCTGCAGAAAAATTTTTTTGAGCAGAAACATCAAAATCAATTTGACTGTGAATATGACAGCCACCTGGAAGATTTTAAGCACCCTTACAAACATCAGTGCTCATTACCTGAACTCTCATCACTAGTTATGGGAGATGCTCCAAAAAAGACAGAAAAACCAGCCTAGAAATGAGTAATACATTTACCAGAGCAAAAAATTATCTCTGGCCACTAAAAAAAAGGTCTTTGGCCCCTACTGGCAAGTGAATACCCCAAAGCCTGGATTTCCAGATACCTCCTATGCAGAGATCAATTAATACAATAAACATTTTGCGGGGTTTTGTAGTGTTCGGCACTTCTTAGACAAGTATAATCAATAAAATTAATACTGCCATAACTGTTTATTTGCAATAGTGTCTAAATATTATACTACGCATTAATGCGCCATAATTATGGTGCATTAAGTACCTGTAATAACATGTACTTAATGTGCTAAAATCAGTGCTACTGTGCAGTAGCGCCAGCACAAGTCTTTTAGGTGACAATAAGTGTCACCTTTACGTGTCATGCATCGACAGATGCATCTCAAGCAGGTCCAAGGAGGTGATACTCCCCCTCTGTGCAACACTGGTCAGGCCACAGCTGGAGTACTGTGTCCAGTTCTGTGTACCCCATTTCAGGAGAGATGTGGACAACATTGAGAGGGTCCAGAGGAGGGCTACCCGCATGATCCGGGGACTACAGGGCAGACCCTACAATGAGAGACTGCAGAACCTGAACCTGTTCAGCCTTCACAAGAGAAGGCTGAGGGGGGACCTGGTGACCATCTATAAACTCACTAGGGAGGACCAGAAGGGTTTGGGAGAGACCTTGTTTCCCCTAGCGCCCCCTGGCATAACGAGGAATATGGCCACAAGTTGGAGAGTAGGTTTATATTAGACATCCGTAAGAACTACTTCACAGTTAGGGTGGCTAGGATCTGGAACCAACTTCCAAGGGAAGTGGTGCTGGCTCCTACCCTGGGGGTCTTTAAGAGGAGGCTTGATGCCTACCTGGCTGGGATCATCTGAGCCCAGTTTTTTCTCCTGCCCTGGCAGGGGTTTGGACTTGAAGATCTACAAGGTCCCTTCCAACCCAACTTCTATGATTCTATGATTAGCACAACTTTTTCCATGACCTACTAATGGACACGAGAATTGGTCTATTGCCCTTTTAGTGTCTTGTATAGACGCACCCACTGTGTATATATATGTAGAAATTATGAAAAATATGGGGAGAATGTGGTGAAGGGGATATAACTGTAGGAGTCTATTACAGACCTCCTAACCAGGAGGAAGAACTTCATTAGAGAACTGGCAGAGGTTGCACACTCAGTGCATGGTCATCATGGGTGACTTCAACCACCCTGACATCTCATGGGAAGAGCATTCAGCCAAATCTGACCGGTTGCGAAGCTTCCTCACTTGCATTGACAAGCTCTATTTGACTCAAGAAGTCTACAGGTCAACATGAGGTAAGGTGCTGCTAGATCTAGTACTGGCTAGAGAGGATGATCTAGTCAGTGACCTGAGGATTGAAGAGAAGCTTGGTGACAGTGATCACAAGTTGATCACTTTCTCTATCCATCACAAAACTGGCAAATCAGTCAGCAATGCATAAATCCTTGACTTTACGAAAGCTGACTTTCACAAGCTTAAGTGGTTGGTTGTTGTGGCCCTGAGACACCATAATCTGAAAGAGTGGGGAGTCTATGATGAGTGGTCACTCCTTAAGGATGTGATCCTAAAAGCACAGGGGAAGCCCATTCTGGCCCACAGGAAAGGTAGAAAAAGGGTGGGGAGACCACCATGGCTCAATAGGGAAATCATGGATCACCTGAATCTGAAAAGAGAAGCTTTTAATAGATGGAAGTTGGGAACTACCGCTAAGAAGGAATATGCAGCACTAGCCCACACCTGTAGGGAGTGGACCAGAAAAGCCAAGGCTGAAATCAAAAACTCAAACTGGCTACGGGAATCAAGGACAATAAAAGTCCTTCTTCAAATATGTGGGAAGTCGGAAAAAAATACAAAGGCAACTTCGGAACCTTGCTGAATCAAATGGGGCAGCTGACAACCAACATCCAGAAGAAAGCTAATCTCCTCAATGATTACTTTGCATTGGCTTTCCACCAGCCCAAGGGGATCACCCTGCCTGACAAGATACAGGACTACCAAGGTAAGGGTGATCATATCCCATACAAGATCTTTGCCGATTATAGGCAACAGCTTGAGAGGCTGGACATCCACAGGTCAGCTTGCCTGGATGGAATGCACCCAAGAGTGCTAAAAGAGTTGGCTGACATAATAGCATGACCAATGGTGAGGATATTTGAGAATTAATGGTGCTCCAGAAAGTTTCCTGAAGGTTAAAAGAGGACCAATATGGGGCCTATCTTCAAGGAAGTAAGATCCAGGGAATTACAGGCCAATCAGTTTGACCTCAATCCCTGGAAAGATTTTGGGAAAACAAAAAGAAACCATAAACAACAGGCTAACAGAAGGCAACATTTTGAGAGAGCCAACATGACTTCATTGTGGGTATGCCTTGCCTGACCAACTTCATTTCTTTCCATGGCCAGATGACACATTGCCTGGACAAAGGAGAAGAAGTTGATGTCATATATTTAGATTTAAAAAAAGCCTTTGACTTGGTCTCCTATGATGTCCTCATGGTAAAATTGGGGAACTGCAGCCTCATCAATCTTACAGTCTGATGGCTGGGGAACTGGCTCTGTGGTCAGACCCAGAGATTGATAGTCAATGGAACCAAGGCAACATGGCACATGGTGATCAGTGGCATCCCTCAGGGCTCGGTACTGGGACCAGTACTCTTTAATATATTCATAAATGATCTGGATTCCAATGTCAGTAGCAGACTGGCTAAGTTCACAGATGACACCAAATTATGGGAAGTGTGGCCACGCTCAAAGATGGGCTGGCAGTTCAGGCTGACCTGAACAAGCTCACAAGGTATGTGGCTCAAAACCTGATGACATTCAACATGGAGAAATGCAAGGTGCTCCACCTCAGGAGAAAAAACCCACATCATACCTATAGGCTCATCAGTGCTACACTCACTAGCACCATGACCAAAAGAGACTTGTGGGTCATGATTAACCACAAGATGAATATGAGCCACCAATGTGATGCCACAACCAGCAATGCAAATAAAACTCTGGTTTGCATGTACCAATGCATCTCAAGCAAGACCCAAGAAGTCATCCTCCTGCTTTACTTGGCCTTGGTGAAACCACAGCTGGAGTACTGCATCCAGTTCTGGGCTCCACACTTTAGAAAGGATGTGGAGAATCTTAAGAGAGTCCAGAGGAGAGCCATGCGCATGATTAGAGATCAAGAGAACAGGCCTTATGAGGAGAGGCTGGGAGGCATGGGACTATTCAGTCTGGAGAAGAGAAAGCTCAGGGGTGGCTTGGTGGAAGCCTATACGTATATAAGGGGTGTGCATCAGGATCTGGAGGAATGCCTGTTCACAAGGGCATCCCAAGGGAAGACAAGGTCTAATGGTCACAAACTGCTGGAAGACCATTTTAGACTAACGTAAGGAAAAATGTCTTTACTGTCCAAGTCTCCAAAGTATGGAATAGACTCCCCCCAGAAGTAGTGCAAGTACCTACTCTGGATACCTTTAAGAAACATTTAGATGCTTATCTTGCTGGGGTGATCTGGACCCCAGCTGACTTCCTGCCCCTTGGGCAGGGGGTTGGACCCGATGATCTCACAAGGTCCTTTCCAGCCCTAACGTCTATGAAATCTTAATCTATGGGTGTGTGTAGATGAAACAGGGGCCCTAAATTGAAGCAGTGGGTTCAATGGGGTTAAATGACCCCAAGTCATTTAAGGAGCGTTACGCCTCCAAATTTCCTACAGCGGCTGGAATTAATGTGCAATACGCTGCTGAGGTGTGCAAACACCAATACCATTAAAGCAGTGCAAAAGCATTTAGCCTGCTTTAAAAAGTGTCATGCATACACATCCCTCATTTTATCTACACGTGGCCTATGATTTTAAACGTAGTACAATAAGAGTTAGGTGTAGAGTAATTTTGAAACTCCCACTAATAGCCTACCCATGTCTTTAAGCACCTTGATACCTTTAAAATATAGTCTTAAATCTATTTTATAGAAAACATTGACATTATTGTATAAACAAAGACAGCATCTCTCTGTCCTTTGTATTGCTGTCTCTGATGTTAAGTTGTTCACTTAGGCCCATATCACAATGTAAACCTTATGGGACAATCTGCCATCTGATACTTGCATGCAGATCTCAGTGAAGCTTGTTTCATTTTGCTTATTTGACAGAAACTTATGTACAGTCAGTTTCCCTGTTGTTTATCTTATACATTTGACAGCATTTTCTGTTTAATCACTTTCCCTACAGTCACTTCCCCTGTTCTTCAGCTGGATTCTTTATGCAGCACCATTAAGGAGAAATATTTTGAGAAAAGGAGCAGTGTAGCTGCAAAACCAGAAGTTATGGTAGGAAAACTTAAAGCAGGTATAGTAATGAGATACTTTTAACAGACTAGATTTCAAGCTGACAGAATTCCCTTAATAGTGGGATATTATACATAAAATTGCAGGAGTTGGTATCACACCAGAAAGGTATACTCAGAGCAGGATAGGACCAAAGCCAAAGAAAAATGACTGTCTTAGACAGGAGTCAAGTAAGATATGAAAGATGTATATAAAACACTATATAGTATAGAATAGTATAAAGCAGTAATTTTCAACCAGGGTACCATGGCACCTTCAGTTGCCATGAGATCCTTTTTAGGGTGGTGTGGTATGCCGCACAATATTAGCACTGCTAGGTGGGAAAGACCTACACATGATTCACAAGATAAACCCAGAGATTTAATATAGGCATTCGCACTGTTAAATACTTTCTGCCCTGTTGTGGTCTTTCTGAGTTCTTTGCAACAGAAGAATTGCTCTATTTCTCCATAGTCAAAATTAACTGACAGCTGCTAGGTTCTGAGGGGTGCCTTGAATCTAATGAAGGGTACTATAAAAACTCTAAAAACTTGACTACTACTGTTATAGAGAAAGCCATTTAGATATTTTGCTTCATACTTTCTTCATGGTACATCACCAAGTAGGATCTCATGAAACTGTAAAATGTTTCTTATGTAAAAAGCCATCTCTTACCAATTTTAAATAATAAATAATTAATTTGTGAAAATTCAGTGCCACAAACATCCCTGAAGAAAGGAGGGTAGTTAGTAGGATTCATATATGGTACATACCATAATTACTCAAATATTCACTTGAATATATGACAAGGTTTTCCTCCCTCAATCAGCATGGGGAAAAAATAAAAACTTTCATCTTACATTTGCATACAAGAAAACATCATTAAATATATTGTCTATCATTAAACTGCTGCCAAAAGCAGCATGTGTTCAGTAACAGAAACCAACTATGAAGCTGATTAAATGCAGCCAACACTGAGCATGACTAAGACACATAGTGCATATTGGGTGAACATGCTAATGAAACCTTTTTTTTTTTAAATTAAACTCAACATTTTATTAAAAAACAAAACCTCTTACATATATTTACAAATATCAAACATTATATCATCCAACAAAGCCTCATA
>NW_017729033.1:28898003-28905300 GCF_001723915.1 Gavialis gangeticus | reverse complement strand
AGCAAATAAGAATCTGTACCATACAGTTCTGAAATAGTTCATAGTAATATATGCAATACATAGACATACTGGTAGGTCCCAATCCAAAGTCTAATAAAGTCACTTTTCACTAATTGAAATGCATTGTGTATGAAGCCTGCCAACGCCTGATTTGCAAAGGTACTCATCATCTCTGAAAATTAATTCAGTAATAAGCCTTATGCCGAAATGAATTAAATGGGCTCAACATAAAAACACTAAAGAGTATATCATATTTCCATTTATCTTTCCTCCACATCTCCCTCTTACTCTCCTCCTCATCCTTTTGCACTGCTGCACCAACCACCAATCAGATCCCCCTTTTGGCTTTGGAAGAATATCATGCACGGTTTATACTATATATTAGTAGGTAGAAATAAGCTGTTTAAAAGTCTGTCTCAAGCTTGTCTATGTCCTTGTCAAAGTGTGGTGCCCAGAAGTGAACACTGAACACCACCGCTGAGTACAGAGGAAGAATCGCCTCCTTGGTTTTGCTGGAGATGTACTGTTTGATGCATGACAGAGTATTAGTGTTTATGGAACTATTATCCACAGCCCTGTGCTAAAACTTGCAGCATTGTTACAAAAAAGGTAACACTCATCCATTCTGGATGAACTAAGTCTGTGGGTACCCACGGTACAAAGTCATTGCTTTCAAATTTGCCCCTCACTTCCATTTGCTCAGGGGGAGCCGGGTTTGATAGTAAGGGGGAGGGGCTGCAGCGGGAAGAAGTTCGAGGGCAGAGGGCAAGGGGACCACCTGATCCTCCCATATATTTTCCTGTCTATAAGAGCAAAAAGGGAACAAATTCAAGGCAGACCTCCAATAATTAGATTCTACACCTGGAAAATTATATCAAATTTATAAAAATGTTCACATATAGTATCTACTTATTGGGGGGTCATCTTCTATTCAGGTTCATCTTATATTTGAGCAAATATGGTACTTGTGTGTATTCTAAGATACACAGAAGCATAAAATATATCCTTCTCCCTACCCTTGATTCTTAACACCAGTATGTTATAAACAGAACAAAAAAGCAAAACATAAAATCCCTTTTGAGAAATATATACAATTTTCCATATTTACTCCTTGACCACATCCAACTTCCCCCAAAAGATCAGCCCTCCAAATCTGGGTGTACTGCTTAATCAGGGAAGCTGATTTTGTGCCCAAAACAGAAGAACCCAACTTTTATTCACCTTAAGTTTGAAACCGACTGCAGGGCAGCACCAGTAGCACTTCTATTCAGGCAGCTTAGGGAGTCAGTTAATTTAATGGCTCATTGCTCTTTACTAAGCAGGTATTAATGACCATATCCCCTTTTTAGTGGTCTTTATGTTCCACTAATCAAGTTAACCTTTCTTCTGGTAATTTTTTTCTGTCTCCTATCTTTTCCTGGTCTCTCTTCTCCTAATTCACAGCCCTATAGGCTGATTTTGACTCTTTTCAAATTCATAGATCTGTCCGTGAAGACAAGTCTTCAGCAGTTGCTACAGTGTGAGATTCTAACTGAGCAAGAAAGGGAGGGTAAATGAGCTGAAGATCAGGCTCTGTCCTGCTATGCAGCCATAACTCTGGAAAAAGCTGGTTTTCATTTTGCCTTCCCCAAAACAAGGTGCATGTCTTATTTGCGGAGAGGTGTGTGGTATGCAAGAAAATACAGTATATATATTTATCTTAATAGTAATAAACAAATATTCATCACTGAAGAATAACTTTGAGTCAGCTTAATGTTGTTGTGGTTAAACGTGCAGTTTTTATACATCAATTTTGTTTGCTATTTGAACAGCAAAATGGCTACAATTACTTTACTTATTCATTTTCTGCTTGTAAGTGCTTGTGCTCTGTAAATGGTGTGATAATTATGTACAATGCTGTTCACCAACTTAATGCATTTTAAATTACTTTTTTACTTTCAGGAATGTATATAAAATTAAAATGGGACTAACAAAAAAGCACTCATCATTGCCTCATCACTCCTTGTATTTCTGCCCCTTAACTTTGTCTTTTTTTACTATATGCTTTTGAGAACATTGATTGCATCTTTTCCTGTTTGTACAATGACTAGCACCTTTTAGGTGTTACTATATTATAAACAATAATTAACTCCATAGGGAAAACACTGTTGGAAACTGGGTGTCTGTAACCAGAGCCCGCAGGGTTCTAAGGCTAGCATTACTTCTGGCCTGAAGTTTGACCTGAAGATTAATGACAACAGAAATATTTTCTTTTAAAACAAGTTTAAAATCTTAACTTCTCTTCTACCTTGCCCGTTCTTCTGAAGGCTGTTATTTTATTAGAGCCTGATCCAGCACTACTGAAGTAAATGGGAGTTTTTCCAGGGACTGTACAAGACCAGCAAGATCATGACCAGAGTCTGTAAATAGATTTTACTAACAACCACCAAAAATCAAATAACCAGCAGGATGCATAAGCAACATGGGGTGAAAAAAAACATGTAAAAGAATAAGTGAAAGATTTCATGAGTATATGAAAGCATTTTTCAGAAGCTTTTGCCATTGTAGCCCTCATCCTTCCCATACTCGTCTACCATGTATTTGTCATCTCTTGCTGTGCTCTGCCTGAATTATCAGATCTTTGTGGCAGGATCATTTTAATTGTCTGTAAGGCATCATGCACATGTATCACACTGTGGTAATAAATAATAACTAAATAATAACAAAAAGGTCTTGGCTTTGAGAAGGCCTCTGGCACAGCTCATTGATTTTAATTGTGGTATACATTATAGGAGGAGGTGACCTATATTCATCGCTTACGATATCTGTCTATTAGGTGTTGGTGTAAAATAATAATACTTCTTATATAGCACCTGTCTATAAAAATAGGTTTTTGGTAAAACAAATCCAGATTAAATGGCAGCTATCGCTGTTTAGATGCCACAGTGATATGTACTATATATAAAAATCTGTTACTTTATTCATCCCATTTATAATTCTGTGTACTAGACCTGCACCTAAACTTTTGGGAATCTAGGGGTCAGCTTTAGGCTCAAATCCCCATGCATTTTGGCCACCAATCTTACATTGCTGTCTAAGCACTAAGCTCATTACAGAGAGAGAATTGTTCACTCTCCTCAGGATAAAACGTGTATAAAATGATTCATGGACTATGAATTTGGGACTTTGGAATTAGACTGATGCAATTCCTAGTTTAAAAGCTAACGTGTAGATTCTAGGGCACCCTACTGCTTTTGCTATTATTTTTAACCCAGAAAATATAAGGAGAAGGGGCCTTATACAAAGGGTTTTGTAAAGGGCTACAGAAGACGTGGCACTTGGAAGAAAACCACCATCATCACTGGTACTAACTGGCTTTTATCTTAATCGACTCCAGAGATTTCATGGGGTTGGATGTTAAATTATTCTCTCACCTGGCCCTTTTGGATCCAAGGTGAAGATAGGTGAAACCTGTGGGTACCAGACACCCATCATATTTTATTCCGTTAATACTCTAGCAGGGACTAGGGTGGCATGTGCACTAAGGTATACAGCTGGCAGTGCAGCAGTCACAAGTTTGAGGCCATAACAGAAACACTCATGGCATGTGGACCTGTCAGATTCCAGCGAATCTGCAAATTCTGCTAAATACCTTGTCACAAGAGCACAAAAAAGGAAGGAACGTTCTAACACTCCTAAATGAACACTATTTCACAATATTTTTGTTTGTTTTTAAGAAGAGCAAAATATATCTCAAAACACTTTGTGATAAAACTCATTAATTAGCCCTTCCTACGACCCTCCTCCTCCTCCATCATTCCAAACTACTATTTCTTTCACTCTCCAGGCCCTGATCCCTAAGATACTTACACATGTTTAATTTCTCACTTGAATTATCCCATGGGACTATTAACAAGCCTAAAATTAAGTACCTTTATAAGTCTTAGCAGAATTGGGGCTTTATATGAAAAGTATCTGTATCCTAATTATCACAGCTGCAGCTTTAACAACTGTGCAACGTCAGCAGCACAGTTGGTTAATAAAGGTAGATGGATATAGTCTTGAGCTGGCGATGATACATTTTTCTCTGTTCATCCCATTTATAATTCTGTATACTACAGCTGCAGCTAAACTTTTGTAACTCAAAGTCCCCTTGCTTTTCAGCCACCTACCTTACATCACTTTACAGGCACCAGGCTCATTAGGGAGATTATTATTCACCTTCCTCAAGATACAAGCCAATAAAATGCAACTTAGAAATAGTATAAGGGCATCCTTATACAATTCAAAATATCTAAAGAATACCCAAAGAACCAAAAATCAATGTGATCATATAGCAGCAGGGAGGAGAGAAAGGAGGAATTAAAAGGATCATGTCACAGCAGTTAAAAGCAAAAGAAGAGCTATCTTAAGGAGGAGTTTCCCGTTGAATCTGGTTGCGGGGGGCGAGTATGCCACTTGGATGAATTACAAACTTAATTACATCTAGGATAGTCAGTCTCAGAACCCAAAGCAAAAATGAATTGCTGAATGTCAATATGCTCAGATGCCCACCAGTGAGCAGCCCTTCCTCTATTGCTGTGTTTTAGTGAAGACAACATATATGTCAACCACAGCAGAAGAAACACAAAACTAATGAAACTGTGTATAAGCTGTAATTACACTGTCTCAGTGAATGGCACTTGGGGTATTGTGAACAGATTGTACATGTTAATTCACACAGGGCTTAATGAAGCATTCCCTGTTTTACACACTTCACCATTTGATTTAATTAACCCTCATATCTATACCTATACATTTAATACCCACCAATCATAACAGTTTGAAAATCCCTAGATACTATAGAGTACTTTGGAACTACTTCAGTAAGGTATCATAGTGAGTTTCACCTATGCTCACTTTATCAGCTTATTAGTCAAAATAAGTGAATTCTCTGGTCCTTAAATAATAAAAATTCCCAGCATCTCACACCCCACACTGGTTTAATCAAAGGCAGAAACAAACTTTTGACAATAATGAAACTCTTGCTAAGTTCAACAGAACAGAATTAAGCTTTAGGCCAGACTAATTTAATACTCACAGGACTTCTCAATGCTATTGATTTTACATGGACACTAAGGACACTGACAGATGTAGGGAAAAAAGGGCTTTACCGGAAGCAGCAGCACATTAGCTTGACTGGGCTCTATAGTGTCGGTATAAATTGTGTGCTTCAGCAGGGCTTCTTGACAATTTTATTTAAAGCTGATACTCTTCTGGGCACACGTTGGGCTCAGCATGGGGGCATGTGGAGTTTAAAGTAAAGCTCCGTTTTGGGAGGAGAGGGGTTACATCAGTAAGCGGCTTAAGATACTAAGTTGATAGGAGGTACTATCAAACCCTAAAATAGATAGATTAGACAGAAATGCTAGTGGAAGTTGCAGGAATACCTTTTATCAGCTAAAAGGAGCAGAAGTGGTAACATTAATTAATTAATTTATTTATTTATTTTTACACATTATAATATAAAGAACACTCTAAGATTCTTCAATTCAAAAGTTATGGGTCTTTTTGCTTGGTTGTTTCTTTTGCAGAGCTTAAATTACCTTCTCTTTTCCTTGCAACTAAAGAAACTATGACCAAGACCAACCTTTTAATTCAAAGTCTGCATCATAGGCATGATAGCCATTTGGAAATGCTCTTCCCCGTCAGTACTTCCAATATAGAGCACAGTGTTTATGCCCATGGCTTGAATTGCTATACAGATTAAGTAGCTTCCACATTCTGGATGGCTGCCTCAATGGCCTAGCACAGAATGACAGGAGCACAAGTCCAAGGTGCAGTTGCAGAAGTGGGCTTCTAGAAAAATTCCAGAATATGTAACTATATCATTACACATTACTGCTTTGCCTGCAATGAAAGGTTAGTAACAAAGGCTAGGGCAGTGTTTCCCAACCAGTGTGCTGCAGAAGGGGAATGCTTTAAACAGATGTGCTGCAGAAAATCTGTATTAATGTAAATGTGCCTTGAGCTGGAAAAGGTCGCGAAACACTGAGCTAGGGACCAAACATACACATAAAGTAGTATAAGTGATCAGAAATTGGTTTCAAATCTGTAACAACTAGGGGTGCACCCACAGAGATATTTTAAGCCGATATCAATGGCTGATTTTTAACAAGCCATATTGGCCAGTACTGATCCGATTGCTGATATGTGGCCAGGCAGCTTGAAGAGCAGCATCCAGCTGGTAAATTTGTTGTGGGGGAAGGGGGGAAGGGAAAGGACATGGGGGTGCAGATTGAGGCCACTGTGGTGTGGGAGGCAGTGGGGCTGGTGCTGGGGCAGGGGCAGGCACTGCCCAGCTGGGGCAGGGCACAGGACAGAGCTACAAGCAGCTCATGCAGGGAGCAAAAGCATTTGCATTCTAGTATAAAATTAACTGTTGGTAGTCCACCTCTAAGGACATACATCTGAAGCAAAAGTGATGCCTACTGTAGAACATCATGGCTGTGTGGTTGCATTCTGTATTTCTACTTCATATATAAAAGAATAACAACTATTCTATTTTATAACAAACTCCTTGCTAAGGCACAATATACCATGTCATATAAACCCATAAAATACATTTTTAAACAATTATATTATTCTAAGCAGGCAGACACAAACACCTTTGTTTTACTTCTCACTTCTGCTGTTAAAAATCTATGGTGCTAATATATGTGAATGTAGTATTTTGTTCCATCTACTTTTATTAATGTTTTGCAACAATGACGTTAGTAAAGTATTCAGATATTTTACTAGGCAATTGCTGCCTTCTCCATTTGTTAGGGATCTGGTCTAAAGGCTGAGGCTCCATTTTGGAGGAAACTCTACCTGTCTGCTCAGAGAGACTTGAGCTAGAAATTAACTGCCAAATGAAGTGGATCAGCTGTGCCAGGATATGTCCCTGACCAGTTGATAAGTTTTACTGGGTGAAATTTATGTTGCCATTGTCCCACCCATTGATCTTATAGGACAACAGGCAACATGGTCTCTGGGGTGTGTCTCTAGAAATGGAAATGTGCAACTTGCTCCGTTTCCAGAGCCATGCCCCCGGGATCCCAAGGGCAAGTCTCTGGAAGTGGGGAAATCCCAAGGCTGAGGGGTCGGATGCTGCATGGGTTTTCCCAAGGCATGCAGGACCAGGCTCCTCAAATTCTGAGAGCACCTGCCTGAAGTGGTTGGGGAGTGTGAATAGCTCCAGCTGCCCACACTCTCCGAACATGAAGCAAATAGATGTCCACTGCAATAGAGCAGCACAAATTATTTCTACTTTTTGTTGGGACTACACTTTGGTGCA
>NW_017729033.1:28887820-28893003 GCF_001723915.1 Gavialis gangeticus | reverse complement strand
CTGCCTTCTCCATTTGTTAGGGATCTGGTCTAAAGGCTGAGGCTCCATTTTGGAGGAAACTCTACCTGTCTGCTCAGAGAGACTTGAGCTAGAAATTAACTGCCAAATGAAGTGGATCAGCTGTGCCAGGATATGTCCCTGACCAGTTGATAAGTTTTACTGGATGAAATTTATGTTGCCATTGTCCCACCCATTGATCTTATAGGACAACAGGCAACATGGTCTCTGGGGTGTGTCTCTAGAAATGGAAATGTGCAACTTGCTCCGTTTCCAGAGCCATGCCCCCGGGATCCCAAGGGCAAGTCTCTGGACGTGGGGAAATCCCAGGGCTGAGGGGTCGGATGCTGCATGGGTTTTCCCAAGGCATGCAGGACCAGGCTCCTCAAATTCTGAGAGCACCTGCCTGAAGTGGTTGGGGAGTGTGAATAGCTCCAGCTGCCCACACTCTCCGAACATGAAGCAAATAGATGTCCACTGCAATAGAGCAGCACAAATTATTTCTACTTTTTGTTGGGACCACACTTTGTGCAACAAAGGGTATGGATATCTCTTTGCTTTAGCTTTATGCCACCATAAACATTTGTATGGCTGCACAAAAGTGATGAGAAGTGGCATATTTCCACTCCCAATCTTTCTCAGCATTGCTTTGATGTTGATGCAGATCTATGCCCAGCTGTTCACAAATGCAATGAGTAAAGGCTGCTAAATTCCACAAGGGGTGAGAAACAGAGAGCAGGACTGGAACAGTATGGGAACTTCGCTTTATTCCATAACACCTTCAGCCAGGAGGGCATGCGACATACAAGCTGCTACAATGGGTCCCTTCCATAACAGCATATTCTTTATACTAGACTGGTGCAACCTAAAATGGGTCTATGGCCAAATTATATGTACAAAGCTGCTTCACCCCATACAAAGACCTAGAGGTCAGAGTGTGTATCTAACCAAAGGCCTTTGGGCCCTGCCTCATCACCTTTGTAACTTAGAGCCGAGATCCAAATTGACTCTGTACGTGCCCACAGCAGAAGGCAAGCACCTAAATCCCAATGAGTGATACTGATTTCTGGCAGTTGCAGAAGGCCCAAAGCACACCAAGTGTCAAATGCATGTGGTGTGCCTATTTTGAACTACAAGGTGACGTAGATATCTAGACTTATACTTCTGTGCATACTTATAAGTAACCCTCTTAATCCTAGTTTTTCTCTGAACTCTGTTGTGATCCAGACTGGGTGCTACAGCTGAAATCTGCTAAAATCCCCAAAGGGAACCTGATCCTTTAGACATGCACTTTGCATGCCTAACTTTCACCAAGAACACCAAATTCCCCTCAAAAACAGTAGTGCCGGAGGTAGTGTGAGTGACCATCATTTCCCCAACAGCTTAGTCCAGGGCTGTCCAAATGCCCACAGCCTGAGGGGCTAACACCCAGCCTGAAGGCTTCCACCCAGCCACAGGTCCTCCTACTGCTTGTCCTGCTGCCTGGGTCTCTGCAATCTTTCCTCCTCTTCCGCTTCTGCTTCCTGCCCCCTGCCTGTGGGGGGGGGAGGGGGAGGGAGGTGACACAGAGGCCCAGGGAGCTAGTTACCCATGAAGGAGTGGGGGGAGAACCATATGGCTCATGGCAGGGCAGGGGGGTGAAGGCCAGTGCAGAGTTTGGCCCCTAGCTGCTCAGAAGTTGGACAACCCTGGCCTAGTCGAAGGAGCATTTGCCTGGGAAGTGGAAGACTTGTTTTGTAGGCTCTCCTAATCCTGAAGGCAAGCTAGCCTCTCATCCATCCATCCCTCCCAAGAAGAACACCCCAACTACAATGCTATAGAACAGATTCAGTGGGGGCTGCATTATGCACTCCTGATGAAGAATGCTTTGGTGTGTGGTGGGTTATGGGATGTATGTGTGTGGGTGGGTGTAGGGTTGGTGAGGAAGGGTATGGGTGTAGGCAGAGTGAGAGGGTGTGGGGCCGGGGTCCCCTCCCCACATGTCCCCTCCTGTGATGCACAGCCCCTGCTGGCAGTGGCAGCAGCAGCAGGTAGTGGGCCCTAGGGGAGCTCATGGCCCACAGCAGATGGAGGCCCCCCACAACACACAATATACAAGAGTAAGACTTTATTTTGAGCTATTATGCAATTGTCTCTACTACACTACTGAAAAAAAAATCATAAAATCAGGACAAAATATACATTTTAAAATAAACATTAAAATAAGTTATAGCAGATGTTTGATATGTAGTATGATTTATCTATAATTTGTTGAAATAACATCTTTTATGCTTGTGACCCTCGACAGCTCACCAACACTCATCAAGTGGGCCTCCAGCTGATAAAATTACCAACCCTCTTTGCTGTCAAAGTGCTCTTAACCCACATTTGTTTGAAACATGACTATTGTTTACTTCAAAGCTGATATTGTAGCAAAGCCCACAACAAACACGCTTGTTTCAGGCTTCATTACAAGAATGTTCTAAGGCTCTAACAAAGTATTCCTCCCCTCTTTTGGACCTATTCAAAAAATGCAAGGGTGTAATCATCAGCAACGTAAACAATAAAAGTTTATTTTCTAGAAGATGGGGATGGAGCGTTCGGATGTCTACTACCAAAGTTATACATGTGGTTAACTACAGACCTTCATCTGTAACACATATGTCTTCTACACTACTTTCACGAGCCAGCCTAGCTTTACTGATTATAGGCATTTGTATGCTAGTCTGCAGGTTTACAATGCAGTGCAGAAAAGAATAAAGCAATAGACTCGGAAAAGCTATTTATAGTGCATATGCCCATAGGAGACCAGGCTAATAACTAATTCATTTCACACAACACGTGAATGCAGTAGGAAAAACTTCCCAGTTCCTTGTCAGTACCAGAGAAAAGACCCCATCTAGCTTTTGCTAAAATGATTCAAGTTTCATTACCAAACTTGTTTTAATCATATAATGTCCCTACAACAGTTTGCTTTCTCTGTTTAAGAAACTCTTGAAAAGTATACTTCTTCCTAAAGAGTTGTTATAGTGTTTCAGAACATAGCAGTTCCTGCTATTAAAATGCAATGTGGTAGCCCACATATTTCTAGATGGAAGTATTTTTAGCAAACATTTTTCTAGAAAGCTGGGTTCAAATACCTATTTAGTCTGAGTCATACAAGCAGGTGATTAGTTGGACAACTGAACAAAAACAAGCCAACCACTTGTAATATCTGGATATCATGATTGTTACTGACATACAGTGAAATTAGATCAGTTAGGCAACAAAAATGTTTTTTCAAAGGACAACTAGATAGGTAAAAATTTTATGATGGAGGATTTAAAAATTAAACAGTCATGAAAGACAGCTGGACTCTGCAGCGCCCAAGAGGCTTGAACAATTGCATTGTTTTCTCCTGTACTGCAAAAGTGAGAAAAACACGGCAGCAGGCAGACATGATGCTTTGAATTGTAATGGTCTCCTTATTTGTCTATCCATTTTTGTTTTGCTTTCTCTTTCACCTCTTCCCCATGCTTTTACCAGGTGTTGTAACAGCGTGACTGCATCTAGAGAACCCTTCAGAGCACTGAGGGTTCAGGTGATAATACTGCTGGAGCTGTACCATATATATGCCCTTTTCAGGGACCCTACTGGCCATCTGCAAGAGCCACTATTGCCATGGGACTCTACTGTACTGCATTTGAAATGAGGGCCCTTGCAACAAGAAAACACAATATTGTGGAACATACTATGCTTCAAAGACTGAATAAACAAAGACGTATGATTGAACCTGGGATTCTGTTACTTTATAATTCAAAGACAAGTTTTGTTAATGACTTTTATGCTCAAATTGTAATTAACTGTTGTACGAAACAATATGAAGTGAGTTAACTCGTCCAATTTGTACTTCTGTGCCCCCAAGGCTCCTATTTTTTACAGAGTAACATAACAACATCCTAATTTACTTTCATCACAGCAAAAGCGCCATTAAAATTATTTAAAATATAAGTTAAAGCATAAAAACATAACTGGATATTGTGGGTTTATGTGGTCATTTAAGTTTTCCCAATATTTTCACTCAACAAACAGTAAGGAATAAATACATACATATGCTAATGGTTTAAACATAATTACCTATTTATTAAGCAATCTGGTATCAAAAGCAGTTACTTTATAGATGTAAAGTCTTGGTTTCAATTTTATCAGTCATAAAGTATAATGGGTAAAACCTGGATAAACATATTCCAAGCCCCTAATTAAATTTGCCAGAGACTGCAGATTTCCTTCAACATCCCTTAAGGGTATTTTTCCCCTTCTTTAGCATAATAATCTGATAGTATTAGGCACTACTGATTGGGTAACACTGAATGTGATTCTCCAGATGCAGACCAAAAATGCCTGGCCTGGAAAGCAATATGCTTTCCTTTGCTCTTGTGGATATATAGGGTTTTGTTTTTGTTTTTTCATTTTGTTATTTTGTTATTCGTTTGCTCATTTCATTATCTTTGTTGTATTTTATTCTTACTGTTTTGATGCTATGCATTGATTCTTTACATTTATCACAGGGAAATAAATCCCAGTAGCCTGGCAATGAGCTAATATTACTGGTCAAATCATTAAAGCAGCCTGTTTATATTGTTATGGCAAGAACAGATTCCAATGTATCAGTAATTTCAAATCATAATTATATGAGTTTTAACAGTAGACAAAGTAATACCCATTTCTTATCTTTTCAAAGGCTAGACTAAGTTCAGAGAGCATAGGCATGTGCACATACACACAGATGAAAGGAAGACTAGTTTTTAATATTGTTTCCATGTGTACAAATACTTAATTTATCTGAAGTTACCTTTTCAAATATATTAATATAAACTGAAGTAGTAAATGTAAAAATGTTAGGGTTTGCCTGACTACTTGGTGTGATTAGAAATTTGAGTGCTTCACTGGATTTAAATTATGGAATGGAACCAGTATCTTGAACAGAGCTATGTGGCAAGTATTGATAATGCTGACTTTTTAATGGCAGGCACTAGTTCATTCAGAAAACTAAAAATTCTTCTGATATTATTAATCTTTATTCATTGCTAACAAACCCATTCTCTTCATTACAGAGATGCAAGAAACTGCTTTGCTGCCCTAACCTAAAGCTGTTTAACAATCAGCATATTATATCATTTTAATGTGGAGCCTTCATAAACCAATGAGCCTATATTATATAATTTGCT
>NW_017729033.1:28887459-28887809 GCF_001723915.1 Gavialis gangeticus | reverse complement strand
CACACACACACACACACACACACACACACACACAAAACAATGAGCCTATCTTATGAAGGCTCCACATTCAGAATGAAAATTTATAGCTGTCCACTGACTTGCCCATTGCTCTGACCATATCACATCCCTTTTTAACGCCTTCACTGAATTTCACAGTATTAAGATCAACTTTCCTGCTTTCATTTTAATGCACTTCATGATTCTGCTTTTCCCTATTCATAGATTCATATTCATAGATTCATAGATTAAGGGTCGGAAGGGACCTAGTAGATCTTCTAGCCCGACCCCCCGCCAGGGCGGGAGAACAACAAAAACCCCAAAAAGAGAAATGGGACTCAAACGAGTCCAGC
>NW_017729033.1:28877495-28882459 GCF_001723915.1 Gavialis gangeticus | reverse complement strand
CCCGCCAGGGCGGGAGAACAACAAAAACCCCAAAAAGAGAAATGGGACTCAAACGAGTCCAGCCAGGTGGGCATCCAGCCTCTTCTTAAAGACCCCCAGGGTAGGGGCCAGCACCACTTCCCTTGGAACAAATTCATCCATTTGTTTCTCATTACATCTGTTACTTTTTTACTTACCATACCACTGATGCCTATTTCTTATGTGCATTTTTCAGCTTCTCGGTGAAATTCTCCCTGTCCTCTTCTGTTTTGTCCTTATGTAAAAATACTCTCTCTGAATGGATCAACAAGGATACTCTTCTCACAAGTCCTTCAAGACCCACCTCAGCCAAAATGTCTATCAAAAATCAGCCAGTCAATTACTGATGTTTTGAAGCAACTGCCAGTGAGTTAGCAGTGGCTTCACCTATTGACAATACTTTTTGCTAAAGACCTTTAAGGCAGGCACTGCTGCATCTTTGAGTGAGCAGTGGCCATGAGACTTCAAGGGACACTGTGTAAATATAGCTTGGGTGTTAGAGCATCAGTCAATTACATGCAGCCTCCCCTGCCTCCCGCACCCTGTTCTAAAGCTAAGAAAGGTCGTTTAGGTTGCAGAATCAACCATTCACAAGTTCTATCCATTCATCTTCTTCCTTGAATACCATATCTTTTTGCATACAACACACACCTTTTTTCCAAAAACGAGCTGGCAGAAATTGGAATGCACATTATATACATTATATACAAAGAAAGAGGGTAAGAGCAGCTTCTGCCGCTGACTGGGGAAAGCAAAAGTAAAGTCTGCATACAAGCCACGGGGAGCAATAGAATGAGCAGACTCAACTCCCTAACTGCTGCTACTCAGTAGTTTATTATAAGGAAAGATCTTTTTTTATTCATTCTGCTTTTCAAAAAGCAAGACATGTATCCTATTCCAGGGCATATGTATGCAAGAAAATATGGTAATTCATGAGTTGAGGGTAAATTAGTTGGTAATCCTATAATTAAGGACTATATCATAATGTGCATGTGAAAGGCATCCTAATGCTCAACTTTTCAGAATATTCAAATTTCAGAATGTTTTGGTGTTCAACTTTCTAATCTATTTATCCTTTCTTTTAATATATTTTAAAATATATTAAATAGTATTCTAAAGCTTTAGGCCACAGGCCAGCAACCTTTCCAAGTCATAGGCCAGAATAATACAGTTCCAATCAGTTTCGGGTCAGGGGGCTTAGTGCATCAGCAGCAGTGGGCTCTACCCACGTCCATGCTTCTGCCTGCCCCTGGCTGCAGCAGTGGTGGCACAGGTACCGCTCCTAATCACCAAGCACCAGCACAGCTCTTCACTGCCTGGCCCTGGCTTAAACAAAAGCCCCCTACCTATATCCACAGGTTGGATCCAGTAAATCTGTCGGCCAGATCTGGCCCACAGACCATATATTGCTGATGGTTGCTTTAGACAGATCCAAATGCTGTTATGAATAAATGTAAACCACCACCACCACATCAGGATTTAAACCTGAACCATCACTACCTCACTGCTATTACTATATTAGTTAAATCTATTACTAGATCAGCAGAAATCATTATCCCAGTGGTGTTACGTATTAGGTACATTTAAGTGAACAGAGGGAGCCTGGCTAATCTCTCTCTCCCTGTCCTATCTCCCCACAACGCATGGGAGATCCTATCCCATGTGTTGTGCTCCAAGAGCATAGATGGAATTCAGTGTTGCAGCCTATTCCCGGTCCAGGGGTATCCTCAACACTGACAAGCTAAATTCAGCTCTCTACTCAACGTCTAAAGCTCAGAGGCTTCCCTGGCACCTCTCTGACACATCCAGTACAGCGTGCTGTGGCTCATGCTGCGGTAGCACAATCATCTCTCTTTAGAGCATTGATGTCCAGTGGTTATTTTGACATGCAGCTCACATTTTCCCAAATGCAAGCAAAAGAGGGAAACCACAATTCTTGACAACCAATAGCAACAGCTACATAAGACAAAGAGGTGGTACTCCCTTGGCTCAAGTACTTTTTCTGTCAATTATCAATGGCACAACAAATAATGGAGAATTCTTCCCAAGAATTTTTAAGGTAGGATGAAATGTTTCATAACTTCAGTATAGGGTCATTACAGCCTCCCTAGAATAGCAATAATCATATAGCTCCCCCTTTACATCATCTGGAAACATTAAAGATACCCAGAAACAATGAGACTGATCCAAAGACAACTGAAGGAAGCTTTCAATGGTCCACGAATCAGCTCCAATTAAAAGCCTGTTCACAATGTCACCTTCTCTCAAATAAATACATTAAATTAGTATTTCTACCTCTGAGTGCTAAACCTAATGAATCCAGCACTCCAAAGCACACAGACCACTATCAGCAGTGAGAATCTTGTTATATTTAGCATCATAATTAAACAAGTGAAGGTGTGATCATCTTCATGTTCCACTAATAATACACAGAAAATTGCCAATTATCCAAATGCCAGAGCTATGACCTGTTCCTACCTACCGAAAGGAAATAGCTGTTCTTCAATTACTTGTTGTGTTGTAGTAATTAGACCGGAAAATTACAGGACCCTTTCATTAACCCTCCTCAAAATATGTACATTTTTAAAGAGTCATGTCAAAAGGATAACCACTCACAGCCTGAAATGGCCAACTTGAACCCCCATTCATTCTGAATACCTACACAAGTTTCCTGATCAACGGAAAGATTAATTCTCAACCTATGTTAGTCAACTAAGTCAACAAAAACAAGCTGATCGGTTTTACTTAAAATTGGAGAAGGAGGGCTGGAAGGGACCTCCAGAGCTCAATTAGTCCAACCCCCTGCCTGAGGCAGGATCATCCCTATCCACACCATTGCACACAAACCATGATCTAAACTCTACATACAATACCAACACAACGCACATGTAATAACTTAACCTACCCCAAGTAAAGTAGGGGGAACCATAGCAGCCAACGTCCTGCTTCTCTGAAATACTGTCAATATATGCTCAAGAGATCCTGGGTAGAGAGCCACACCGACCACTATAGAGGAAGGCAAAAAACCCCACAGTCCATACTAATCTGACCATGGGGTAAAATTCCTTCCTGACCCCAAATATGGTGATTGGTCTGAACCTGAGCAGAGGGGGCAAGACCCTCTAGCCAGGAACCTCTGGCTTTGGTCCTAGCAGGAGCTATGGTACACCTCAAAGTCCCCAGCTTTGGCTGTAGGCAAAACATAGTGCATCTGAGGAAGGTTTAAAAACACCCTGACGCATGTAGCAGAAAAGTGGGAAGGGGCGGCAGCAGCCAGCAAAACCCAGAAGCATGGGAAATCCCCATTGTAGAACATATATATAGCTACACCTAGATCATCCCCAACCAATGGCGGTCCAAACCTCTTCTTGAACACCTCCAGTGATGGAAAGTCCACAATTTGCCTAGGCAATCTATTCCACTGCCTCACTATTCTCACAGTGAATACATTTTTCTTGATATACAATCTAAACTTACTTTGCTGCAACTTCAAGCCATTGGCCCATGTTCTCCTTCACTGCTATCATGTCTCCTCTTAAGCACCTTTTCCCCAAGCTGAACATGCCTAGCTCCTTCAGCCTCTCCTCCTATGACTTGCTTTCCAAGCCCTTGATCATCTTTGTTGGCCACCTCTGGACCCTCTCTGACTTCTCCACATCCTTTTTAAAATGTGAAGCTCAGAACTACACACAGCACTCCAGATCAGGCTTAACCAGCGGCAAGTAGAGAAGCACTATTACCTCCTGTGCGTTGCACCTAATACTTCTACTGGTGCAGACCAAAACTACATTTGCCTTTCGTGAAGCTGCATCACACTGCAAACTCAAGTTGAATCTGTGATTTACCAAAACTCCCAAGTCCTTTTCTATAGTGCTACCCTTCAGCCAGCTATCACCAATTTTATATTTGTGTTTTTCTCCCAAGGTGTAGCGCCCTGCATTTGTCCACATTGTACTTCCTCCTTTTAGCTCTAACCCCAATTTTCCAATCTGTTTTCTTCTGGAGGTTCTGAATTGTGCCTGCATCCTCCAGAGTGTTCGCAATCCTTCCCAGTTTCATGTAGTTTGCAAACCTTCTCAAGAAGCTTTTTATGCCAGCATCTAAATCGTTATTAAAAGACTTTGAACAGCACCAGGACTAGGATGGACTCCTGTAAAACTCAACGCCAAAAACCTCCTGCCACGACATGGACCCATTAATAATTACCCTTTGCTTGTGGCTATCGAGCTAGTTACCTATCCACCTACTAGTAGTTTTATCTAGTCCACATTTCTCCAATTTGTTTACGAAAAGATCACGTAGGACCATGTCAAAAGCTTTGCTGAAGTCCAGATACACTATATCTACAGCATTCCCTTTGTAACAGGGGGCCTACCGGGGCCGATCTCCTCGTGGCCCACCCACCTGTTCTTGGGTCAACCGCCCACTTTCTCGCCCGCCACGCCTTGGTCTTAATTGATTAATTAAGAGATGTAATTAGGCGGGAGGCTGCCCATTTTCTGCCCCGCTGTGAGGGGGCACTATCTGCGGCTCCATTCCTCCCCTACACAGCAGCCCAAGCCTCGCAGATGACATCCTGATGTTCTCATATGCGCCAGTCCCCCACGATGGGGCCCAGAATCCTGCTGTAGGACCCCCAAACTGAGTTCCTCCCTTCAAGCAGACTCTGCCGCCGTCATACCGGGCCATATATTTTCCTGCCACCGGTTCCCCTTCAGGTGTGGTCCCCTCACTGGGACCTTCGGCTCACACTAGCCCTGGCCCACCTCCAGGCCAGTCGGGACCCCAGGCCCCTGGCTCTTGGGTGTCCCTCTCGGTGGGCCTCCTTGCCCCTCTGACCCTCCTGGTCCTGGCCCCACCTGGGCCAGTCAGGGGAAGCTCTGGCAGGCCTCGCTGTATGACCCATACTCTTACCCCCGGGTCCCTGAACCCCCGCAGGGCTCAGG
>NW_017729033.1:28866396-28872495 GCF_001723915.1 Gavialis gangeticus | reverse complement strand
TGGCCCCACCTGGGCCAGTCAGGGGAAGCTCTGGCAGGCCTCGCTGTATGACCCATACTCTTACCCCCGGGTCCCTGAACCCCCGCAGGGCTCAGGCAGCCTTGGCCACACCTGGCCTCCAACTCTCCTCCTCGGGGCTTGCACCCCCACAGCTACCTCTGGGGTACACAACACACCCGAAGGTGAGGGCTAGGGGTTAAGGTGCTCCGACCTGCCTTTCACCAGGGTGCTCACTGGCCTGGCATTTCCTGGGGGCTCCCACACCACTGGGAGCCCCACCAGGCCACCCACTCCGAGCAGAGTGTAGCTTCCGGTTGTACCCAGGACCAAGAGCCTCCTACTCTCCCCTACAGCTCCTCCCTTACCTCCGGGTGAAACTTGGCAGCCCTCAGGCCAGACAATGTTGTTGCCTGCCTGGCTTCAGCCTGGGAGTTATATGGGAGCCAGGTCCTGCCCCTTCCAGTCAGCTGACTCCTACCAGTTACCCTGGCAACCCACAGCTGGGCTCCTCACTTACTGCTCCACAAGTAGCAGGAACCTCAGAGCCCTGCTACACCCTTCATTCACCCACATAGTTCATTTTTTCAAAGAAGGAGATCAATTTTGTTTAACACTATTTGTTTTTTGTAAAACCATGCTGGCTGCTTGTGATTAGCCTTTCCTCCTACAGATGCTTGCAAATTACCTTCCTTAGGATACGCTCCAGTAACTTCCCAAGTACTGAAGTGACGCTAACTGGTCTGTAGCTCTCCGGGTCCTCCTTTTTGCCTTTTTAAAGAGGGGTACTACTTTGGTTCTTTTCCAGTCCTGTGGTACCTGGCTCGTCTCCCACAACTTCACAAAGATCACTGTGACAGTCTCCAATATCTCCTCTGCCAGTTCCTTCTGGACCCTGGGACATGGTTCATCTGGTCCTGCTGACTTGAATTCATTCAGACCCAACAAAAACCTCTCTTACCATCTCTTCTGTTCTCTCCTCCCCCAGTTTGCCCTCCTCCTTATCCAGGTAATCCTTATTAGGTTTCTGACTGCAGCTTAATTTACTCATGACACTGAGGCAAAATAACTGTTGAGTAGCTCTGCCTTCTTTGCATCTTCAATTAGGAGTTCCCCGTCTCGTTAACAGAGAATCCACAGCTTCCTTGGTCCTTGTCTGGCCAACATACTTATAGAGCCTCTTCTTGTTCTCCTTAACCTCCTTTGCCAGGTGCAGCTTATCTTTGCCTCCCTCATTTTGTCCCTGCAGGTTCTAGCTGTTTCCTGGTACACTTCCTTGGTTACCTCTCCACTCTTCCATTGCCTATATGCTTTACTTTTATATCTGAGGCATTTTAGAAGCAAATTGTGCAGCCACATTGGTCTCTTGCCATCCTTGTTGTGCTTCCATCGTGTTGGGACAGATTTTTGTTGGGCTTCTAATACTGTGCTGCTGAGAAGCTCCCAACCCTCCTGGGCACCTTTAGCCTTCAATCTAACCTCCCATGACACCATGCCTATTAACTCTTTGAGTCAGATTAAATCTGCCTTTTTGAAATCTAGTGTCCTAATTCTGCTGACCTAACACTTCCCCGTCTCAGGATTTGGAATTCTATTGTATCATGACAATTTCTTCCCAAGTTACCCATCACCTATACGTCTTCCACCAATTCTTCTCTGTTCATCAGGACAAGATCCAAGACAAAGGATCCCCTAGTTATATCCTCCACTTTCTGGAATAGAAAGTTGTCCTCCACTGAAGTTAGGAACCAGCTTGACATTTCACTATATTTATGCAAATCTAAGATGACCCTGAATTTAAGATGACCCCCCTCCATAATAATTAGATTTCACACAAAGACAATTTTAAATTTAGTATTATTTTTATAAACAGCTGTACTGAGAACAACTATAGCAATACCAGTAAATCAAAAATTCAACATTAGTTTCAATCCAGTTCAAACATGAATTTAACTTAATTTACATGAGGTTCTGTCCAGCACCTGGTCATTGCTACTCCTTTCTTAGGTCCTATAACTTAGGACAGGACTCTTTCACATGCATCCTCACTCACACACTCTTCAGTGTTCCCATCTTCTCATAATATATCGTCTTTGGTTCCTTCCATGGCATTGGATATGCAGCACTCCTTGAAGACCTTGATAATGGATTCTGAAGCAAAGCAGTGCTATGATTGGTATCTTAGGGCACGTGTAGATAAAACTGAGGCCCTAAATTGAAGTGGTGGGTTTTAAAAAAACACCACTTCAATTTAGTGCTGTTTAAACCCCCATGTCGTGCACATACCCAGCTTAATTACCTGCCTCTCTCCAGGGTGTGAAGGGGGGAAAGATCAGGCTTGCCACTTTTCTTGGGCAAAGCCTACTTTCCTGGGCTGCTGCCAGGCTGCCTACAGGGTTTCTTACAGAGCTGTGGAGCTGCACGGAGCCCAGTGCTTTGCTCCTCAGCTGTAGGGGCAGCAAACTAAAACTCCTTGAAGGAGTTTTAGTTTTCCGCACCCCAAATCATTTAAGGCACATTATGCCACTGAATTTCCTAGTGGCTGGAACTAATGCGCAATAAGATGCTGAGGAATGCAAACACTGACACCCTTAAAGTGGTGCAAAAGCATTTAGCCCACTTCAAAGTGTTGTGTGCACACACCTCTTGTTTTGTGTATACATGGCCTTGATCTTCCCATGCGGTGAAAGTGCATAGTTCCATGAAAAGAGCCAGCCTGAGTACTGACACCATAAATGGTCTTTAAAGGGCTTATTCATGATGACATCCAGTACTTGGAGTTGAGATGTCATACCAGCAGGTATGACTACAAGATCACAATTTCTTGACTGAATTTTTGCTTTCATGTCTGGTGTCAAATGCCCTCTGACTGAATCTAACACTAACATTCCTTATTTCTTTGGCAGTGCCCCAAGTCTCCATTTCCACACAACATTGAACCAGTCATTCACCAATACACTTGACATCCATCCTTGTTCCTGGCATCTAACTACTATTCCTGGTGGCAACTTATTTTGGCAGTTTTTCATTTCAAAAGCACAAAGGGTGGCAATTTTCTCCCATCTACCAATACTGCTAACATCACTGTAATTTGCGACTTTTCATTTCCTAGATCTTTCACAACTATGGATTTTGCACCATTTTGCAATGGTGATATTGCTCAGCATGTCAAAATAGACTGGAGTCTCATCAGCATTACCTACCTGACCCAAAAGGTAATCGTGAGTTTTGCGTAGCCTAATAATGTACTGCTGAAATTCAACAATTTTTTCACTGCATTTTGATGGTAAATGTTATGCAAGTGTTATTCTTCATCTCAAGGATAAGCCACTACTTTGCATCATTCAGAGACACCACCCACTACTTGTTTTGATGTTTTGGAGGGGAATGTTCAGTTCCTTTACTATTTCTAATGTCTTGAGTTGAAACGCATCACGAGTGATGGGCATTCCATCCTTTCTCTGTTTCTGAACATACTTGAGAACTTGCTTATCAGTTTCAGGAAAGCAATCTTGTTTTGGAACACTCTGTTGGGTTTCGGTGGGGGTTTGCACATTTCACAGATAATGTCCAATTTCACAATTTCCATGAAATCCACAAGATTGTTAATTGAGTAGGTCCCTAATTATACTTCCTTCTCACCTCCAATTATTTGTTTTTCAGCATAATTTCAACATACTTTATAAACTTTTTTAAAGTTTGTATCATAGCTGTGCCTCATTCCTTTTGGCATCGTCACACTTGTACTGCTACTCCCTCTTTTTTCTACATGGTCTGTCATGGGGGTTTACTTGCCACTGCTCACTCCACAGAATTTCCCAAGGGTTTCTATGGTTTAAAATTTTGGCCAGTCATTAGTGATCAGGCCCTGTAATCTCCTGCTTTCCATGCTACTCCACTAGGAGCTCCACTGCCACCTGCCCCTCTGCTGCGTAACTTACTGCCACTTGCCTCACTGCTGTCAGATGCCTTGTCATATGCCGGTTCTATCGCTGCCGCTGACTGAAGCTTTGCTATGTGTTAGATCCCAGCTCATGTTAGGTCCCTCATTACAGCTTCTGGGTCCCTTGTTGCATGCTGGATGCCTCATCAACATGTGTGTTCTGGGTCCTTTATCACTGCTTCCAGGTCCCTTGTCACCACATGCTGGATGCCTTGCCTCATGCTGGGTCCCTTACCACCACAACTGGGAGCCTTGCCATGTGCTGGATCCCTTGCTGCTGCTACTAGGAGTCTCACTGCATGCTGGATCCCTCCCTACTGCTGCCTGGAACCACACCATGCATTGGGTCCCTCATCACATGCTGGGTCCCTTACTGAGTGCCAGGTACGTTGTCACTGTTTCAGGTCCCTCCCTGCAGCATGCAGGGTGCCTGGCTGGCCCTGAGGGTCCCTCCTTCCCAAGTGCTGGAAAGCTCTTTTCAGAGAACCAGAGAACAAGGGTGTGCATTTTTTCTATGCAAGGCAATATCACCACCTTTTCTCCCAACCCTATGTTTCTAAACCAGAGTGTAACCCTTGATGTTGACATCCCAGTCATAAGAGCTGGGCCACCAGGTCTCAGTGATGCCAATCACACCACAGTTCTTTTCACAGGCTGCAGCTTCCAGCTTACCCTGTTTAATCCCTATACTTCTCACATTTGAATACATGTATTAGATGCATTTTGCATTTTGACCTCCTCACTTCCCTTTTGCGCTACTTGTTGCAGTCCTGTAGCTCTCTGGTCTTTTCCAGAGTTGAGCTGTTTCTTCAAGTCCTTTCTCTTCTGCACAGTGTGCTTTGCTGCTGGAGGGTTTTATCCACCAGACCCCATGGGAGGTAGTTTAATGCCCTCCTTACTAGATTGGGCAGATGATGCTCAAAGATGCTGTTCCCCATTTTTGTTACATTGAGCCCACCTGTTGCTAGCAGGCCTCCCCGCCATGAACATCCACCTGTTGTCAAAGAAGCTGAAGCCTTCACATTAACCCCACTGTCTCAGCACCATCTGTTCACTTGCAGGACATGATGGTCTCTGCTTGCACCTTTGCCTTCTATTGATGGGAAGAAACAATGAGAACACCACTCGTGCTCCAAGCTCCTTAATCCTCCTGCCAAGAGCCTCATAGTCATCTCTGATCTTCTCAGTGTCATTCCTGGCAGTATTGCTTGTGCCTACATGGACAAGCAGAAAGGGGTAGTGGTCTGAAGAATGAATAAGTTTTGTCAGTCTCTCTGTGACATCCCAAATTTGGGTGCTAGGCAGGCAGCACACCTCTCAGGCCCCCAAATGTGGTCGATAAATTGGTGCCTCTGCCCCCTCCCCCTCCGCAGAAGGAAGTCACCAGCCACCACCACTCTTCTCTTCCTTCATGATGTAGTAGTCCTGGAGCCCCCATCTTTGGGCCCTTGCACTTCCTGCTCTTGGGGCCTTGTATTTGTAGTTCTCACATACTATCGCTGTTGCAATATACTGCAGGGGGAGTTTTAAACCTAAGCACATGCAGAAGTCTTTCAACAAAAGTGAACCACCTGTGTTCCTGCCTAAAACACTGTGCAGTTCGTACAAAGTCTTTCATTCTGTGACAACAAAAGATGACAAATATGATGGCATAAGGACTCATTTATAAAATATAAAAAAGACTTTAGCCAAATAACTCTCTCCCCCCAAATATTTAAAAACTGTATGTAGCTTCCTTAAATTGTAAGGGTAATTTTACTGGCAGGAAAACATTCTTTAAAAAAAACACATATATTGATATAGTGCAGGGATCCTCAACCAGGGGCTAACAGTACCCTGGATTGCCTTATGAACTTTTCAAGGCTGCTGCACGATGATGCACAATGTTAGCACTGTTAGGTATGAAAACAATTCACATGATGAACTTGGATGTTTCAAATAGGACCTCTAGTGTTAAAAACATTCTGATCTGTTGTGATCTTTCCAAGTTCTTCGCAACATTATAATTGCTCTATTATTTTTCTGTAGTGAAAAAACCAGCGAAAACTAAGAACTGCCATTTTCTAAGCGGTGCCTTGAGCCTAAAAAGGTTAAGATCCATTGCCCTGCTCTACCCAAGAGCAGAGTTTTAAGATGACTTATTTCCCCCCTAATATGGA
>NW_017729033.1:28837382-28861396 GCF_001723915.1 Gavialis gangeticus | reverse complement strand
CACAAGAGCAGAGTTTTAAGATGACTTATTTCCCCCCTAATATGGAAACAATCAATTTGAAGAGTAAGAGTGCTCCTAGCAGATTGAGGGAAGTGATTCTTTCCCTCTAATCAGCACTGGAGGCCACATCTGAAGTACTGTTTCCAGTTTGGGCCCCCTACTACAGAAGAAGTAGGCAAATTGGAGGAAGTCCAGTGGAGGGCAACAAAAATGGATAGAGGGCTGTGGCACATGACTTATGAGCAGGGATCCGGGTTTTCTGTATCCTGTGAAAAAATGGAGATTTTCTCCTTGAAAGAAGAAAAGTCACAGATTTTTCCCTTTGAAAGCAAAAGATCCAAAAAATTGTGGGTTTCTCCTTGCAAGCTGGCAGAGTTCCAGCTTGCAAAGGGCTGCTTGGGAACGCGGGGAGCAGGAGAAAGATGATCAGAGGCAGGGGGCACACATATATGTGAATGACAATACAAACTGCCACTGTGGTGGAGAGCAGCTCCCTGCAGGTAAATCTGTGGGGGAGGAGGAGAAGGGGGGGGATAGGCGACACATAGAGGAAGTATGGAGGGGCACATGCCCCCCCCAGATTTATGTGCCCACAGTAGGGCACAGGGCTGTAGCCTGGATGAACTGACACAAGACAGGAGCCACCTCCACAGCCCAGTGGGCAGGAACTGGCACAGATGGATGGAGCCAAATGGGGAGGGTTCAGTGCTGCCACTGTGAGGAGTGCTGCACTGCCATGGCCACTTAGGTGTTTCATTTTAAATCACAGAAAAATGTGGATTTGGGGGGTTTTAATCAGAGAATTTTGGGTATTTTCATCCAAGAATTTTGGATTTTTTTTAGCAGAGAAAACCAGGATCCCTGCTTATAAGGACAGACTAAGGGAACTGGGCTTATTTAATCTAAAGACGACAAGATTGAGGGGAGATTTAATAGCAGACTTCAACTGCCTGAAGGGTGGTTACAAAGAGGATGGAGCTAGACTGTTCTCAGTGGTGGCAGATGACAGAACAAGGAGCAACAGTCTCAAGCTCCAGCAAGTGAAGTTTAGGTTAGGTACTAGGAAAACCTCTCATCAGGAGGGTAGTAAAGCACTGGAACAGGCTACCCAGAAAGGTTACAGAATCTCCATCCTTAGAGGTTTTTAAGACCTGGCTAGACAAAGCCTTAGCTGGTTGATATACTTGGAAATCATCCTGCTTTACACAGAGGATTGGACTAGATGACTTCCTGAAGTCACTTCCAACTCTAATTTTCTATGATTCTAAATCTCCTCATCCATCCTCCTACTGACAGTATAGATATCTTATTTTATCTTATCCCATTAAGCCACGGTAGATCCTAGGTTGGCAACCTTTTAAGGCCCTGGGTGGTACTGACCCAATTGAGGCCATTGCAGGAACTAGAATGTAGCCACTGCTGCTACTTTTCACTACACCAGCATGGGGAAAGCACCCAGTATCTGCTGCTGATACCTCCTGCTGCCAAATGCCACCAAACCCCATGTTCTCAGGCCCCAAAAAAACACTGTGGCCCAGATCCAGCCTGTGAACCATAGGTTGCCAACCCCTGCCATATATGGTTCAGTCCTGCTATGAGTCACCTTAATCTAAGCCATCTATTAAATGCTTTAGGGTTATCATGTGAGAGGAGCCAGAGTACATGTTCTTCTGGACCCTTTGGACAAGTCATTGGACAAGTGAATGCCAGGGACTCTTCTTAATTCATGCCATACCTTGAAAATTCAGTTTGAAACCCTCTGTTGGTGAAGGAAGAATGCCCAAATTAACCAGGTTATTCTGCTTGAAGAATAGTTCCTCTGAGAGATACTCTCTGGGAGAGTAAGATTCCAACAATTCCTTAGGCTTCAGGCAAAACAGTCCTCACAACAAGCAATCAACAATATTGAGATAAACTCTTTTCTTTTAAATAGCACAGGGAATCTACTGCCAAAAATCAAAGCATTAATATTAGTTTTATTTTTTCCTTTTACTTTCTCTCACAATCAAGCACGTAAAATGTCAAACTCCTGAGAAGTAAACAACATTAGCAGAGAAGCTTTCAGAATGCAAATGAGTGTACTTAATGAACTCAGTTTTTTTTAATTTGAGTGTCATGCATAGAGAAGGTACACCAGACCCAAACCATTGCCCAACTGTTCTTACATACTTTTTACAGGGACTATGAGAGAAAATAACCTTGTGGAACCTTGCAGAAATGCATCTTTCATTCTTCTTCAGCAGGGATTGTTCTTAACTGGTAGGTAAATTGGAAACCAAGTAAGTACATGTATTGACTATGAAAAATATTACTATACACAGAGCAGGATGGTTTCAGTGCTTGTTTATATTTGTGTACATTTAAATCTGCAATTTTTTTGAAATTCAGCAAGATGAAGTACCAGATCAAAGTGCTTCATTTTAGGAAGACATTTGTCATTATGTGACTTGAGTCCAGATACATAGCAGTAGCAGTCCATTCATATTAACAATCCATTCAATCAGTTGCGTTTCTTCTCACAGCTTACTGATGAAAGAGGGGTTTCTTTCTACTTATATTTGTTCTATTAGAAGTAGCACCTTGGATAAATGGTGAGCCTGGATCCAACTTACCATATTTTTTCACAGAGAATGGGGCAGAAAAAATATGTTAGCTGATCTAAACTGCCATAGTTCCACTGGAACTTATGCTTCCAGTCTCTGAGTAGCGCTGTGCTTTCAAAGGAGCTAAAATAATGCAGGACAGCCCAGGATCTGCTCTAATATTTAGTGAAAACAGATTAAATGTACAAACACAATTCAGTAAATGATCAACAGAAGGGGTGAAACTGTTTGCCTATGAGAATTCACTGCTGTGAATGAAACATCAGAATATTCTGATTCCATACATAACAAAGCTAAAAAATATATTTTCTAACTTATTATACTAGACAGAAAAAAATAACAGCTCTGTTAAAACATAATAACTTTCCTCTGTGGTTTACTTTATAAAAGTGTGGCCAGTAAATGAAGGCAATTGGTAATGAAGGCTACCAGTCAAATGAAAACTTATGGGAGTGTAATAAAATTAGTGGAATCAGTATCTTTATTAAAATAAATACATGGGATACATAGAGCTCTCAGCAGAAGAGAGAAAATGCAAAGGTTTTGCAGAAAGCACTTACCAATTCATGACCTGGTTTCATAGGGATTTATGGGTGCAGAACACTTTTGAAATGAGACTCTTGGTGGCTATGGCACTTGAGTAGAGAACACAGACGGTGGGTTCTAAATTGTCTGAACTACTATTTGACTACGCCAATCACTTGTTTAAAATGTAGTAAGATAAAGATCTCCAGCAACTCACACTTCTGTGACAACACCAAAATACTTCTGTAAAGATTTCCTTTAAAGGTTTCCTATCTGTAAAGGTTTTTATATTTGAAACTGAACATATATATTTAGACACCCAAATGCTCCATAATGCAAAGTCCTTGGGAGAAATCTTGGCCTCACTAGAATCAGAGGGACACAAAATAAAACAAGAGGTGTACATTAAAAAAAAACTACTCCAGGGGAGAGGGTCAAATTTCATGAAGAACGCCAACCAGTTCAACAATAACAAGTATGCTAAAATACTTAGGTTATTAGTAAGGAAAGTTTCCCTTAAGAGAATATTAGTAAAAAGTATATTGACAAAGCTGAACTTTCTAAATTTCATAATCACCATCAGGATATGTTCCATTACATTTCTAATCTATTCAATGTTTGCAAATCAGTATCATTTTCAGCAGTGCCCTGAATAAATCTCAGTGCTACTGATAGAAACAATATTCCCAGTAAAAACAAGCCATTCCTCTCTTCCTCACGTGTCTTTTTTAGATGAAATTGAGGATTAACTTAAGCATCTCATATTCAGTTTTATGGCAGCATTTGTCATTATTCCACATTATATCTCAGAGAATAGCATAGAGCATGGAGACACAGAAATTAAGACACTAATTGATTCACAGATTACCTCCAAATGTGAAGCAATAAACTGCTAGTAAATCACTAACTCCATAACACAAGGGTGTCAAACTCACTTGTATTCCCAGGTCTGTTCTGAGCAGTGGGGCTCCTCACCAGCCTGATTCAGACTACAAGGAGCCTTGTGGGTCGTATCCAGGCCTAGAGGTGATGGCTGGGTGAACAGTGGCACGGAGGTTAACACACTTGTCACTCTTTGCCCTCTGCCACTCAACACACAGAGTCAATATGGCTCCAAAGCTGGGAGCCCTATCCCACTCTCAAAGTCCCAGTCTCTCTAGGAGCTCCAGAGGTTTGATGATTTGGTCCTGCGGAGGGCCTAGGAATTCTACAGAGAATAACTTATTCTCTGATATATCAAGGTATCTTTGACATCTCTGCCTAACATACAGTATGGTAAAAATGTTGTAGTTCCTTTGTAAAGAAACCCATCATATCATGATTTGGTTTGTTTCCAGTCTTATGTCTGATTTTTGTACAGAGATTGCCAACAATGACTCAAAATGTTACCAAGTGCACAGGAGAGTGCACATTGGCTGTCTGCCCTGTTCTCACCTTCTCATCCCCTCCCCAGCCCTCCATGGAGCAGGGTAAAAGGAGATGGAGCTGCAGAACTGAGCAACCTGCTGTCATGCCCCTTGGCTGGAAAAAATGCTGCAGCATGCTGTCACAGCCATTTTAAAGCACTCAAGCAGAGGCTTGCACATCTGTCCATGGCCTGAAGCCCTTTGAATTTGGACCACTCCAAACTGAAGGGAAACTTGGAGTGTTTCACACAAACATCTTTCCATTGCCTTTGATGCCTCTAGTATTCAAAAAAAGTTCATGTCTTCTGTGGCTAAAACAGTGCCTGGGCATAATTTTACAAAAAGTAGGAAGATGTCAATCAAAAACATACATGCTTCTCTCTTAAGACCCACAACCAGTATAAATTGCAACTG
This sequence comes from Gavialis gangeticus, assembly GCF_001723915.1. Taxonomy (NCBI): domain Eukaryota; kingdom Metazoa; phylum Chordata; order Crocodylia; family Gavialidae; genus Gavialis; species Gavialis gangeticus. The sequence continues at coordinate 28,856,448 of NW_017729033.1, read as the reverse complement.
ACCTGAAATTAATTTAACTAAATGAGCCAGATTAGTGGGAGACACTACGAGGAGCAGTCCAATTCCGTTGCTTGGTTCAGATCATTTAGGCTTGTGTTTTACTGAGTACTGGACACAGAAACAGTCTATAAATATCTAACATAGTCTGTTGCTCTTCCTACCAGTCTGAAGGGACTGGACTCTGTTCTGTTTTATCTTTTGTTGATACGTTATTTGAAATGTGCTGTGGTTTGTGCTCTTGATTTCTTCTGAGAGTGCACTGAAGAGCCCTGGGCCAGAAACCAAGAAAGCCTGGTGTCCTGCACAAACAAGCTTTGTTCTTAAAGCTTGCAGTTCTACTGTTCTAGGGGGATATATGCTGTGCAGGACATGACTGCATGGGTGTTGGGCAGCTCCCCAAGCAATGTGGGCCAGTCCCATGAAAGGCTTTAAAGATAAAGATCTAGAGACCATCAGCTGGACTTGGACAACCGACACAGGCCGCCTGTGTGGTTGAACACATGGTCAACTGTGTATGGACCTAAGTATAGCCCTTTAAATAGGCACAGGGAATTACATGAATCAAATCTGGAGGTCATGATGCTAAATCTAAATCTCATGGGAGAATGTACAGTCCCCTCTGCCAGCTGCAGAAAGAAAACTGCTGACCTTGGGTCTGTCTATATGGGTATCCAGAAGCAGCGAGGAATCCAGGCATCTGCTGAAGCTATGGACTTCCTTAACACTGCAAAGGAAGATGCTTCCCACTCTCCACCAACACTATTTTAAGCAAGTGCACTTCACCCGGTTGCCCTGCTCAACCAAGCTTTAACTAGGTGGAAGATGGTGCTGTTCCCTTCCAATGGAACCTGAACTTCATTTCTACGCTGCTATAATTTCAGTCTGTGATTGTTCACTAGTGACTGCATACTGACTTCATTTAGATGTCACAGTATGAAGGGACAGAGCTGTGGGATTCCACAGGTAGGGGCTTCAGAGGTAGAGAAGCATATCCACATCACAAGTCTGTGGGTGCAGCCTGAGGGCAATGAGTGAAGGCTTCTCAGCACAGGGTTTCAAAGAGCTGGGACATGAGGACTCCGTGGTAGAGGGTATCAAATGCTGTTAAGATATCCAACGTTGCTGGGTTACCTATTCCCTTAAAGGAACCTGCTTGTCAGCTGTTTGTTTCCATGATCAAATACACTTTTGCATATATTAATGCTAGGGGTACCTCATTTGACTTGTGATATCATAGTTCTTGATATCTGTTTTTGTCTTTAGTATACTATATTTCTCAGATCAAATAAAAAAAAGAAACTGAGTTCCTCTACAGCCAGAACTTTAAAAATACATTACTGCAGCAGTTCAGCAGCATCTTCTGATTTGCCAGATAATATAAGAAAGAAGCAGAGAAGCAGCAGTCTGGGAACCTTCTATTAGCAAGCATTATTGTGGCAATAATATGGTGCTATATAGTAACTCAAAAACAAAATAATCCTCCAGATGGCTATACAAGAAAATCTCTTAATCAGTTTTTATGTTGATTTTACTAAAGCCCATGGAAGGATATACAAGAGAGAATTTAATCCATTAGCTCCACACTGATTATTATTTTAAAAAATACATATCATTCATAGGATAAATTCAGTTCAAATATTCCAGAATATACTTTATACATGCAGTACTGTACCTATACTCTTACACCAAAATATTTCTGTTCTCATAGTCTCTGTTGGCTTTAAAACCAACAATAGCTGCCTTTTTGATTACAGCTCTAGTGCAGTGTGACTGATTTGTTACTCTGGCCTGAATCACCACAAAAGAAAGCTGATTGGTTAAAAATGCTGAGTACCATAGCAACTGACTTGCAACCTAGCTAATGTACAGTAGGGATTTTTTCCTTGAATTAAAGCCACAAGTGAAAATACTGGGCCAAATCTGGACCTGGTGTAACACCACAAAAGCTAGTAGAGTTACATCAGGGATTGAGAGGGTCTACACTTCTTCCCGTAGCGCTTGATTTTGAGATGCAGAACCAAATCCTCAGATACTTATTAAATTACAGTATGCCACCTGCAAGGAAACATTTATCCACAGCATCGATTTAGCCTTTTTATGTTCACCATGCAGACTCAAAACAAATACAATCACACATTTAAAGACTCTAATAATGCAACTGATCGAACGATAAGAGAGATGATCCTGGTTTTAGATTGGTAGCCACATGAAAGTTATCAGCATATGTTAGAAGGGATTGCAAGTTTCTCAGGGAACAGTTGAAAATATTCCTGAAAATTAACAAATCTTTTTTTCCCAAACCATCTAATTACTTTTCTCTTAGAAACAGGTCGAGATGGCTGAGACACCAGAAGTGGGGACACTCACTCACATATCAATAATTAAAGCCAACAACGCCTGCCTGGTACAGGCCCATGATGAACACAGTGACAAGCACACACTCTCAGAGGACGTCGCGGGTCTCAGGAAGGTACAATGCCTCCCTGAGCTTTTGGGGAACAACGCTGTTTAATTACCCTTTGGGAGGGTGTAGAACATGCTCCGTTTCTGTTGGCCAATTCTAAAATCCAATGAAGAGTTCAAAATGGTTTAAATCTCCTCCCTAGTCCTTTTAGAGGTAGTCTGTACCCCAGAGGCATTAGAGGGTATTCCCTGAACCAAGGAGAACACAAGTACTGTAGCAGGGTTGGAAACCCTAATCCACCTTCTCTCTGAGGGCCAGTGGAAAATCTACTGAGTGAGAAAATGGTGTTTCAGAGTAAAGATGCTGAGCAGGGTATGTGCAATGCAGCCTTCTGAACTGCATTAAAATTAAAGTACTGTTGTTGCGGTGGTGAATGATGGTCCAGGGAACATGTGGGAAGCAATATTTGTTTGGCAATATCTTCTGCTCAACCCACCATATAGTTGGAAAAAATGTTAGACAAGCTTTTGGGCACTTTGGAGCCTAAAATTAAGAATTCAAATCCATGAACAGGCTCCCCCAGGTACTGATCCTTCCATAGGAGATAACAAGAGATCCCTAAAGGTAAATTTAAAAGCACTATTTTAAGCTCACAAGTTTGAAAATATTGGCTGGAATTCCCACACATACATGTGGGTGAGTGAAATATTGAATAACAGGGTCATTTTGTGAACATTTTGGAACCGGCCTCAAATGGCTGCAAAGCACTTTAAACTCCAATTAGCATCAGTAAACTCTCTTAGGCTTAGACCCATTTTGCATTAAAATAAATTAGCCCTTAAGAAATACGTTTATACCAAAAGGTCTTGTACTGAATATCAGTGAAACACACCACTCATTTTGATTCCACTTTAATCACACGGACAGTTTACTTTGGTTTGATCCACAGATGCAGCTCTGAAGTCTACATTAATTCTACATGGTTAAGCCAAATTTGATTAAGTTGAGATACAAAAAAAGAGTTAATAAAATTGTAAAATGTTCTGCAAAAGAATTTAATATTCCCTCTTTAGAACCCCCTGTTTAATCTAAAAGCACCAAACTCTTATAATCTGGATACAGAAGTACTAATGGGAAAAGTCAAAGAACTCAACTGATTTACCCAAAGCCACATTCAAGAAATGCAAAAAAAGCAAAGAAGATATCTCAGCTCCTTTAGATTTTAAATTACAAAGCCATTTAGCTATTCCCTATATTATCTGATAGGTGAAGAATTGCAAGCAAGGATTTTTTTAGTGTATATTAGGAGATGAACAGCAAAGTGACTTTTAAATAACTCTTTTACTCAACGGTTTGGGCAGACAGGATATGGCACCATCTTTAGGCAAGTGCATGTGTTTAACAGTCTCTTGAAATGAAAACTATTTTGAAACAATCCTAGGTTGGAATTAAGTCTCTTCCTATTCCTAGAAATCAGTACAGGCCTCTATGTTAAGGATTCTGTCAGTTTGCTGGAAATATGATAAAACACAAAGCTCTGTATGAGTAGGACTAGATCCCACACTCTCCAGAACAATGCTATCAAATGTGTGTCTAGATCAAAATAAAGTAACATATTATTTGTATTACTGCACTGCATAAAGGTTCCCATCACTGACTAGCACTTCACAAATCTCTCCTGAAGAACTCAAAATCTAATTTAAGACAGAACCCAGTGATGTAGCAAAAATTACCTTTATTTATTGCATGTATTAAAAGGTGACACAGTACAATCAGCAACTAAGGACAAATTTAAAAGCTTTTGGTGGTACCTGGAATCCAGCTGCCTGTAAGGACTCCTGTAACCAGCGAATCGGGGTAAAAATAAATAAATAGTAAAAGTGACAGGAACCCTTACCTCCAACCCCATCTTCAGAATCAATCTCATAGATGCTCTCTCCTTCCATGTTCTCTGCAGGGCCAGGCACAATGCAAGGTTTCCCAGGGGTAACCTGTCCAGGTTCCAGAAGGAAGCTGAATCCACACACTTGGCATCCAGCACAAGCAGTATCTTTCAAACAAACAAACAAACAAACAACAAACAAACAAAAGCTGTTGAATTCTTTCTGTTCAACATCTGAGATTTATTTTTCCTCTCTTTTCCCCCAAACACTACTGCATATGATCCTGAAAGTCTTATAGTTCCATATCTGACAGCAGAGATCCTTGTCTTGGGCTACAGAATATCTAGGGACAGCTCTGAGAAAGCAAGGTCTAGGCAGAGCATGGTAGCGCTCCACTCCATCTACAGATATGCTCTACAGACCATAAAGATCTACGTTGCGTAGAAAAGGGTAAACAACATGACCCCCTCTCCCCAGTATCTAGAGATAAAGGGAAAAAACAGGAAGGACACAGAACTCTCACCTCCTTTTCCCAAATTGTCCTTGGGTACCTATCTTTTACCACTGGCCTCTTCCAAGCTCTGTTTGCTTCTTATAGACAATGCTATTTCCACCTCCTCCTTTTCAAAACAGTACAAAAATCTTGAATGAAGAGGAAAAATATACTGAGTCAGGGCATACCCATGTCTTACTGCCTCTGGACACAGTGGAGTATCAAGAGCCATTTGTTAACAGGAGGCAGAGAACAGTCCCAACCATCACATTACTCCTAAATGTTCATGACTGATCCTTAAGAGAGGTGGAAACAGCATGACTCTGCTTCTCAGGGTCTGAGTCTTTCAGTCCCATGAGACTGAGAAGAAAGGAAATTGGAGACCAAAATACAGCTTTTATAATACATTGACATAAATGCCTCTTAGATGAATAAATAAGAACAGGGCAAAAACACAATGCAAGATGCAAGGCACAATGGCTTGGATTAAATACAGCATGACCCAGTGTTCAAAACAGAGGCCAGGTACTTTAAGTAAATCAAAGTTACTTATGGAGAAGTACACTGGCAATCATGTGCCCACTTCAATGAGTAACAACTAATTTCTCTTCATAAATTTGGGGAACTCAGGGGAAAATCCTTCTCTCTTGATTTTCTAGATCATCAGAATTTAGCCAAATTGCTCCATACCATAGTACTTTGGAGGGGGCTGAGGAGGGGAGAGTAATTTTCACAGTGACAAAGTGAGGTGGCCCATACGCTTTGTTTTTTTTTCAATTTTAATTTAATGTTAAACAACGGAGTACAGTAAAATAAAAAAAAATGTATTTATACATGTATCCAAAATAGTTCAAGGCTATGCCATTTTGTTGGTAAAAAGAAGCTCATACCTAGAAGGTACCAGATGATCTCAACATCTGCAGTGGCTTCAGACTTCCTATTCAGCTTCTGCTTCACCCCTGTTGTTCAGCCAGCTCTTCCAACGTGGGCATATGCCATGTTATATACCAGGCATAGCAGTGCAGAAGATACAGTCGACATTCCTGGAGCAAAAAGTTGCTGCACACCTGTCTTGTGATGCTGAGGCCTCCTGACCTCATTGTAACAGTCCAAAGATTATTTCATATCAGTGCTTACTTCTAACACAATGAACATATCCACTATTTGATGAAAAGTCTATAAAAAGTTCCATACGGTAACACTGATTTTCAGTGCTGATTTTCAGTTTCCATTGCAAACATTTTTAAACTGATAAGATGTATTTAAAATTAAATAAACATTATTTAATTTTTTTTAAAAAAATCTATTTAAGTATACTTACCAAACAAACAACTAAAATTCAGTGGCCATTTGACCAAGATCTGGCCTTTAGGTGATTGTAAGAATATTAATGACTACCCTGGTTCTATATGATGAATACATTAGTCCATTTACAAGGTGATACTGACATGGTATTTGTATAAAATGGTTGACAGCCAGTTGGGAAAAGCACAGTATCTAGAAACCAAATTGTATACCTTAATCCATAAAGGAGAAAAATCCCCTGTGCCAAATATGGGAACTATACAGAAAATGAAAATAGAGTGATTTTAGCATAATTTGTTCTCTGGGCCTAGGGACAGAAGTTGACATAAACCAGTCTAAGTGATCAGAAACCAGTTTAAACCTGTAACAGAACAAAAGCTCAGTGCACATACACCACTTTCAAAATCACTGAAACTGGTTTAAGATAAACCTGGATGAATGTAGTATGAGACTAAACTGATTTAAGTCAAACTAGTTTATGGAACTTCTGTCCCAGATCCCCTCCTGATTCAAGTTAACGCACAGTCACGCCAGGATGCTTTGCAGCCCTGGGCTGTGCTGTCTGCTCCAGCAGAGCAGGGCTGGCCCCACTCTCCCGTTTTCTCAGAGCTGAGGCAGTAAAACCTCTGCGTCATAGCCTCTGCCTGTGGCTGTCGGCCTGGTGGGATGAGGGGCAGGGGAATGGACCCTAGGCTCCCCTAATGTGGGTCTGCACAGCACAAGGGGAGGGAAAGCACCCTCTGTGGGACTGATCGCCCCCCACAGACCCTCAACTGCACTGGAATCACCTTAGCCCCAACCCTTGCCAGCTGCCCTTGGGTCTGAGGGGCTGTGGGGCCAAGGAACACAATTCCCCCAGCCCAGCACCAGGCCCCCAGCCGGGGTCTGCGAGGCATGAGGATGGGAAAGCTCCCCCCCGCTGGACTTTTTGCCCTGCCCCCAGCTGTCACAGAGCAGAGGCAGTAAAGCCTCCAGCTCCCTAGCCTCTGCCTGTGCCTGTCAGCCCAGTGTGGGGTCAAAACCTGCCGGACCGGACTGGGGGCTGGGAGGGGAGAATCCCCTGCCTGCATCAGGAGCAGGGCTCGGGGAACATGCCAGGGGCGGGGAACCCCCACTGAGGCTGGGGGATCCAACCAGCCCCGGGCTGGAGGGAATGTTTCTCCCTAGTCGGGGATAGCAAAGGGTCGGGGGGGGCATATGGCTGGGCAGCCAACCAAGGAGGAGCCCTGGGTGGCATCTGGATGCCTTTGGCAGTGGCCAGCAGGCTTTGGAGGCATGCTCTAGTGCCCCCAGCACCTGGTATCGGCCACTGCATGGGTTTGGTTGCCTTTCCAGTTTCAAAAGTGAACATCAGTGCATTTTATTATCAGTTCAATCTATGCAGTTTAGAGAAACCTGCAAAGATTGAAGCGAGTCATCCTGGGGCTTTTTGACTGTCTCTCCTTAGCCCTAGAGACTAGAACACGGGACCCAAGACATCCACTTTATCCCAACAATATCAAGGATATAACTATACCTGTCTGCAATACCAAGTATTGATTTCTTCTCCCCTGACTCAAAGAATGTAAGGTATGTAATGCTGCATAGGAAGACAATTTCTTTTACCCATATTACACAGTTAGTAGAACCAGTTTAACTCAATCCATGCTACTGTGATACCAGTCAAAGGAAGGTGATCTATCAGCAATATTCAACAGCTGTGTGCATAAACAGAGGTTTGTGCATCTTGGCTGCTTGCTGATGTTAAAAAGAACAAAACAAAAAAATGCACTTTAGTGGGAAAAGCAGCATATTACTTCGACCCAGCCCCTGTGTAGATTGGGCACTTCAGAGGTGCTTTTTGGCACTTTTAGCTAAAACTGATTCAATCAACTATTAGATAAAAGCACCAAAAAAGCCCCACTAAAGCGCCTGACCTATACAGATGTTGGGTGAGATGGGGCCAGCTAAAGTACGGCCTCTTCTGGTCAGGTGTAGGGCTTAGTGCAGGAGCACACTGAGTTTAAAATAAAGCAGCACTTTTTTTGTTAATGTCTGCAAGCAGCCCTTATGTATTTGTTTTATATCTGTACATGAATAAATGTGGTCCCTTTCAAAACCTCCTTAATGTAACTCATTATGGTACAATAATCAAATACATGAAGTTTATATGGATTCATGGCAACATATGATTGCTCATAGTAGTAAAGTCCTGGGAGGGTAAAGTATAAATTTTATGAGAATTAATTATTAAAATTAAATTAAATGTCTGGTATCCTCATATCTATGAACTACTGATGGTTTACTACAGAAAAAAAATTAAACCAGGGAAAATTCATCTTCCTCTATTTACAAAAGTATCACTATACCTATTATGGAAAATGAATGAGGCAAAGAAAAGAGGGAAGCAGTGAAACTTGTTTTTAATGATTTATTTTACATTTGTTCTTTCTGTAACACACTAATGGTTTTTTTTATTATTTCACCCTTACTGAATCCGCCCACTTGGCATCTGCACAATTGTTGCTATTAATAGCATTTCACTCACAGTTGAACCAGTTTTTATTTAGGAGAAAAAAACTCATTGTTCAGTTCCCTGGCTATGAGAATCTTTTAATTACAAACTGAATGCAAAATACTGCAGTATTACTGAAGCCTACAGCTGTTTGAATGCAATCATAGCAGTGGGGGTAAAAACAGAGAGATGGAATTTTTAGTGAAGAATTGTTTCACACTTGGCTGTGCTGGCTATTAGGTTTTGCTTTCTACACTAGAGATGAATTCAGAATGCTGTAAGTTACCTTTATTGCCAAGAAGAAAAACAGAAGAGCAGTGAAGTATGAGTCACAAGTGGAGTTGGTATAGATCCGAAGTAATCCACAGCTGAGTTGGATATTTTCCAAATTTTAGAGGGCTGAATAACTACAGTACAAATTACTTCCTTTAGTCACATTGTCTGATTTTTAAACATTTGATGCATTCCTTTTGAAACCTACTGTGCACCTTATACTAATTCCATACCCCAGGTGCATTTCTACATCAAGTCGAGAAGAGAGAGCAATGGTTTGTATCCTTTGGCCTGGACACCCTTGTGACCTTTGAGGGTGATTGTATGATGAAACAAATGTACATCTGATTTGGGGATGAGGCTGCAACCCCTTTGACTTTGCAGAATAGGCATAGTGAGCTCTCTAAGCTCAACAGCTTGTCAGTGCAGCTCTGAAACCCAGGAGTGAGCACCTCTGCCACTCACCCTGTTTTTCCCCTGCTGCCAAATTTGGCAGTGGGCAAAGGGCTGGGAAGCAGAGAAGTGGCAGCATTCACCCCCTGGGTTCCAGAGGTGCACCAAAGCAGTGGCTGGCAGGAGCCACACTGACAAGCCAGTTTGTTCAGAGAGCTCAGTGTGCGTGTGCAGCACAGACATAGGGAGATGCAACAGCACACCTCTATCCCCACCCTGTACTGCCCCTGGATCCTATACCAAAACCTAGGGCAGCCTTCATAGGCATCCAAAGCCGTGCAGGCCTGGAAAAATAGAGATCAAGCTGAGAACTAATAACCAGTCATACCTTTCTGATTCTCTTCCTCAGATCAAGATAAAGTAATCTTGTTGCCACTGTAACTTGTGCCAGCTACCTACCTTAGCAAAAATGTATATCATCTACATGGAATCATGAACAAAACATGCTCCATGCACTGTCCAGCATCCTCACCATCCCCAAACACAAACCCTTGAGCAAGAAGCTATAGAGAGGGAGAAGGAGAAGCAGAAGCTGTTTATGCTAGTTGGACACTTGCTACAGAGTCTTACAAAATTAAGGAATCTCTGCACTGGAGATGTACAGGTGACTGCCTCCTACTTCTGTGTTGCCTGAGCCCCTGCTTGAAAGTATTCACTGTCCCTCCTTGACCTTTTAAAAATAATACAGTTGGCCCTCAAGCTGGAAAGATTATACTGGGGAACTCAAACATGAATGCTTGCTATCCTATTAGATGAAGACAAGTGCAGTAGAGATATATTTTATAAAAAGATCTAATCTTTCCAAACAGCAACCACAGTTAGTGTCACTAAGGATTGTGCAAAAATCAAGGCCTAGTGAGAACATTGAGCATTTAGTAGCATTTTCAGTCTCCAGAGAATTTTGCAAATATTACCTAATTAATCCTAGTCTTGTTACTTTGAAGGTTTCCATTGGCTTCAAACCCCAAGTTGATATTCAGGGCATAAATGAAATATAAAGAAAACCCTCAATATAAGTATTTAACCCTGGCAAATTAATACACACACCTCTGCTGCATCCACAAGTATTACAACATGTAGCTTAAACATAGTTATACTGACTATTTGTATATAACAGACTAGAATATATAAAGAATTTAGCATCTACCAATACCAACATATACATGTGTGCATGTGCACACACATGCATATATACATATACATACACACGCACACATACATATACATACACACACATATATACGCGCGCGCGCGTGTGTGTGTGTTAGAGAAAGAGAGAGAGAGAGAGAGAGACTCAGTCCTTTGGTGCCTATGAAAGCAGAACTTCCACTGAAACATGCTGCCAACTCTTTCCCATGGTCTCCGCAGGGCCTCTACTTACATCACATGAAAAGAACCAAACCCATCTTACCTACTCCTCATTCTTTAGTCTATTTAGAAAGTATTGTATTGGGTGAAGGATACCTAGCTGGGGAGCAAAATGAGTCTTCCTCTCCCTTCTCCTTTCGTGATTCAAGCATTCTGTTTGGTTTTGCAGTGATAGAAGTACCCGGGGTCTTATTTTTTTCAATCTTTTATGTTTGATAAAGAATGGTCCCTTATGGACAGCTGACAGAACAGGTGAATGGGGTGCTAATACAATCAATCTACCAGATTCGATTAAGATAAATGCTATCGTGCAAACCTTTTCATAGTTTCATAGTAGCTAGGGTCAGGAGGGACCAGAATAGATCATCTAGCCTGACCCCCTACCACAGGCAGGAATGAATGCTGGGTTCACAAGACCCCAGACAGGTGATCATCCAATCTCCTCTTGAATTTGCCCAAGGTAGGGGCAAGGACCACTTCCCTGGGAAGTTGGTTCCAGACATTGGACATCCTAATTGTTTTTTGTGTATAAGTTATGTTTATATACTAACCAAAAACACCTTACCAAGAAATACCAAGTGCTTTGGTTCCTTCATTCCTTCTAACCTGAGAAAAATGTGTGCAAACTTCATTTGGAATAACTACTTCCGATGACTTCTGTATAAGCATTTAGCTGACTGATTCCAGGTCAGCTGTCAATAAATATACCATTTAATGGAGTCTCATTTAGATTTGGCAGGTATCCTCCTTGGAAAGATTTCACTTACACTGCCAATCTTGCTATTTATATCACCTATTCATTACTCCATTTGTTGAGGGAATTTGTTCAAAGGTGGTGAATTAATCTGAGACTCTTGATATGTATTTTCAACATACCCTTCCACCAAAGGCCTTCACATACTGAATAACGCTGAAAATCTTTGATTCAGTTGTGCAACCTGTCCCAACCATGCTTTAGTTAATCCTCGTAAGCTCATAAAACACGCCTCATGACCATGAAAGTTTGAAAATAATTTCCTCAGGACTGTTCCACCTTTGACAGAGCTACGGCACGGGGGTCACACTTATTTGACTACCAAGCAATGATTTTGAAGATATTCCCTCTAGCAGATACCAATGAAGATAACAAAGAAATCTGTCTACCTCTCTCTCTATATAGACATTCCCAATCATAATGAACTATTCTCTTAATAATGACAATAAGCTCAGCATGCTACAACACACACAACTGCTTCAAGAGCTCATAAACTAACAGGAAGCAGTAGCATAACAAGGTGTGGGTGAGTGGGGCACCAGCCCCAGGCGTCAACTTGGAGAAGGCCCAAGATTGGCAGCCACCAGCAATGACCCAGCTGCTCCTAGTGCCTCAGAAGCCTCTACTGCCCTCTGGGAAAAAAGGCTGTTTGTTACACCTCGGAGAGAAAGATATAGAGTCAAATATAAATTCAAACAGCTGGCTGGTGGCTCCCATTCACATCAATGCATCCACTCCTGCAAGGGGAACACTGATCCAAATAGGGGAGAAATCAGCTCAGATACGGTTTCAATGTTCTCAAGAGAGTTCACATTTTCATACAGTTGACCTACCCCCGAGCCATTCTGCCTGTGTAACAAACTATTCCCCAACTCAGACATCCAGCACCAGATATAAATCTTCTTTCTTCTTGGCTTTTTTACAATAGGTTTTGACAGCTGTACAAGAAAAAACATTAATACACAAAATGATTAAGTTTCCCAGTGCTTGGCGTTCAATCCCACTGTACTGTAACAACAGCATACAGTTCAAAATCTACAGTATCTTCTAATTTTAAAATCCAGGGCTACCTAGTAAGTGAAAAGATTGGCTGAATTTTTTAGTAATTACTCTGGCAGAAGTGAATCAACTCGAGTTTCCACATTTAGGTATGGTAAGATACTGTGATGTCCATTTTCTTAAACCTATACCACACCAGCAGGAAAACAGACAGACAGCACCAGCATTAAATGATTTTATGGCTACAACTTAGCTACCCTTTTCCCATTATTACATACACCTCTGCCTCTGTGGCAAAATGCTTTTTAAAGGTGTGATGAAACTTTTGGCTAGGAGTTAGAATTCAATAATTCTAATCTATAGTGACATGACCCTAGTGCCTTGGATAAACAGCTTGATCTCTTTGATCAGGTTCTCTCTATATAAATTCTCAATATATAGAAGTTCAGGATGATAATATTAACAGTCACAGTTGTGGTAGGAGGATACATTTAATATCTGTAAATCCACAGGAAGATATGAATTGTTAATTATGACTATGAATTATGTATTACCTATTAAGATTTGTGCTATTCACTAGGACTGTATGAGAAACATTTATTCAAAAGAATCCTAAATGAAAACTTAGTTACTTTGACTATATTTTTCTGCAGTATTTTATGAGACTACAACTTCATGGTGTACAGAACATCCACAGAAAGTAAAAGTCATACATCCGTAAATAAAAATATGCATATTAATACACTTCATTGATACACAGACTACCAAAGTGTATTTGAACTGTTATTATCAGTTAAAAATGTAGCTCTTGAAGAAATTATTTGACCTGGACGGTCTCTATTTCTTTAGCATAAGTATCAAGTTTGCAATCTAATCATTTCTTAGGTTTGATCATATCCTTTTGTTCCAAGGTACAGGAAGATAATATATAGCATATCATCCTAGAGGAAAATGACATCCATTTTGAAACCAACATTCCTGTTGCACACCTTTGAAGCAGAGGTTAGCAATAGACTGTATGGTAAAAACAATAAAGTATATAAAATTGTATTTGCCAGAACCCATGAATGAAATCTGCTGGCCAAATATAGGATATGTTCAGAGATAAATAAGAACATAAATAAAATAAAATAAATCTCAGATAAGTAATATCTTTAGAAGCCTGCAGAGTATAGAGAATGCGTTTTTCATAGGCTATCTTAGCTAAAGGCCTAAATTAAATATATAATATATACACTGAATATTTTCTCATTTTCTTTAACATTAATACTCTGATAATGATGGAGAGCTGTATTTATGGCCAGCTGCAGCTTTTATAACCAACCAAGTGAAATTTAGTTTGTATGCTAGAACAACTGTGGAAATCAATTCTTAATCTATGACCTTGCTTACCACAGCTTGAAGCCTTGCAATAAATAAATGCCTTGAGCCACAAATAAGAAACATTTGGCGAATCAAAGAGACAAATAACACAAATCCATATGTGTATATATAGCATTAGAAAGGTCATGTAAAATGCAATATTGGCTCTTTTCTTGCTCTAACATAATAATGCTTGAAAGGCAGAACACTGTAATTGGCTGCATTAATACTCAGGTAGTAAACAGTCATGAGAACCTATTTTCTTTTCAAATGACAATGTTTCATCCCTTAAGCATAATTCACTGTAGCCTTGATAATATTTTAGTGCAGGGAAGTGTTTTGAAATACAGAAACTCTGAAAGAAATCTGGTTTTCTTTTGTCCTAACAGATACAGAAGTCTCTCTCTAATATACATTAAAGTTTCATCATGAAATTGCTATGTGCTTCATATATGGCAAAATGGAAATAAACATTCAGACTTGAGTGTTGATGCACTTTTAGTTGCAACGCACGCACACATGCACACACAAACACACATCTATTCTTGCGTAAACTGCACTCACATTTTCTCCTTGTGTCATTTATTTCTCTACTTCCACTACTAAAAATTTTAAAAAATATGGAGTTAAAACCATATGTAACTAGTCCCTGACTACAGCAGTACTACTGATGGGAGTAAAGGCAGAAAAATAGAGGAGTTACCCTTATAGTTCTATTATTGAACTGTAACTTTGTAACTGGTTTAAGCAAATATAAAACTTTAGGCTAGGGACAGACATTCAAAAAGCCTAAGCCTGAATTGATTCAGTCTTTGCATGTTAGTGTAACCTGATTAGGCTGAACTGCTTTGAAACTGGACAGACATTCTCCCTGGACTGAGGAAATTCAGGCACATGCCTGCAGTGGCTCAGGCTAGAAGATAGGGGGCGCCAATGCAGCCCTCCCTTCCCTTCTGCAGGGAGCTGAGCTGAGGAGGTGTGGCCAGGCCCCAGCAGGACTCTCTCATTAGGGAGGTACGCCTGCACAGTCACAGGCTTTTCCCTGCTGGCTGCTCAAGAGGCAGGAGTGTTGTCAGCCCTGGGCTAGCACTCTGAGGCATGGGGGGTGTGCAGTGTATGCATCTGTTGATGATACAGAGCTTTTCAATCAGTGGCAATACAAAGAGGATGCACGGGGGTGCACATGCACCCCCTGAGAGCACTGGTGCACCCCTGACCAGCCATACTCCTTGACCCCTGGGAGTGGCCGCAGCAAGATCAGCCACAGTGATCAGCCATCTCACGATCGGCCGTGGGGGACCCCCCCTCATTGGTGGGATTGGCCCCAAGGGGACCTCCCCCCTAGTCACTGGGGTGGCAGATGATGTTTTCAATCTCCCTCCCTGCTACATCATAATGTCTGCAGCAAATTCAATGAACTTTCTGCAGCAAATTTCAGACAAACACCTTGCTGGGGTCATTTGACCCCAGTACTTTTTCCTGCCATGGCAGGGGGTCCGACTTGATGATCTGCTCAGGTCCTTTCTGACCCTACTAACTATGAAACTATGAAATTGACAGGTGAGAAAACAAGTGGGGGGGAGGGGCTGATAACAGACAATTAGGAAAACAACTGATCACCCAATTAGCAAAACAATAGCCTCTCTCCTCATTACTTCAAACTTCTTAAACAGTTTACCAGCTGACCTGCTGATTAACTCCAAAAGCCCTAAGGGGTCACTGTTCTGTCTGCCTATTCCAGTGAAATTGGACAAAGACACACACACAAACACCTCTCCGCATTAGCTAGCATACCACATGCTGGCTACAGTTCCTGCTGTGGCAGAGAGGACAAAAGGATCTCTGATTAAGCACCAAGTGGTGAGAGGTGGGGGGAGAGAGGCAAGGGGAAATCATCAGTCACTGCAGTGCCTGCAAGTCTGTGCTGAGCTCCAGCCAGGGAGCAGAGGGGAGGGGCCAGCCCTGCTGTGGAGCAGAGAGCCCCACCCAGCCCAAAGAGCATGCCGGGATGCTGGGGGACTCTGATTTAACTTGAACCAGCAAGGGGTCTGGGACAGACATTGCATAAACCAGTTTGAGTGAAATCAGTTAAGTCTGATATACTACATTCAACCAGGTTTATCTCAAACAGGTTTCAGCCATTTTCAAACTGGTTTATATGCACTGAACATCTGTTCTGTTACAGGTTTAAACCAGTTTCTGATCTGGTGCAGTGCAGGCAGCAAGGTGAAAGCTGGGTGCCTACATGCAGGGCTGACAATCATCTGATTATTGGCTCCAACAGACAGTCCTGTGTCCTGTTTGAGACCCCAGGCTATACAGAGATTAGGGCCTACAATCAGATGACTGACAACCAGTTATTTCTCAAAACCATTGAACAGCACTGGCTGGGCTGCCAGCAAAGGGGAGATGGGGATCCTGGTTGGCGGGAGAACATTTGGCTTCCATCACCCAGGACTTTAAACCCTGTATCAGGCAATTCTGGCACATTAATCATGGCGTCAGTGTGACATATAAAGGGGGCTCTAGTAGTACAGTACTAAAGTGCAATTAGAAGGAGGTAGTTGATCATGTTAGTCTGAAGTCAGGCAGAAGGCAGGGTAGAGTTGCACCTAACTAATTCAGAGATGCATTAAACTAATTCAAATTAATTCAAACTAATACTAATTCAAAGATGCATTAAAAAGACAATATATTCTTCTATCACTATGATTTATATATCAAAATGCTTTAATTTTTTGAGATAGAAAGAATTAGTCCAGAATATCAACTTTACCCATTTCTTTTCATGAATGGTGTCACTAGGTCATTAGCATTGATGATATGTAGGGGGTGCATGCGGGTGTACATGCAGCCCCTGAGGGTGGCGGTGCTCCCCCTGTGAAAAGGCTCCATCGACACTGACCGCGGCACCTGTGGGATGTCACCACTCGCCACTGCCCCCACCTCGCTGCCAACACTGCCAGCAGTGTCTGCGGGTGGTCCGCGATCACCGATGGCTGATGCTAACACTGCTGGCGCCATCTGCAGGTGGTCACCAATCACTGGTTGGCTCTCGCCACGCCCTCCCCCCTGCCACTGACAGCACAGTGGTTGCCTGCAGGAGCTCCCCGCTTGCTACCACCACACTCCTGCCGCCGACAGCACCACCACCACCTATGGGAGTTCACCGTGCCCCCCCCAGCCTCCGGGGGGTATGCGGTGTTCATGGTCATTAGCTTCCATATCTACTACTAGTGTGATGCAGCTGCACAAAAGATGAAATGTGGTTTTAGGATGCATCAAGAGAAACATTAGGTGTAAGATACAAGATGTGTTAGTGCCACCCTACTTAGCACTGGTTAGGCCTCATCAGTTTGGGGCTTCGTACATTAAAAAGGACATGGAGAAATTTAAGACTCTCCAGAAGCAGGTGAGAAAAGTGAAAAAGGGCTTGGAAGGCAAGTCATACAATGAGAGGTTAAAAGAAACAGGCATGTTCAGTTTGCAAAAATGCACTTAAGAGGGGATATGATAGCAGTTTTCAAATACCTGAACAGCTGCCATAAAGAAGAGGAAGAACACCTTTTCTCTCTTGCTGCAGAGTAGGACGTAGACCAATGGCTTGAAGTTGCATCAAAATAGGTTTAGATTGGATAAAAACAGTGATGTGGTGGAACAGACTGCTGAGGGAATTTGTGGAATCTCCATTATTGGAGATGTTCAAGAAGAGGTCTGACAGGCTTTGGTCAGGGATGATCTAGATGCAGTTATGCCTATGTTGTACTATGGGTATTTCCCATGCTTCTGAGTTTTGCTGGACGCCATATGGGGCAGGGAGGGATTTTTTTTCCCTTTCTGCTGCTATACTTTCCTCAGAAACATCAGGTGTTGGCTGCAGCCAAAGCTGCAGATTTTGACTGGGCTGTACCAATGCTCCTACTGGACCAAAGCCAGAGGTTCCTGGCTAGGAGGTCTTGCCGCTCTACTCAGCGTCCGACTGATCGTCATATTTGAGGTCAGGAAGGAATTTTATTCCATGGTTAGATTGGTATGGATTGTGGCAAATTTTGCTTTTCTTTGTAGAAGGGGGCATGGTCCCCTTCCTGCGATCTCTCAGTGTAGAAAGCTAGGGCTCTCTAGCATGTGTTTTCCCACCTATTCCTTTCTTCTTAATGGAACTCACTCAAGAGTCACAGAATCCATAGAAAATTCATCTAGTCCAACCCCCTGATCAAAGTAGCATTATTTCTATCTAAAGCATCCTAGAAAATTGTTTGTCGAACCTCTTCTTTAAAACTTCGTAAACAATCCTCTTGTATAGTTACCAGGCATAAAGCCCAAAACAGCAAAAACAACCTAACTGCCTGGCTACAGGCAAAATGTTGTGTCACGGTCCTGCCACTGCAAGCCCAGGAAGTCCTTCTTATTCAGCCAAGATCTAGTCATGGCCACCTTCCACTTTAGCAATAAGGGAGGGACAGGCAAGTCATGATGCCTAAGTTGACAGTCCTTACAGTAACTGAAAAATGGCATCTCTGACAATAAATGGCTGAGAGATGTCTTTGGGAAACCCAGAAAAATGTTCCTTTGAAAATGCCTTCCCCCCCCATCAGAGTTACACTCACAGCCAGCATCACCTCCTTCCAGGCATCAGCCCCCAATAAACTCGCCAAACAAAAAATCCAAACCTTACCCCAAGCAGTCTGAGGTCTGAAGGAACAGAATTCCACCTATATTTTCAACAGTCCTTTTTATCATAGATTGCAAATCACTTGACGAGGCTCCATATTATTACCTGCATTTTATGCATGAGAGAACCTGAAGCTCAAAGAGGTAAACTGACTCATCTAATTACTCTTCCAGGCCAGTGTCAGAGCTGAGAACAGAATTCAGGTCTTCTGTGCACTCTGCTCACTAGATCATATTTTATTTTTGTCGGGGGTGACCTAAGATGATAGACATGTGCCCTCCACACCCAGCCTAGAGTGTGGGGAAGGGGGTGGGCGTGTGGGCACAGGTGGGGGCGATGCAAGAGGGGACACAGGCAATGAAGTGGGACGGTGGGGGTGGCATGTGCAGCCTGAGATTTCTGCATCCACAGTGGGGCATGGGGCTGCAGCTGGGAAGGACCAGCCCTGGGCAGGAGCTGCCACTGCAGCCCAGTGGCCAGGACCTAGTGCAGTAGGGAGCACCACATTACCATGGCCACATTCTCCAACCGCCCTAGGCAGGTACTCCAGGGGGTTGAAGGGCTCCACCTTGTGCACCCCAGGAATTCCTGTGTAGGATTTTCCCC
>NW_017729033.1:28828139-28832382 GCF_001723915.1 Gavialis gangeticus | reverse complement strand
GGGCCAGCAGCAGGCACTGCTTAGCCAGGGCAGGGCAAGGCAGGGCAGGCATGGGACAAGACCTGCGAGCAGCTTGTCCAGGGGGCATGGCACACACCCTGGAAGGTGTATGCTCCCAGATCTGTACACAGAAGCTGAGGGAACTGGGCTTATCTAGTCCACAGAAGAGAGAAGACTAAGGGGGAATATAACAGCAGCCTTCAACTACCTGAAGGGTGCTTACAGAGAAGATAGAGTTAGACCATTTTTGGTGGTGGTAGATGACAGAACAAGGAGCAATGGTCTCAAGTTGCAGCAAGGGAAGTTTCAGTTAGATATTAGGAAGAACTTTCTCACTAAGAGGGTAGAAAAGCACTGGAACAGGTAACCTAGAGAGGTGGTGAAATCTCCATCCTTGGAGGCTTTTAAGACTAGATAAAGCCTTGTATAGGGTGATATATTTGGGGACCTGCTTTGAGCAGAGGATTGGACTAGATGTCCTCCTGAGGTCCCATCCAACCCTAATTTTCTATGATTCTGTGATCCTGTTTTTAAGTCTGGTTGATCTGACCAGCAATCAGCAACAATAGTGACATAAATATGAAAACCTATTATCATCATCACTATTATTATCACTAACAACAACGTCACTAATGATAGTAATAATAGCAATAACAATGATGATAATATCAGCCTATAGTCGCAATGTTCTCACAGTATCAACTCAGGTCTACCTGATCCTATTTGTCCATCAAAACTCATTAAGAGAGCTACATGGATCAGGGGCATTTCACTAGCAAAACTAAAAAGGGATCCAACGCTGCACTGTGACCTCAGTCTCTCATGCTGTTATCTTGTGCTCCCCTGGCTTAATACAGCCATGTATTGTTTTATGTTTTACACCTTGACTGCAAGCTTTTTTAAAATCGGGCTCTCTAACGTGTTTGTACTGTGCTTGGTGTCCTACATGCTAATACAACACAGATGAATCAAGAATTGTATGTGCATGTCTGACTGTAATTTATAGAGTATGGAGGCAAACTGGGTAAAATCCTGCCCCAGTGAGTCAAGAATTTTGCTGTTGACTTCAATGGTGTCATGTTTTCATCATCACTCTTCTTTCTTTCTTTGAGGAGAAATTCTCTCCGTCTCAGAAGAATCTTTCCTGCTACCCATTCTGATTCTTAAGAATCATTGTCCCTCTCAAACATGCACCTACTGGATTTAGTTGGGATACATTTTCTACTTGAATTCATGTTTCTCATGATTAATCATGTCCTTTCCCTGTCTATGCCCCACCTCCAAGAGGACAGGCAGAAAGAAAGCCTTTGGACTCCTACCAAACCAGATTAATGCATGTTGGAAGATGATGATTAACTTCCTGAGGATATGCAGCCAGCCAAAGGACAGATGTATGCTATGTTCTTTTACTGCTCACCTATGACTAGACTCACAAGGCCAGATCTACATGTTCCTCTCCTCATCCTTGCCCTCTACTCAAAAGGTGTTATGCTGGTTAGTACAGGAAAGGACCAAGCTGGACCTAGATAATCTATTTTAATATATAAAGTATACAAAGGTTTTCTCTCTCTCTCTCTCTGAGTCCTGTATGAAGTTTTCTGGAACATTTAAAAGGTCATGTCCAATTCAGTCCTCAGTCTTGCTGAAAGACAAACAGAATTTACAATCCTTAAGGATTGTTATAAGACTATTGGGGGGAGGGGAGTCGTTTTTGGTTATTCTGGGGGAGTGGCTGGCTTTTTTGCTTTGCTTTTTTAACTCACTACATTAGTTTCATATTTCAGTCTTTTCACTTTAAATAAATGTTCTCTAGTTACATAAAATGAACCATCTGGAGTCATGCAGTTCCTTAATCCAAGATAATACAGGTCAGAGTGCAAGACAAGTGCTCAGTGAAGTACTGGGAATGAAAAAAGAAAAAAGCAAACTTAAATAGAGCCCAACTGCTAGTTAAGGAAGAGGGAGGCCTGCCAGTAAAATAACACTCCAATATTTGTGTCAAGAATAAGTCAGGGCTGACTTTAATTGCTACAGAAACTGTTGTTGGTGAAATATAGCATGGATACATGATTTATTACAGGACTGCCTAAAAAGTGCTTTGTGTTGACAACTCCAACAAAAAGGTTTGCTCTAAGCAGAAATTTTGCATTAAAACTTTTAGAGGCATCCTCCTGGAAAGACTTGCATTTTGAAACTGGGTCTTCCAGATGTTTGCTTTCTAATATTTACTTTATATTTATCAAGTTTGACAGCAGATAATGTTTTACATTTAACAATGCTCAGACTGAACCAAATGCTCCCATTCGTAACCAGCTCCATTGGGATCACTGTGCACAGAACATGGTTCAATATCTTTAAACATAAGAGGCCAGATTCACCAGTGCCCAGTTTCTGCCAAGCAAAACAAAGACAGAGCACTTCCAGAGAATCCTTTATGGTTCCAATCCCCCAGATTTGCACCTGATGGCAGTAGCCCCTAAAGGACGCTCTGCCAGCCAGGGACAGATGGAGCACAGTGAAGAGTTCATTCTGCTCCTTTTCACTCCTCCCCACATCTGACACACACTGTGTATTGGAGGCTGCCAAGACGGAGGCGTATGGGATGTTTGTTCCAGCTCTGCCTTCTGGGTTATTAAAAACAGACTGGATTTTTTTGCCACCCCAGTGGGCAGTTCAAACAAAACAGAGCAGACTAGAGAACCTAGCCCCATTGGGACTTTTTTTGCTATCCATTCAGGATTATATGTTTATTTTTATAGTGGGATGGCCTATGTTGTCAGGTATTGTGTTGATGATCAGAGGGTTAGCTAGGGATTGAAAGGATCAATGAAGGATGCTGCAATCATAAAGCACTAACAACCCACCAATGTAGCCACACTATTTCCATTCTTCTATATAATGGCAACAAATGGTCTATTTTTCAATATTGTTGTGGTAACCCTATAATCACCCTAAAAAGTCCAAAGGGTATGCAGCACAACACTTTGCGTTTCAGTAATAGAACAGGTTCTTTATCACAACCAGGTTTGATAGAGAGAGAGAGAAGCATAGAAAACATTACTTAAAATTAAAGGCCCAGTCACAAGTGAATGTATCCCAGAGATCAGTATGTGGCTGCATAGATGGTATCACCAGCAGGGATTTGGCTTCTTTGACCATGGAGTGGAGTTCCAAGAAGAAAGAATTCTGGGAAGAGATGTGATCCATAAGTGAAGGATCCACAAAGTGAAGGAAGAGCTTCTTCACGTGCTAACCTAATGAGGGCTTTCAATTAGGGGCAACTAGGAAGGGAGACAAAAACCCAGGTAAGCAAAAAGCCAAGTGACTTATATAAAGGTTAAGTAAAAGGAAGCAGTATGGGGAACCTTAACAATGTTCTTGAAGTAAAATTAGGGCAATTGGCTAGTTATCCAAGATGTTTTATGTACTAATGCGAAAAGGGTGGGGAATACGCAGGAAGAACTGTATGTCCTAGTGCAATCACAGATGTATGATCTAATCGGGAAAACTAAAATTTGGTGGTCTAGTTTATGTAACTAGAGTAAATGTCACTGATGAGTACAATATGTTCAGGAAGGCCAGACAAGATGAAAAACCAAATTAGCATTGCTCTCACTCTCTCTGTCTCTTCCCAGGAAGGATGAAAAAGGACTTAGCATTTCTCTCTCTCATATGAACACAAACACACACACAGGACATACCCTCATTCTGAGGTGCAGCACAAAGCAGGAGGGAGGACTCTTGAAAGTCTCTGGGTCAAACTAAGAAGAAAGAACATCATGCGAGAACATGCTGACCCAATGTAAAGAAACGACAGAAAGTGCAAGAGACTGGCCTGGCTAAACAGCAAGCTCTCCAGTGAGTTGCTGTTTAGGTCTCCAAATTGGAGAAAAAAAAAAGGAATCCTACAAAATACAGAAATGTGATGATGTAATGGAATGCTGCAAAGATATTCAGAGAGAAAATTAAAGAAAGCCAAGATACAAATTGAGATGCAGCTGGCAAGGGACATAAAAGGCAACAAAAAGGATTCTACAAGTATGTCAAAAGTAAAAGGAAAACCAAGAAATGTGCAAGATCCCTCACTGAATGCAGAGAACAGTCTAGTAATGGATGATGCAGTGCAGTCTAAAGTATTTAATAACTTATTTACTGCAGTCCTCACAAATAAAATCAGCTATCAGATGATGAACACAGTTGGTAACAAGGATAAGGAAGAGATCAGCAGCCAAGAGTAATGGAA
>NW_017729033.1:28819991-28823139 GCF_001723915.1 Gavialis gangeticus | reverse complement strand
TTCTACAAGTATGTCAAAAGTAAAAGGAAAACCAAGAAATGTGCAAGATCCCTCACTGAATGCAGAGAACAGTCTAGTAATGGATGATGCAGTGCAGTCTAAAGTATTTAATAACTTATTTACTGCAGTCCTCACAAATAAAATCAGCTATCAGATGATGAACACAGTTGGTAACAAGGATAAGGAAGAGATCAGCAGCCAAGAGTAATGGAAAAACTGATCGGGGCTACTCAGAGAAGCTGGATGTTTTCAAGTCAGCACAGCCAAATGAGATGCTTCCTAGGACACTCAAGGGAATGGCTGAGGCAATTGCAGAGCCACTGGCTATTCGTCTTGAGTACTCATGAGCAGTGTCCATATGAGCACAGACATTTGTTTCCCTGGGGACAAGCAGTAGTGGCACACCTGTGCTGTTGCTACTTGTCCCCGGGAAGCACCCATGCCACATGCCCTCTGGTGCATGGCAGGTTACCCTGGGTGGGGTGGGGGAGGCAAGGGTGCTCCTTCTGCTAAGAACGTGGTTTCGGCAGTCCAGGCTCTGATTTTGTGTAGTGTCTGCTGCCATCACATGCACAACCCCACTTTTTTACGGCACAAATGTTTTTGACCCCAGGATTTTCCAGGGTCAAAAACCCCCGCACACTGCAAGGTAGGAGTGTGGGGAACGCCTACATGTACAGTGTGTTGCATCACATGCTGCACATCCGCACTTGTCTGGGCACGACCATGGTGGTCAGGTGAAATCCAAGATGACTAGAAAACAGCAAATATAGTGACCATCTTTAAGAAAAGAAAGAATGAGAATCTGGAGAATTACAGGCCAGTCAATCTGACCTCAACATCAGGGAAGATCGTGGAACAGATCCTCAAGGATTCTACTGTGAAGCACCTGGAGGAGAAAAAGGTCATCAGGAATAGTCAACACGGTATTGTGGTACCTGACTAACCCGATTTCCTTCTATGACAAGGTGCCTGGCTCTGTGAATGGGGGAAGAGCAGTGGATGTGATACACCTTGACTTTAGCAAGGCTCTGACAGTCTCCCATGACATTCTCATTAGTAAGCTAAGGAAACATAAAAAGCCTCCAAGGCCATCTATTGCCATATATTGCTGCAGCCTCAGCTCTGCAGGCTGGATCCAGCCCATGGTCTATAGATTGTTGATCCCTGGTCTAGATCAGTGGTCTCCAAACTTTTTTGATCGCGCACCCCTCTCAGTAAAAAATTTTTGAGCACACCCCCCCACTATATGTATATTTATAGAAATAGAAATAGAAGTTCTAATATTTTCTTCCCGCACCCCAATGGATCGTCTTGTGCACCCCCTGGGGTGCGTGCACCCCACTTTGGAGATGATAAAACCGCTCTAAGGAGTGCATGGTTAGATTATCATGCTCAAAAAGTGATCATCAATGAATGGCTCAATTTCAGACTGAGGTGGGGGTTTCAAGTCGCAGTCTAGCAGACTGCCTTGGGCTCAGTGGTGTTTGGTATCTTCATTTATCATTTGGAGGACAGGATTTAGTGCACACTTAGCAAATTTGCAGAGGACACCCAAGCTCAATGGCATTCAGAGACTTTGGAATATCAGGATTCAAAATAACTTTGAAAAACTGGAAAACAGTCCAAAATTAATTGAATGAACCTCAGCAAGAACAATTGCAACATCCTGCTCTAAGGACAAAATAATCCCATGCACAAATACAGATGGGTAATCACTGACTAGGCTAAAGTATTGTAGAAAAGGACCTGAGGGTTATAGCAGACTGCAAGCTGAGTATGAGCCAACAGTGTACTGTCATTGTTTTTAAAAAAAAAAAGTATATATCAAAGTTAATAACGTACTGGACTTTATTAACAGGTCCATTGATTGCAAGTCAAGGCAAGTGATTTTTCTGTGCTCTATTCAGCACTGATGAGGCCTCACTTATAGTACCGTGTCCAGTTTTGTGCACCACACTTCAAGACAGACACAGAAACTATCCAGCAAAGAGCAACAAAAATGATTATAGGTCTAGGAAACATGACTCATGAGAAAAGGTTGGAAGGACTGGGACTATTCACCCCACTGTAATGCACTACAGTAGCCTGCATGTCTCGAATAGTTTGAATGATCTTTTTTTCCCTGCCTCACCTAAACACAGTCTGATTGGCATTCTAATCTGAACTCTGAAGCTGGAATCAAATGAGGAAAACATCCCTGTTAGCTGGCATTATTTACAAAGCTTTTCGTTAAGAATGAGATTTGAATGGCCTAGATCAGCGCTTGTCAACCGGGGGTACCTGGACCGGCCCTAGAGGGTATACACGGGCAGGTGGGGTCAGAGCGCTGCCACCTCCCAGGAGCAGGGCTGAGGTGGGGTGAGAGTGGCGCCCCTGTGCAGGGTGGGGGAGCTCGCATTTGGCAGCCACCACTGCCACACATCAGCCCAGAGAGCTTCCCCACCCCGCAGAGGGGCACCACTGCCCTCACCCCAGCCCGATGAACTTCCCCACCCCACCCCTGTTCCTGGGAGGCAGCAGCACTCTATTCCCACCCGCCGGCATGCCGTCCTTGCCTCCCTGCTCCGTTGGGCCACGCACCACCCCTGCTCAGCATTCGGCCCCACACTAGCACCCCCCCCCACCCCCGTTCGGCATTCAGCCGTGTGCTACCCTCTCCCTCCCCCTGCCTGGTGTCTAGCTGCAGGGGGTACTTAGACTAAAAAAGGTTGAACACCCCTAGCCTAGGTATGTTAAATCAGACCCTCACTATCATTCCAACATTGTTCTGCATCTAATCATCCCAAGTAGCAGCTCAACTGTTTCTCCTCCAAGACTTTTTCAAATTAAGCTGAATAAAATTAAGTTAATTTGTATGACAAAACTACTCCCATGAAGACAGAAGGAAGTTTTTTAGTTAATACTGCAGTATTAACATTTTATTAATATACCATTGGTTTTGATGACAATAAACCAAAAATTTGGAAAGAGGTCAGACAGATTTCCACATCACAGTCTTGTCCATATTAAACACATAGGCCTTGTATAATCAAGCTGATACTTCAAGGAAATATTATAAATATTTTGGAACTAAAATACCGTTGTGAGAAAGATACTGCAAATAAATTACAGGCATACCTCGTTTTATTGCGCTTCGCAGATATTG
>NW_017729033.1:28817849-28819980 GCF_001723915.1 Gavialis gangeticus | reverse complement strand
GCCAGTGTCAGAGCTGAGAACAGAATTCAGGTCTTCTGTGCACTCTGCTCACTAGATCATATTTTATTTTTGTCGGGGGTGACCTAAGATGATAGACATGTGCCCTCCACACCCAGCCTAGAGTGTGGGGAAGGGGGTGGGCGTGTGGGCACAGGTGGGGGCGATGCAAGAGGGGACACAGGCAATGAAGTGGGACGGTGGGGGTGGCATGTGCAGCCTGAGATTTCTGCATCCACAGTGGGGCATGGGGCTGCAGCTGGGAAGGACCAGCCCTGGGCAGGAGCTGCCACTGCAGCCCAGTGGCCAGGACCTAGTGCAGTAGGGAGCACCACATTACCATGGCCACATTCTCCAACCGCCCTAGGCAGGTACTCCAGGGGGTTGAAGGGCTCCACCTTGTGCACCCCAGGAATTCCTGTGTAGGATTTTCCCCTCAAGCCTGATGATGTCTATTGCTAGCCTGTGAGCACAGAAGTAGACTAGTTGGACTAGATGACCTCTTGAGGTCCCTTTCAATCTTAACTGTCTATGAGTCTGTGACAAATACACATCCAGGGGCCGTAGTCTCTCAAGCAAAGGAGAGAATTTTTGTGGAAAGGGTAATTTAGCTCAGTGTGGGCCCTGCCTCACATGTTGCTTCAAAAACTGAACACAAAAATAAAAGGAGATACTGTTAAGACCTGGCAATGATGACTGAGAGTGCCATAAGTGCCTAAGGGACAAGACATCAAACAATTCCTAAGCCATGAGTGCCAAAAAAATCTGACCCCATCCTCACCAACATCCCAAACTCAGTGTCCATTGGTTTGCAACATCTCAAAGACATTAAAGTATACATTAATTAGGCCTCTTCCCAAAAGCCCTTTGTGGCAGGTTAAGTACTAGAGTCCTGTTCAAAGATGGGGGGCTGAAGGCACATTTAGGGAAAGGAACTTCTTCACGGTCACAGGAGTCAGCTGTAGAGCCATGAACATAACAGGAGGTTCTGAATCCTAGTCCTATACACTAAGCATTATATGACTCTCTTTACCTGTGTTCCTCCATTATGCTATACCTGATTTTACAGAGTAGATTTCATGTTATAACTTAACAAAAAAAACCTTCCTTTATAAACAGTCTCTAAAATAAGCCCTTAGATGAGCACATCCATCTCTCCTTTAAATCTGTAAAAACTGTGGTCCTGATTGCAGGTGTGTATTTGCTCATCTATGTTTAAATAAACCATTTTTTCCAAACAAGGGATGTCATGATTCACAAGACAATATACAGCTGATTATAACCAATGACCATTACAGAATAATTTGATTCAATATTCATGAAACAAAGCAATGTATTCACTGATGGTTCTATATCAATATACATGACTAATTGCCTTAATCTACAGCCTCAAAAGATAAAGGTTGACTTATTACAAATATATGGGACTACCCTCCTGTAAAAACTACATGCTCTGCTGTTTGAGGCACACATATTGATTTATGGCACTATATATAAGACTTCCTATTTTTTCACATTTAACAATCTATGTGAAAAATGAATTAAAAGTAAATAAGCACAAATTACAGATCAAAATACTGATGGTCTTCTACACACCATCTCTATACAGCTACTTATTTTCTGGTATTTCATGAACAACAAAATGGAAATATTTTGAAAACATGCTATTTATTTATATATAGAAGCCATTAGAGAAAACACTTCACATACAGTCATTCATAAACTAAAGGGAAAAAAAAGAAACAATTGGACAAATGTTTAAAAAAGAAAGCAAGATAAAGACAAGAACACTGACATTTGACCTTTGCTTACTATGTAATATGCAAAATCTGGATCCCAAATTAAAAAAAATATACCTTGCATCTACTTAGTTGGGTAGAGAGTTCAGATACAATGGTAATAGGTAGAAGTATGCTGATACATCAGCCCCACATCAGATTGGCACTGATATAAGAAAAAATTGACAGCAACGGAAATTGGGGTTTTTTTGCCTGATGTGTCCAATAATGCGGCCAATAAATGCCCTGTGCATGTGTGCCATCGAAGCATGCACGCGGCCAGGAGCTCAGCCTGGAGGCTTGGAGAGCAGCGTTGGCTGGTGAGTCTGTTGTGGGGGAAGGGGAGGGAGGGATGG
>NW_017729033.1:28781733-28810783 GCF_001723915.1 Gavialis gangeticus | reverse complement strand
CTGGAACCGAACCCACAATATCTCCAAGGTATGCCTGTATCTTAATCGGTCTGAAAGCAAGAGCACCCTAAATTAAAAACATCACACCTCAGGCAAGGAACAATTCAATTCATGTCCCTGTTTCTTTTAACCTGTGTCCTTCGTAAGTGCAAGGCTTAAAGCCAGTATGAAGTCTACTATGAACACCTGGGTCAGGCTGCTCTATGCAATATAAGCCAACATATACATAGACTGAGGCAAGGAGCTGAGATTATTCCAAAATAACAGATTACTGCATACTCACACTGCTCTGGGTATGGTTACTGTGCTGGCATGCATTTGGCAAGGCCTGCCATTGCCTGGGTGTCCAAGGAGGCAGAATGAAGACAGTGAAGGGTGCCCCACTTCTCTTAACACTTTTGCAAGGGGTAGGCAGTTTCCAACATTATTATCCATAGGAGCCCTCTGGGCAAATTTCTAAGGACTACAGCATCACTAGAAGTATGAGACCACTTAATAGGGTAGTGTGAGTAAAGTGTCCTAATCTACTTTCTATGCAGGGTGGTGCTTAAGAGGTGGCCCTGTAGGAGAGTGCAGAACACATTTCCAAATGTGAGCAGCAGCAGTTCCTCAGCACTCTGCCCTTGGTGCCACAGAAATCCATCTCTTTTTTCTCCAGAGAGGGTTTTGGAAGTAGTCACATGACTCCATCCTACTTGCCTGTGATAGGTTAACCAGCAATTCTCTTTCCAACAGTGTCTTTCTTTTCTTAAATGGAAAAAGGCATTTTACAAGATACTCCTCCCTCCTTCATAGATTCATAGATATACACAGATTGTAAGGGGCTGGAATGGACCTCGCAAGATCATTGGGTCCAGCCCCCCTGCAAGAGGCAGGAAGACAACTGGGGTCAGGTGACTCCAGCAAGGTGACCGTCCAGTCTTGGAGATCTCCAGGGTAGGTGACTGCACTACCTCTGGAGAGAGTTTATTCCACAGCCTGGACACCCTAACTGGGAAAAGTTTTTCCTAGTGCTAAGCCTGAAATGGTCTTCCAGGAGTTTGTGGCCATTACTCCTGGTTTTCCCCAAAGGTATCCTAGTGAACAGTGGTTCGCTGAGCCCTTGATGTATTGGTAAGCTGCTACCAAGTCCCCTCTTAGCCTTCTCTTTTTCAGTCCCAGGTCCTTCAGCCTTTCCACGTATGGCTTGTCATGGAAGTCTCTGATCATACGGGTGGCCCTGCTCTGGACTCTCTCAAGCTTTATCAGGTCCTTGTTAAAGTGTGGCTCCCAGAACTGGATGCAGTACTTCAACTGCGGTCTCACCAATGCTGAGTAAAGCGGAAGAATCACTTCCTTGGTTTTGCTCGAGATGCATGGGTTGATGCATACCAGAGTATTATCTGCCCTGCTGGCTACAGCATCGCACTGACAGCTCGAGTTTATACTATGGTCTATTATTACCCCTGGGTCCCTTTCAGTTGTGGTGCTAGTCAAATTGGCCACCAAGCCTGTAAGTATGTTGGGGGTTGCTCCTCCCCACATGGAGCACTTTACGCTTCTCAACGTTGAACTTCATCTAGTTCCAATCCACCCAGCTTGCCAGCTTGTCTAGGTCCGCCTGTATCTGCAGCCTTCTTCACGCTTCACAGATCTTATGCTTTTTTGCCAAAGGAAATGGAGAGCACTGCCCTATCCTACATTACAAGACTCAACTGGGCCATGCTACGAACAATAGCCCAACGTTTTCAGACACAAACTATGACCCAAAAACTATTCCTTCCTCACAGAACCCATCCTTTTTTGGTTCTCGAGACTCTCCCAGAGGTATATCTCTCTTGCTTCATCTGGAATGGGGATAGCCTGCCCCCATGACTTCCCTATCTCACCAGAAAGGGCCATTATACACAGTAACAATTTTCTAACTTCAAAAAGAAAATTTCCCTCTACAAACTATGGGCACAAGCAACACTATTAAATCAATGAGGACTGAATAGAAAACCTAAAGACAGGATTTGTTGGATTAATTTGGCAGCAAACTCAAGCTCAACTTGTCCTTTCCACATAAATTCAAGCTATCCTCTTAAACCCAGTTAACATGTTTTTCTGGAAGCTCAAGGCAATTCTACTTTGAAAGAATGTAATCCCTTTTCCACTAAAAGGTCAACTTTCATTGACTCCTTAATCTTTGATTAAAGTGCATCTTAAGCAATACTCTTTCCTTCCTTCATGAAAACAATTTTGCTGAAGCACATTCTGTAGTAGTCTTGGTTCATGTTTCTGCCCTAGAAATCCATGTTGTTTTTGACCATATTAAAGCCAGTCTGCACAGCATCAGAACAATCTGGTTCAATACCATTGAAGTCAATGAGAATATCTTCATTAGACCTTAGTGGGCACTGGACCAACCTTAAGGCAGCAATTGAGAAGTTCAAGAGTGAACAAACCTGCCTTTTTCTGCCAACTATTATAGGGTTTGAATAATTCTTTTATGGAATTAAATTTGAATTTGCTTTTGAGTTTCACGGCTGGAAAAGTATCTCCCTTAAAAACTTAAACTACTCAGTGTTTTTGAGATGCTAGAACTCACTAGTTTTGTGTCAAGAATGGGAGATTGAAAATCATATTTCAGATTTATATCATGTTTTGTGTCTTATTACTCAGCAAAATTCAACCCTGATTTTCAATGTATGCTTCTACAGTTCTCACATAAATACTCATATGTAGGTTACTGTCATAATGTCATAACCAATGGCCATTGGAAGAAAATTCCAGTTCTGTATCATCTCTTTGTGTTTGCATATATATTGCTGCTTGTATCTATTACGGTGCAACATTTTGTTTCTAAAGCTCTTTTCAACTTCTGAACATTTTGCGGAAAGAAACTGGGATAGATTTTCAAAAGCACTTTCAGTGGGACTAAATCCCTTAGGTGCTTTGAAAAATCCCTCCCAGAGTGAGAATAACAGAGGTGGAAAATTGTTAGGCAATCTGTGTAGAGAGATACAGAAACAATTTCTGTTTCAAACCAAGAGAGGGATCACCTCCAGAGACATTATGATAATTCATTCTAGATCTCTTTGCTGACAAGGAAGTAAGTTAATGTCAACTTTGAGATTTATACATGATATGGTTCTTCCAGGAACTGGCCTGAAATCATCTGTTTCAAATGGCAAGATCCTAGTTTGCAGACAATGGCTTTGTTTTGTAGTGTACGTGTGTGTGTGTGTGCGCACGCAATGCCATGATCATTTTGCTTATTCTTTGTATTCCAGAAATGGCTCAAAGGTTCCAGTGAGGATCCAGACCCTTCCATGGTACCGTTCAAACACACAGGAAAGAGTTTCCAGCATTCAGCTTTTATCCTGATATGGGAAAGACTTGTACTTAAAGGGAAACCATTGCAATATTGAGGCCAATGTTAACACATAAACAAACTTATTTTACATTGCCTGCCAGGTGAATAATGACTTTCAGACACTAATGGCCTGGGGTGGATTTAAATTGATGACCTAGATATGAATGATGAATAAAAAATTAATCCTCTGCAAACCTGGAGTGATGGAAATGAAAATAATTCTTTCAAGTAATAACAAATACTATATATTATTTTATGGTAAAATTCTGGTAGTTAAAGGTAATTACATGGTAAATCATGAAACTAGTCTTGCATCCTGACAGTCGAGTAATTAGGTTACATTACCAAAATCCTTTGCTTCTTTAGCCTACGACTGCCCTGCAGACTGTAGGGACATTTGCTTGTGAGAATCATCTCTAAGATTCTTTTCAGTCATTTATTTTTAGCAGCTTATGCTGATGGGCAGGGATCCAGGTTTTCTGTTTCCCATTGAAAAATGGGGAAAAAACCACAAATTTCCCCTTTTAACTGACAAAAACATGGTTTTCTCATTTTAAATGGAGAAACATGCATGTTTTCCACTCTTGCAAAGAGCTCTGCAGGCTGGCAAGTTATAGCCTGCAAGGGGCTGGGGCAAGTGGGAGAAGGGCAGTGAGGCAGGGGGCGCCATGTACATGTGTACACATACACATGCACATGGCCCAGGCAGCCTGGAGAGCAGCTCCCATAGGTAAGTCTGGCTGGGGGAGGGGGCAGAATGGAGGCGCCCATACGGAAGGACGGAGGGAGTTGAGCAGGGCTGGGGCTGCTGCCCAGTCTAGGTGGTACATGGCTCTTGGGGCCCAGGGCCATGCATGGCCGCAGGGCCCGGGTGAGGAGTGGAATGGGGCCATGGATGGCTCGTCCAGGAGGTGGGGGGGGGGACTGGCTCCCTGCCGTTAGGAGCACTTCTGGGGGGTGTACCCCCCAAATTGTATACAGGGTGGGGGTGGGCTGCTTGCTGTGGCCTCACGATCCCTTCCCTGCTGCCCTCCCCCACCCAGCTGGTGGGACCCTGTGTGCCAGGGCAGAGCGGGACTGGGCAGGGAAGCTCACTGCTGCTGCAAGCCCTGCATCACACTGGCAAGATGCCCCCTGCCCACCCAGCAGCAGTGGGGGCAGCAGTGTGTTGTGCCCCTCACTGCTGCCGGGCAAGCAGGGGGCTGTACGTGGAGAGCAAGGGGCACCAGCAGGGCCCTGGGGTAGGGGGGTAGACTGTGGCTTGGGAATGAGGAACCTGGACCTGCATCCTGGTAAGCAAAACAGGCAGGGGGAGCTTTGATTTTCCATGATAAAAAACCCAAAAATCAAACACCAAAATTTATAGGTATTTACAATTAGTTTTATTATAGTGATTGAGGGACTGGTAGGCTTCCCAAGCAATGCGTGGGAGGGGCACAAGCAACATATCAGAGAGAGGCGGGAGGGCACAAAAGATGATTGGGAGGGCAGAGGGGTATGGTCCGCCTCTCCCCCCCCCAAGTCCTATGGCCACAGTGGGGTGTGGGGCTGCAGTGTGGCCAAACCAGCTCTAGACAAGAGCCACCTCTGCAGCCTGGAAGTACTGGACTGCCACAGCCACCTGGCATGGGAGGAAGTAGTGCACTGCCACGGCCACCAAGGCAAGGCACCCCCTGCATTTCCAGCAGAAGCAGAGGTACAGCTCCACACAGCCACTGTGTCTCATTTTAGCAGCCATGATGGCGCAATGCCCCCCCACCCAGCTCTCAGTCCCATCTGCTGGGCTGTGGAGGCAGCTCCTGCCCAGAGCTGGTCCAGCATAGCTGCAGCCCTGTACCCTGCTGTGTGGGCACAGAAATCTCAGGGGGCACATGCCCCTCCACCACCACATCAGTTTGGCCCATCTGCACCTCCAACATGTTGCCTGTGCTCCCCCGCCCCCGAATGTATTGCCTGTTCCACTCCGCCCCCTGAAAGGCTTACCTGGGGAGAGCTGCAGGAGATGCTCTCCACCACCCTGCCTGCATGCCCGCCACTTGCATATGTGTATTCACACATGCACATGGCTACCCCTGCGTTCCACTCCCCCCAGTCCCAAGCAGCCCCTTGCAGGCTGTAACTCTATTTCAAGACAAAATTCTGGATTCCAAGTGCTATAGACATGGGGGAACTCGTTCTGAATCTGAAACTTACAGTCCAGGAAGCCAACCTTTAAAAAAGTAGTTCTCAACTTTTTTTTATATTCAAAGCACCCCTTAGACTCAAGGCACCCCTCAGAAACTGACAGCTCTTAGTTTTCACTTGTTTTTTGACTACAGAAAAATAATAGAGCAATTCTTCCACTGCAAAGAACTCAGAAAGACCACAACATGTGAGAACGTTCTAGGAGACAGAACAGTATTCATCCTGTCTGTTTAAAGTACAAGACTTGAAGATTTGTAATTTCAAGAACATCCATTAGTGGCACAACTGTTCATCTTCCAAATAGGTGAGTTGCCATTTTACTTTTATATTGCAAGGTTTTTGTTGCAATAATGAATTATTTTTCATTCTTCCTGAGAAAGTAGGACAGTCAGCTAGTTACCCTCACGTGTCTGTACACAGAGCCAGGGAAAGAAGCAGGAAGAACTGGAAGTCCCTGCGCAGTCACAGAACTATGGCGTGATCGGAATAACAGAGACTTGGTGAGATAGCTCGCATGACTGGAGCACTCTCATAAACTGTTCAGGAAGCACAAGCAGGGGAAAAGAGGAGCTGTACGATTGCTCAGAACTCCAGTATGAAACTAGAAATAGGCCTGTTGAAAACCCCTGGGTTAGGATCAGAGGGAAGAAAAACAAGGGTGATGTTGTAGTGGGTGTCTGCTATAGACCACCAAACCAGGACGATGAGGTAGATGAGGCTTTCTTCAAACTGCTAACAGAAGTTTCCCAGTCACAGGCACTAGTTCTCACGGGCGACTTGAATCACTCTGCCGTCTGCTGGGAGGGCAATACAGCAGCACACAGGAAATCCAGGAAGTATTTGGAGAGTGTTGGAGACACCTTCTTGGTGCAAGTGTTGAAGAGGCCAACTAGGGGTTGTGCTCCTCTTGACCTGCGACTCACAAGAAGGGAAGGATTGGTGGGGAATGTAGAAGTGGATGGCAACTTGGGCAGCAGCAACCACAAGATGACTGAGTTCAGGATCCTGAGGAAAGGAAGGAAGGAAAGCAGTAAAGACCCTGGACTTCAGAAAAGCAGACTCTGACTCGCTCCGGGAACTGATGGGCAGGATCCCCAGGGAGGCCAGTCTGAGGAGAAAAGGAGTCCAAGAGAACCGGCTGTATTTTAAAGAAACCTTACTGAAGGCACAGGAATGAACCATTCCAATGAGCAGGAAGACTAGTAAGTATTGCAGAAGACCAGCTGGGCTTAGCAGGGAACTCTTCAGTACGCTAGAACGCAAAAAGGAAGCTTACAAATGGAAACTTAGACCAAAAAAAAACAGGAAGGAGTATAAGAGTATTGCTTGGGCATGTAGGAATGAAATCAGGAATGTCAAAGTGCAATGGAAGTTGCAGCTAGCAAGGGACATGAAGGGTAACGAGAACAGTTTCTACAAGTATGTTAACAACAAGAGGAAGATCAGGGAAAGTGTGAATACCTTACTGAATGGGGGAGGCAACCCAGTGACAGATGACACGGAAAAGGCTGAAGTACGTGATGACTTTTTTTACTTCAGTCTTCACAGGCAAGGTCAGCTCCCAGACTACTGCACCTGGCAGCACCGTTTAGGGAGGAGGTGAACAGCCAAGAGTACTGAAATAACAGGTTATGGGCTACTTAGAAAAGCTGGAGGTGTACAAGTCCATAGGACTGGACGAGATGCACTTGAGCATGCTGGGGGAGTTGGCCAATATGATTGCAGAGCCACTGGCCATTATCTTTGAAAACTTGTGGAGATTGGGAGAGGTCCCAGATGATTGGAAAAGATAGTACCTATCTTTATGACAGGGAGAAGGAGGATCCAGGGATTGGTCAGCCTCACCTCAGTCCCTGGAAGGAGGACTCGAGCAGATCCTCAACAAATCCATTTCTAAGCACCTGGAGGAGAAGGAAGTGATTAGGAACAGTCAGCATGGATTCACCTAGGGCAAGTCATGCCTGACCAACCTGATCACCTTCTATGATGAAATGACTGGCTCTGTGAACGCAGAGAGAGCAGTGGATGTGATCTACCTTGAGTTTAGCAAGGATTTTGATATGGTTCCCCACAACATTCTCACATGCAAGCCACAGAAGTATGGGTTAGATCAGTGGTCTCCAACCTTTAAGTAGGAAATCATCTTTGGCATTTAAAAGCAACCCAAAATCTACTGTGCGCTGCCGCCACAACCTCCCCTTCACCTCCCTGCCCAGCAGATAAGTCTATGGGGAGGGCACGCCTCCCCAGCAGGTAAGTCCCACCTGTCCAGGGCCCCACTCAACTTACCCATGCTCCTGCCTCTGCGGCACTGTCCCTCACACGGGGGCCTCGATCTAGCCCCTGCCCCTTCCCTCCTCTATGAACTGACAGGCTGGGCTGGAGCACATGCGTGCGTGCACGTGGGCACTCAGCCCTGCACCCCAGTCTCAGATCAACTCCAAGAGGCTCCAAGATCTACCACAAGAGGCTCCAAGATCTACCAGTGGATTGAGATCCATTGGCTGGTGACCACTAGGTTAGATGAATGGACTGTAAAGGGAATAGAAAACCAGCTGGATCATTGGGCTCAAAGGCTAGTAATCAATGGCTTGATGTCTAGCTGGCAGCTGGTATCAAGTGGAGTGCCCCAGGGGTCAGTCCTGGGCCAGTTTTGTTCAATGTCTTCATCAAAGATGCAGAAAATGGATGGAGTGCACCCTCAGCAAGTTTGCAGATGACACCAACCTAGGAGTAGTTGATATGCAGGACGGCAGAGGTAAGATTCAGAGAGACCTTGAAAATTGGAGGATTGGACTAAAAGAAATATATGAGGTTCAGTAAGAAGTGCAATGTTCTGCACTTAGGATGGAATAATTTCATGCACCAGTACAGGCTGGTGACTGACTGGCTAAGCAGCAGCTCTGTAGAAAAGGACCTAGGATTACAGTGGACAATAAGCTGAATATGAGCCAACAGTGTGCCCTTGTTGTGAAGAAGGCTATCAGCATACTGGGCTGTAGTAGCAGGAGCATTCCCAGCAGACTCAGGGAAGCGATTTTCAACCTTTATTTGGCACTAGAAAGGCCACATCTGGAGTACTGTGTCCAGTTTTTGGCACCCCACTACAGAAAGGATGTAGATAAATTGGACAGAGTCCAGTGGAGGGCAACAAAAATGGTTAGGAGGCTGTGGCACATGACTTATGCGTAGAGGCTGAGAGTACTGGGCTTATTTAGTCTGGAGAAGACTAAGGGGCGATTTAACAGTAGTCTTCAAGTACCTGAAGGGTGCTTACAAAGAGGATAGTGTTAGGCCATGGCAGATGACAGAACAAGGAGCAATGGTCCCAAGTTGCAGCAAGGAAAATTTAAACTTAGATATCAGGAAAAATTCTCGCACAAGCAGGGTAATAAGACACTGAAACAGATTACCCAGAGAGGTTGTGGAATCTCCATCCTTGAAGATTTTTAAGACTCAGCTAGACAAACCTTGGTTGGGATGATCTGCTTGGGGATGGCCCTTCTTTGAGCAGGGGGTTGATCTAGATGACATCCTGAGGTCCCTTCCAACCCCAATTTTCTATGATTCCTCCCAAGTGTTCTATTATAAGCCATTTTCTTTATAGAATTCAAGTTCTTACTGGGTGTCATTTATCACCATTTCATAGGAGCTTAGGGTGCTGCAGGTTCTAACCTATTTTATATAAATTTTACAACTGCTGACTTCAAAGTAAAAGCATCAGTTTCCATTGTGCATGTTAATAAATAAATGATATATTCAGCATTAAAATACCATCAAGTTATTGTTTTATGTTGGAAAACAAGTAGCCCCTTAAGACACAGGAAAAAGAGATTCATTTCTTTAACAAACTGTTGCGTGCTTCAAAGCATGCATTCCTCAAAAGGTGGCTGCTGGCACGAAGTGGCTTTATGTATCAAGGTTTAGAAAGAAAGTGCACTAAGCTATCTGCATGCATGTGAATGTAAGTACATAAAACAGTCACATGGCCTCCAAATGCAACAACAGCAGAGAAAAGGTGGGACAAACTCTGGGTGTTCCATCCAACTGCATGCAACAGCAGTGAACTAAAATAATGTATCAGAATGAATTCAGCCCTCATTGCTAATAACAATGCTATTTGGTGGCTTATGCAAGACAAGTGGCAGTCTCCGTTCACTTCATTGTGGACCAGTGTCCAGCCAATTTAAAAAAACAAACAAACAAAAAAAAAACAACACGTGGCAGCCTTGTTGGCAACCAGAGTAGCCAAGGCCTGAAGCTACCCACTCACCTCCAGAAGTGATCTCTTCAGAACAGGGTTGAGACACATTGGCGGGATAGTGTGGGGAAGCTTGCATTGCTGCCGCCCATGCTATACCTGTCCTGTGGAGAAATAGAGGACTTCAATTTCCAGGGCTGTCAATCCAGCACCTTTCATAGTACAAGTGTAAGGGGGGGAAAATAGTGCCACTGCCCACTTCTGATTAATGAGTAACTGGGTACTATAACGTGTGTCACTCCACCCCCTTCCCATTAAGGATTTGTGCCAAGTTTATGTCTGCCACTGAGTTTCATTCATTTACCCCAGTGAGGTGTTTGGTCCTTGACTGGGAGATCCCTGCCATTCTTGTTGCATATTCCTAATGGTGACACAGAAAAGTCAGGAACAGTAACTGAAGTAACAACCTAACCAGGAAACAGAGTATGAAGAAAATAGAAAAAATTACATGTAAATTAACTTCTCTACCCCAAAGCAGACAAATATTCATCATAGGCCAGTATCATAGCCTTGCAAAAACTCACTGGAAGACTTCTGCTCACAAATGTTGAGAACATAAACAGAAAATTGCCTTCCATCCAGAAATCTCAGACCCTGGTGTTTATTCCAAAGCAAATTTCTGTCTCTTTCCTCCACGAGATTTTAAAATGGAAAATGCCTTAGCCTATTCCCCGCATGACTGCTTTGTGAAGAGCATTATCACACAGACTGCTCTAATACAAGAGTAGAAATTTCCTTTTCTTCCTGTCCCACCCATTTCATAGCTGCATTTTGTTTTATTACTGTAGTTCAAATAGGTTCACCTCAGAAAGCTATTACTAATGCAAAAAGCCAGGTTTCAAAAAAATACCCTCCTATTACTCCTCGCAGTTTCCAGCTGGGAAGACAGTTTTTCACCCAGCAGTTTTAGTTTGACACAAACAAATGAATTGTATATATCAGAGTACAGTCCATTAGACAGAGAGACACACACACTTACATGAATAAATCATTCTTTTGAGTGTGGTGATGAATCTAATATTTTCCTACATCAAAAACAATTTTCTCTTGCCTCACTATAGCAAGTTTGTCTGTTCCCAAGCACAAGCTCAATGTGTCACTCAAGATATCACATGCTCTTTGTCAGGAGGGAGGCGTCAGTGTCAGGCTACATATGCATGACTGGCAGGTGACAACGCAATGGTTTCATTTTACTTGGAGTCTGCAGTATATGCTGATGAATATAGAACAGGCAGCATTAACAAGAAGTAACTAGAGCTATAGCAGTCCTTATCAAACTGCACCCATCGAACTTAAGTCAACAGCATCATACCAGTAAATTTTAAAACTGGATTCAGAGCCAGGAAATAGCCCATTATATAATGTATACCTGTATTCCAAAGCGGTCTAAAAAGCAATTCTTCTTGTGCGTATTATTCACAATTACTTTTAAAAAAGGATTTCCAGAATCACTTCCAGCCAGCAGCTATGACGACTCAGATCTGAAAACCAAAGCATTCAGGCCAGGATCCATAACTGAATCAGCAATCCCCAAGCAAAATTACCTTATCTAAGACACTATCCAAATATATAACCAACAGTTTTAAACTTTACAATCCAAGTATAAAGACACTAGTGGGGATGATCCTGCTTTGAGCACTAGATGACCTCCTGAGGGCCCTTCCAACCCTAATTTCCTATGATTCTATAAGTGATACAAGACGGTGAAAGACGGGTACCAGACGTGATGCTGACCAGCAACAGTCACCACACATCAACTGCTTAAACCACTGTTACTACCCTTTCTTTTTGCTCTTTCAAGGTCACAATTCTTGACCTTGAGCCCCTAATTAAAGTGTCGCTGCATCTCCTGTACCAGCATTCCCACACTTAAAAATGGTGGTGAGGGTGCTTGAACTAAAGCTCATTCAATGACCTCTAGTTCAAAACACCCCCGGCCATTTTTAAGCATGGGGACACAGATACATGAGACACAGGAGGCTGCTGGAGCACAGTAATTGCCACGCTCCAGCAGACTCAATTACTCGAGGCTGCTCCAACGCGCTGGAATTCCAGCATGCCGGAGCCGCCTCCACACTTATGTATAGGCACCCTGAAGGCCAATCTCACATTGCCTCCAAACCATGATAGGTGCTCCATACCTGCTCCAGGTGCCCTAGAGCCCAGAAATGGATGTAATGTAGCCGCAATTTGAAAGAGCTTCATTCGTGGCTTCTGTTCCAGGAATCTACCACAGCACTAAGTGCTAAGCATTTCACACTTTGAAGATGACATATATTTGTTTCATAAATAAGCTAAATGTCTTTTTATGCTTTGAATGTCTCCAATAGCTGAAAGGGCTTTCAGCCTGCTTAGGATCTTTCCACTCCATTTTGTTTCGTGATACTATTTTTTTTTAAAACCATGGTCTATGTTGTTAACCTATGTTTTCTCATTATACTGTATATTGCAACACCAGGAACTGGCACAGGGAACTGGCAAGGGAAGTTGCCACTTTTATATAGGAGATGCTGGGGATTAGGGTCACAAGCCAATGGGCTAAGGACAGGCACAGGTGAATAAACATTAACATTAAAGTACATACACTTAGAATCCAGGTAACAGGTAATAAACAGTGGCACTGTAGTGAAATCATCCAAGACCAGGTAATATGAAGGGAAAACCAATACCACAGTATATATACTTGAGAAACTGTAAACCCTCCAACTGCTCTGGAGGGACTCCCAATGAGCCTCTGGTCCCAAAAATGCTTAATTGCCATCTGCCAGGGCTCCCACATCTGAGCCCTGCTGATGCAGCTCACAGTCCTGGCTCTGGTGCTCTTTCTGAGTCTCCTGCCACACATATCTCAGCTGTCACATCCTTTGCTCCATTGCTACTTTTTCACTTCCGCTGTCTCCTGCAACCTTCTGGGAACTGTAATGCACACTACAGTTCTTTCCTCCAGTCCCCTGGAGGCTTCTGGGAGCTGCAGTTCACATTACAACATTACAGTACATGACATTCAACATTACAGTCCATTCCAATGTTGAAACTGCTTTATGCCCCACTTTATACCAACTCCAGATGCCTGCTTACCAGCCCTTACTGACATCCAGAGACAAGCTGCTACCCTGGCCCTAGGCCTCAAAGCCCAAGATCCAGACCATTCTTTCCGCTCCTGCCTAGTAGCCACAAGCCAGAAAACCAACTACCGCCTAAAGTCTTGGAACCCATTCTTCACTCAGGCTAATAAGCTCATCGAATCTGCAGATGACATGTTACCCACAGCACGGACCTCGCATCAGTGGAGCAGGCAATATGCAGCACAACAACTATGGCTAAAGAACATCATCCCCAACACCAGCTTCCACCCCTCAGGCTGGCAGCTGCCCCACAGGGTCCGGACTGCTTTCAATCATTTCAGAACAGGCATTGAATGGTTTAAGACAGGGGTGGGCAATTATTTCAGGTGGAAGGCCACTTACTGAGTTTTGGCAAGCCATGGAGGGCTGTATGACAGGCAGCCAGGGGCAGATAAATATTAATTTTCTACATTTTTTAGGGGCCCTGCGGGCCAGGTACAATGGCCTGGCAGGCAGCATCTGGTCCACGGGCCACATTTTGCCCACCCCCAGGTTAAGAGTATGCACTCTTGGGGCTTCTCCAGCAACACTGGCTGCATCTGTGGTGCTCAAGCTCAAACAACCAACCACGCCATCTATGATGCCCTTACGGCTCTCCTTCAGGAGCCCAAGGACTTACTGATATAGACCAGGGGTCAGCAACCCCCGGCACGTGTGCCAAGCATGGCATGAGAGGCCATTTTCGTCGGCACACATTAGGGCCGGGGCCAGGGTGGAGAGACAGCAGCTGTTTGCAGCTTCCCATCTGCAGCCGGCCCCAGCTCTGGGTAGCTGCTGCCAGCCGGGAGCCAGGGCTGCTCCCAGCAGGGGGCTAGGAGGCTGCAAGCAGGCCAGGTACCATAGCTGGCAGCAGCTACCCCAGAGCCTGGGCCAGCTGCAGCCAGGAGGCTACAAACAGCTGCTGCCTCCCTGCCCCTCTGTACCCCTTGCCCTCATTTTGTTTTTCTGGCATGCCGGCACTCCTGCACCTTCCAAGGTAGGCATTGTGGGCTTTTTCGGCACTCCGGCCAAAAAATGTTGCCTACCCCGATATAGACTATTCCACCTGCTGCTGGTTATCTGGCTCTCATGCTTATGACAAATGAGTCTGGTGACATTCATTTCATCATCAGCACAATATGAAACTTTAGTATAATAGGTTACTGTTACAGAGCAGGATCTTGCACACTGAGCATCACTGATAGGGACCTTCTTAAATTGCAGTGGGACAAAGGGTGTTTCACAGCTCACTTGCAGCATGCAGGGCTGATTTCACGGGCATCTCGTGGCCATCCCACCCCTCAGCGCTGATTGGCAGAGTGGCCCCAGGGGTGAGAAGGGACATGGGGGCGGCTGTCCTCTTAATCACTGGCTGCCCTTTGTGCCACCCAGCCCCCTCGACACTGACTGGCGGATAAGCCCTGAAGGGAGGGAGAAGAAGGTAACTGCCATCTTGTCTGCTGCCCTTCATAACACCCTGCCAGCTGGCACCTTCCCCTCTGAGCACTGAGGACTCCTGACTATGACTGTATTTTATTTTTATAAAGTTTTTTTGTTGTTGCTGGTTTTGTGGATTTTGCAGACAACCCCAGATTTCACAGTTTCCGCAAAATCTGGGAAACCACAAATTAAGTAGGTCCTTATTCACAGAACAAGGAAGAAAAAAGGGAAAATATTTCTGAGTATGGAAAAATGTAAAAAAAATAAATAATAAAGTCTTCCCATTCCAGCAACTTCAGTTCCAAACAAAAGCCATCTCCTTTCCAGCACGCAAGTGAGGCAGCACATTCTGTTCTCACAATGAATTCAACATTTCTCCCACCATCCTGAGGCCACAGCTTTCCCTCTTTTTCCTTTTATGCATATATCTGACTGCTGTTGTGTACAAAGGGCATCTATACACGAGTGCCGAGGCTGCTCGGATGTGCTGGAATTCCAGTGCATCGAAGCCAACTCAATTAATCAAGACTGCTGGACCGTGGCAATTACTGTGCTCCAGCAGTCTCCTGCGTCTCGTGTATCAGCATCCCCGTGCTTAAAAATGGCAGTGTGAGCATTTGAACTAAAGCTCTTCTCTGAGCTTTAGTTCAAGAACGCCCCCCTGCCCACACACACACACACACACACACACACACCCCCATTTTTAAGTGCAGGGACACCGATACAGGAGACACAGTGGCACTCTAATTAGAGTGGCTCTGAGACATGGCAGCACTTTAATTAGAGAGGCCTGTCCCTTTCCCATTCCATAATTAAAGCACACCACCCACCCCACCCCCAGCACCTGTAAGAGTGCCCACAACTATTATTTACATGAGACCCGTATTTTGGGAGTTGGTCTGAGGCTACCGATCAATTCCCAGCTCCACCACAGACTTGACTGTGTGACCCTCAGAAAAAATGTATTTAAACCTGAAAGCTTGCTAAGAAGAATTTTTCCAGCTAGTTGAGTTGGTCTAATAAAAGATATCAGATTTACTCAAAAAACCTTGTCTGCCTCATAAAACCCCCCCCACTTAATCTTTCTAAATCTTAGATCATATCTCACAGAAGCACTGGGTAAACAATTGCATTAAAGATACTGTGATCAACAAGAACTATAGAAGTGCCTCTAAAGGACTGTCTGGAATAACAGATACTATTCACTCCCCATTCACTTAGCTCTTCTAGTTTGGTTTCCAGCAAACGTGTCAGTGAAAGCAAATGATGGTTTGGTGTTATGTTGTTCCTCCCAGCCAGGATGGCCTGTGGAGGAAAATGGGCTAGGTGTTTAACATATATCCATCTCAGGTCCACAGAGCCATGTCAGTCAGTTCCCATCCCACGGTGATGTTCCAGCATCCAGGGAGCCCTGCCAAGTCAAGAGGCCAGCTTCTAAGGAGCAAGGTGTGGTCAGGGTTCCTATATACTGTATACCGTGGCTTTGCTACACCCTAAAAGGATTACAGTGTAGTTTAGAATCTGTTACATGCACCTTGTACCCTGCTATTTAAAGCATTCCCTAGATAAAAACTTGATTTTCCTCATTAAAAAAATAAATAGTGATCACCTTTCATAAAGCCAACACCGGCAAAGCTCTTCTGTAGTTCAAATAATCCAGTGAGCTAGGACAAGCCAGGAGCCCTTGTTAACACATAACATAAGAAACAGATTATCCACTTGGGTGCCATCCAGAATCAGCGTATTCACCAAGCACCATAGTGTGCCAGGCATTGCCAGCCTGAAAATATAAGCAGCTGCACAACTGCAGCCATACCAGATCTGTGCTCCAGATCTCAGGCTTCATGTCATGAACTGGGGAAAAAATCAGGACAAGTTGTTAAACCATAAAGCTGACATTGACTGGGAAATGTTAACTGAGCCTGAGATCAGCACGAGCAATAGAAACCATCACCCCA
Organism: Gavialis gangeticus; assembly: GCF_001723915.1. Lineage (NCBI taxonomy): Eukaryota > Metazoa > Chordata > Crocodylia > Gavialidae > Gavialis > Gavialis gangeticus. The sequence continues at coordinate 28,794,499 of NW_017729033.1, read as the reverse complement.
GCACACAAATGACTGCCAGATCCTGAAACTGAGAATAAGAAGTCAGAGGAAGAACGAGAAACATGCTTTCCTAGCCTTTGCAGATGGGGGACAATATTTCTCTGCATTTGAAAGATCATCTCTCCTTCATGCAGTATTGCCACAGTTGTCGTCAGCAAGGGCTCTCTTGGCCTCAACTCCCTCCAGTGGAAAGAGTGAACAAAGCTGGCAGAATTTTTTTGAAGTGACTTCCAGGACAGGAATTCCCCTGATCCCCCTTTGACCAGTCAAAGCCCAGACATCAGGTTTTGCTATTTAATTTTAGCAAAATTATTGTTGTATTTAGCCTTAGTTTTCCAGGGCCTACAACAGGAACCAAAAATACTGAAAATAACTTATTATAATAAAATGTAAGTAGTATAATATAAAATAATAAAAATCAAGGGTCAGGTTCTGATTTTATATTAAACAGCACCTCTTGCAGCACAAACACTTCCACTGGCATCAGTGGGACTGCTTGTGAGACCGCAAAGCATTGCCCAGCATAAGTTAAAGTTTCAGATTATGGCTACAAGAGATCACATGCACCCAGGGACAAGCTGTAGCAAAGGACCCTAACCCCTGCTCCTGGAAGGAAGTAAAATTAGGAGCAAGCAGACGGGGGCAGTGAAGTTTATAGGGAATCAAATAAAAGAGCAACCCCAGTACTGATAGAGAGAGCAGAGTCAGGGAAGCTTGCAGGGAACATAATTGGAAAGAACAGCAGGGGCAGACAGCCCAGGATAAAGGGCAACAGGGTTCAGCCTGCAAGCAGGGGAACGGAAAGCTGCGAAGGAAAATGGGTAGCAGCACTTGGGCCCTGTTACCAGAAGGATTAAGTCCAGTGACTGGAAGGGGAGGAGAAAGAGCCATATAAGCCTGAACTCAAACTGGCCCTGACCCTGCAAGAGGAAGGAGCTCTGCTGACCTCCTCTAAGGTAAGTGGTTTTGCACTATAGTTGTTTTTCTTTGGGGTTTATGGTCTGTTATGTAGGTCTGAGTTTGTATTGGAGCTTTTTGGGGTGTGGCTACAGGGGAGGTGGAGACCACAGTTGGGGTGGCACTCTACACCATAGAAAGGCTGAAGCTGGGGCAGAGCCTGCAAGGGTCCGCGACCCGGCAGGTCGCAGGGGCTGCAGCAGAAATAGGGCAAGAGACACTCTACCAGAATCAGGGATCCAGTGGGCCAACCCGAGAGAGAGAAGGAGCCAGCAGTCCTGCAACCATTAGGGACACTGTAGACTGAAACCAATATCAAACCAGAGCCAGAGGGCCCAGTGCAAAGAATCAGAGTGAGACCTGCAAGTCATGTGAGTGGCTATGGGGGCAGATGGAGGCCATAACTACTGCACTTAAGGTGATTAGGACTCATAGGGCCACAGTTAGTGCCAGCTGGGCACAACTGGAACCCGCAAGGCAGAGAAAGGCTGGACCCAGGGCAGAGAGATGGAAATACTTTACTCAGGCGGGCCTGGGGCCAGAACACAGTTGCCCAGGGATAAGCAAGGTGAAGTGAAGCACCCAAGGCTTACTCTGGTCTCTGAGAGTAGCTTCCTATATTTAGTAGCTGGACGTGAAGGTGTAGCAGGCGAGTGACAGAATAGTAGCTCCAGACACCAGTGGAGCAGGACAGGGTCAGAGTAGCCACTAGGGGCACCAAGATCATCCACGAGAGGTGGACCCTGCAAAATTCACACGAAGTACAAACAGGTACAAACTCCACTGATGCCAAGGGAACTAGACTTACTTGCAGAAGATCTAGTTTAAATGTGGAATTCACTGAGGAAGAAGTGAACTTTTTTTCCCCTTCTGAAAATACAAAGAGCTGTTGCATGTACTGTTATGCTGCTATTAATATGCATGCCAGTATCCAGGTAATTGTTTATCCATCTTGTCACGATTACACAAGCCAACTAAATCTTCAGACAAATCTCTCTCACCCATCCCCAGAAGTACTTTGCCTCAATTCTGAGGCAAAAATCTTGTTTCAGTCATGTAATTAGAGTTAAAGCTCTAAATACCAAACAGCAAATCTCCTCACAAATTATATAAAGTAGGACACTGTTTGTTTTAATTTTCCAAACCCTAATCCAATATAGAATTTGAAAAAAAAGTTGCTGACATCAAAAAGGCCTTCCTAATGAAAATGTGAATTGGATAAGAATCTCAAATACGGTTAAAGCAGTGCTTCATTGTAAATACAAGTTTGGATTGGTCCGCAGTTTGCAGTAATCTGAATTTCATCATACAATTAAATTCAGTTTAAACAGGATTTAGGTATAAAGTATCTGTTACTTGGTCTGGGTCTGGATGCTGAGGAATCATTATATGCAAGGACAAGAACATTTAGAAATATATTCTCCACTGGTACTGATCACACAGTTCCTACAAACAGTCAATATTGTAGGGTTAACAAAAATGGAGATCGAATGCTTTCAAGAAGCTGTCAGAACCCACAGAACTAGCACCTACAACCCACTGGTGCCACAAGCCCTGTCTGTGTCTACACTAGGCTTTTTTTTGCCAGCCTTTCCTTCACTCCTTTCCTACTATTAGTTCAACGTCATAAATGGTAACAGACAACATACAACTTAGGTGTTGGTGGACCCTGATGCTCTACAACCCAGCTCTGCCCTGGGGCTCCAACTCCTGGTGCCATCAATAGAGCTGCACCGATGGACTGTTTGGACCAAAACCTCACAGCACAGGCCAGTTCTGCAGTCCCTGCCTGACATCCAGCTGGTTATTATATGGGATACGTAGTGCAGGGGGTGACTTGGGTCGCTTGGAATGGGACAGCTAACACTGGAGGAGGGCGCTGCCTGAAAGCTAGCCAAAAGAAAACACTGGAACAGCAATGCATCTAAAGTCTCAACCATCCCTACAGTTTACATATTTTTTTCAGGGCTGCTCAGTCTACTTGGGATCCACAGAGTGAAATCTTCCTCAAGGGTAGGTGGTTACAGTTATGCTTTCAAAGAACTGAGAGGTTCTCTATTCCTTTCTTTTGTAAGACAAAGGAGGGGCAGCAGCCATCGTTCCTGTCGGAGCTGTGCCACTGTTCAACGAAGAGTTCAGGATTCCTTGGGCCAGAGGGAAGGAGGAAGAAGGAGCATTAATCTGTTGTCCAGTAATCACGGCACTTGCCTGGAAGGGAGGAGTCCAGAGGTCTGGTCTTGTTCCCAGACCTATTTCTGTTTTTTTTTATCCAATGACTGTTAACTCAACTATAACAAAGATGCAGTAACTAGCAGCTTCAAAACATTTATGCCACTGTATAAAATAATCCATAAATCTATAATGGGTATAATCCATAAATAAATGGGATGATCCTGTCTATGCTCAACTTCAGAAGATTCTCCTTTGAAAGGAATGATCTGTACAATCCTGACGTCTTGGAAGCAGAGGTGCTGTGACTGTAAACTTACTGAAAAGCTGAAAGAAAAAATAAGGAAGATCCCCCATTAAGATATTGTTTGAAGAGTTAAATCTTGGCCCCACTGAAGTCTACAGGAGTTTTACATTTGACTTTTGCTGAGATGGGATTTTACCCAATTTTTAAGTTGCTTTATTTTTAACCTCATGTTGTGTAGTTTGTTGTCTTTAAATTAAAAAACACTAAAATTACAATGCCATTTAAAACCTTGATCACTTTACATATATAACACTTATTTTCCTTGCCCCTTAGCTGCTTACATTTAGTTTTTAGACTAACCAAAAAAAAAAAACCAAAACACAAAGTAAAGTAGTTTTTGGGAAGTGGCACTTTCAAACACAAATGATTTTAAAAGGGTGACCTGTTCCCAATTTATTACTTCCTAAGTTTTAGTCCTACAGTTGAATTATATGAAATGTTCTCAACACTGTTAACACTCGTCCCATGACAACTCCAGTGTGGCCTATGGCGCTTCTTCAAGACACAGGCACCCTTGCTAATCACTGAATTTATCCCTCCTCTCTTTGCCAAAACACGTCTCTGACAGCCTGGTGATGTCAAACATCAATCGAAGTCACAGAATCCCACTTTCATGGGACCATTATTTTGCTTCATGTTAAGCATTCACTTAAAAGTGCTTAGTGGCAAAGCTACTTTTACACCAGACTACAAAAGAACTGTTGTTCCCTCTATAATGCACTTGCAGGGTGATGACTACAGATTCCAAAACTGATGTGGGGATCAATCAGCATGAGTCCAGGGAAACTAGTTGGAGCAGCACTCGAGGCTTATGCTTTATTTTACTGTGTAGCTCTCTCTAGCTAGCACCTGCAAACTCCCAGAATTCTGCTTCACTAAAATAAACTTGAAGAACATCTTAAGGAAACATGTATTTAACAGTTAAACCTATTCTACTGACATTTGCCAGATTCAGTGTTCTAATTTTATAAATATTTAATTATATGTTTTGTTCTGCACTGCTACTAACAAATCTTGTAGTAAGCATTAATTTGAATGCTACTGTAATGTTAATTAATTAATACAACTTAGGCACATTTATAAGGCCTTTAGAAATAAATGATGTTATGTGCAGGCGGTAGAATCTTGAAAGCAAGAAAAAGACATACATTTAAAATGGTGACTACAAGTACCTTGCTTTCAGAAGATAACCTCTAACCATGTAATCATGCATAGAAAAACTGGACAGTAGTTTTGCTTCAAGCAGAGCCCAGAAATATTTAAACCAGAACTATAAGCAACAAGTGTAAAATTATGCTGGAATAAGAAAAGTGGCACCAAGGGGGGAAAAGCTGTTTTACATATGCTGGCAGACCCACTGCCCAAACACTTCAGCTGTTCCTACACATAAATAATAATTGCTTTAACTGCACTCATTTATAGTAAACAGCCCTGAGAAAAATTAAAGACAATGAGACTCGTGTCCTAAAATGTGTTAGATGAACTGTCCACACATTCACGAACAAGGTTGGGCCTGAGTCCAAGTTCTCGTATAGATTAGTTTTTCTCCTTTTTTTGTCTTGTTAGAAATGAGGAGACTGTGAGCTTGTCTGCACCTCCTCCATGCTAAGCCACCCAAAAGAAGGCTCCCTTTATGCCACACATACCAAGCGCAGAAATGAAACTCTATTGTTGCTTTCGTACCTCCGCAAAGCCACTCAAAGGCTCGCTTACTGGTGTGCACTCAAGGCCTTTCTAAAGACCCAATATGGCTGAATTATCAAGGCTTTGCTATATGCAGAGCAGGAACAAGAGGTAGGGTGTGCGTCTCAGCAGCACTCCTGGGCTCAGCATTAAGGCATTTAGATCTGCCCTAAGACATCGATCAATTTTGAAGGCATGCTAAATTGAATTTTTAGGAACAGCAAAGGCTTCATCTGTGCAGAAGGTTGGACTAGATAACCCTTCCAACAATAAGTTTCTATGAAATAGAACAATATCATGTTCTACAGCTTCTAACTAGGTTTCTAAAAGCATTGAGGAAACAAAGAAAAGGTACATTGTTATAGCAACCTTGAAAAACCTGCTGTTTTGGTCACCAGCCAAAATGAATTCTTTCTGCAGAAAGGTTCAATGATAGGACTTATGACACTTATTTAAGAAGATGAAACAATTGGTTTCAAAGAAACCCACATAATTCAAACCTGCTTTTCTCCCTCCCTCAAACTGCTGTTTTCAGGAGATGGGAGAGAAGGTAAGCATACAACCTTCAAAAGGTACCGGCTTTCAGATATACCTGTTTTATTACCCATATGATTATTACTCATTAAGAGAATCAGCTTGTTGAGATTTGGTTAATAACTTTTTTAAAACAGTTGTTCTACTTTCTCTTGTAGACTCTAGCAAAACACTAGATAAATTCGTAATTTCAAAGTGTATGCATAATAAGTACCAAAGGCAAACATAACTGGATTAAAACTATCAAATAAATTAAAAGAAAAAGAATATACAGATTAAAATTAGCCTTTCCAAAATAGGAACAAAAATGTGTATGTATATTCATATTGTATGCCTGCTATTTTACAGTTGCACATAGATAATGGGCTGGTTTCAGTCCCACTGCAGCCAGTGGAAGGCTTTTATTGGACTTGAGTAAGCACAGAAACTAAGCTATATGCAGTATCCATAGACAACATTATAGACTGAAAATGGAACAGCAAGCAGACCTGATGCTTAAGAAAAAGCAGTTATCAGACAAAGTGGTAACAAAGACCAGGTACATTTTAACTTGTATTTAATTAACAAAACAGGTGATATGTAAGATGCTGTTATCTGACAGAAAAAACCAAAAGCTATTCCAGGTCTCCTTGGGAACTAACAAGACAACAAAACTAACATTTCCTTGAAGTCATTCAAGAGAAAACTCTGGCTAATCATTATCACTGGGCACACCTACACGTGCATTTGATCCGAGATCAGTTTACTTGCAAGTAAACTACTTGCAAGTTAATGCTCCTGGACGGGCGTCTACACGTTCAGGGACATGACAGCAGATTTGCTGCTCTTAGCAGCAAACAGCTGCCACTTCCTGTGGACCTGCAATGAGTCCCTGCCACCACCAGGGGGAGCTCAAGGCTCTGGCTGCAGCTGCCAGCAGCCTTCTTGAAAAGCCAGCCCCGTTTCTGCTCCTTGGCAGCAATCCCCTCCGCCTCTGCCTCCCCACACCACGGCTGCTCCAACCTCTGTCCCTGGCAGCAATAACCAGCACTCCAGGCTCCTGATGGCCACCGCATTGACCACCGGCTGACGCACAGCCAGTTGCACTCTCCCAGCTCTCACACACACAGCAACCGCCTTCCTGGCCACAGTGCACTGTCTCAGGGCTGCCATTGCCACACAGCTGCCACCACCACCACATCCAGCTGTTGGACCCCAGCAAGCATGCCAACGACAGGCTGCTGGATGCCACCACCAGGGCCACTCTTGTCCTCCTGGGCCTACAGCCCCACTGGACTAGCCACTTTACGGGATCTCCTGAGGCAGCTCTGGCCAAACCTGGAGTGGCAGGACACCAACATGCAGTCACCCCTTCCCATAGACACCTGCCTGCCCCTTGATCTGCTCTAGCTGACATGCCTCCCAGGCTCTGCTCCACCCTGCCAACTCTGGTGCAAAGCAACTGCTTCACAACAGGGTGCAAGACCTGCAGCTGAGTGCCATGGTGGTCCCACCCCCCCTTATCAGGGATCCCACCTACCCGCTTCTGCCCTGGCTCATGTAGCCCTACACTGGCCAGCTGGACCCCTACCATGCCCACTTCAACTGGTGCCTAGGCCAAATTAATGTCCTGGTGGAGTGCTCCTTCGGCTGCCTCAACGGATGCTGGTGAACCCTCACCACCCACCTCAAGTTTGCCGAGCACAACTTCCCACAGGTCATCATTGCAGCCTGTGTGCTGCATAACATCTGTGAGCTCCGGGGGGAGCTCTTAGACGAGGCCTGTGGGGAGGAGGCGCGGCAGGCAGGGGAAAACTGGCAGCCGGAGCACCAGTTGCGGAGGCACTGACAGCAACAGCAGCAGGCCCCCCGACCACTGTGGCCCTGAGCGAGCCACCCACCTGCCCACAGAGGGGGTCTGTGGGCAGCTGTCCAAGCAGACTACAATAGGTTGTGCAGGAAGAGGTGGTCAGCCAACACCTCTTGCACCTGGTGCCAGGTAAGCCAGTATGGCTAGCCTGCAGCCTGCCCAAGGGAACACAAGGACCTAGAGTAGCCTCAGGCTGCCTGCATGTGCCCCAGGGCCCAAAATGCCTGCAAGGCTTTTAAGGGCCTGAGGCTGGGGCTGCCATAGAGGAGGCCCAGCCCTGAGGCAGGAAAGTCTCTTAGTCCTGGAGCTCTGGGGCTAGCCTCAGGCTGCCCCCCAGTGGCAGGGCTGACCAGGAGCAAATCTGCTCCTGGCTGGTGTCTATATGTGCTTTACTGCACAGTAACTACCTACAAGTAAATTTGCTACTTGCATTTGCAGGTACCACATTTACTCGCGAATAGCAAAATTTACTGCGCAGTAAGCATGTGCATGTAGATGTGTGCCCTTACTGTGCAGTAAACTACACTACTGCACAGTAAAGTGTCTCATGTAGATGTGCCCACTTTGGATTCTTCTTCAAAGCCACTCATAGGTAGCTAAGCCAAACTTATGCCCCTGTACGATGTAATGGGTAACGTTAGACAACAGAAATAATGGCATGTGTCAATGAAGGAAAAACAGGTTTTCTTTTTCAGCACAGAAGCCCAACTGCTTTTTGGAGTTTTGTGAGCTCCAATTTTGCTGCTGGTTCTTCTGTTATAAAATAACCACCCCTGCTCAATGTGATAATAATAAATGTACATCTAATAAATACACATATAGCCAAAAACATAACATCACTGCCTCTGTCCAGTCAGCTCCCAAGAAATAATAGGCTTCTGGTATCTATATATTCTTGACTGTGAAGAAGCCATGGTAATGGGTGTCAAAGAATAAATCATATTTCCAAAGGAAAGAAATATTGAGTTACTAACACTGAAGCCCTGCTTGAACAGAGATGAAGAGTGCAGTTGCCTGCTGGCAGAAATTAAGTCTTCTATGGAAATTTCACAAGAAGAATTAGAACATGGTCTGGAAACTGCCCAAATATAGATCAAAGCAGCATGAACAGAAAGAAGAACCAGAACACATGAAAGAGGACATCAAGACAAAGATCTATGTTAGGTTTAAGCAAGGAACTAAAATGTTTGCACAAGTTTGCATGATACAGGGCTAACAGTAAACTATTTTTGTAGGATTTTATCCCCAGATAGCAGGAAACTACCATTCTTGTATAATTTCTATCACCCTGGCCATGTCTGAAAGAGACTCAGGAAAAACAGGCTATACTAAAAACTGTAAGAGCAGACTTACATCCAGAAATGTAAATCTCCCCTCCCCCTCAGCCATTCCCAAAAACCAGAGAATTATTGAATTTACAGTTGTGATTCAGAAATATCTCTGGCTCAATGTGAATATTAGATCTGAAATAAGGAATTCTATATTACACATACTGCATCCACCATTTTTAAAAAATACTGGGCTAAAAAGGTTCTAACATTTTGAACAGAAACAGTGATCACAGTGTGTAGTTCAAAAAGAATTATAGAGAACGTCTACACGGCAGTCACAGAAGCTATTTTAAATTAAGCCAGGTCAGGCATTGGTAGTAGTCTAGCTATGACAGCACAGAGCTCAGCATGGACTAACTCAACAAGCTTCTTCTGCAACTGCATCATAGACATACCCATAGTGGACAAATGAAGTAAAAGCATTGTAAAATGAATACCCAGAGTTTTTCCAGTGCTGTTCTACACATATCAGATGTGGAAAACAGAATGGATAGGGAAAAATACAGAAATTAAGATATACTCTTTTAATTTCATTAAAAAACAAACCGCATTACTGGTGCAACACATTATTATATTAAGATATAAAACAGGCACCTTGTTTCTCAATTACGGAGACAAAGGTCTCTATTAACTAAACAAATCTGGAACTAAGCCTTCAATGGGCCAGTTGGACTTGCCTATAATTCTAACTAATGAAGAAATATGGCAGCTCTAACTTCTGGCTGGGAACTGGAAAAGCAGCACTCAGGATTTGCCATTCATCACTTTTTGCACTGAAGAGAGTGCAATAGTTTTATCATTGCCTCCATCAGGAGCATTATAAGTTGTATTTGAAAATCTCACTGTCTGAAGAAAAATAAAGGGAGTCACTTCCAAGCATAAATTATTTCTATCCTTTCCCATAAACAGATGCCACATTGGTTCCCATAGTTGTTTTTCTACAATGGATCTAAAAAATGGATGTTGGTAGGTAGACATGGTTCCAAAAGATGAGACTATGGACAACAGGACCAAGGGCTTTAGGTAATTTTAATTTTGGAGCAGCTGCCTCAGATTTTCTTTGAAAGATATAAAGAGTTAGTAACATTTTATCATTATCATAGCAAATGAGTGTGAAGCGATTTCATATCTGGATTAGTATATTTTTATGAGACTGATGCTGGGCTGATTTAAAATCTGGCCTCCATACCAAACCTTCCAAAGGCTCATGAAGAAACTACTACAAGGTAGGCTTCCTGATAGCTGCTTTGCTATGCTGGATGATATTTTGTATCCCCTAACTCTTCCAAACAGGAGCTAATGTTCTCTGATAAACTTAGTGTAATTTAACTGAAACTGAACCCAAAGGCTAGGGACAGACATTACACATAAACCAGTTTAAGTGATCAGAAACTGGTTTAAACCTGTAACAGAACAGATGTTCAATGCATATAAACCAGTCTGAAAATGGCTGAAACCAGTCTGAGATATACCTGGTTGAATGTAGTATCAGACTTAACTGATTTGGTTCCAACCGGTTTATGCAAAGTCTGTCCCAGACCCCTTGCTGGTTTAAGATAAACCAAACACCCCCAGCACCCCCCACTTGTTCTCAGGGCTGGGCGGGGCTCTCTGCTCCACAGTAGGGCTGGCTCCTCCCCTCTGCTCCCTGGCTGCAGCTCCCACCAGAGACTGCAGACACAGCAGGGTCTGCATGAATTCCCCCCGCCACTGCTTACTGGAGAAGCAGGGATCTCCTCCTCCATCTCATCTCCCACAGCATGGACCCCAGCCCCACAGACCATAGGCATGTAGTATGCTAGCTAATTCCAAGAGGTGTCTGTGTAAGTGTCCCCAATTTCACTGGGAGAGGCAGAAAAAAAAGTGACTGCTTAGGGCTTTTGGAGCCAATCAACAGGTCAGCTGCTAAATTGTTTAAGAAGAGTTTGAACAATTGGAGAGAGGCTACTGTTTTGCTTATGAGGTGATAAACACTGTTATCAGTCCCCTTCTGGCTTGCTCACCTGTCAGTTTGCTGCAGACTGTATAAAGAAACAGGGAGGGAGATTGAAAAGCTCCATATCATCAACAGATGCATGCACTGCACACACCCCTGTGCCTCAGAGTGCTAGCAGGAGGCTGGAGTCTGGTAACACTCCCACCCCTTGAGCAGCCAGTGGGGACAAGCCTGGGATGGTGCAAGCAGACCTCCCTAATCAGAGGTCCTGTGGGGACCTGGCCATACCCCCCTCAGCTTAGCCCTATGGGAGGGCTGCTTTATTGCCCACCCCACCCCACCCAGCTTCTAGCCTGAGCCACTGCAGGCATGTGCCTGAATTTCCTCAGTCCAGAGAGAATGTCTGTCCGGTTACAAACCAGTGCAGCCTAGCCAGGTTTGAATAACTTACAAAGACTGAATCAATTCAGGCTCAGGCTTTTTGAATGTCTGTCCCTAGCCAAAGACACATAAACTATGTCAAAAAACAGATAGCCTATATGCTCTATAATTGGCAAGGAAGAGATTCCAAATAAAAAACTGGAATACTAGGGCTCCATACAGACACGCAGAGAGGTTAGGGGGTGGTTAGATCAAGTGAAAAATAGCCACCTAAGTTGGGATGGGGTGGATAGCAAGGGAGTGGATCAAGGAGGCAAGCAAGCTCTGGGGGGCAATGCTGGATTTTAAATCAATCCAGCATAACTCTCATAAAAATATACTAATCCGGATATCAGATCTTTGTCCACAGATGGATCAGAGTGGCAGGTGGGGTTTGCCATAGAGAAGGTAGCATCCTCAGGAGGATAGTGGGGAGCTAGCAGGGTCCACGGAGGGGAATCAGGAGGGGACAGGGCTAGAGGGGTCTTCAGAGAAGCATGGGCATTGGGGGGTGCTCTTCCCCACCCCATGGAAACATGGGCTATTTTTAGCCCTCCAAGCCCCAAATGAACAAATGCCCCCCCATTACATACCAACCCCCCGTATCCTACCCCGCCCCTCCATCCATGCTGTTTTACTTGCTTGGCTCCCAGCATCAGCAAATGCTGATAAAACTGGCACTGGGAGTGGCTTGCGGGATGGTGGGTTTGGCAGGCTGAGGGGAGGGGGGAGAGGTTGGGTCTAGCCCTGGGGCTGCATTGGAAATAGTACAGAAGGCTTGTACAGTTAAACTGGTCTAAAAATGGCCAACCCCATCTGAAATTTGGCGAAAGGGCCTGAGCTGAGAGCTTGTAACCTAAAGGTTGCCAGTTTGTGTCTGCCCGTTGGCTGGGAGTTTTAAGTCTCAATATACGGCCATCACTGGATACATTTCGGGGCTGAACCTGATGATTTGCATGCCTTCCAGCCCCTTACAAGTAGGGTTAACTTAGATTGGGTCAGCCATTTTCAGACTGATCTAACTGTCCTAAACTTCTGTACAGTTTGTACTCAAATCCACCTAACTAGTGTAAGATCTGCACCTGTGCAAACTAAGTTAGATCAGGTACCCATTTGTAACCCAATCTAACCTCCCTGTAACCTCCCCAAATGTCTGCACATAGCCAACAAGACTGGACAACCCCCCCAAATACTTGCAGAGCTTTCTATGCTCCTAGATTCCATGCTACCACAATAACCTATTACCCAAGGTTCATTTTCAGACCTAACAGCAGCTAAAATCTACTGATGAACTAGACAGAAGGGTAAACATTCTGTACAGTGAAATTATAACCTACACTGGCAGTGTTAAAGAGAAGCATGTATGGCTGCAGCATCAGATGAAGGGAGCTGGTGTTCACAAAAGCTTATATGCTCACTTGTGCCTTACACTCTCTCATTTAGTCTGTAAGGTGCATATCTACCAGTGGCGACATGTAGGAGGTGCACAGGGGTGCACGTGCACCCCCTAAGAGCAATGGTGCACCCCCTGGCAGCCAGAGCTCCCCACTTAGGTGACGGGGGGGGTAGCAGAAACACCA
>NW_017729033.1:28772240-28776733 GCF_001723915.1 Gavialis gangeticus | reverse complement strand
TGTGCCTTACACTCTCTCATTTAGTCTGTAAGGTGCATATCTACCAGTGGCGACATGTAGGAGGTGCACAGGGGTGCACGTGCACCCCCTAAGAGCAATGGTGCACCCCCTGGCAGCCAGAGCTCCCCACTTAGGTGACGGGGGGGGTAGCAGAAACACCAGTAACTCCCCTGCAAGTGCTGGCCAGGGAGCGGGGGTGCCAGGAGAAGTGTCACTGGCACTTCCGGGAGTGCTATTCGCGCTTCCAGGTTGGCAAGAGTGGCCGTGGGGGGACCCCCACACTGGTCGCTGACTGGTTGTTGAGGGGCATGTGCCTCCCCTGACTCAGGAGGCACCAGTTACCCATGAGTTACCCATGATATCTACCCTGCCTTCTGCTCCAATGCTATCATACCCTTCTTCAAAAATACCTTTTCTACTTCATGCTGAGACAGACACTGAGAAATCAAGAGCAATTTTGTTCTAAGATCCAGAAAAGGTAGAAGCTGACACATTATAGCTAAAGAATAAATTCTGCTAGGGTAAATCTATTTCACCAGAAAGACACTTTGGGCAATAATAAAATCCATTAACAATCTCTCCATTAGTTGCGCAGGAGGATCATTCTACATGCTCAGACCGTTCAATTTTTATATGAAAAGTATGATATGCAGAACTAGTTATTAGCATACAAGTTTTACATGGGCAACAGGTAAGCACAGTGATCTCTTTATTAATAAAGGGATACAATTTAGCTATCCTCACAGCTGATGTGCATTCATAGTGCTACAAGTGCCTAATCATTTTGTAGGACTACAAAAATATAGTGTTCTCAGAGGCGTACATAGGTTCACATCCCCCGGACTAGAATGCTACAAAGCTGCTGCAAAGGCAGCCTCTCCAGCCAAGGTGCAATAGGAGTCTCTCCTGTGCTCCACCTGCCACTCCAAGGAGAGCTGTAGCAGCACCACTGGCCCCATCACCATGATGGAACTAAAGGGGTCCCCACTACCATGGTGAGCAGATCTGCTGTACCTCCAAGACCACAACTGCAGCAATGCTCACTTTGACAGTTCATCGGGAGCAGAGCTGCAGTCCCCAGTCCTGGCTAGGTTGCAGCTCAGCTCCCCAATGACTCTCTCTGCCTCTCCCCCCTTAGAGGAGACAAGAGAGAGAACAGAGTACTGTAGGATACTGAAGATCCAAGAGACCCCCCACAGGTAACTGTACAGATGTAACGCTACATATGTAGTGCTGTTTTACAGCTCTAAAGAAGTTCCTGTCTCAAAGAGGAACATTGTTGTATTACTTCTGCCATTTTTGCTGTGGTAGAGGGAACATGTCCCTTTGACTTTTGGAATATAATGGGGTGGCTAAAAAAGCACTCATAGCACTACAAAATGTAAGATGCAGCCAAAGCTTGATTCTCTTCAGAAAACTTTTCTCACTAAGCAATATTAACATGGCCCATAGGGATAAAGCTCATAAATTGGTTGGCTTAACAGAATCGTGTGATTTCTTTTGCCGTGTGACAGAAAAGGGAGCAAGGATACAACAGTGGGTTGTTGGGGGTCACACAGTGAGAAAATATAGATAAACACTGATCATGTCCCTCACCACTGCTCCTTTGTTAATACACATAGCAGGTCAGCTCCACATGTCGTTATGCTTCGTAAAATGACACCTAATCTCAGCAGAAGATGTATCAGCTCCTCAAGGCCAAAGCTCAAAGGAGGATCTGGGAAATCAAAAATCAGTGGTGGAAAGATAAAGCCAAGATTCAGCTTTATGCTGACAAACATGAGGTACATATCTTTTTCCAGGCAACAAAACCCACCCATAGTCCAACTGCCCATGGTCCTCCTTTTCTGCAATTGCAGCATGCCTTGATCCTCCTGAAAAACAATGAATTTATACAAGCAAGACGGACAGACCACTTTGAGGCACTGATGCAACTGATTTCACCATGATTCAACTGTGATGTATACCACCAAGGCCATACCCCAACACCCTAAAAGGGAATCCCCTTGCCAACCTTCCTATCCTAGAAGTCTGGTGTGCCATCAAGGAAACCAAGAACAACAAGGATATTGGACCAGATGGCATGTCTGCTGAAATCTACCAGGCTGATGGGTGAGGGACTGGTACCGAAACTCCACAATTTTTTCTTCAAATTTGGAACAATGAAGAGATCCCTTGGGACCTGAGGCATACCAACATCACGACTATCTTCAGGAAAAGAGATAAGTCTGTCTGTGGGAACTATCAAGTTACCACCCTCCTTTCCACAGCAGGGAAAATCCTCTCCCACATCCCCCTTAACCATCTTCTACCTCTTGCTGAGGAAGTCCTGCCGGAAACTCAGTGTGCTTTCAGACCATTCTATCGGGCAACTGACATGATCTTTGTTGCCCGCCCGATCCAAAAAAAGTTTTAGAAACAACATGACCTGTATATGGCCTTCATTGACCTTACTAAGGCCTTTTATTCCATCAATTGTGAAGTCCTGTGGAAAGTATTGCCCAGATTCGGATGTCCTGAAGAGTACATCAAGGTCCTAAGACTTCTCCATGGCCAGATGACTGAAACCATTTTATGTAGCAGATCCATTTGTCATCCAAACTGGGGCCAAGCAACGATGCGTCATTGCCCCAACTCTGTTCTCCATTTATTTGACAGTCATTCTGGTACTCATTAAAGGCCGCCTTCCTTCCAGAATTAACAGTGAATATTGAATGGATGGAGGGCTCTTCCATCTGGAATGTTTTCACTCAAACACCAAAGTACTCAAAACAACCACGCTTGACTTTCAATATACTGATGACTGCACCACCCTTGCACACACTGAGGAGAACCTCCAGACTGAGCTGGGTCTTTTCAGAGAAGCCTACTGAACTTTGGGCCTCTCCCTCAACATCAAGACGACTAAAGTGCTCTATCAACCTGACCAAGGCCATGAATGTGGCCTCCTCCCCAAATTACCATAAAGGGAATTTCCCTGGAGGTAGTCGAGCACTTCTGCCACATTAAAATAGGCTAATGTGCATTAAAGTACACATGTAGATGTGCCGATTAGGACTTAAGTAACCCCCCTTCCTGCTATATGCAGGGTTGGCAGCAATACCTGAGCCACCAGAATGACTGGACAAGAGTCCAACAACAGGTAGCTGATAGAGCCACAGATGCAGACTGAATTTCTGTGCTTGGATCTTTTATGCTTTCTCCCTTGAATGTTTGCTTATAACCCTGATTCTGTCCCAGCAATAATAACCTTTTGTCTTCAAAACAGAGGAAAACAAAACTCTAATATAAGTGGATACATTTTCTCCTCCCATGACCTTTTCATGCAGAAAGGGGACAGACACACAGGTTCATAATACTCCAAATGGGAATATTCAGGACTTCAGTGAGAATCATATTAGCATAATTTAAAGGACAATGGGGCCCAAAGCAATTAATTATGTTCCTCCTTTGCAGTAATTGTCTCTGTGTAACAAACAGTGGAAACAGTTTCAACCAGCTGCAACAGCAAAATAGGCCACTCACTGCCATGATCTGGGGAGGCCCACTGTGGAAAACAGGTGGCATAGGAATTATGAGTTGGGTAAAATCCTCCAGGAGTTGCTGGATTATTGACTGTAGAAAATATTAGGATGACAGGTGCTATGTTTATACCTTTCAGTCTATTCCACTATGTTGTTAAATTCTGTTCGTCCTTTCATCAATAAAAACATTCAGTTTGGGTGTTTAAGTTGAATGGGAAAAGGAAAAACAGCAACATTTTAACATATCACCCAGAATGTTTGCCCAAAGTTTTCACGAGACATTAGTGGATCTTCAATGTTATATAACTTGACAAATTCAAACACAATTTATAAAATAGCCTCTTCCCCTGGTAACTGAGAAGTTACTGCAGGGCCATACTAGACACAACTGCAGTTTTAAACCAAGGCCCAAAATCAGCCCTAAGGCATGACTGTGTATACTAAGTCATCCCAAAAGTGGTTCCTCATTACAGTATTTTTCAAAAAGTACCAAAGATAGTCGAGTGGGTAGGGGTACAGCGATAGAGGTTCTGAGGGCTGATACCGATAGCTTTTAAAGAGGCATATCGGCCAATACCAATCCGATTTCTGATGCAGCTGCGTCCAACTGGTAAGTCTGTTGCGGTGGAACAGGAGGGAAGGGGTGTGGGGAGGGCAGATCAATGCCCCCCCAAGGTGAGGCAGGGAGTGGGGTTGGGGCAGGGGTAGATGCTGCCCAGCTAGGCGGGATGGGGCGTGGGGTGGAGCCATGGCTTGTCCACAGGACACAGGGGAGGCAGCTCCTGCCGCTGCGCAAAACCCAGGAGGGCATGGGGTCCAGCTGCATGGGGTGGGGCAGGCGGGCTGCAGCTGCAGGCTGGAGCCAGGGCTGCACTGGGCTCTTCTCACCAGGGGCTGGGCTCAGAGCAGGTGGTGGTGGCACTGGGAGAGGGTTATGGCAGAGTTGCAGCCACCCCAAATTTCGCCACA
>NW_017729033.1:28771754-28772229 GCF_001723915.1 Gavialis gangeticus | reverse complement strand
TTCGCCACAGTCCCCCAAACCCCCTCCCAGTGCTGCCACCACCTGCCCGGCACAGCTCCAGCTCTTCCTAGCATGTGGGTGGAGGTGGGGGTTGAGCCAGGGCTGCGCCGGACAGGCGGCAGCAGTGCTGGGAGGAGGGTTGGGCGGGCTATGGCAAAATTTGGGGTGGCTGCAGCGCCCTCCCAGCACCACCACCCCCCACCCCAAGCCCAGGCACCACTGAAAAGAGCCCAGCACAGCCCAAGCTTCAGCCGGCAGCCGCAGCCTGCCTGTTCCACCCCACGCAGATCCGGGGGGCACACACACCTCCACACACCTCCCGCATGAACTACCACTCTGTCACATGCCCCACCCCACCCCAGCTGGGCAGCATCTGCCCCAGCCCCAGTCCCACCCTCACCACAGGGAGTGTTGATCTGCCCCCCAATGCCCCTTCCCTCCCCCTTCCGCTTCCACCACAACAGACTTACCAGCG
>NW_017729033.1:28762239-28766754 GCF_001723915.1 Gavialis gangeticus | reverse complement strand
CTGCAGCCTGCCTGTTCCACCCCACGCAGATCCGGGGGGCACACACACCTCCACACACCTCCCGCATGAACTACCACTCTGTCACATGCCCCACCCCACCCCAGCTGGGCAGCATCTGCCCCAGCCCCAGTCCCACCCTCACCACAGGGAGTGTTGATCTGCCCCCCAATGCCCCTTCCCTCCCCCTTCCGCTTCCACCACAACAGACTTACCAGCGGCATACAGCTCTTCAAGCTGCCGGGCTGTGGTCTTTACTGCCTGTGTGCTGCGCTGCAGCTGCACGCACACACACATATTTATCAGCCAAATTATCAGCTGCACTGGGCCAATTTCTAATACAGGCAATTTTCTTTATATCAGTACCAATCTGATATCGGACTGATATATCGGTGCACCTCTACTACTCGGAGCTACACAATTCCCTCTACTGGTCTGGGCTCAGAGGATGTCATGGCATCTAATATCTAGGGGTATCTATACACGTGTTCTGGGGTGGAACGGTAGGGGGCATTTTAATTAGGGAGGCTCCAGAACCTCTAATTAACCTTAGCTGCTCTAATTTGAAATGCTGCAGCATCATGTGTATTCAGCACCCCCATGTTTCAAAATGGCTGCAGAGGCGCTTTAACTAAAGTTCGTTCAACGAGTTTTAAAGTGTCCCCCACCGCCATTTTGAAAAGCCCAGACACTGAATACATGTGACAGTGGGGCACCCCGGAGCGTTCTAACTAGAACACTCCAGCACACTGAATTCATTGAGTCTGCTCCGAAGCAATCTAATTAGGACACGTCAGAGCATGTATATAGGCACCCTAGAGGAGCTACTCTGAACTTAGTGAACATTTAGACCAGTGGTGCTCAACCCTTTGGTGCTGCAGGCCAGAAGAGTAGCACAGAACTAGTATGTGGGCTGGACTAGCATCTGTGCGCCAGGATCTGGCCCCACACTGCCCCTGAGTACAAGGATCAGGCCCTGGGGTCCTGTGTCACTCCCATATGGCCCCAAATGCCAGGATCAGGCCCTGCATGCCAAGACTGGGCCTTGCAGCACCATCCCCACATACAAGGATTTGGCCTGTGTGCTAGGATTGGGACATAGGGAACCCCACCACCCTATGTACCAGGACTGGGCCCTGCATACCAGGATTGGGTCCAGGGGTCCTGTATTGCCCCCTGCAGGGCTGCATTCTCTGGACCACACAGTTTCCCACAAGTCTGGAAATCTGGTAGCAGGAGAGCATGCTACTGCTCCCTTGACTCCAAATTTTCAGACCCTTGGGATCCCCACAGGCTAGATGATGCAGCACCAGGAGTCAGATCTGGCTTATAGGTTGTTTGAGCACCCCTAATTTAGACATGTCTTATCATCCTTTAAAAGACCATGCATTTGAATGCTATTCCAGTCTGTTCTGAACACTGCAGTCTGAGGCATGCACATGCCATTACCATGAACTTCTAAGATGCTGGTTCGTGCAAGCTCACATGGCTTTCTACAGTTTTTTACATGCACAAGTCTGAGTGAAGGTTGCTAGATTACAAATCAATGCTAACCCTAAAAGCCAAAGAAAAACATCATTCAGCTCTCCTCTGTGATCCACTCATCCATTCCTCTGTTTGCCTCTTAGCTTCAGCTATTTTCATTCCATACATTTTCACTCACTTCCTGAACAACCAGACTGCTACCCCTTAAATTATAATGTATTATAATTGAATTTTCATGATACATATCTGTATTAGCATTGTTTTTACAAACTGCCTCATGCATGGTTTTATACTGGAGTGTGAATTGATTACATGTCAGACTGCAGAGTAAGATGGCACTTTGCAAATGGTGACAGAGTAATCCTGAATGCTGTGGAAAAAAATCACCAGTTAAGATGATGAGCCATGCTTTTAAATGCAGCTCTGAACCTGGTATTGTTTTTGTATGTAGAAATCACAGGACTCAAATCCATATACGGCTTAGCTTGACAGCACTCAACTGAGGTTGGTGTATAATCTTAAAACTTTCAGAAATGTCCTGCGTCCTGTTTCTGTGGCTTGTGGAACATGCACATGCAAGTACATGTAGTTTGGAATTTGTGGAAACTGTGATGGTTTAGCAAGAGCAATTGAAAAAAGAGTTTCAACATTTATTGCATTTCAGAAAGAGAACATTTTTAACTGTTACCTCTGCAAATTTAATAAATCTTTCACTACAGAAAATTACACAAGGGCAATTATTCTCAAGAATTACAGTGCCAACCCTGGAGACTGGGTTCAATCATTAAACTGTGAAATGGAAGATTTTAGTCCCATTTTAAGTGCAAATCTTTAATGAAACCTGTACTCTAAGGCCTCCTTTGGAACACACAGTTTGTTACTTACTTTGTAGAATCCAAATTGCTAAATTCCCCCAATTTGTATAAACTTCTCAGTTTTCAGTGGATGAAACATTTATTTTCTGTACATTTACACTCAACAATCAAAAATAAATCCCTGTTCAAACTATCTGCCATGACAGCAACCATCTATGAATTTATTAATAAAAGTTCAGACATAAAAGCCTCTTGAAATAATGTCCAGTTTTACCATTACACCCATTGGTTAGATGCACCCAGAATACTTACCACAAATATCTCTGTTAAGAAACGTAGCATATTTTATCCACAATACATGGATCATAAAAAGAAACCTTACAAAGTGGCCCTGACAAAGAATTTTAATGTCACCAAGGAAACGTTTGATTTTCTTTTTCTTTTTTTTTTATAATGCCAGCTGAAATATCAACACATTTTATGGTGTGTGCTTACCAGCACAGCATGACTGAAAACCACGCCCGTAAGAGGACAGGTTTGACCCTTGAGGGACAGCGCTGCCAATGGGAGCATCATCCTCCAAAGGAGAGCAGATGGGGCGCTTCCACTTCGGCTATTCTAATGAAATTTCAGACTTCAGGCAAGACTGTGCACCCTCTCAGAAAAAGCTGCCCCCAGGAGTGCTGAATCAGCAATACCTTCTTTACCAAACACAGCATCAGCAACTGAAGCGTCCACTGGCACAGTGCTGGGAAAATGTACAAAGAGCTCCAGGTAGTTGTTGTGCAGAAGTCAGATATGATATTCCTTAGGAAAGCCACTCAGGTGTGTCCCCATAAGACTCTGGTGTGTCCCCGTCAGTAATCTCATAGCACACTTCAACATAATTCAGTACCCAAAGGCCAGTCTCTGTACTGAAATCACTAAGCCTTTGGATTTTTCAGAGAAGGAAACAGAGGAATACATTTCTGAAACTCTTAGCTTTTTGAAGTGGAAGGACAATTTTTTTTTTTACATCCATCATGTGCAATGAGACCTCAGCTCTTGAGGAGCAAGGCTTTGAGGAAAACATTGGCACATTGATTTTTCAACTGCAGTAGAATTCAGTGAAAACCTCAAGCAGAAAACCTACGGTCCACAAAAAGACCATGGGACCTTGCTCAAGCAAGAGCTCCTATTAGAGGTGATGCCAATGAGTGCCTCATATGTTTGCCCTTATGCTTGCTGGGTACTGCTGAAGTAGGCCTTACGGAACTAGAAATCAATGCTGAAACATTGCTGAGCATGGTCTGGATCTACTTGGTGCATTACATTTGAAAAAAGGGGGAACAAGGAAATGATAAATCAGAAACCCAGGGACAGAGATCTCTCTGGAGCCACTCCTGGATCTGCAACTCTGCAAAGGTTCTCTCAAGCACATAAAAGTCAATAGCCTCCTCAACAGGACAATGGCACCCTCCACTGGCTAGCATTTCTCAGGAATATGCGACTCCCCTAAGCAAAACAGATATTTAGCACAAACTTTCATTGCAGCCATTACACTTCCATAACACGGATGCCGCTTAAAACCTGGGGTGTGAGAGAAGCCATGATAACAGACAAAATGGTGAATAAGAGGCACTTCAAAGATTAAAAATGAAATTTTATTAAAATGGCTTACAAGATGTTGGGGGGAGGCCATTTTTACAAAAAAAAAAGAAGGATACAAAAATGTATTATGGGAAGAGGGCAAGAAGATTTATGGGGCTGGAGGCCAACTTCATGTGGAGTAGACTGGAAAAAGAGTGTTGTCACAAGATGGCTAAAAGGCACTTAGGAGCAAGAAGAGCATGCTACCCTTTATGCCCCCAGCATGGTGCAAAAGGATAGGTGAGGCATGCACATGCCATCTGGGTAGTACTAGGGCAAAAATGTCCTGAAGCTCAAGTGTCTGCAAGCACATGTACGCTCCAGAGCAAGAATGTACATATGGACACATGCTTGGATCTAACTACAGTTCTCACTCTCTTATATCAATTACACAAAGGAGGACCAGAGATACAGGCAAAAGAAAAAGCTATGATTCGCCAGTTCACTTCATTTTAGAAAGGTCCTGGAGGAAGCCAGCCTAAAGAGCTGTTTGGGGGAATGTTTGATCCCAACTGTAAGTGTTCAAACTTTGCCAGCTTCAGTTTCAGCGCTCGCGCTCTCTCTCTCTCTCTCTCTCTCTCTCTCTCTC
>NW_017729033.1:28759161-28762148 GCF_001723915.1 Gavialis gangeticus | reverse complement strand
TCTCTCTCACACACACACACACACACACACACCCACCCACCCAGAGTGTTGGCTCAGCTGTGCTATTGAGTTGTACAAAATTGGTAGGATCACCCTGACAATGACTTGAGGCAAGGAGCAGATCTGAGGCTTACAAAGATAGCATTTCTCCATAGTTACTTTATTGAAAACCAGTTAGAGAAGGATACATTTTTGGCTCATGTTTTAATGTAGTCTTTGCTATGGCAATGAGTTTTGCTTGATTAAGGTCTGAAGGGTCAGGCCTTTCATAGTACTCTTACTCTTGGTAATAATCCATGGACTTAAGGTTAAACAGAAAATGTACATGCTTCATCCTGATGGAGAAGACTGTTTTCATTATTTTATATTTGGAAGAGACAATTTTGGGTGCTTTAGAAAATTATATTTTTTGCCTGGGTTTGTTTTGATCCGAACGCAAGATGCATGGATCTGAGCAGCACTGACTGCCCTGCAGTGTCACTTGCTACATTTCATGCAACTACACTCCTACTTCTGAGAAGCATCTCTTCTCCAATAATTTTTGCAAGGTACACGGTAAAAAAATACTCAAATTCTTCATGTGTGAATTCCGTTTTAGGCATACCAAAAATGAGAGAGAATGTGAAAGGGAAAAGGGCAGAGTACTGAGAACACAACGCAAAGTTCACCAGGAGTTTTTTATTTGGGGCAGGGGTGTTAGAAATATGGGAGCAGGGTGCTTAACTTGTCTGTGGAGGGGAAAGTGGGCAGAGTAAAAATCATGCTGAGGCTGAAGATCCATAGGGAAATCAGGTTCCAACACCTGCAGTTCCCAGATCATCTGTAAGGCAGGAAGGGGATCAAACTAATCCATAATCAAATAAGAACATAGTCCCTCCTATGCAGCCTTAAAGACTGGTATACCTATCTGGAAGTGTCCTTGGGCACACTGGGTGTGTCCAGATGAACACGCGCAGGCATTTCTCCGGGGACAACTAGCAGCAGCACATATTTGGACAGCTAACAGTGCCCCTGCATGCATACTCTGGTATGTAGCAAGTTGCCCAAGTGGGATTGAGGGGGGGGGCTGGGATCAGCACCTGGGTCTTACCTGGGCTCCTGGGGGTCTCCAAGGACTCCAGCAGTGGCGAACCAGGTGTGCAGAATGTGGCTGGGAGCCAGAGCATAGCTCTGGCTGGCAGGGTCCAGTTTTGGGTGGCTCATACTGCTGTCATGTGCATCACCCCACTTTTTTTTGGCACACTTTTTTGATATTGGGATTGCCTGGTATCTATATTTGGCTCCGCACTGCCAAATCACATGCACAGGGTGTGTTTTGTAGTGCCTCAAAAGCCTTTAAGGTGCAGCAAAACATATGCATGCTCCTGTGGACATGGCCATTGTGTCTGCCTCTCTGACTTTTCAGGGGACATAACCTATCCCATGAATTTAATGAGAAATCCATTCATTTTGACAGGAGTTTTCTACATTCAACAGATGTCTTACAGATCCACTGCTCCGTCTCGTCCATAGAAGTTGTGGAGCTTCACTCACAGTATCAACACGTATGAACTTCCAGAGACTCAAAGGGGAAAAAATAGCACACAACAGAGACACCACTCTCCATCCTTTTTCTGCCTTTCCTTCCCTCTTCTGTGCTCAGAAGCTCTCCCCCAGCCACAGAACAACAGCAAACCACAGTGAATAAAACTGGTGTTTGAGCAACCTCCATTTTTCCTATCATGCAACAATAATTACACTATAGCCATTCATTCTCTTAACAAGTCAGGAGAGGCTTATAAGAACTTTGGAAAATGTAACTTTTACATTAACCCAAATCCTTTCAAACTTAACAGACTTGGAGGTCAGATTCACTGGATAATGGTTTAAAAACATAATGCCGCAACTTAGAGGCCAGCTTATTGTTAAAGGGTTATTTCTTTATTTACTTGAAATATAATACACAATTAAAACCTTAAGTTAATGATTAACAGCTGAGTGATTTATTAAGCAGATACGTAACCAAGCAATCTATTTTTAAAAAATTGAACTCTGTTGAACTTCATTTTAGAACACCTCGGCCAGCGCTCAATGAACTGAGGCTGTCACTAATGAACTCAGCATAACTGTAGGTGTGCACAAATCAGATCTGTGTAAACAGTATCAGTAGAGTATACAGTTATAAACGACTTTGATTGGCTAAGCCATGAGAGCTGCAAAAGCTACTGTACGCTGAAAGAATTACAATGGCATCAATTGGTTCGATGCAGATTTAAGTTGAGATGCAGCTAAAGGATATGAAAACAACTGAAACTTTCTGTTCTTTGCTTACTTAGTAGTAATCAGCTAGGTATTTAGTCACACAAATATAGTGCCACATTAAACAGACAGTTGTTTCAATCTGTACTTACTGATACAAATAAATTGAGAAGTAAAAAAGAGAAGGCAGTGCAATATTTAACAATACAGATCCCAAATCTCTGTCATATTAATAATTCACAAAAGCCACTGAAGTGCATGACATGTATTGTGCTCAAGGATTTCATTAAGGAATCTGGTCCCTTGATGTACATTTTCATTAACTAAATTTTCTGTAGTTACACTAGCCAAAATGATATCCCATTGTCTAGAATTCAGGAAACAGATGGACAATAACTTATCAGCATCAAAACAGAACAGAACTATCAATATTTTAAAATATACTGAACTCTGTTTGTCTGTCAGATTGTGTAATGGATTACCCAACTCTAACCTGGGAATAACAGTACAGAGAAATGTTCATTAGTATAGAAGTATTTAAAGTCACAGCATTTCCCAAATATACCCAATTTCCCATAAAATACAAGATGCTCAGTTTAGGAAGGTCCCAAATAGCTGGAAATCCCGATGCATTTAAGACAAAACCGTTTCTCATTTAAAAACATAAGTCTCCATGACAACTCTGCTCTAATTTTCAGACATACAAATCACTTTACATGTCATCATTTTCCAGCCAAAAATGGTTGAAC
>NW_017729033.1:28743495-28754161 GCF_001723915.1 Gavialis gangeticus | reverse complement strand
TTGTGTAATGGATTACCCAACTCTAACCTGGGAATAACAGTACAGAGAAATGTTCATTAGTATAGAAGTATTTAAAGTCACAGCATTTCCCAAATATACCCGATTTCCCATAAAATACAAGATGCTCAGTTTAGGAAGGTCCCAAATAGCTGGAAATCCCGATGCATTTAAGACAAAACCGTTTCTCATTTAAAAACATAAGTCTCCATGACAACTCTGCTCTAATTTTCAGACATACAAATCACTTTACATGTCATCATTTTCCAGCCAAAAATGGTTGAACTGATCTTAGTAAATACCTCATCTTAGCTTAGCATAAATTCTCTGTTCAAATCCTTATTAAAAGCAGAAGAATTAAACTGTGGGAGAGAACTCAAAGATCCGGAAACAGTAATGTCACAGTAATGCAATGCAAGCAGTCATGATGGATTATCTTTTTATAGCTATAATAAAGATACTTGGTTCTTTTTCTATTATAAAATATTCAGTATTATTTTATCATGTTTCACATCTTAAATTTATGTAAGATCCACATCTAGAATATTCAAAATTTGCCATTTAAGTATACGATACATTACTAAAAACGTATTAAGGCTTATGGTCTGTATAGAAAAAATATAATGCAAGGTATGTTTTCTTTTGTATTATAGTGCATATACTAAATAAACTGCTCTGGTAGTGAATCATGGTAACTGCTCTCCTGAACTGTAGGTTTCAAATAGAAATCTACAATGCTTGCATAGGTCAATATTTTATACCCATGTTTTATCTTATACAAACAGTGCAATGTTGATCTCTTGATTTACAAGATCCACCATAAAGAACATTTTATACATTTTTTAAAAAAATTACTGTAAAAACTAGTGTGTCTTGTGTCAATGACCGATCTGTTGGCAATTCTGACAAGAAGAAAAAAAAAACTATGCAAGCCCCTGAATTATTCTGTTTATTCTACAATTTGCTGTTGTGGCACCAGTATAGCTTGCTCATTCTGTGTGTGATAATCTAAGACCGGACAGTTTTGCTCCTTTGTTTATGTCCTTCACTGCTCCTTTGTCTCCACAGCGTTACGCCAACTAAAAACTGTTTTGCAGGAAGTAGTTACGTAGAAAGCTAACTTCAAATACAGTTACACAAGACAGAAGCATTTGCCACTTCCTTAAAAAACTTCAGGTTTGAGATGGAGCATCTCTGCGAGCTAAGGATCTCAGCAATCCCTTTTTAATGTAATTAGCCTGTGTACACTGTGCAGTTATGTACACCTGTACAAAGTGAAAGACATAGGATATGGCATTGTGATGTAACAATGCTTTGCATCCAATTTTCACTGTTGTCAAAGAAAAAACAACTTTAATAGCTTTGGCAAATCATTCTCAGCATTTGAGAAGGGGGTCATCAACTCCACAGATAAGTGACTAGAGTGATAGCCACCAATATTTCACAGAACAGTGTAGTTTGAAATGCTCTCTGGTGAACATCAAATGGCCCATTGTTAAAATAAGCCCTTGGATAAAAACAAGGTTTTGAAGAACGCAACACCAAACTGATACTGAAATGTCATTCCTCTAGAGCAGTGGTCTCCAAAGTGGGCTGCGCGCATCCCAGGGGGTACGCAAGACGATCCACTGGGGTGTGGGAAGAAAATATTAGAACTTCTATTTATATTTATTTTTTATCTAAAAAAAATAAGAAAGAAATTAAGCTTTACTAAAATTTACTATACGGATTGACACTGGTGCCCTAACTCTGTCCATATGTCAGATGGTCATGTCACGTATGGTATGCGAGTAGTACATGTATATAATTTATAAATAACTAAATATACATATATTGGGGGTGCGTGCTCAAAAATTTTTTACTTATAGGGGTGCACGATCCAAAAAGTTTGGAGACCACTGCTCTAGAAGAAGGACATTAGGAACTAAAGTGAGGAATCTCCCAGTTCCCAATCAAAAATAAGGGAACCCCCCCATTCTAATTCTGGCTTTCCCATCAACTCACTCCCTACCTTTGGGCAGGTCCTAAATTCTCTTCTTTTATCTTTTCCTCACCAAAAAATGGAAACGATGACATTTATCATTTTTTACACAGGAGTTTGAACAGAGAGACACTACTGTACAAGTGGTGAGTTTTACTAATATATAACAATTCACTTTGTGTCTCGTCTGAATACTGTTCAACTCTTCCTGTAGGAAAGGATTACAAGATCCACTGCACTATGTGGGTTAAATAAAATTTGCTTATCCAAAATATTCAGGATCATCCAAAACAGTCATTTGATTTGATTTATGGAGGAAAGATGGCATAACTATGGCATAATTATGTCTAGATGGCATAAATATGCATACCTATGGCATAAAAAGGCATAATAACTATGTTTTGTTTAACTAGGCATTCTGGGGTAAGGTATTTTTAAAGATTTACCTTTACTCATACCTGGCTTGAATAAAAAGACTTGAATAAAAAAAATAAAATGTAAGTTATTGTCATGAGAATTAGCAAGACTCCTCAGAGTTATTTTGTAAAAAGCATTTATTATCATGAATTTTGGAAGGGGTATAAGCCATCAATCTTCCTCCAAGGAGAATTACTGCTTGCATCTTCTTCAAATAAAGCTGGTGCTAGTCACTTTTCAAAGACAGATAAATGAACTAAATGTGCACTGGATCTGATTCATCACAGCAGTGGTGCTCACCCTTGGCCAAAGGCTACATACAATCCTTGGTGTCATGTCATCCTACCCACAAAGCCCCCCACAACTGTGTGAGGAACCCCACAGGCTGTGACACTGTGGACTAGACTGAGCATGCAGGGCAGTGCAGAACCCAATCCCAGCACACAGGCCTGGGCAGAGGTGGCACGGGGCCCCCCGAAGTCCAATCCCAGCACATGGGACCAGGTGGGCTGGCACAGGGCCCCAGGGCCCAGTCCTGGCACACAGGGTCTAATCTGGCCAACGGACCGGCCCCCGCCCTTCACCCGGCCCGCAGGACCAAAAGGTTGAGTGCCACTGCAGTATAGCAATGCCAGCTTTCCCCTGTACTCCTACATAAGCAGAAGACTCCATGGTGGGTTAGCACTTCTTCATATAAAGGTCTTTTATGTTTTAGGATCCTTACTAATCACCAGTTTACACATATACTTGTTGTTGGCAAGAGAAGATGGACACCTTTCTCTGACTTAGCTTAAGCAAGAAAAGGTATTGATAACTTTAGTTTAAAAAAAAAAAAAAAAAAGACTTCCTGCTTTTTGTATCTCACGCTTTCAGTTTTCTCTGGAAGATTTTAAAAACCAGCACTGTATTCCCAACGTGTGCAGGCATTTCATGAAAATGACATTTCCATTCCATATACTAAATACAGTATTTGTTTTAATGGTTATAAATATGGCTCAATATTCTATTTTACAATATCACAGTAATTCTTATTGCACCTCAGATTTGACCTGAGCCTTCAAGAGGCCGAGACTACACTTGATCTTAGCCAAAAGGCCAAGAAGCATTTAACATGATTACCTTTTGTTCCATTTGACTATATAAAAAGAATACATAAAGAGCGAGCTCCATCCTCAGTTCCATCTTTTCAGCTCCAGTGACTTCATCTGTGCTTAGAAGGACATAACCAAGGTAAGAACCTGCCTCTCTGCAAAAAATGCACTATGAACAATCTCCTCTCAGTGATTTTTACTGGCCAGATCTACAAGAAGAGAGGGAATCTGAAAATATCATTCATGATTTAGTGGCAAACATGAACAACTGCTCAGGCCATGTCCCCTCCCCTTAGACCCTACCTACAGAAAGACTGAAAAATGGTTTCTCCGAGTGCTTTGAGATAACAGCTTAGAAATAGGAGTTTTAAACATTCATTAAATCAGAAGGCAAATAAGAATCCCAAGATAAAAAATAAAAGTCTGTGTTTAAGTTGATGCAGGACTTGGCACATTGACATTTTGAACACTTGGGCTTCTCAAAGCCACCAACTTCTGATGTTTTCCAAAAACATAGTTCTCCATATCAGCTTTCACGGAGATGCTACAAACGCTCTCCTTCCACAACTGCCAGATGATTTTATCAGCCCTGTGGTGATTTTTCCCCCTCATTTTCTATTATTACTCTATGGAACACAGAGCTGCCAAAAGTATAGCTTGTTCGAGCATTTTTTCTACTGCATTCCTTTCCCCATAAATCCCTCTCTGCCAGGAAAAAAACCAGAATGTATAACAAGTCACTATTCTAATGTTTTCCTTTTCTTTCATCCATCTGGCTCCCAATTCAGCTGCTTGCATAAGCATATGCCCAAATGTAAGCATTAGACTCATCTCATGGTTTCTACTGGAACTACTGTATTGATCAAACTCACTTTAAGCAAATGATGATCCCAGTAGGGTTAGAGGGACCATTAACACGCTTAACAGTAGGCATACAGTATATTTAAATACTTTGCTACATTAAGACTGCCCCTTCTTTCTTCCTTCCTTTCTGATCCTTTCTAAATGCCTCCTTAGCACTTTCTCTTCTTTTTTTATTTCCTTGTGCCAGCTCCTTATATTTTATTGTTAACGATCTTTATTTTTTTGTGCTACAGTCATAGTTAAGGTCCTATTTTAGCACCATCCTAGGAAAACAGAAGGATATTCCCTGCCCTCAGCTAGGGACAGAAGTTACACATGAACTAGTTTAAGTGATCTGAAACTGGTTTAAACCTGTAACAGAACGTAAGTTCAGTGAACATAAACCAGCTTCAAAATGTCTGAAACCGGTTTAACATATGCCTGGTTGAAAGTAGTATCATACTTAACTGATTTGGATCAAATCAGTTGATGCAACTTCTGTCCCAGACCACTTTCTAGTTTAAGTTAAACCAGAGTCCCCCAGCATCCCAGCATGCATTTCAGCCCTGGGCTGGGCTGGGCTGGGCTGGGCTGTGCTGTCTGCTCCAGACAGCAGAGCTGGCCCCACCCTTTGCTTGCTAGCCAGAGCAGGGGCGTGGCGTGGCCAGACACTGGCCGACACGGCCCCAAGGCAAAAGGAGCAAGGAAGAAATTTATTCCCTCCTCCCTCCCTCTCCCACTGGGGGACTGCAGCTAGGGTCCGTCTGGGTGGAGTATAGCAGCCCCTTTCAGACCCCCTCCATTCACAGCCTGAAGCAAACAGATAATCTCCCCCTCCATGTCCTGTCCCACCAGCAGCCCAGGTCTGCCATTCCCCTGCTCCCACTCCAGCGACAGGGGAGGAAGCATGCCCAGAGTCAGCCAGTGTGGCCCCACCATCCGCCTGACTCACCCGTGGCTGGGGCTGGGGCTGGGGGGCTGAGCTGGGCCAGCCTGCAGGTGCTGCAGAGTGGATGTGGAGGTACCAGCCCGGGCTGGGCCATGGGGGCTGGGCCCTTCCCAGCGGGCTGCAGGTCAGACTAGGGCCATGGGGGCTGCGCGGCCAGATTGGTCCCAGCTCCCCATGCCCAGGCCAGTCAGGGCTGTCATGCAGCCGCAGCAGCAACTGCAGCTCTGTGACAGCCCAGTATGGCAACACGGGCAGGGGCTGGCTGGGCAGCAGGCTGCCTGGGAGGTGCTGGTGGGTCCCAAGCCTGGCAGCCACCTGCCACAGCTGCCGCCATGCCCCTGGTCCTGTGCAGCACCTGGCAGCTGCAGCCGCACCACATGCTGCAGGCTGGCTTGGGCCTGGCAGCCTGTTCTGCCCCCCTTGCCTCTAGCTGCCACTGTCACTGCCATGGCCACTGCTGCTTCCACCCCTGCCGCACCACTCTGGGTGGGCAAAAGAGAAGCTTCAGCCCAGCGGTCCAGCTCTAGCTCCAGCTGCCTTCCACCTGCAGAGTCTGCTCATCGCATTGGGAGGGCAGAGGGGATGGAAGGCAGCTGGAGCCAGAGTGACATGTGCTGGGCGGAAGCTGCAGGGCTGAAGCTCCCCCGACTCCGAGCAGTGCTGCACAGGGCGGCAGGAGCAGGAGCCGCATCTGGAGGTGAGGGGAACAGAACAGCCCAGCCAGCTCACAGCTTGCGATGCTTGTGAGCCGCCAGGTGCTGCACAAGACAGGGGGTGCAGCAGCAGCTGCAGCAAGCAGCTTCCAGGCTTGGGGCCCACTGGCGCCTCCAAGCCACCCAGGCAGCCCGCTACCCAGCCTGCCCCCACGTGTGCTGCTGGGCCAGGCTGTCACAGAGCCACAGCCTCTGCTGTGGCTTCGTGACAGCCCCACCTGGTCTGGGAGCAATCTGGCCGCACAGCCCCCATGGCCCCAACCCAAGGCACAGCTGGAAAGGGCCCTCTGTGTCTGCTCTCCCAGCAGCACCTGCAGCCCGACCCAGCTCAGCTCCACAGCCGCAGCCCCAGCCCCAGGTGGGTAGGAGGGCCATGCTGGCCAGCTCTGGCCAGCCCTCCCACCACCCAAGCAGAAGCAGGGGGGACCCGGCAGGGATCCTGTGCCTGCATAGAGACTGGGGAGTTTAATCCCTGCATCCCCTTAGCCTGAGGCACTGCCCTGGCCAGTGTCTGGCCTTGGGGACAAACCTGGCAAGGGCTGCTTCCTCCCTCCCCCTCCAGGCATGCCCAGCAGCTGCTGCTGAAGGGAAGGGAGGGCTCGCTGTAGTGCGCCCCAGCTTCTAGCCTGAGCCACCGCAGGCATGTGACTGCATTCCCAGAATCAAAAGAGAATGTCTATTCACTTGCAAATTAGTTCAATCTATACAGGTTAGACTAACCTGCAAAGATTGAATCAATTCAGGCTCCAGCTTTTTGAATGTCTGTCCCTAGCCTGAGAGCACTCAACATTTGCTCCTCACTCATTCCTTCCCTCTTGGTGCCTCACCATTGCTCTATTTCAGAAAATGGCATTCTTCTTCCTATTCAAGTTGTCTTTATATATATTGGCACTAATCTACTGCCCCTTATTCCTTTCCATGTTATACCATCTCTTCTCTTTGCATCATTATTCTCTGCTTTACATTGTTCTATAGGCACTATGTTTACAGCACATTTTCTCAGTGGCTAGGAAAGAATTCTGTGCTTAAAATGAACTCCCTGCAGTTCCCACAGTGCAAGATAAAAAAGCAGAGATTGTACTGAAAAAAACATAGTTCACTAATTCAATTCACCTTCAGAATTTCTAAAACACACCACTTATTAAAGGTGACAACTTTGCAAAAATATGTTGCCGTCACTATCTGAATCTGTGTTGTTTTTAAACCACTTACGGTATGAACTATTTTTAGAAGCAAAACTGAACAAATGGGCCAAATTCAAACTTGTCCCAACTTCAATAACTTTACCCAAAACCTGAATGAACCATGTTAGGATCAAAACCAAAGATACAGATATAAAAGAACCCCAACCAAACCCAACAAGCTGCTCTTAAGATATAAAAATGGCCCAATTTCTAAAAACAAGGGCAATTCATTGTTTGGACAGAAAACTTCAAAGGAAGGAAATAACATACTTGTATAAATCAAGGCACTTCAAAAATTATGTAGGAATTAAAAGGTAGACAAAATAAAGGACCAAATCCTATTGGCTTTACTCATTCAAGTAGTTCCATTGAAATCAACTGGTCTGCTAGCATAAGTGAAGTGAACCAGATTTGTCCCATCATCATAACATACAGAATAAATTTGGGTGTAACCTAGTCATTTACCTTTGCATCAATACTGTTATTCATCACTGAAATAGGGAAGGAAGTCAAACATTATTACAGATAACTACTGATGTCCTCTTGAGTGCAGTGGCCGCCTTTTCTCCAGAGAAAATAGATGGAAAAGTGCATACAAAGGTCAGAACGGCTTCCTTGTTGAAAACAAATGTAGTTTGCTGCATGGGGCAGCATGCGTAGAAAAGAAAATTTGAAGAAGTCCCTTAAAGCAATTTTAAATTTCTAAGTATAAGAGAGAAAAATGAAGTTAGCTGTGAACTCAAAGCAATCAGTATTTTTCAGATCTTCTCAGTAAAATGCCAAGAATTATCTTCTTTGTTTTGAAACTAGTAAAACATAAAACCTCTGTTTCAGTCTATTTTAGTGTCAAAGGGTGAATAATAAAACAGTTGTACTAATACCAGGCCACAGAGCCAAAACTAAATTTGTTTTATTATAAAATAGTATTATTTGCCAAAAAATATAATCAGGGCAAATTATATTTTTCTGTCTCAGTAGTCTGTATGAGCCAACTTGTGCTTACACCTGGCATATAGTAGGAAAAAACGGGACAAGTTCTGTCCCACTGAAAGCTTTATGAAGGAAAAAGTTGTCAGCTTATTTCAGTGAGGAAGAACTTTAACTTAAAAACAAACAACAACAATATAAACATCTGTGTATCTTTTAAGCCGAATTACATTAGTGACATATTAGAAATAGTAGTGTTTAAAGGAGTGGAAAACTGAAGGTGTCCCCAGGAGTGTGATGGGTTTCACAAAAAAAGAAAAGCTCATTCTCTGCTTAATACAACTGATCAGTGATCTGTGAGATGTGGAAGAGGTGAAGAGCTGCACTGAAGCTGACCATTTCGCCCTTTCTCCCTAAAATAGGTAGAGTCCCCAAAGCAACACTTCACTATATAAAATATCCTGTTTCACCTGTCAAAGCCACACACAACAGTGCATTTTAAGCAAGACTTTTGGTAACATGACTTCTCATAAGGAAAAGCTGACTTTTCTATTCAGGGCCTTTTCTGACCTGATTTGGGTAGGTCAGTCCCCATGCAGCACCCATGGAAGAGTATCAGTAGCTTCTGCTCTGAAGATCACGTGAAGCTGAAGTGTGCTCCAGCCAACCAGTGAGTCAGCAGTGCACACAGCAATGCTGACTAAACATCACTGTACAATTTCTAAAATCCTCACTTATTGCAGCATGCAATTTAAAAGTACAATGTTTTACTAAAGCCAAAAGAGATAATTTCTTTACTTAAAAACCTGGTAGGCATTTGCAGAGTCACCATTTTAACAAAAGGCTCCCATAGTACCACACATATGCATCACAACCTCAGCATGCAGTATACTGCAGTAGTCATGCAGCACATCTTTGCAGTCCTTGGCATGACATTTAAGACATAAAGTTTCTTTGGATGTTATTTCAAGTAATTATACCCCAAGATAAAGGAAAGAAAACAGACAACATATTGCAGACAATCAAAACACGAACCAAAAAAAAAATGGACAAAAACAAGAACCAGAAAGCAAAGAATACCCTAGAGGCAAGATTACCAAATGATTATACTGACCAATGGCATTGCTTATAGACAGCAAGCATAGTATTCGCAATTTCCCCTCTGAAAAAAAAATCAGCTTTGCATGCCTAGTGCAGTTAAATAAACCTGCTGTTTCTTGCTTCCTAAAAAAATTCAAATCATCAATAATCAACTGATCAAATTTCAGGATGCGGCAGGAGAACGTTAGGTGGCTGAACACTGATCAAATGACGACACAATCTGGAGATTCAGGCTCAAGCCGTATTGGTTGACCCTGATGTTGTATGTTCATATTATGTAAGACGACATTTAAAATACTGCTTCTATCATTTCCTGCTTCAAAAATACTGCACTGTTAATACTAAACATACATGCTTGGGAATCAGCCACACACAAAACATTTCTTCTGTTCATTCAGTCTCAGGATGACCTATTTTTAAACCAACTTTTCAACAATAAAGCAGAGAGCTCTTCAGTCCCCTGACCAGTTACATTTACATGGCTGACAGGTAAGTTCTCCTAATGTAAAACATGTGTCACCTGCCAGGACCTCCTTTTTTATATAACAAGCCACCAGCCATTTAAAGACTCAATCTGCAGGTCTAATTTCCTTTCCTCTTATCCCTGGCAGGTCTTTAGAGGATGGGAGGAAGCCACCGCAGCTTTCCAAAGATCATGCATACATATTCCTTCTAGGTTTATACTGTCCTCCAGGGAACAACCAACTCAGCAATTTCTGTGATGATCAGGCTGCTATTATTGCCAAAATGAGATGCATAACCTTCATTACACCAGCAAAACAGTTAACTTTACACATTACAGCTCCTAGCTGAAAGCAGCCCGGTCTTTTATCCTTTTTAAAACCGTCCTCGCCTCTGATCTGTTGCAGTGCATCGCGGAGGCAAGTCAAGCTAGGTGCTGCACACCTCGCTAGCACCCCCTGACCCCAGCGCAATCCCTTCTCCAGCCCAGGCAGCTCAGCACATTGTGGCAGTGTGACAAAATACACCTGGGTGCCAGCAAATCCAAACGGGCTCTGCTTCTGTTACACAGGAAAACGCATTTCCTTACACATCCCAACATGACAGCGCATGCCTTGCAGAGCCCGGGCAGCCAGGCAAAGAGCAGAAGAGAATAAACACAATGTTCATGTTACCTTCAGTCACATAGTTGTGGTCTCGCAGAAAGCTGTGGTTAATTTTCCGTGTGTCCGTGTCCTCGCCCATTGACAGCAGGATTACTCAGCATGCCTATCCGCAGTGGACTGATAGCATCAGCAGAGGTCGTCACAAGAGCACCAGCCATGCTGCCACTGCCTAGCAGAGGCGCGGAGCGCACTGGGCTACCGAGCACAGCATCGTGAGAGCTGGTGATGCAGCACAGATTTGGGAAGCGAATATGAGAACAGGAATAAAGAAGAAAAAAAAGAAGGGAGGAAAATTGCTCCAATAAATTAATGGGGGGGGGGGGGGCACAGCAGGGG